>NW_007360321.1:1475869-2075869 GCF_000271585.1 Trametes versicolor FP-101664 SS1 | reverse complement strand
TCGCGGTCGGGGTCATAGATGTAGAGCTGTCCTGGAATGCCGTGGGTTTTGTTGAACAAGGTTCCCGCAATGAAGCGACCCTGCGGGTCACAGGCACCGTCGTTGAATCTAGTGAATGGCTGAAAGTCTGCTGGGAGAGGCCGGCTGAGGTATCGCAATTTTGAGTTCTCGATAACGGCGAACCCATGCGTCGTGGCGCAAGCAAGCTACAGTCCAGGACCAGTCAGTTGACGATGTCGCCATAAGCATCTCGGGGAACCAAACGCCTCACGCCTTCCTGGTCGCGGCGCAGCGCAAGGCAGGTGATGGACTCCTCGAACTGCTGACAGTCCAACGTCCCCGACGCTGTGTTATAGTGATAGACCTGCGAAACAAAGCTCGGTCAGACCTGGCACAGTGAGTTCTAGGCGAGCCGTATACTCACCTTGTTTTTCTCAATATCGACGAAGTGTAGGACCGACGTCTCGGGGTCATATATGGGCCCTATGGTAGAGCATGTAGGGATATAAAGGCCAGCGCAAGTAAAGCATGGGTGGCGTTACCTTCGCCCAGACTGCAGTTGAGATGCAGGAGCGGTTTGTCCACCGAGATTCGTCGAGGAGGCATAGCTGCGGATGACGACTGAACAGCACGATTCGACAGGCATTATATACGCAAGCGGGGAAGCAACTGCTCACGGGTAAATACTGTAAAGCTATGACATAAGCGGCGTGCCACTTATCACAGGGGCAGGAGAGACGTAAATGGAGCCCGACCCAGTGGGAAGCGGCCTCGCTGGTTGCGGGCGGACGGAGCATAGTTGCGAGCTTTACTGCTGCATTGGAGCTTCACCTGACTGTCATGGATGGCGTCCGGCCCTTCGCGGCCAAGAGAAGACAGGGATTGTGCACTCTAGTCGAGATGGATGAGATGCAGGGGACGAATACCATTAACGGATGAGAGGGGTACAGGGCATTACTACTACGGGCTAGTGGGCTGGAATATAAAGTGAGTTCTCGTACGTTGAGAAGGGGCGAGACGAAGAACTCACCAGCAGGCGTCTTGGCGATGTAGTCAATAGCTGTCAAGTGGCGTCAGACTGAGTGACGGCGGAACAGGAGGACATACATACCTTGCTGCACCGTCTTGATCTCGTCCGCTTCCGCGTCAGGGATCTCAATAGCAAACTCCTGGGGTGACGTTAGCAAGAAGGAACTCGCTCAAATGAGAGTATGAACGGACCTCTTCCACAGCCATGACGACCTCGACGGCGTCCAGACTGTCCAGGCCCAGGTCATCGGAGAATGACGCTGTAGGGTTGAGCTGGCGGAGCACAGTGTTAACGCGTCTGCACACGAGATATTCGCCTGCAGTTCGCACCTTGTCGGCCTTCACCTTCTCGAAACTCCTGAGGACCTGAAGAACACGAGCAGTAATCTCTTCTTTTGAGAGGCCTGCCGCCGCGGAGAACGCTGCGCAAGGCACGATGCGGCTACGAGCCGCGAGAGCGAAGCGGGGGGCTACAACAGAGCCAGAGGCAATGTTGCGAGCAGCAAAGTTTCGTGCAGCGAGACGGAACATGATTTTGGTTTGGGAAGAGAGAGAGGAGGATGTTGGACGCGTCGAGCTCACTCTCCGGGAGGACGAGCTCACACGTCAACTCCGCCGCCGGAAATGGCCGAGAACGCATCCCAGGCGCCCGTCTCGACGCGCCGCGACTGCGTAATTAACGCCTACTAATTGGCTCAAGTGGGGGTGTTGTAGTGATGTCTATACGAGATCGTAGACTGACCTGCTCGTAGCTACAATAGTAAGTAGCTTGGATAGGCGGGTATTAGAAGACAGCGAGGCAGTCCAAGTACGCCCTTCGGCGACTTGGAAGGTGTGGTTTACTGGTCTCTTACAAAGGCTTCGTGAAATTCATGGAGATGTGGGCGGTGGGCTCGGCATCTCTACCTATACACCAACTGCGGCATACACGTTCAATGCTCGCAATGATGGAACCGATATATTCATGGTAATGGAGACGACAGCGCTCTACAAATAAAGGGCGACGACATGTAGATTTAAGGATATCTGGCACTAATGGTAACACTAGTACGAACAGGCCGGCAAGCGCGGCAGATCAAAGCCAAGGTCGTCTGGAGGGCTGGGTCGCAAACGGATTCATAGGCTGCGTTTCACAGCGTTGACCCAAAGCAAAAGATAAGGAGTGCGAGAGTGCAGATAGGAGACAAAGCATATTAGCCGTGCGTGGCAGCCGGTGTACCGCCAGTGGGTGTGGACAAGATCTGGTGAGGACGTGAACATGGTCAAAATATGGTTGAATAGACATGGAGGATAAGAGGATAGTCGACGAGCTCTCCTAGTGACACTGGTGGATAGCAGCAAGGACCCGACGTCGAGCGGAAAACTAGCGAGTGGACGGAGGGTTGGAGGAGGACGACGCATAGACGCCCATATTTCAGGCGCTCGCAGTGGCTGAAAAGGGTTTCGGCAAGCTCCGAGCAACTGTGCAGTCCCAGTCACGGTGGCTGTCACCGTACGAGACTCCAGCCACCATTACCGACTGCAGCAAGATCGTCAAGGTGAGAGCTTCAAGTATTCACGCTGGATTCTCGCTGAAAGTGCTGTACGTTATCCGTACGACTCTCAACCCCCAGGTTCGTCGTTCCAATTGTCGCCAGGAAGCTCGCCAACTCACTCGTTTTATCCTACTCCTCGCAATAGACGCGCCATGGCCACATTCTCCTCCACCCCGATTGTCATTGACGGCAAGGGCCATCTTCTGGGTCGTCTTGCTTCGATTATCTCGAAGCAAATTCTGAACGGCCAGAAGATCGTCGTCGTCCGGTGCGAGGAGATCAACATCTCGGGCAGTTTCTTCCGCAACAAGGTGCGTACTACGCCTGGTGTCGACCGCAAGGAAAGTCGCGCTGACAAGGCTACAACAGCTGCGGTACCACAACTTCCTCCACAAGCGCCACATCGTCAACCCGAAAAAGTCTGGCCCTTTCCATCACCGCGCTCCCTCCAAGATTCTCTACAGGGCCATCCGCGGCATGGTGCCTCACAAGACTGCCCGCGGCGCGGCTGCTCTTGAGCGCCTCAAGCTCTTCGAGGGTGTCCCTCCCCCCTACGACCGCAAGAAGCGCATGGTCGTCCCTGAGGCTCTCAGGGTGCTTCGGTTGAAGCCCGGCCGGAAGTACTGCACGGTGAAGGTAAGCACGCCGACCTTACACTCACTGAACGGGATATCAATCGGAGTCGTCCTGCAGCGTCTGTCCCACGAAGTTGGCTGGGGCTACAAGGACGTCGTTGACCGTCTGGAGGAGAAGAGGAAGGTCAAGTCCCAGGCTTTCCACGAGCGCAAGGTGCGTCCTTTATATGATGTTGCGGACCATCTTCTCAACCTAGTGCATTTGTAGACCGCGGCCCTCAAGCTGCGCCAAAAGGCCTTGACGGACGCGACACCATCTTTCGAAAAGCTGGCGCAGCTCGGCTACTAGATGGAGTATCCACATGGCATATCGCACTCGCACTTCGCGTCCCTCTATGATTAGCTGCCATGACATTCCATGTACCTCGCCTATTGCTATCGTATGCCTGATCCGCGGGGACGACACTCAATATGATACTACTGTTGCCGAGAAGGATGGCGTTGCAGCCTCCCGGTTACCTGTATAACATAACTAGACGTGTTCGAATGCATTCGATGTGTCTAGGTCGATTTGAACGGCGAGCTCGAGCGACACTCCTGGACTGGTCAGCACGAGTAAGCTGGAACGAGTCATCGGCGAGTCCATAATTGGCCGCCGCCGGGCCACCGGAGAGTAGGCCGGGAAGCATGGGCTCGGAGGGGACGGAGCGCAAGCGGGGTGCGCGGCCGGCAGACGCCGGGGGAGGGCGGGCGGTCTGGGCTTGCCGGTCTGACCAGTTGGGCAAGCTTTTGCTTGCTCACCTTCTCATCCTCTGTCCCCCTTGCCCTTTCGTCCCCATCGCCCCTTCTCGCCCTCCTCGCCCCCTCTCACCCCTCTCTTCCCCCCGCTCCCCTCGCCATGCCCTCCGACGCCGCCGTTCCCCGCGACAATGGTACGCTCACCTTTTCCTGGCCTGTTTTCGCGCATTTCTTAACGGACCGATGTCTACAGACTCTGCCCCGCAGTCTCGTTCCTCCTCGCCCGTCGGCTCCGACAGCCTGACCCTCCGCGCCCTCGTTAGCACTAAGGACGCAGGTGTCATAATCGGGAAGGCAGGAAAAAATGTCGCCGAGCTCCGTGACCAGACGGGCGTTAAGGCCGGCGTCAGTAAGGTCATTCCCGGCGTTCATGAACGGGTCTTGACCGTGACTGGCACTGTGGAGGGTGTCGCGAAGGTATGGAGTAGTCGATCAGCGCGACTCACGAAATGCTAATCATGTCTCAGGCGTACTCTCTCATTGTATCCCAACTCGTCTCCGCTAGTCCCTCCTCCCCGACCATGTCTCCCACTTCTTCACCGACCACCGCCATCCGCCTCCTCATTTCTCACAACCTCATGGGGAGCGTGATTGGTCGTAACGGTTTGAAGATCAAAGCCATCCAGGACTCGTCCGGAGCACGGATGGTCGCCTCCAAAGATATGCTCCCGCAGTCCACGGAGCGTATCGTGGAGGTGCAAGGCTCTTCCGAGTCGATAGGCCGCGCCATTGAGGAGATCGGTCGCTGTCTCTTGGAAGACTGGGAACGCGGTGTCGGCACCGTTCTCTTCCACCCTGGCGCCGGAGAAGAGCGGTCGGGCCGTCGCACACACCCCACAAACCGGAGGAGTAACGGTGATGTCCGCCGAACATCTCCTTCACCAAGTTCCCCCTCCTCTTCCCCGCCCACCAACCTCCGCACGCAGAACATCTCCATCCCCTCGGACATGGTCGGCTGCATCATCGGCCGGAACGGCACGAAAATCACCGAGATTCGACGGCTGTCGGGCTCCAAGATCTCCATCGCGAAGGAACCCCATGACGAGACCGGCGAGCGCATGTTCACCATCGTCGGTACTCCTGAGGCGAACGAGAAGGCCCTCTTTTTGTTGTACAACCAGCTCGAGAGCGAGAAGGAGCGCCGCGTAGGTCGGGACCAGCAACAGCAGGAGGAGCTGCAGGACTAATTGCGGAGAGCTGTTCGCGTTTCCGTATGCTTGATCTACGCTATACAGCAGCGCGCCGGTTTTCTACCGACGCGTTGCTTAGCTGCTCTACACTCACTCGCCTTCCCCCCGCCTCCTACCCCATCTCCCTTGCCCCAACGGCTCTCCCCGCTTGCCTCTTCCTTCCGTACCTCTCCCTACCCGCTCAAAAACTCCGTAAACCGTGATAGTGTACACTCCTCCTGCGCACTCCATCTTGACCCTCGTTGCCGTTGTCCCAACCCTCTCGATGTAGCACACCCCTCCGTTCCCTCGGCCAACATGATGCTTTCTCTTCCACTCACGGGCACACTGCCGTCGTTTGGCTCTATCCTACTGCTTTCGTGCATACGTGCGCCTCATAGACAGTAAAAGTATGCGTATGTTAATTGCTATCCGATGGTGTTGGTGCAAATGGACTTTGCTTTCGAAGACGCTTTCCTAACCCGGATGCGCAAAAATGAGGTCACGTTCGTCAGACGCGTCGCGTAAAAGTTTGGAGGGCGCGCACCGGCGTCTACCGTGCTCCTGCTCTCAGCCACCATGCAGCCAAATCGCCCTCAGCAGTCTCAGCCGTACCACCCAGGCTCTGCGAACAACAGCGCACGGGCTGCGCAAGCTGTCTCCGCCGCTCTCTCGAACCCGTACGGTCAGGCATATGGCGCACAGGCTGCATACCCCCAGGCCTCTCATTACGCGCAAGCATACAGCCAATACTATAACGGAGCGGGTCCCTCGCATGTTACGGCAGATGGGTACACCATGTCATCCACATATGTTCCGGGGACCCAGTATCATACCCCTCAGCCGGCGCGACAGCCGGTACAGAGACCGCCAACCCATAGCGGAGGCGGAGGCGGCGGAGGAGGCCAAGGTCAGCCAGGTTGGTACCAGCCGGGGACGTTTCGGTGTACAAACCCCGGGTGCTCGTTCATGGGGTCGAAAAAGAGCCTGGAGGTACACATGATGGACAGACATCTCATCTACCCGCCTGGGTGGGAACACCGGAAGAAGAGACAAGACTGGGATGCCGACCCCAGTCTCAAAGGGTGCGTCTGTGCACTCCCTTCATAGCGGGCATATCCTCAAGTTTTATGGGCATAGAAAACCTGTCCCTATCCAGGGAACGAGCATCAAGCTCGACACCCCAGAGGCAATCGAGCAGTGGATCGCGGAGCGCAAGAAGCGTTTCCCGACCGCGCAGAACGTGGACGACAAGCAGCGCAAGATGCGCGAGGCTATCGAGCGCGGACAAATACCGTTCGACGACCCATCCCGCCGAAAACGGCGCCGGGTTGACGACAGCCCCGGAGAACGAGGCGGGAGCTCTAGAGGAGGCCGGGGAACCCAGCGCGGACGCGGGAGAGGCAGGGGCAGGGGCCGAACCCAGGACGGAGGGTGGGAAGGTCGAAGGCCTGCAGGACAACCCGCCGAAAATCCAGAGGCCTCCGCGGTCGCCGCCGTACCACCATCCAATCCCGAGCCTGCGTCAAACGGACATCGAGACGAAGAGGCGTCGTCCGGCGAGGACGCGAATTCAGACTCGGATTCGGACGGCGTGCCAGAAGTCGTGTCCTCGAAGGCACCGCCTCGTGCTTTGGAGATGCAGGACGAGAATTCGATGGAGGTCGATGAGGAGGTTCTCACAAGGAACGACGCGGTAGTCGTTCCCTCAAAAGTCGCTGGTCCTACCGCGAAACCGATCACGAAACCCCGACCCAAACAACCCCGCAGGCCACTATACAATCCGTTTGCACAGCGAGCCTCGCTCCTGCGCAATGTAAGCCAGCTGTATTTGTGCCGGCATATCAAAGCTGACAGCTCTGTCTGTAGTTGTTGCTGCCGGAAATTCGCGTGACCGTGTCGAATCTCTCGCAGGCGATACACTTTCTGGTAGACAACGACTTCCTGGACGACGTCGAGCTCAAACCCGGACAAGCGAATGAACGTAAGATACAGGTCATTGGAGAGCAATCTACATCGACGGACGCCGTCGCCGCGACCGTTTCCGCTGCGCCAACGGAGGAGACCAATGCGCCTCCACCAAGCAATAGCTAGTCATGAGCTGGATGCTACAATTCCCCTGTCCCCACTGCGCAGGACTGACATAATGCTACATATTACTAGAGGCACTAGGCGGTATACGTATAGACTATCGGTCGCTCGCGCTGTCGCTCTCACTCCCCTCGCTGTCCGAATCCTCGCTGTCCTCGTCCGCCTCGACTTGCAGCGACTTCTGCTCGACGTCGAAGCCGACCTTGCCGAGGTCCTGCGCGACCTGCTCCGC
Organism: Trametes versicolor FP-101664 SS1; assembly: GCF_000271585.1. NCBI lineage: Eukaryota > Fungi > Basidiomycota > Agaricomycetes > Polyporales > Polyporaceae > Trametes > Trametes versicolor. Next base: position 2,068,440 of record NW_007360321.1, on the reverse strand, counting down.
CTTGGACGGTGCGGTGACGATGACCGCGACAGATGACGCAGAGTCGAAGAGCGGGAGGAAGTACTGCTTGAGGACCGCGAGCACGTCGTCCTTCGTGATCTCCTGGAACTTCTCGAGCAGCTCGACGTTGAAGTTCTGCGAGACGCCCTTGAGGCCTTGGTTGATGAAGGACATGAGCGCCGCGCGCCCTGGTGTGGACACGCTCTTGGCGACGCCGAACACGATGCTGCTCTTCGCGGCGTCGAGAACTGTCTCATCGAGGGCAATCTGTGGTAGACTGCATCAGCGTCCAAACGGCAGGACAGGGATTTTCGGCACGTACCGATCCATCGGTGAGACCCTTGATGACATTCGCCGCCTGCTTAAACGCCTCCATGCTGTTCGAACTCTGTATATATCTCCATTAGTACATTGCGCCTGCCGCCGAGAGGGCCAATAGAGACGTACGCGGTACAGCGAGAAGCTCAGTAGACCGGCTTCAAGGTCAAGCCCGCAGTGCGCGCCATATGCCAGGCCAGAGCCACGGATGTATCTCTGCGCAGGAAATTAGCAACATGCACCGAGTGTGGCACTGGAGAGTACTGCATACCCAGAGATAGCTCTCGGTCGCGTTCAGGACTTCGACCGCGACGCGCATGGCGGGGTACTCGGGATGCGCCCAGCCCTGGACGCCCTTCGCGGTGTGCGTGGCGAACGAGCTCTCAATCGTGGGCAGGCTGACAACAACCGCCTTCTTGACGGGGTTCTTGCCGACGGAGCTGAGGGTGTCGACGGCCATACGGAGCGGCGCAAGCTCGCTCGGCTAGGGATGGCGTGTAAGGGCTACTGCGAACGCGAGCATGTTCGGGTGGACTTACCGGCAACGTCTGGCCGAAGTGTCGTGCCCACGCGCTCCGAGGCTCCTTGAGGGCGAGAATGTCTCCGTTCACCGACACCCGCACGCCACTCGGGTCCGTCACTGCGGTCACCATCAGCGTTCCGGTCTAGCATCAGCGCACAAGGAAAAACGACGTACAGTACCGCCGGATCTCTTCGAAGTCCTTGAGCACTGCCGCGGGGGTCTCCTGCAGCTCCTGAGAGAGCTTCGGGATGAAGTCGATCTGGGGAATGACGCTGCCCACGCGCGAGGTCGAGCTCGCGTCGTAGAGCAGTTCAGCAGAGACCGAGCTAAGAACAGTGTCTCCGTCACGCTTCATCTCCGGGAGCGACTGCTGGATCTTTGCGATGGTCACCTGCAGACTGGACAATGGAGTGAGTACCTGGAACCACGGGAGACTACCTGATGCTAATCGTACCGGTCCTTGTCGAACTCGCTGCCGTAGACGAGGTCCTTCAACCACGCGATCGCGTGCTCGTACTGCGCCGTCTCGACCTTGATGCTCACGCGCGCCGTCTCGGTGAACACGCTGTTCACGCCGAGCGCGACCTCGTACGAGACAGTGTCGCTGTCGAGCCGGTGCACGACCTCCTCGTGGTTCAGCTTCTCGCCCGTACTCCGCTTCACGGGAAGCGAGAAGAACGCGGAGAGGTAGGTTGACATGTACCTGCGCGGAGATTAGAAGAAGCCCTGGGCGTTCACTCTAGAAGTCACTCACGGACGCAGGCGGTCGGGGAGCTTCGCAAGAGAGAAGTACGCGTGTACAGTGACGAAGTCGGACTAATAACACAAGAGTCAGCACGGCTTTACCCTTCAAAGACACATCGTATACACACCTTGACGTGGTCGTACTGGACGAAGAACGGCAACGGCGCGCCGTCCTGCTCGATGTGCTTTGCAAGCTCCGTATTGCCCTGCGCCACCACCGGCGCACGCCCCTTGCCCTTGACGGGCTCCTGGAAGCTCTGCACGGGTATCCACGAGATGCTCTTCACAGAGGGCACGGGGAACGCCTTCAGAATCTCCGTCGGGATCTCCGCCTCGTGCTCCTTCTTCGCTTCCTCGAGCACGCGCTCGCACTCCGCCAGCCCCGCGGGCCCGAGCACCGCCTTCTGCGCCGCGACGCGCGCCTTCTCCGCCTGCTCGAGCCTGTCCGCCATCTCGCCCGACGGCCGCCCGCGCACGACGACGCTCGGGGGGTCGACGTAGTACTTGCGCAGGACGCCGATCCACTGGTCGTTCGTCCACCGCTTGAGCTCCGCGTACTGGTTGATCTCGTCCATCGACGGCGCGAGGTCCGCGCCGTTCTCCGCGCCGTAGAGCGAGTCCGTGATCACGTTGCCCGAGAAGGTGTCGCCCTGCGAGGACTCGACCTTGCTGCGCAGCTGCCGCTCGTCGCGGTTGATGACCATCGCCATTCTACCCATGTCGAGCCCCTGCTCGGCGATCCGGCGCAGGCTCGCCTTCAGCTTCTCGTCGAATGTGTCGAGGTGCTCTGTCGGGATCGAGCCTACGTACACGGGCAGGTCGACGTACGTCGCGCGCGTGTCCTCGCCGAAGTAGATGTACGTGCACAGCGGGTTCTCGATCTCGACGAACTCCTTGTTCAGTGGCGCGACCGCAGATGAGGTCAAGTACGTTCCGAGGATGTCGAGGGCCTTGCGCTCGAGGAACGCGGTGGGTGGCGGGCCGAGGAAGCCGATTTGGAGCTCGCCGACGCTCTCGTCCTTCTCCGGGAACTCGACTGTCTCCTTGACCGTCGCCGCGATAGGCTTCCGCGCTGCACTCACGGTCTCGACGAATGGACGTTTCCAGCCTGGTGGCTTCGCGCCCTGGTTCTGCCCGTGCGCCACAATGCTGGGCTCGACCTGGTTTTGGACGACGTCGAGCAGGGACGCGGTGCCGGATGCGAGCTTGCCGGAGACGATGAGGGTGAGATTGTGCGGGACATAGTATGTGTGGTGGTATTTCCGGACTAGGCACGAGTGGGTCAGATGTTAAAAGTAGGACTGCAACATTCAAGAGCTTACTTTGCTCCACTGACAGTACGCGAAGAGCCTCCATGAGACCTCCGGTCTCGCTACGGTAGGCGCTACCTGGAGGATTCAGGAGTCGCTGCATCCTGTGGGATTTTATGAGTACGTGGCATCGCTGCTCCCGAATAGCCTGTACTGTACCGCAGCGCCATGAGGTCCCCGGACGTGTTCTCGCGGCCTTGCATCTCGCTGTAAACGACACCAGAATCTTCGCCCTGGCCATCTATGTGGTGAACCTACTGTTTTTAAGTCATGTGCCTTTTTCAATGTGCGAGATTGATTCTACCTCTGTAATGTAACCGGCCTTAGTAAGCGTGGGGTACAGGATGTGGTCGACGTAGATCGGAAGCAGCTGTAGGAAGCCCTGTTCTCCGGCAGTAGAAACGGTGTATGCAGTGTGGTCTGTGTCTGTCCAAGCATTTGTTCCATTTGAGAATCCGCGATTTGCCAAGTGGTCTATGATTCCCTTGTAAGGGTACTTCTCTGAGCCCATGAAGACAAGACTGTGTGGCGGTCAGTAGCCGCATGGAAGAATACCAATCCAATACGTACTGTTCTAGTGTGTGAGGGCATCCACTGTCATCGAAGACTATATTCGTGGTGAGTACACGCATGACATAGTGAGCGCCACAATAGCATGAACGCACTCTCGGTACCGACGACGAAATATCCGTTCACGAGGGGGGCTGGATATATATGAGTACACGTGGCGTAACATGTCCGTGTATTAAGCCGTACCATCGTAGTCCAGGTGCACCACAGAGAGACCAGAGGTTCGGCTCTTCCATTTGGACACATGAATGTCCGCAAAGTCTAGCTTGAACTTCTTGATGAGATCGAAGTTGCCGTGGGCCTCGAGTGGTTTTGCGTTCAGAGGGGCGCCATTGGCAAAAGTAGACATGCTAGAGCGGAAAGTGCGAGAGGCAGCCAATGGGCGGAATCCAGACGAGAGCGGAGCGCGTGCGGTGGTACGAGGGCAGGAGCGGAGGAGCCTGGATGTCTGGCTGGTGGCGGCGAAGAGACGGGAGAGATAGGGCATCCAGCAAGTGCGATCGCCTGATAGTAATCGGCGAGGACGCAGACGGAGATGAGAACCGAGTAGACCAGAATGGGTGGACGAGGGCAGGGTGCACGTACGACCAGACGCGCCCCGCGCAGGCGCCCATTCTATTTCTCGCACACGTGAGCCGCTTACTGGCGCCCTGACAGCATCGGCGCCTACAGCAGCACAGGTTGTGCGCGGCATCGCGCTTGCAGTGCGGTCCTCCACTTTCCTACCGGACCTAAGTAGACCTCCGGGTTCCTATAAGTACCTGCACACGTCCAAGTAGTGCGCCAAATCCTCCTCGAAGACATGACCCAATCAGCAGAGCCGCTCGTGGCTTACCTCGGGCCCCCGGGATCATATTCCCACCAGGTCTGTGCTTTCTCCGGACTAAAGTCCACGGTAGAACACGCGTGGCTTAACACTTCCATAGTGTGCACTCAGCAGGTTCGACACGCTCGTACAATACGCAGAACAGAGCAGTATACCAGGCACGCCAATCAGACTGTCATTTGCACGGTTCGGAAGTAGACTCATATTTTTGTAGATGTTTACCGCGCCGTCTCGGCCGATGTACCCTATGCTGTTATACCGCAAGAGAACAGTGTGTATGGCACCGTCATCGACACATATGACTCCTTGCGCAGCCCTTCTGCTGGCGAGTCCGTCTTCGTACGGGGGGAGCTCACTATCGCAGTGAAGCACTGCCTCGTCGTTCGCCGCGGTGTCCAACTGGAGGAGGTACAACGCGTCATGAGCCACGAGCAGGTCGATTTCTTCGTATATTGAGTCTATAGCGATGGTACTGAATGGTTTCCAGGCCCTCGGTCAGTGCTCGCGCTTCCTCACAGAGACGCTACCTGGCGTTCCGCGTGTGAAGGTGCCCTCAACGTCCGCCGCGGCGCAAAGCGTACTGTATTGCGGAGAGGACAGCGACGAGCCAGAGACTGCTGCCATTTGCTCGGCCGAATGTGCTGAGCTTTTCGACGGCCTCGAGGTCCTCCACAAGGACATCCAAAACGAGGCTTGTCAGTGGGCCCTTTTTCCCTCCGTTTGTTTGTCGCTCACGTCTCCATTTAGCTAACACAACACGGTTCTTCATCCTGGCCAATTCACCCGACTCCCCATTACCTGGCGGACCACGAGAGCCACGTCGCCAGCGGGCCCTTATCCGCATCGGAAACCCCCCTCACCAACAGCCTGCAGACGAGGCCCCCGTCCCCAACCGCCTGCTTCACACGATTACGAGCACGCTCATGACGACCTTTGGCTGCGCGGCGCTCCGCATAGACCGGAGGCCGTCTCTGACAGATGTGCCTTTTGATGACGTATACTTCGTCGAGGTGGGCGACGTGACTCTCCCGGTGCTGTCGGCGGCGGCGAGCAAGTGCGCTGAGGCGGAGTGGCTGGAGCGGGTGCAGGCAGGTGTTGACCGAATTCGCGCCGCTGGTGGGGAGGCTACGATTCTTGGTTTGTGGTAGTTGGAGGCCAGGTTAGACTAACAATAGTTAGAGGTCGCAAATATTGTATCCATTTTCTGGCAGCGATTAGACCTGAATAGAGGAATAGAGTGCGAGATGTATACCGTGAATTGGCGTCGGGATGGTGGCGTACCGCCGACGCTGCCGGATTGGGACAATTCTGAATAAGGGAATTCCCGTCCTACTTGTGCGCTCCCCGAGCACTTGAGCGCTTGCGAGTACCTTGCCGCAGACGTGCATCTGCACCATGGCCACAACCATCCCTCTCCCTGTCAGGGACATCATAAGTCCTCAATTCCACCAAAACAACTTCTCTGAGGAGGCATTCGTCAAGAACGAGCTCGGAATCAAGCTAGACAAGGGTGCGCACCGCAGCCCTCCCACCTCTCAGCCACTGACTAACATACACACGTCGCGCTCTCGCAGACGACCAGATATGCCGGCTCTCGCTCACGCCGACAGGGTGTCCTCTGGGCCCACAGCACTGTCCGCTACGACACACCACCCCATCGGTGCTGAACTTCCAGCCACCAAAGCAACTACCAACGCACCCCCGCGAGCGCGAGCGGCTCGCGACGGTGTGCAAGCACTGGCTGCGCGGGCTGTGCAAGAAGGGCGACGCCTGTGAGTTCCTGCACGAGTACAACCTCCGGCGCATGCCCGAGTGCTGGTGGTACGCCAAGTACGGGTACTGCTCCGCGGGCGACGAGTGTCTGTACGCGCACCCGAAGGAGCGCCGCGTGGAGTGCCCGGACTACAACAGAGGGTTCTGCAAGCTCGGTGCGTCTCTCTTCCCTTCTTCGTATGCGACCGTCTCTGTATGCTTGCGGCGTGCTCATGTGTTACTGGCTTGGCCGGTGCGCTCTGTGTATCCAGGTCCGACCTGCCCCCGAAAACATGTGCGACGGGTGGCATGTCAACTATATCTCACCGGCTTCTGTCCACTCGGACCCGACTGCCCCCGCGGCCAGTACGTTGTCCCCTCCCCTCTCTTCCCCGCCCAAACTCCACTGACGCGTCACCCTCCCACCCAGCCCCAAACCGGGCATCCCGCCTGCCAAGGCGTACGACCCGCCCGAACCGCCGTCGGTGCGCGACCTCGGGCCGCCGCCGCCAGGATACGGTAGGTATGCGGACTTCGACCGCAGCGGCGGCGGCAACTTCCCCGGGCCCCACCCGCCCGGGCTCGGGGGCTCCGGCGGGCCCCCAGGGCCAAGACGGAACTTGGAGGATGTGGTGTGCTACAAGGTGCGTGGTGTGCCATGGCGCCGATCGCCAGCGCAGAGGCGGGTGGGCTGACGATGTACGGGTAGTGCGGGGAGAAGGGCCACTACGCCAACCACTGCCGCCATCATGCGCACAAACCGTACAAGCGGTGAGGGAGGGCTGGGACCGGACTTCGGGTTACGGGAGCTTTGTGTCTGTACACTGCGTTGGTAGCTGTGCTTGTATTCTATTCTGTCTGTCTCCGTAATCGATGCCGTGTCCGAGTCCAGTCGATCATTCCCTGAACGAGACCGAGACGATGTCCGTTGAAAATTCGTCATTGTATTCCGATGTCTAGCTAGGCAAACGAAAGGGGTACTAAAACTACTAGAGCGTAAACAGCCAAAGAACATTCCAAAGTCCTGGTACGGCAGCACCCCGCGCGGCGAAGCACCCCGCCGCGCACCAACTGTCCACGCTAACGCCTACAAACGAACCGACTGAATGGGGCGGCGGCCCCGGAGAAGAACAACCCGGTGAACAAGCTTTTATACACAGTGGAGCGGGTCGCTGCTTGCTATTTATACAGTCCTTCCAAGCCAAAACAGAAGACCATAAGTCCGCGACAAGAAGCACAACGGGACCCGACGGGCGGGATGAGACAACAGGGACACCCAGCGCGAGGCGGCACCGGGCAACGCATTCTACGACTGTTCGAGGGGACCGACAGGTTTGGGAGAGAGAGAGATCGAGGCAAGGAGGGTTTATTGGTACGGACCCCCGTGCCCGTACGAGATCGAGTGCACGGCGGGTGTCGCCCAGCTGGAGAGAGAAGGAGCGGTGGGAGAGGAGGCGGAGGTGGCAGACATGGACCCGACGAGGCCCGTCATCGCCGTCGGCGAGTCCGACGTCGACTCGTACTGCGTGCTGTCCGGGAGCGGCGCCCCAGTTCCGTCCGTCGGCATCGTCTCCTTTGAGAAGACCCCGGCGTGCGAGAACGGGTAGAGAGGCACGCCGACCTCGAGCGGCTGCATCTGGGTAGTCATCCTGACGATTTCAGTCATCAGGCCCTGCAGGAGCTTCTCCTGCCGCGCTGCGGAAGATGCGTGTGTCAGCGCGGGAATGCAAGGAAGCGTAACGCCACCACGTACTGCCTATGGGAGACCGGCTTCCATAGTTGAGCATCGCGAAGCTGTGCGGGCGGTCATCTGTCAGTACAGTAGGTACAATACCGGATGTCAGGCGGCCTACCGAAGGGCGTTGATCTCCCCCCAGACCGTCTGCTCCCTGGCCGTGTCCCCAATCTCAATGAAGTACTTGCATAGCTGCGTTTGGACGACAGCGGCTAGATACCAGCAGATCTGGGACGTAAAGCCGTGAGATCTCGCGGATCTAGGGCCCGTGCATTATTGAACACTCACTGTCGCAAACGGATGCAGACGCGTGTGGTCAAGCGACGTCTCGGAGAGTCGGTAGTACGCCGCAAGGATGGACCTTGTGGCATGAATACACCGCCTCGTTGACAAGCTCGCCGAGTCGGAGAAGTTGAGATAGGGGTTGTGCAGGGTGATCGCGGCACTGCGGAGGCGTCATCTCAACTACGGGCCGTATCACATGAGACAGGCATGAGAACGTACGCGTGTGGAACGAGATGGACCATGTAGAGGTCGGTATCCAGGACACCGTCGCTAGTGATGTCGAGATGCTTAAACTCCAAAGGAAGACTCTGGAGAAAGTCCTGCGCGACCAGCCGATCCAGCTCCTTGAAGCCGGGGAGCACGAACGGGTTTTGGTTCTTCGACGGTGGAGCGTTGGCACGAAGGTTGCTGCGGGTGTTGTAATCCGTGACCTTGCCGAATATCATCACCGCCTTGAGGAAGAGGATGAATGAATCCGTGTACATGGGCGGATGCCGCACGAAGACGTCATCTGTGAACATGTCTTGTGGATTAGGGGGCACGTTTGCCTGGCGATACCCGTCAGCTGCGCACTGTCAACGGAGAGGTCAGAACTCACCCCAGCTTCGAAGTCAATGCGCCGGAGCGGAAGCTCCGTGCCAATATCCCGCTCATCTACGCCATGCAACCACCCTCCCACGGATACAATGCGGTCGAACATGACGGTCATCCACCACGTACGCCGCCGGCATTCCAAGTCCCTGCAGTCCTTCGGCGGCGCAAGATACGCGCCCGGGCTGCTTGCTCCGATTGCAGAGAAGGTCCCGGGATAGTTGAGCCGCAGTGGGACAGCTGCGCGCGTTTGGAAGCCCGCAAATATCCACACTTCCACCCACCGTCCCTCTTGATAGAAGTACCAAGATAGAATGATGCACGCTTGCATGACCGGGAAGATGTCCTGGCCAGTCGCCATCGTCCTGTCGATGAATGCCCGCGTTTTGCTGACATGGATGTCGGCAAACTTGTCCCTGCGTGTGCCGTCGGGCAGAGTCACTATCTCCTGAGACGCCCATCTGGACGCAGAAGCACACTGCGCGAAGCCTATGTCAACCTGAGTCCGAGTAGAGCAGCGCCTAACCTTACAATTGCATGCAGAATCGCCGGATGCGGATAGTTGGAATCTTTCGGGTGCAGGTGCATTGAGGCAAGGAAAGACGGCTTGTGCAAAACACGCGAGCCACAGGGGTCGCACTTGAAGAAAATGTCGATGCTGCGATGTACGGTGTTAGGACGCTGTGAGACCCAGCCGTAGCAACGCGTGGACGCACTAGTGATCCAGGGTGTCAGGGTCAGGGAGGTCGGGATCCCACCCCGCAAACAGCATGTCCATGAGGGGATCCGGCACAACATGCTGGTTACCATGCCTCAGTTCCGGGCTAGACGTGGAATTCCGCGCTAGTGAGCCGGTGCTGTCTGGTGAAAGATGATGAACGGCGTCCAAAGACGCATGTGGGAGGATGATGCCGCCGCCATTGGGGCTATGTTCAGGGGTTTGTCCACTCGACGACCCAGAGGCCATACGATGCCCGCCATGGTGGGAGATATGGGCACGTCGGGGGGACGCAGAACGCGAGTCGTAGTGCCGCTGCTCGTTGAGCTGGCTCTTCAGTTGCGCTGCAGCGGTGTTCGTACAACGTGGGACAGGAGTGGCAACGGCGTGAGCACTCACAAATCTGCTCCTCCAGCATATGTATCCTCTCGCTAGGCTCGACGTTTGGAGCAATTGGAAGGCCTTCTACGGGATCGTACGAGCATTGCGGCTCCGTCGGGTGCCTGGAGCCAGGGATAGTAAGAAGGGCGCGTCCCCAGGTACCCGGGCGTCCACTTACGCGTATCCTACGGGAGGGGGCACGCTGATGAGAGATTGCCATTGCCTGTACCGAGCATGAGTGCCGTAGCGGGGGGAATCAGGCACTGCGAACGTACTTGACGCAAGTGGTGCAGTGGGGTCGGGCAGCGTCGCATTTCTAGATCGGCGTCCATATTGGGACTCGCTCACTAAGTGGCAGACGCTAAGACACTTACGAGCTTCCTCTTCCTGCACGAGAGGCAGGCCTACAAGGGGATAAATTGGCGATGGTGAGCACTGTGCGGGGACGGCGGGGCGGGTATATGTGGGAGCGCAGTACCTGATTCCTGCGCAGCGCGGGGCGGGCGGAGGGGGGCGGGGCCTTGGGCATGCCGCCGGCTTGGCGAGAGAGAGGAAGTGGAGAGGACGAAAGGGGGGCCGATGGACGGAGAGCAGGAGGAGAGGGTGATGGCCCGCGCTACGGTATATAAGAACGCCAGGTGGGAAGAGAAAAGGGCGGTCGGGAACTTGCGAGCCCTTCGCGAGCGGCGTACGTACGCGGAAGGCGCCTCCCCCTCCTCCGCCCACCAGTCCCGTACGCCCCTCGTACCTCTCCTGGCCTCCTCTCCAGCTCCCTCCCCCCGGCGCACACCACGCGACAATGGCTGTGTAACCACCAGCGTCGCCTTGACGCCTTCCGGCGCTCTTCCGCGGCACTCAATTATCATCCCGGGCGTCTCCGACAAGGGCCTTACATACTTAGTCTGAGACAGCCTTCGAGGCAGATACACACCCCTTGGTCATTCTCGGGATAGCACTGGCAGGGGCATGGATGAGGTCAGACCGTGTGCGGCCCCTCGGCTGCGCAAGAAGCCCGCAATATTTGCGCCCTCGCTCTCACCCCGTCCGGACCCACAGTCAGGGGGTGCGTATCGCTGACGCCGCTCATCTGCCGCACCCACCGCTCGCACAGTTTTGACCCGGCTGCGTCCCCGTTAATATCATCGGCGGTGTACGCATGCGCGCTGATGCCCGCCGCACTGGGGAGATCCGCGCATTCAATCGCAGAGCACGCAGCACGCTTGAGCGACACCGTTTGGGCAAGCGCACTTCCAGTCCCTTCCATGGAGAATCGTGCACTCCAAGTCCCCAAACGTTCGTCGCCACGAGGATCCGGTTGTCAAACCGGACGCGAAGGTGGCTGCTTCGAGGCTGGTTGCGAGCAATCCCCGTTCTGGGACGGACGAGACTCGACGAGTTCCTCTCCGGTCCTGGCGGCAGCCCCTATAGTTACCGGGGGTTGAGCTTGAGACTAATTCACTCCAGCAAAATTCACAAGGGGCTTCTCCAGAGCTTCATCGAGTCTCCGACGTCGAAATACGCATGACACCTGTGAGAGTCGAGCAAGCACATGCTGGGAGTTGATGGCCTAATTTACCACTCACTCAGCGCCCCAGGACAGCTCCTGGCTGACAGGATGCGAATTCGAGCGCCCTGGTCACGTTCGGTGAGATTTCGCCTCAGTCAGCTCACCACCTTTCTTGACTGCGTAACCTGGCCTCGTTACGCTCGGAGCAGCTCGGACCGCGAGAACGGGTAACGGCTGTATTTGCGCGGTACCGTGAAAGAAAGAACTTTGCATAGCGTACACGTGCGGCGGTGTTACAAGTTGTTCGTTTGCTTCTCATTCATATCCGCCGTGGCGCGAACGGCGGTGTCTGAGCCCAAGCCGAGTATCGCCGCCTTCTTACGACCTGTGGGCGGTGGAGCAATGGGACATTAGCGCAGATTCAGAAGGAAGGTGGGTCAGCGGTTATCTCCCCGCGCTACTGGACTCACAGGACCGTAGCGACTATGCGTCTCGAGTGAGGCGCGTGTCTGAACTCTGTGAGATAGATGCCTGAGTTCGGGGACAACGCGACCGTTGATCGATCCGCGACAAGCCAAGCCCCGATGACCGACGGGGAGCCCGATGTCCGAGGCAATCGGGGCGACCGGCGGCGAGACGCAGATGCGGTTCGTCAAAGCCGCAGCGAAAATGGCGGGGAGAGTGATGAGAGAAGGTGTACAATAACGTTAGGCAATGCCGATATTGGAAATGACAGACAGACGTACCTTGCCACGTCCCTAAATTGAGGCGGCCATCCGTGATCGGGATGCAAAGCGATGTCCCTACGAGCGACGTTTTGGTGTGCGATGCGCTGCAGTGCGGGGAAATAGCGACATTTTGAGACAAACGCCGGGGAACCTCGTCAGGGTCTCGGTTACTGCGAGGTCGGCCGGCTACTGCACTCACGAGTCGCTGTTTCGAGTGCCGCGTTGAAACAAAATAAATTAGCAGCGGTGCTAATGCTGAGTGTGCTCGCACCATGTGTACTCACTCAGGACCTTCGTCGGTGTGCAGCCAGTTCAGGTCCTCTGGAACAATCTTGTCCAGCGCCATGTCCATGTCTACCGGCGAATAAACAATTAGACCGTTCCAACCGGGCGGTGGAGTGCCGCGGTAGGTCGTCGAAATTTCTCACCTCGCCGGACATCTGTGTTTCACGGGAGTTAGCAATCGGCGTGTGGGCGCGTATGGGAGGTGGCTATACCTCGATCGAAGTTCTCATTGATTGTGAGCGCTGCAGAGGTGTGCTGGCTATAATCCGTGCCGTGAGCAATTAGCACACACCCACGGCGCCGCGGTCATTGCATCGGGTAGTTTGAACGGCAACTCACATGAACAGGTACAGCACGCCGACCTGTGAAAAGATGACGAGTCAGTGATTGAGTTCTCCGCCTTTGTCAATGCACAAAAACGAGGAGTCGGTGAGGCGTCGGAATAATATCGAGCCGTCAGAACAGAAGAGGCGGTCGCACCGCAACGCGGGCTACTAGAAGGCTATCGGACTGCTCACGCGCACATCGCGCAGGGGGGTCTGGAGGCTGGAGTTACCACAGAGACTGATAGAAGGTGATGCCGACCTGGACGCCCCGCAAGCCCGCGTCGATCTGGGTGAGCACCTCGTCGGTTACGAGGTGGCAGCCCTTGCTCCGGCGCGCTAGTGTGAACGTCTTCTGCCAGCCCATGGCGTCGTCGTGGGTATCCCGAGGAGTTCAGAGCCAAGAACGCACGGAGGCCCGACGATCGAGAAGGCCGCGATCAAACCACGCCGGCCAGATTCGATTCCGATCAGCGTGTACACACACCCCTACTTTAGGGGTATGATGTCATTCCCGCGATCACTCCACACTCGCCGCCCACTTCGTACCTAGTTCAGCGTTCAGTAGAAAGCTCACGACACGGGAACTGCACGGGAAGCTAGCAAACATACTTCACATGTAGAACAGTATTGCGCTAGTAGCAGCTAGAGTATGTCCTATAATCTGTGCCACTTTACACCCGATAGGTATGCTGCGCAAGCTCCACTACCCTCATCAGTCGCTACATTGACCGAGACTAGCCCATTACCCCAGCACAGTCCCGGCCCTGCAAGCTTTTACGCGCTCTCTCGGATAAACGCTTCCGAGGGTAATGAACGGCGACTTGAGTCGATCAGGGATAATCTTGGCTTACGGGACGCTGAACGGGGCCGGGTATTTTCGCGATGCATGGACCGGACTGACACAGCTGCCTCGAGGTCGCCGCTAACGTGGGTGCAGACGGGTGTCCGATGGAAGACATGGCATGCAGGAGACAGCCTAGGCTGAGCGGCGGCGTCCGCACCGGGAATGGCACGAATTGGAAACTATCGGGGGAACACGCTGGCATGTAAGCGTACTCTCTCCTTGCATGAATGTGTGGGTAAATAGCACTGCAGCATGGTCTGCTTGAGCATTCCTCCACTTCCAATCCTATGTTTAAACGTCTAGCCCACCGGGTCAGCACAACGTTACAAATTGCAGGCAAACACGACCGGAAGGCTGACGCACCATATCTTACACACCGCCCAGCACACGAGCCAGCGAGATGACAGTTAAATCCGAAGATCGTGTCCTGGCTCACGAGGCTTGCGCTACCTTTCTCTCGGCCTCCAGGATGGCATCAAACTCTGCCTGCGCCTGGGCACGGGGGTCCTCGTCCTCGGCAGACTCGTTCTGTTGGACACGTCCGGCGGTACGCTGGCGTTCGTGACGCTGGCGCAGCTCATCCCACGAAGAGCGCCTGCCGTTGTTCCGCGCGTTGGCTTCCCTAATAGCGTCCCATGTACTTTTCTGACGGACGGCGGGTTCCTGGGACGCTACGGGCAAATGGGCGCGTAAATGTCCCCTCGCAACATTCGCCTCGCGGGTGACATACCATTTGAAGACGACGGCGTGCCCGTCGAGGCTGTACTATCCGCGGAGTCGCCGAAGTCGGATACAATTTCTATACCGCCGTCTAGGATCTCGCCGTTCTGCTCCCTCTGCTTCTTGATCCTGTCCATGATCCGATCCCTGTCGACCTGTGGGAAGAGGGGGGCGGCATTGCCGAGGCGTCTGTTGACATTATCGAGGGCAACCAGGAAGGCTTCCCGGTCATCGAGCTGGCGGGCGAAGCGTTTGTGCTCGCGGATGTAGTGGACGAGTCCGGCGCCGTAGCCTGTAGAGGCGGAGATGGCGACTATGGTGGGCGAAAAGCGGACTTTGGGCTTGAACCGCCAGACAGCAAGACCGGCGAGGGCGCCCCAGGCGGCAGTGTGGAGGTACTGAGCGAGAATACATATCAAGACAGAGGGCGCCGCAGCGGAGGAGGGAGACGCACGGGGAGGTAGCGGACGGGACCGGGGAGGAAGTCGACTGCGAGGGCGTAGTCATGCTGGGAGAGGAGACCGGACTCGAGGTCTGGGCGGAGGAGGAGCTCTGCGTCTGCGCGCGAGCCGAAGGCGTGGTCGAACCAGCTCTTGGACATTGGGACGGCGCGGTGGGCGGAGGAAGGAGGAGGGCGGGTGGGAGACGCGTCGGCGCGGCTGCTCATTGGATCGCGTCTTTGCACGTGACTGTGTCTGGGCCATAGGAACGTGCAAGCAGAGGAAGCGAGGGCCTCTGCAAGGACGTCCTGACACTGACCGCCGCCTGTCCACTCGGAGGGCCTGCTGCCGCCAAGGTACAGAACACTCCCAACCGCCGGCGCGCCCACCCGTCCCCCTCCTCGTTGTCCGCTTCGCTCCTCGTCTTTCCTTCCTCCATCTACCCGCCCTCGCGCGTACACGCTCCTTCACGACCGACTCCCCCATGGCCGTCCCGGACGTCGCTGCAAAGCCCCTTCCGCCGCCCGCCAAGGACGAAAAGCTGCCCTCTATACCACCGCTCGACTTCGACGACCGTGTCCTGCCAGCGACACCCCCAAAGATTGTTCATGATCCTGCCCCCGACGTCCCTCCAACTCACAAGCCGCTGCCCCCCATCGATGTCAAGGCTTCTCTTGGCACCTCCGACCTCTGTGCGTATCCTCTCTTTTCCTGCCACGCCTCGCGTCTTGACTGTACTGTCATCCCAAAGCTCTCGGTTCTGCTCCCCTCACGCCCATAACACCTGCTCCGGGGTCGCTACCGTCCATCCCCCCTTCGCCCTCTTCCGAAGGCAGATCGAAGAAGGCCAACCCGCTCACAGACCTGATTGACACCGAGAAGGTATATGTGGATCTACTCACAGGAATCATCCGCGTACGTCCTCGGTGTCCTTCTATTCCTCCTCCCGTGCCGTAACACCAATCCCATTTCCGCGTATGCAGAAAGTCGCCGCGGCATGGTCGCGCTCCAATCTCCCACCGCCCGAATTGGATACCATGTTTAGAAGCATAGAGAGCATCTACAAAGCCAATCGCGCCTTGCTTGGGGTGCGTTCATCTCCGTCCGTACCCTCACACTAGATCTCACAGTCGACGGCCGCTATAGAAACTCAAGGAAATCGGCACCAACCCCTCCTCGCCCAAGGCGCTCGGTGATCTGCTCATGCGATGGGTCAGTGGGCCTTCCCAGCAATTCCATGCGTGCTAACAATAATGCGCCATTAGATCGACGATCTGGACGGCCCCTACACCAACTATGTCGCGAAGTTCTGCGGCGGCTTCGACACCTGGGATCCCGTCCAGTCCAACGCGCGCGTCCGCACCATCCTCGCGATGTTTTCGTCGTCCAATCCTCCGCCACTACCCGCGACCGCGCCGGCACATCCATCAGAGCCGCCTATTTGGACCCTTGATGAGCTGTTCCTGTTACCCAGGCGCCGCATCAAGTATTACAAGAAGCTGTACGGTCGTCTACTGAAGAGCACCACCCCTGGGCGCAGTGACCACCGGTTGCTGAGCGGCGCGCTTGACAAGCTTGACAAGCTCTTGGTGACCCTCGACGCCCGCACGGAGGTACGCGTCGGAGGCGGCGCTCCGCCGCCTGTTGCCGCGGTATCACCACCGCCCATTGAAACCGAGGATGAAGTCGTGATTGACATGCGTATGCGTCAAAGCACGCTGGTCCCTCAGCCGCGCGAGCCGTCTACCATCAGCGTATCGCCTTCCCAGCGTGCGAGTGATTCTACCCGTGCAAGTGGAAGCCTTTCGAGCAGGTCAGTACTCGACCTTCAATTACTTGGGCGTACGTGCTCATCTTGGATGAGTAGTGGGAGAAGGTCGGAGGACACTGCCCCAACCACGGATAGCAGGGATTCGACCTCGACACTCAATGCGCCAGTTACGGACCTCGAGCGGCGCCTTTCTACTGAACGTACGTTAGATATCTTCTCGATGAAGCCCAAGGTACGTCATAGTTCACTGGATGATTGGGCTATCTTATTGATCGAGGCACACTCGTTCACAGCAAGTCCGGCTACAAATAGCCCCTCCGAACCTACATTATACCCGAGAGCTGCGCTGCTCTACCCCGGTAGTGATCTCCTTCACGCCGCATGCGACAGGGATCGAGGTTGTTCAGGAACGTGGGCATATACTTCTGCTCACCGACCTCATGCTCGTATGCGAGCGCATGTCTGAGAAGGAGAGGGAGGTCGCAGGTCGCGATGGACCAGACATGTGGCTGCTATACCCGCCTCTCACTGGCAAACATCTGCGCGTAGCGCCCGTAGATGGTGAGTCCCGTCAGGCACATAGCAGCTCCATCGGTACTGATCATACGCGGGCCCGCCAGATTATTCGCTGTCCGTCACCATCTTACGCAAGGAGTCGTTAATTCTACGCACGGACTCCACGTCCGCCCGCGACCGGCTCATCACGGATTTCAGGGAATGCATTGACACAGCATCCAACCGTGCGTAATCCCTGCCGACCTTGTAAGCGACAAGACAGACGGACTGACCTCTCTTCAGTGCTCCCTCCATCTAAAGGCCCTCCGCCGCCAGTCCCTGCGTTACCATCTCCGGTAAACAACATGGGCAACATTGCATCAAGACCGCCGATAGCTCCGCGCGACCGAAGCCAGACGTCCTCGGAGGTTCCGTCCGAACGGTCCAGCGCGAGCATGAGCCCTTCGCGCGCTTTGTCCCCCGCCAGCGTCACTTCCTCGCGTCGCTCCAACGATCCGATGTCGGGTCCGCCGTCACGAGCCAACTCCGCGTCGATGGCGCTCGCCGACGCCGCCCTCTCAGGAAGCTTGTCGAGGATGGACATGGGCGGTCCTGTCCAGCAGGGATACCCCCAGCGCTCAACGTCGGTGAACTCGGGTGGCGGCCCTCCGCCATCCTTTGGCCCCGGCCAGGTTATGCCGCCTCAGAATTTCGGCCCAGGGCAGACCATGCCGCCACGGGGACCTGTTGGACCAGGACAGATGATGCCGCCACAATCCTTCCAGCCAGGCCAGGTCATGCCTCCACAACAGTATGGTCCTGGTCCGGGCATGCCGATGAATGGTCCTGGTGGAATGGGGCGTCCACCGCCCTCTGCATACGGCCAGCCAATGCCGCCACAACGCAACCCGAGCTTGACACACGGTCCGCCCCAGGTCGGGCAGTCGTATCAGGGAGGGCCGCCACAAGTTGGGCAATCGTACCAAGGAATGCCGCCACAGCAACGCGGGCCACCGCAAGGGTTTGCGCCCGGTCCTCGACCAGGCATGGGGCCCGGTTCATACCCGCCGCCCCGCCCGCCTTCCGAGCCTGCCTACGAGAGTGGTCTGCGGCACTCACCCTCAGGGCGCTCGCTCGCGTCGCAGTACGATCGACAGCAGCAGTTCTCGTCTCCTCCGCCGATGCCGGGCTACCCTGGCGATCTGCCCCCGCCCCGTCCCGGCTTCCTACCGAGGAGCGACTCTTCTAGCTCGCTCCCGTCCATGCCGAGCGCAGGGCTGCATGCACCGCAACCCCGCACGCTGCTGCCCTCCGCGCAGATCAGCATGCGTTCTGTGTCGACCGCGGGGTCGTTTTCGATCGAGGAGCCGAGTCCGCCTGGGTCGCCTGTGGAGGCAGCGCGCCCGACGGGCCCGGTGACCTCTGTGATCTCCGCGCAGATGAAGTGCAAGGTGTTCCTGAAGCGCGAGCACGCGCAGTGGAAGTCCTTGGGCAGCGCGCGCCTGCGGCTGTACCGCGAGGACCCGACGAACATCAAGCAGCTCGTCGTCGAGGCGGACGACAAGAACAAGACGGTGCTCATCTCGACGATCGTGCTCACGGACGGCGTCGAGCGCGTCGGGAAGACCGGCATCGCGATCGAGCTCAGCGACAAGGGCCTCCGCACGGGCATCGTGTACATGCTGCAGCTCCGGAACGAGAAGAGCGCGAGCGGGCTGTTCGACGAGCTCCTCGCCGGCTCGGATCGCGCGGCGCGGTAGACCGCTGCGCACGTCTCTCACACCGTTCACTTAGGACACATGCGAGGTAGCGCGGACTCGCGGCTCTTGGTTTGGCTTCTCTTTCGGTCGTTCCGATAATCTCACTTCACGCTGGACCCGTTTCCATACCACGCACACATCCTAGCTGGATCGTTCGGCCCCTCCACTGATTGTTTCACCCCCGTCTCGTCGTCGCAGTCCACGCCCACATTACCCTAGCCTCGTCTATTAGCATATATCTCTCCGTCTCCCTCGTTCCTCTCCTTCGCTCTTCACACGGCTGTAGCCCCCAATGCTCCCCAACCTCTAATCGAATTGCGTGCATACGGCGCGTGCATGAGCTCTACATAGTAACAGAGACTGTATAGATCTATAGCGGCGCCCAGTGCAGCTCCGCCGCGAGTGAGATGTGGTCGCTCCCGCAGACGCCCTTGCGCGGCAGGCCCTCTCCAAACGCCTCTTTGCGGTGCGGTTTCGCGAGGCCCAAGATCGAAACGTCCCGCCCGGGGGCGTCGAGAACGAAGATGTAGTCTGTTGGTCACGAACTGCATCAGCGCGTGCGGGCTTCGATGTGGGTGCAAATCCTGTACCTAAAACCGATTGCCAGTACTGCAACGCTTCTCAGCCACGGAATATTTGAAAAGGGCAAAGGAAGTGATGGCGTACGTGTGTGTAGCTCGTGTAGATGGGCTCAAACGCACCGCGGCGCTCTTTGGGCACGGCCGCCCTGCTCCCAAACACGAGCGCGCTCTCCGAGATGCCCGGGACGAGCCTTTGGCCAGCATCGTATGCACTGGTCACTCTGCCGGATTGGGTGAAGAGGTCCGCGAGCTCGGTGTCCGTTAGGAGGCCGTCGGACGGTCGTGCAGTGCGGGCGTTGGCGATGACTCTGTCCGGATCGTTTTCGCCTGTTTCGCCGCCCTCTTCCTCCTCTTCGACTGGGCCGGCGCCATCTGCAGGCACGGTGGGGTCAATCGTCTTGTGTACAACGCACGAGTACTCTAGCCGCTTCTTCTGCTCGGGGAGGAGCGGCTCGCCCATGAGCAGCGCATACGCGGGGTCGTCCGGCCCAAAGTTAAAGTCTGAGCAGGCATCAGGACACATCGACCACAGTCCTCACTTGGAAGCTCTGCTCACCGCCGGCGATGATGGATGGCCAACGCTGTTGAGGCTCTGGGCCCTCACCGCGGAACTTGGCAACTTCTCGTAGCAAGATGGCCGCTTGCCTAGTTAACGTTCAAACACAGTAAGCCTTCTATTCGACCCTCGCTGAGTCTGGACCCCCTACCTCGCCCGCTCGTAAGTATACCTAACGACGAGTGTCAGCGCAGGGTCCGATAACGCAATCTAGCTCCCACATACGCCGGGTGCCAGAACAGATGCGTCGTCGCGACGATCACGCCGTCGCCGTCTGCGCGCAGACTCCGAAGCGCAACCAGCGAGCCGATGTTCTTGGTGCGGAAGCTCGAGCCCCGCCGCGCTTCTTCCGTGTCCGCGTCGCGCACGTCTTCCTCGTCGTACGCGACCATGCGGCGGCGCACGCACTCGTACGCGTCTTTGCGGAACGCGATGAGGCACCCGTGCTTCTTGCGCGGACCGGCGGCGAACACCCAGTCGTACCCCGCCTTTTCGAGCTCGGGGAACAGTTTGTCTGTCCTGTCTACTTCCTGTGTATGTATGGGATGCACGCGTGAGCAGGAACGCTACGATCAGGGTAACGCGACGCGCCTGTAGACAGCAGATGTCTGCCTTGTGGGACACCAGCTCGCGATAGATCATATGCTCCCGTTGGCTCGCCTTCAGGCAGTCGCTCGTAGGAAACATCGATCGTCCTATTATCAAAAGGAGTTGAAAAGGACACAGCGCGAAACACTGCACTGCGAAACTCACGGACAAGCGTTTGAGCCAGGAGCTAGGATGATTGAACCGCGTCATGAGCCCGCACACGAAGCAATAGGTACTGTACCGACATTCCAAGACATCACGCGGATGTTCTGCCCAGCAGAGGGTGCTGCCCCTTGAGTGAGGTCTACCCATTCGCGGGGCAGGATGTTGCCCCGCTCGTCTTCCATGATGGATAATTTGGCCGGTGCGGGGTTGCTCCTGGCTTGTTCCTTTTTCAGGCGGCGTTCCTCCGCCTTGGCGAGGTCTTCAGCTGTAGGCTGGTATACTCTGGACATGGTGCAAAGGTAGTTCGGAGATCGGGGAAGAAGTTGAACACCCAGGACGCGTCGAGTCCTGCTGGTGTAATGAGGCGTGTTATGCCGCAGCCACAATGGTCTGTGGAGACCGCGGATGAACTCGGATGCCTTCAGGTTTAGCAAGCAATCGCGTCCGTCTGGCTGCGGCACCAGATTTCCGAGGCACCAAGGTGTTTGTACGGAATGAGCGTAGAGTCACAACAGAGACACGGATGTTGCACGGAGTGAGGAAGCGGATCCGAAGTACTTCGCGTCTTTCGGATCACATGATAGCACCGAGGACGCGTTTTGTCTATGCATTTTGAAGAAATCACATCTTACAGGCCATTGAGAGCAAAGTTACATGACGCGGGGAATAGGCATGGGGGCAACGCGCCCGGGATGCAGGATGGCCTGTACAAATGAAATATGATATCCTCTGAAGACGCTAGCTAGAACGAACACTGAAAATACGGGCAGACGTGAACGACCCAAAGTGCCCGCAAGCCCCGTATGGAATTAGAAAGGGAAACACACCACGGACTCACAGTATCCCTAGGTGGCGGAAGTGAGATGCATGGCGCGAACGGACGGGACATACACAAGTCGTAAATGGTTGCAAGATCGTAAATGGTATGATGATAGTCGTACTGGCAAGTCATGGCTCTGCATAACCCTTGCAGAGCTCAAGCGATGATGCACTTGGAGCCCTTGCTCCCCTTCTTGGTGGGTTGCGGAGGGGGGTTCACTGCAATGCGGACATGCAATCAGGGCTGGAGGCATCGATAGTTGGATTACACAGGTACTCACGGACTGCGCGGATAGCCTCGTCAAAGACGGTCTTGAGACCTTTCTGGGTAAGGGCAGAGCACTCCAAGTACTTGACGGCACCGATGTCGCGCGACATCTGGACGCCCTGAGAGTATTGAATGGGCGCCATCCGACTGTCATCACACTGTGAGTCTAGCCCCCATCACGCGATAAAATGGAAGCACATACCGGTCCCTCAGCTTCTCAATCGTCGCAGGGTCCTCGCGCAAATCCAGCTTCGTCCCTACCAAGACTATGGACGTTGAGGGCGCGTGGTGCGAAATCTCGGGATACCACTTGAAACAATCAGAGCGAGCGGTCAGGATCAAATACCCGGTGTTGGCCTGTGCACGCCACGTACCTTGGTCCGGACGTTCTCGAAACTGGGGGGACTGACGAGGGAGAAGCAGATGAGGAACACGTCCGTCTGGGGGTAGGACAGCGGGCGGAGACGGTCGTAATCCTCCTGACCAGCCGTATCCCAGAGACCGAGGGAAATGGTCTTGCCATCGACCATGACATTTGCCGAGTAGTTATCGAATACTGTGGTGGGAGTCCGTTACAGCCGTGCCCGATATCTTCCGGACAGCGTGTGTACTCACCAGTGGGGATATACTCTCCCTAATCACAGGCGGGGTCAACAAGGCGCTCGAGTGAGCAGCAGAAGCACGTACGGGGAAGGCATTGGTGGTGTATGAGATGAGAAGACAGGTCTACGGTCGTCGAATGGTGAGCTGGGGGCCTCGTTGCTTCACTCGGGAGCGTACTCGCCTTTCCCACAGCACCATCTCCTACAACAACACCTGACTGCGTGTCAGCACACGAGGCGCAGGGCGCGGCGGCGGAGGGGCGACTCACATTTAATGGCCTGCATTCTGTGTATTTAGAGTCGTCTAAGAGAACTCTGGTTTCGTGGCGGGGGATATCTTGGTGGAGGGGCGAAAGAGGGAGTTGCAGGGCGAGGGTCGGACAGGCAGTGACGACGGGTATGGCAACGCGGGTGAGATAACCGGCCGTGTGGGACGAGGGGGGAGATGGGTGCGTTACCTGGCGAGATACAAGAGGAAGAAGGCCCGGCGTAAGAAATGTGGAGTAGGAGAGTGAGGAGGAAGAGGACAGGAGGGAAGATTGGCTGTAGGCTGTACTGATGGTCTTTACGATGTTGGTTCTACGCCAAAGTAACCATATCCGAAATGATCGTCCTCTCTCTCACGTGCGGGCCCCCACATCCCGTCCCTCCTTCGTGTTCTCGTGCACGCACTCTGTCGCCGACGAGCAGTCGCCCCAGAAATATACATCGGCCTTCCTGCGCTGCGCAGGATGCCTGTCAAGCGAAGCACACACACACCGCCCAATTTGAACGCGTCTACGCCCGCAGGACAAGACGCTTCCATCGGACGTTCCTGCGCCCGGACCCTACCTTCCCGGCTGATGCATATCGCGCTCGAGAGTCTCATGTGAGAGCCACTGCGTCCTCAACGCCACTCCACAACGGCTTGGTCTGCCCCGGCGCCCGAGCGCATCGATGGACGAACGCATGATGCATTCTCCGTATGTTCGTACGCGATGCTGTTATCAAGATGGAGGCTGCTGCTCTCGTCGGACGCGTCCTGCTAAGGATAAAGATATGTGGCCGGCCGCAGGAACCACTTCGCTCGTGTTCGCACGTACGCCGGACTATGGCAGAGGCGTCAATGTGCTGTGAGCCAATGACATCGACGGTCAACCAGTCTACTAATAGCTAGTTATTAGGCCGACTGCCCAGCGCGTCGATCGCTGAACTCCTCCACCATCTGCTCAACTTTCACCATGTTTGAACGGCCTATGCCCCGCCTCTTCCTCATCCGTCATGGTATGGAGTCGCGTTGCCTCCACAATCATCTGATGTACTCACCCGGAGGGTGCTCCAGGACAGACGGAGTGGTCACTCAACGGGTGAGTTTGTCGCACGCAAAGATACGCGTCATGTTCCTGTCTAACTGATACACCGCTCTTGACAGTCGTCACGTACGTCGCGCTGTGGAACCTTGCCATATGTATGTGGCACTGACGCGACCGATCTCATCAGACCGGCCGTACGGACATTCCTCTCACTGCTGAGGGTGAACGGGAAGCTGCTGAAGGCGCTCGTGTCCTAGTTGGCGAAGGAAGTTAGTACTCACGAGCATATGACGTTAATCATCAACTCACAAGTCGTAACTTAGAGATCATCGACCCCAAGAACATTTGCACAGTGTTCGTGTCGCCTAGGATCCGTGCTCACAGAACGTTCCACCTGCTCTTCGATCATCTCCCGGAAATCCCACATCATGTCAACACGGAAGAAGTGAGGGAGTGGGACTACGGAGAGTACGAAGGCCTCCGCCCTGCAGAGATCAAAGAACGGAACCCGACCTGGACTATCTGGAAGGACGGGTGAGTGTCATGCTGCGATCGCATTGCGTCGTCAATCTGAAACGCTTGCCAGTTGCCCTGGAGGCGAAAGCACTGAGGAGATGTGCCACCGCGTTGATACCGTCATCGGCAAGGTTAGGCCAGGCCCCTCATAGCAGTCGCCGCAATGCGTTAATGATCGACAGGTCCGCGAGCATCACCGCGCATGGAAGGAGGAGGGCAAGGGCTCTCGCGACGTAGTGATTGTTGCTCATGGCCATTTCAACCGCGTCTTTATTTCGCGCTGGATCAACTTCCCGCTGTCTCTTGGTGAGTCGACCGACGCTGCGCAAAAGTCGTGTCATTCTCACAGAAACTCGATTAGGGACGCACTTCAACGTGG
The DNA here is from genome assembly GCF_000271585.1 of Trametes versicolor FP-101664 SS1. NCBI lineage: Eukaryota > Fungi > Basidiomycota > Agaricomycetes > Polyporales > Polyporaceae > Trametes > Trametes versicolor. Next base: position 2,044,045 of record NW_007360321.1, on the reverse strand, counting down.
AGCCTGCTGGTGTAAGTGCTAAGTTACAAAACACTTCAGATAGACTCTAAATGCTACTTCACTAGATTGCTATCCTCGGATATAACCACAACAACCTTGCAGAGCCCGCGCTCAACGCGCTCAACTTGTACGCGAAGCCCCAATAATAGATGTCGTGTTGGCTAGTAGATGCGTTATACCTGAGATGTATCCAGAGACGAATGTTGTACGGTTTTGTGTGTTAAACAATGAACAAAGAGCGGTCGGATATCGTACGGTGGGACGGGATGAGTGGTCCGCGCCAGAGCCGGCAGGGCGGACGCGTCGGGGTATACGCGCCTGTAAACTTGTGTTATTGTTTGCTTGCCCGCCCCGGGTCTATCACAAACTCCCATCCTGTGGTGATCCCACTCTGCGCACTGTGCTTCCTGCACAGTTTCTTCTTCTCTACTCTTACTGAACTACCCTAATGGCCGACGTCGCACCTCAAGAGGTCCCCGTACACGAGCCTCAGCCCCAGGAGGACGAGGTGCTGTCCGAAGGATCCGGCGCGGTGGAGGCGACCCACCCTGAGACGGACGGAGAACACGAGGCCTCTGACGTGGTCGACGCAGCTTCGGAAAGCGGCCCTGCGGAGAGCGTGACGGAGGAAAAGCCCGCTGAGGTTGCCACGAATGGGGAGAAGGACGCCGAGCCTGCTGCTGCCGCCGACATGCCTATCGAGGACGCGAAACCGGCCGCGTCTCCCCCCACCTCCCCGCGGAAGATTAAAGCAAAGCCCTCCATCAACTTCAAGCCCCCGGCCGGGAAGCCTGCAGCGGGTCCGCCGACGCCGCTGGTGAAGAAGGTACGTGTCATCTCCGGGCGCGCCTCGATGAAACCCGCCTGCGCCAGGCATGCTCAATCTATGAACGCCACGCACAGATCATCAACTCGGGCACGTTTGGGTCTGGCGCGGTCAAGGCTGCACCCACCGCAGCGAAGACCACTGCTACTGCCGCGCCTGCCAGGACACCGTCTGCGACCACCGCACTCAAGAAGAGCGTCAGTGCTGGCGCGCCCCCTGCAAAGTCCTCCGCTGCTGCCGCGTCGAAAGCCATGCCCCCGCCCCCGTCGAGACAGAACTCGAGCGCTGTCGCGCCCCCCGCGACGGCCCCGGTGAGACGTCAGTCTATCGCTCCCAGGGCGCCGACCGCTGGTATTGCTGCCGGCAGAACACCGCTGGCATCCTCCACCTCAGCCAAGCCCCCACCTGCTCGTACCGCCACTGCTACTCCCGATTCCACCACTGGGCTCAAGTCTTCGACGACTGCTCGTCCGCGCGCCTCGGTCTCCGAGGGCGTGAAGCGGACGGTTTCTGGCACTGTCAGGCCTGGTGCCGCCGCTCCTGGCACTGCCAGGCCTCCGAGCACGGCTTCTACTCGGGCTACGAGGACACCTGGAAGTCAGTCCATTTCATCCATTAAGGAAGTTCGGGACGACAGCAAGGCGGTCACGGAGCTCCAGAGCAAGGTATGTTCTCTACTTGCTAATCACACACAGTCTATTCAAGCCTTCGGTACAGCTCGATGGTGCCAACACTGCGCTCAGCTCCAAGACGGAGGCCATTTCCGGCCTTGAGAGTGAAGTGGAGACCCTGAAGGCTTCCCTCCAAGCGGCCCAGGAGGACGTCGAGGCCAAGGCGTCTGCCATAGCCGAGCTTGAGGCCGCTAAGGCGAAGGCAGAGGAGGAGCTCGCCGCGATCCGTGCGACTCTGGAGCAGCTCCAGTCCGAGCAGTCCGGTGATTCCGCACAAATTGAGGCTGTCCGTGCAGAGGTAAGCATATTTGACGTAACGGAGGGCGCGCCGTTGACAGTACGTGCACAGCTCGAGGCATCGAAGGCCGCCAATGCCGCTCAGGCGGAGCTTGTCGCTTCTCTGCAGGCGCAGCTTGACGTACTCCAGGCAGAGGTCACCGCGGCGAAGGAGAACCTCGAGGCCATCCGTGCCTCGGGCGACGCTTCTGCGGCGGCCGCTGCGGCGGCGGAGGCCGAGCACGCCGCGCTCCTGCAGGCGAAGGCTGACCTCGAAGCCATCAAGACGGAGACAGACGCGCTCAAGGCTGAGCAGGACCAGGCTCTCGCGGCTGCGGAGGCGAAGATCCAGGCGCTCGAGGAGAAGAGCTCCCGCGTCGACACGCTTCTCTCTGAAATCGACGAGCTGAAGCGCGAGAATGAGGAGAAGGCGAACAAGGTCTCGGAGCTCGAGGTGGAGATCCTGGAGCTGAAGGACGACCAGGAGTCTTCAGGGGACGAGCACTCGAAGGCGCTCGCGCGTCTCCAGTCGCTTGAGGAGGAACTCGCGAAGTCTGTCGCCGCCGCTCAGCAGGCTCTCGAAGAAGCCCAGGCCAAGGAGGCCGCGTTTACTTCCCAGTGCGAGGAGACCTCGAAGGCTCATTCAGAACAGCTCGAGAAGGCTGCGGCGGAGTACGCTGAGCTGCAGACGAAGCTCAGTGCTCTGGAATCCGAGTTGGCTCAGGCCATCGCGGCAAACGAGCAAGCGAAGGCGGATGCTGCCGCCACAGCTGAGACGCATCAAGGCCAACTTGCGGAAGCTGAGAAGGTCCGTCTGGAGGCTGAGGCGAAGCTGTCGGAGGACATCGCAAGGATCACCGCTGAGCTAGAGGTATGTGCTCTCTATCACTTCGCAACACCCGTACTTACATTATCGCAGAGCCAAGAGGCAAAGTACAATGAGAAGATCGACGCTGTCAAGGCTGAGCACGATCAACTCCTTCAAGAGGCATTCGAACGTGCAAAGGTCAGACCATGGATGTATTTGCGTCTCACTACGGATGCTAACCCTGCGCAGAACGAGGCCGGCGACGTTCACAGCCAGGATCTCCAGAAGCTTCGTGCTGAATCTCAGGCCGCCATTGAGCAGCTTCGTGTCGCTCACCAGCACACCATCGGTGAGCTCCAGGCTGAGCACCAGGCTGCGCTTGAGGACCAAGTCAAAGCGCTCGAGAAGCAGCTGGCGAACCAAGGTCTTGAGTTGAAGGCTACCCAGGAGGACCTCGCAAAGGCGAAGTCTGCTGTCGCTGCCGTCAACCAGGAGCTGGAGTCGACTAAGGCGCAGCTCGAGGAGGCACGGACGCTCGTGGCGTCCATGGACAAGTCTGACAAGGACGAGGTTATCGCGCATCTCAGCCGCGACCTGGCCAACCTCCGCGAGGACCACGCGTCGCTCAACGAGATGTTCCTCGCCACGAAGGGCTCGCTCGGGGAAATGGCGGACAACCACGTGAAGGAGCTCGAGGAGGCCGCCAAGACGCGCGCGGAGGAGGCCACTAAGCTCCGTGCTGCTCACCAGGAGGAAGTCTCCGCGCTCTCGAAGGAGAAGTCGCAGCTGCTCACGCGGCTGTCTGACCTCGAGGGTGAGCTTGCCACGGCGAAGGCCACGCTTTCTTCGGGGCCTGCTACGCCCTCAAAGAGCAACGGCTCCGCGCACCAGCGCAGCGCGAGCGTGTCTCGGGACGACCTGCAGAAGCTGCATGAGGCGCACAACGCGAAGATGCACGACCTCGAGGCCGAGCACGAGCGGGCGATCCGCGCGATGAGGGAGGAGCTCGAGATCACGCGTGTCAAGGCGGACGATCTCCAGCAAGAGGTGGCGCGCAAGATGATGGAAATTCAGTACCTCGAACAAGATCAAGAGGAGAACCAGGACCAAATCACACGGTATGTCAAGGTTTTCGGTTTCAAGAGCTTTCTCGGAGCGATTTTCACGCTGGCCGTGATCTATGGACTCTTTTGATTATTGCCTTCGTTTCATCATTCTATTATTGCTTATCGACTCGGTCGCTCTCCTCCCGCTCGTTCGTCTTTTCCCGTTCGTATATTACTATATCCGGTGCCGCCAACGCTCATTCCCCATCTATCTTATTATTCCCGCTCGGACGTTGACTTAATACTCATGCCACGCTCCTTTCCTTTCCACGCGTTTTCCCTTGCAGATTGAAAGAAGACCTCGAGCACGCGCAGGAGCAACTGAAGGCCAAGGAGGACGCATGATGGACGATACCAGGAGCCTCGTGGCGCCCGCGCGGAAGCCACACCTACGCGCGCCGGCTATCTTCGCTTCGCCTCCTTGAAGGAACCTGCGCCGCTGTCTACGGGACGATCGCCGCACGAACTCAACACACAATACGCACCACTACAGGGTAATACGTTTCCGCCTCTTCCTCCTCCTCATACCCCCTTCTTTCGACTCCAGATGCTGGCCCGGCCTCCCTACCCACTACTCCTCGACCCCTCTCTCCGCACGATCCTCTTCCCTATGTTACCCGCTGCATTCCTATACCCGCCTGCCGCTCGTACACCACCACCCATGCCTGCTACGGACGCCCTGCTAGTCTACACAGTACTGTTGTTGTTGCGTAATTGAAGCTTTTGATGTTGGCGAGAACTGCTTGTCTGACCGTCTATGTGAGGCCGCCGCACCAGCTGCCTACAATGCCACCACTAGCGATGGATGATCAGTGAGTTCAGCGTTCCTTCGTCGAGGCGAGCTGTAATGGAACATTTGTAACTAGGGTACGGTGTTCCCGCACCTTGTACATACCTCCAGGTGAGTGCGCACATTTAGGCGCTCGGAAGGCATTCTGGAAGCTCATCATGGCAGGGACGTCCAGAGAGTCGCAGCACATCCAGCAGGGGAGTCCTTGCTATATACCCGGCCTGGCGTCCGTAGATGAAACGGATGGTACCATCCAGCCGTGGTACCACCGCGAAACATCACCATCCCTGCGACATGCGCCCGCCCACTGACTTTATGGACCGCAGCGTTGTCAGCGGTTGTCGGAGCTGTATCATATAGTACCCATTCGGACGGGCGTCCTTTAAATTGTCAAACATTCGCTGGGCCGCAGCGCATGGTGGTCCGACCGCGCCCGAAAAATCGTGAGGCCATCATGGTTGCGCAAATTACACCTGAGGTGTGCATATAATCAAACAACTGGGCCCAACGGATACGCCCGAATGCAAGATAGTAAGTAGGTACAACCGACTAACCTACTCACAGCGCCGGACCGTTTGGGTTAACTCGAACGTACCAGCAGGATTCCGAGGACGATCGGACTCGAGTTCTGTGAAGGACCACTGCAGCGTTCATTTTTAGCAGTAAGTATACTGGACTGAGAATGGAGATTGGGTGGAGCTATGTCGCAAGTATCGCCCTGTAGACCCCGTCGTGGGATGGAACATTTAGCTGGGAGCCCTCTTACTGGAGGACGGGTATGAGAGCGCCCGCGGGTAGAAACGGGTCGTGTCTTGGCGGACACGTTGCCGGACAGACGCGCGTACCCGAGTTAGGGGCGCTTGTGTGTCCCGACTCCCATCACAACCTCCGACGCCACCGGCGCGTCGTCAAAAACTTGAATTTGAAGAGGACGGTCGTATACACGTATGTTCGTCTTCGTTCTTGTGCTCAAATATTGTGGTGAGGCCTTGATGCTTTGAGGGATGTCGTCGAGGACTCGAGCATCCGTGCGTGTGCAGCCACACTTCCCAGGATGGTGGTACTCCTTCAGTGCGTGGGCGTCCATGCCGAGCCGGCACCGACGAAGATCACTCACAGGCGGCGCTTTGACTCGACCGAGGAATGTATTGGAGCCGCGGGAACGAGCAGTATATAGCATCTTTCGTACTAGCACACACAGCATCCCATCTGTCCTCCGTGTTTTCTGCTCTCCCGCTCCTTGTCCCTCCTTATCCGCCCTAGCACAGCTCAGCTCCCAGACGTCTCAACGCGATGACTGCCAACTCTACTCAGCACCCCACCGACGTAGTACTTACGGATGTAGTACTTGCAGCAACCTCCGCCCCAGTCGACACGTCACACCCGGAACTATCTGAGCAGCCACTAGCCCCTCCTGGCAACGATGCAGTAGTACAGACCACCGCGGAACCACCAGTAGCTCCGACTGCCCCCGTAGTCGAGGAGATCAAGCCTGTGTCATTCCTGCAGCTTTTCAGGTTTGATTTTTATTTTGGAGCAGGGCGATCAGACAGCTTCTAACATATCATTTTCAGGTACTCCACCCGTACGGAAATATTGCTCGATTATATCGGATTAATCGCTGCAGCATGTGCGGGTGCCGCTCAGGTATGTTCAAACGTACCACATAACACAAACATCATACTTATTTCGTTTTTATGCAGCCCCTCATGAGTTTCCTCTTCGGACGTCTGACGCAGGACTTCGTAAACTTCGCAACGGCTGCTGCGGCCGCGGATCCGCAGGACCAGAGTGCGCTGGACGCTCAAGTTGTAGCTGCATTCAAGCATTCAGCTGCACTCAACGCGTCGTACTTGGTTTACATCGGTATGTTGTGCAAGAATCATGGGTCTATGTATGCTCACTTGTTTGTCCGTAGGGATCGGCATGTTCGTATGCACGTACATCTACATGATCACATGGGTCTACACCGGCGAAGTTAACGCAAAGCGCATCCGCGAGCGTTACTTCCGCGCTGTACTCCGGCAGGATTTGGCGTATTTTGACAACGTCGGGGCGGGCGAGATCACCACCCGCATACAAGGGGACACCCGTGCGTCATCAAATCCCAGCGCCCTCATGGATTCGATTGACCGCTTCTGTAGACCTGATTCAGCAAGGAATTTCGGAAAAAGTCGCTCTTACCGTCAGCTACTTGTCTTCGTTCGTCGCGGGCTACGTGGTCGCGTACGTCCGCTCATGGCGCCTGGCTCTGGCGATGACATCTATCCTCCCGTGCACGATCATTGCCACCTCGCTATTTGGCAAGTTCATCGCCAAGTACGCCATGACGTCGCTCCAGTATGGTGCCGAGAGCGGCAGCCTCGCCGAGGAAGTCATCTCGACCGTCCGTACCGCCCAGGCGTTTGGCATCCAGTCCGTTTTGTCGAATTTGTACGACGGGCATGTGCAGAAGAGCCGTCTCGTGGAAATACAGACGGCGATGTGGTCGGGTGCCTACCTCTCCTTCTGGACATTCCTCATGTATGCCGCGTATGCGCTGGCCTTCAACTTTGGCACGACGCTCATCAACCACGGTGAAGGTAGGCCTGCTGTGGTACTAGCACATTTACCATCCGCTGATAAAAATATCTCGGTACCCAGCCAACGCAGGAGATGTCGTTAGCGTCATCCTCTCCATTCTGATCGGTTCTCTCTCTCTTGGATTGCTCGCGCCGGAAGCACAGGGTTCGGGATTTTCTGAAATGTCATGGACCTTTCAGTACTGACGTGGACTCGTTACAGCAATCGTGCAAGCTAGCGGTGCCGCTGCTAAGCTTTTCGCTACCATTGAGCGTGTTCCCCTCATTGATTCCGCTTCCACGGAGGGAAAGAAGCCTGCACAATGCGCTGGGGAGATCTCGTTCGAGAACGTCGACTTCAACTACCCCTCCCGCCCGGATGTTACCGTCCTCAAGAACTTCTCTATCACGTTCCCGGTAGGCAAGACGTCCGCGCTTGTTGGCTCGTCCGGCTCTGGCAAGTCCACGATCATCTCCCTCATCGAGCGGTTCTACGACCCGCTTAGCGGTAGCGTGAAGGTCGACGGCTTCGACGTCAAGGAGCTCAACCTCAAGTGGCTACGCTCACAGATCGGCCTCGTCTCACAGGAGCCCGCCCTTTTCTCGACCACGATCAAGGCGAATGTCGCGCACGGTCTCATCGGTACCCAGTACGAAAACGCTACGGAGGAAGAGAAGTTCCGCCTCATCAAGGACGCCTGTGTCATGGCCAACGCGGACAAATTCGTCTCCGAGCTTCCCTCTGCCTACGACACCGTGGTCGGAGAGCGCGGTTTCCTCCTGTCTGGCGGTCAGAAGCAGCGGATTGCGATTGCGCGCGCTATCGTCTCGGACCCGCGCATACTTTTACTCGACGAGGCGACTTCTGCGCTGGACACTCAGAGCGAGGGCGTCGTGCAGAACGCGCTTGAGAAGGCCGCCGAAGGACGCACGACGATTGTTATTGCCCACCGTTTGTCTACGATCAGGGACGCCGACCACATCCACGTCATGGCGAACGGTGTTGTCGTTGAGTCGGGTACTCATGCGGAACTCATGCAGGCCGAGGACGGGACGTATGTTCGCCTCGTTGAGGCCCAGAAACTGCGGGAAGGCGAGGAGAAGCGTGCTGTGGAGCTTGCGGAGGGCGACGCGATCGCGTTACACGACATCGAGAAAGCATGGGAAAAGCAGGCCCCGTCGGAGGTGCCGTCTCTTCAGCGCGAGAAAACTGAGATGTCCCTAGCGAGCGAGGCCGCCACCAAGACCGAGAAGTCAGGTGAGAAGGAGAACCGCTCGTTCTCCTTCGTCATCAGGCGACTGGCCTACATCAACCGCGACGTCTGGCAGCAATACCTGTTTGCTACTATCGCCGCGATCGGAAACGGCGGCGCATACCCCGCTATGGGCGTCGTCTTCGCGCTGGGGATCAACGCGTTCTCCGACACCACGAACGGACAGCGCCGCCACGATGGTGATCGGACCGCGCTCTGGTTCTTCATCATCGCTCTCGCGGCCATGGTCATCAACGCCATCCAGCACACCTACTACGGCATCACCTCAACGCTGCTCGCGTCGCGTCTTCGCGGTCTTGCGTTCCGTGCCATCCTCCGCCAGGACGTGGAGTTCTTCGACAAGGACGAGAACAACACCGGTCAGCTCACGGCGTCTCTGACGGAGAACGCGAGGAAGGTCCAGACCTTCGCTGGCGTGACTGCCACGATCATCGTGCAGAGTCTTGCGACGCTCGTCATCGGCGCGGTCCTCGGTTTGATCTTCGCCTGGCAGCTCGGTCTCGTTGGTATTGCGTGCACGCCTATCATGCTCTCTGCCGGCTACGTCCGCCTGGTATGTGACGTCGCGTCTTCGGCGTTTGGAGTATTCTGACCGCCTCGGGCCTCGCAGCGTGTTATCGTCCAGAACGACGCACGAAACAAGAAGTCGCATGAGTTATCCTCTCAGCTAGCGTGTGAGGCTGCTAGCGCGATCCGCACCGTCGCATCTCTCACCCGTGAGGAGGAGTGCTGGCAGGACTACAGCCGGTCTCTCGAGGAGCCGTACCAGCGCACCAAGAGGGTAGCGATCTACTCCAACGCGCTCTTTTCCATCACGCAGGTCCTGTCGTACTGGGTCATCGCCCTCGTGTTCTGGTACGGCTCCCAGCTCGTCGCCGATGGAAAGCGCACTACGTTCCAGTTCTTCGTCGGTCTCATGGTTCGTCATACACCCTTCTCCTGGTCATGTCCCTGGGCTGACTGTACCTCTTGCAGGGCACGACGTTCTCTGCGATGCAAGTTGGCGGTGTCTTCGCTGTGCTGCCCGATGTCGCGAGCGCGAAGAATGCTGCGCTCGATTTCCTGAAGCTGCTCGACTCTAGACCCAAGATCGACGCAGAGTCCAAGGAGGGTATCGTCCCGAAGGAAGTCCAAGGTCAGATCCGCTTCGAGGACGTCCACTTCCGCTACCCTACTCGTCCCGACGCCCGTGTCCTCCGCGGCCTCAACATCACGGTCGAGCCTGGAACCTACGTCGCTCTCGTTGGAGCTAGTGGTTGCGGTAAGAGCACGACTGTCCAGCTCATCGAGCGGTTCTATGATCCGCTGTCTGGCGCTATCTACGTACGCACTCCCCACGGCTGTATGCAGTGCGTATGTCCTAACCTTATGCCGTTACAGCTCGACGGTCAGCGCGTCACGGAGTTGAACGTCTCCGAGTACCGTAAGAACATCGCTTTGGTGTCGCAAGAGCCGAACCTGTACGCCGGTTCCGTCCGCTTCAACATCCTGTTGGGTGCCACGAAGCCCGAAGCGGAGGTCACCCAAGAGGAACTCGAGACGGCGTGTCGCAACGCGAACATCCTCGACTTCATCCAATCGCTGCCCGAGTGAGTGGCAATTGTCGCGCTGAGAGTGGCGGTCGCTCACTAAAGCTCCAATCCACAGCGGCTTTGACACCGAGGTCGGTGGGAAGGGTTCGCAACTGTCTGGTGGTCAGAAACGTGAGCATATATAATTGGGAGTTGCTTCTTGCCTCCAACCGGTTCTAACCCCTTGCGCAGAACGTATCGCCATCGCCCGTGCGCTGTTGCGCAACCCGAAGGTGCTGCTGCTGGACGAAGCCACGTCCGCCCTCGACTCCAACTCCGAGAAGGTCGTGCAGGACGCGCTCGACGTGGCTGCCAAAGGGCGTACGACCATCGCCATCGCCCACCGTCTGTCCACGATCCAGAACGCTGATTGCATGTGAGCACGCTGTGGACTCTCCACCCCTCTCATCAACTGCTGATGCATATGAATCCACAGTTGCTTCATCAAGGACGGTGTCGTCGCCGAATCTGGCACGCACGAGGAGCTGCTTGCTCTCAAGGGCGCGTACGCCGAGTATGTGCAGCTGCAAGCCCACGGTTAGTCTTCACGGACGCACATCCCAAACCGCCCGCCGCCCTCGTGTTCCACGCCCTCTCCTCGGGATGTTGAATGGCGGCTCCCTGGTGCGAATTCTGGGATCCGTGCTCGTCTACACCCCTCCGCTCGATCATGTTCACTGTCTTTAACACTCCCCGCTCCTTTATCACCGCTTTTAATACTTTGCATGCCTCACGGCTACCACTCAATTTATACCTCCCACGTCGTTGGACTATGGCTTCGAAATCACGAGGATTCGGATAGACACGCACCGATACCTGCCATGTCTGAGATGCCCCACTCTGGAATTATGCGTAGAACGAGAAGGTCCAGTCGGGCGTGAATACGCCCACCACCGCTGTCGATGCCGCCGTCCGAGGGTCGCACGGAAAGATGGGCGGCCCGACGTGCTTTAAGACAACGACGGCGCGACAGCCAGGCTTAATCATAGCACTGGCAGCACACACTGCACAGAGCATAACAAGCGCCCAACGCCACGAGTCTACTGAACGGGGACGGGATCGGTGCTCTGTCTGGTTTAGGCAATCAGTGTTCCGCATTCGGTGATGTTGAAGTCCAAACAACGCGGTCGCGTGCGCACGTGAGCTTTGTTCTAACAAATTAAGGTTCAAATGCGATCGCGTCCGATGGATATATAAGCGGCCTTGCTTGCTCTCCGTCCGCCACTTGAACCCATCCTCCCCTCTGCGATAACCACCACGAGACACTGCGACATCACGACAACCATGTTCACGACGCTTGTCTCACTCTTCCTCTCCGTCTTCGGCGCCTTGCGCGCCGCACCGCTCTACTACTCTCGCATCCTCACCATTGGCAACACAATCTGGGCCAGCTTGGGCGACCGCACGGCAACCATCGGCACACTCCCAGGGATCACCACTAGCACACCCGTCTTCCGCCTGCCGCCTTCCCATGTGGTGCCCACCCTACCAGCCGGAACGTCTACCCAGTACTTCGGCGCCTCGCTCGCTTTGCTCCTCGCTGTATTCACGACTACACTTGTCTTCTCTGGCATCATATGGCGTCTGAGAGCCTTGTCACTAGCTCCCGGCGACGACGACACACCCTTCATGCACGCCGGTGGCCCCGAGAAGATACGCCATACCGTCATCGACTTCTCGGGAGCCACCTACCACGGCACCATGATCACGTCGGATGTCGAATTGGCGGGCTTGTTCGCTGGCTCCGCAGACGCCAACACGCCTTTCCAACACGAGACCCCGACAGCTCCCTCTTCTTGCGCAGCCAGTCGCGAAGATCTGGAGTACCTCACCCTCGCCGAGTCTTCAGAGACGGTCTCTCCACCTGTCGCGCCGACGTCTGTCTTGCCGCCACCGACGACCGTCAACCCCACGACCGTTCCCGTCGAACTCGCCCCAGCAATCGAGGAACACGACGGCGAGTGGGATACGTGGACAAACCATCGACGTCGACGACCACCGAGGGTTCAAGCGCCACCTTCCGCGAGAGCCTCGCGCTCTCGGTCCCTGTCCGTCTTCGCGACCTCGCGCACGTCGCACCGGCCCATCTCAGGCAGATTGGCCGCGTCCCCCGCGCCGACTTCCCTTGCTCCATCGCCTCGCCGCTCATCCATAGCGGCACCTTCTTCTACGCAGACCACCGCACGTAGCGTAGCATCTCAGAACAGGTTTTCGGCTCTTGAGGTGTTCGAGGTGGAAGAGTGAGTGCAGGGCAGGAAGGGGATTCGGCGATGGCCACGCCGGCTCCTCTTCCTGCCTTGGACTCGCTCGCTCTGAGGGCGAGTTGGAACTTGGCCAGTTCCAAGTCGTCCGATGAGACACTTCTCCGCATCTCCATTACACCGTACTTATTCATACTACGCGCCTTTCACACTACGCATCATATTTTATTTCCCACATCCTAGTCTTCCGGTTACCATTTACCATTACCTTCCATTTACTACCATACGCCATGCTAAACCACTAGCACGACGACCACAGAGTTTCTACGACCTGATCTTCCCTCATGTATCACTTATTTCTGAATGACATCGAATATCTCCCGCTTACCTCGCGCTTGATTTCGAAACCGCTCGCTCAAGCTTCGAGGATCATGTCCGAGTCTCCGAGCATCCGAGCATCTCAATACAATAGAAGTTGTGGGCCCTGCGATTGTCACTCAATCCCTTGTACAATATGCGACACAACGACGCCAGGGGCGCCGTCCGCGCGGAACTACGATAAACTAAAAGATACGACTAGCAAGCATGCAACAAACGACCCGAACCTTAGATCTTTGAGCACCGAAGGACACCGCCCCTCTTCCCAAACGGCGCGAGGCGCTCACGCACGATGCCCTCGACCTCCGCCATGTCTCTGTGCACGCCCGGCCACAGATTGACCCCCACATCGAGCGCACCGAGGGTGGCGTACGCCGGCCCCGCAAGTACACCGTTCAGCCCGTCCCAGTCGAGGGACGCGAGCCCGCCGAGGAGGCGGATGTCGAGCGCGAGCGCGCGCAAGGTGGGCGCCTCAAGCGTCTCAAGCAGGGAGACGATCCACGGCAAGCTCGCGCTGTAGTGCACCGGGAACTGGAGCCGGAGGCCCTCGAGCGCGGTACACGCTGCAAGAGACACCGTATGTGGCAGTGCAATGGCTGCGAGAAGGGACCTGTCAGAACCACTGATATCACGGATGGCGCGCCCGGAGCGCGCTGAAACAGATAGGACGTACTTTTGTCCCCGGAGAAGCTCCAGTCGAGGTCGAGCGAGTGCAGCGCGGGTCCGGCGAGCGTGATGAAGGGTCCGACGAGATCGGTGTCGCGCTCCGATGCGCAGCGGACGGCGAGGCTCGTGATGGACGTGTGCAGCCCAGTGGCGACGAGCCACTCGAAGAGCCGCTCGGCGTCCAGTTCGCGTCCAAGAGCGAGCGTTCGAAGCGTGGGCAATGGCCTCGCTTCCGGCACGCGGAGCTCCTCCTTCCAGGTGAGGCCGGCTATGGAGAGCTTGGCGAGGCTGGGAAAGGAGCTGACGAGGTCGACGAGGTCTGCGAAGTCGGCGAACTGGCAGAAGGAAAATGTGGCTTTGGTGAGGGAGGGATGGTGGAGCGCACTGAGCTCCGTGACGCTCTTGAGGTCGATGTGTGCGAGGGTGAGGGAGCGGAGGTGCGGGAGGTGGGCGAGAACGTGGGGAAGGGCATCCTCGACGGAGGGCGCGGGCTTGGCAGGGCGGAACACAGCCGAGGGCGTGACGAACCTGGCGACAGTCAGCTCGCGGACGTAGCACCCGAGGTCTGGGGTGGTCTTGAGGAGCCGTTGGAAGGAGGACGTGAAGTTATGGTTCTGCAACACGATAGAACGGAACAGGTGAAAGCGAGAGGCCGGGGTCCACGCACGACACACCCGGGCGCACACAGCGAGGGTTCGAGCGTCCTTGTGGAGGAAATCGATGATGTAGTCCGAGAGCTCGAGCGGTACGTTCGGCATGACGAGTGCTATAGGGGGTCGACGGCGGTCAGTTGACGTACACGATCATGACTCTGCCGGCTCCTTTATGTACTCACATCTTGGCAGGACGAGGGACACCGGCGTGAGGGGTAGGGTCCGATGGATAGAGCTTGCGCGCGCGATGGTTCCGTGAGGCCGGAGACTTTATACCAGCCGCTCCAAGTTGCCGACAGGATGTCCTCGAGGAACAGAACTAGCCCGGGTTACGACATAGCTAGGGCACGCCGCGCGCGCCCAACGTAAGACCGCATCGTTCGTACCAGCCGCTTCGGCTAGCATTAATTGCGATGCAGGCCGTGGACGTGTGTCCCGCCTCATACCGGATATGGGCACGGAGGAAAGCAAGCGCTCGGCGTCGGAGAGCCTTCGTTCGTCTTGCAGCACAGTTGTGCATGTTTAGGATACAAACCCCGAGGAAACGAGCAGCCGCTGCCTCCGCGCAGCGAGCGAGTGCGCGCCGCCCGGACAGTGCATAGTGGCGTTGACCTGTGTAGGAAAGCGTGTCAGAGTGTGTGGGACCGAATCGAACTGGCTGCGCGATGGGCGCGCGCGGCGCGCCATCTGCCAGATCGCCGCGGACGCTAGAACATACCTCGGTCTGGAGGGGGGCTTGTGTCTGGCGTATGAGAATGCGCGAAACCCGGGGGCGTTGATTGTCAGGAGTCGGTGCCTGATGCAATGTCTCTGCGTCTAAAACAGCTCGCGGAACCGCGTTCGGCGGCTTCTACAGGACCCGATCTTCCCCAAGACTCCCGCGCGTGCCGTCCTGTGAATGGAGAGGATCGTTCCCGGCGAGTGGTGGGGATAGCGGCGGCGGGATTGGTCGTACCATGCGGGGTGGTGCGAGACGGGCAGCCGTGCGCTGGTGATCGCTACTCGTGAAATGGCGCGGTAACGCGTGTTTGCGCCGGCCAAACAGCCCTCCCTTAGCCGCCGCCCTGCCCCAATATTTGGGGCCGCCCCCGCCAGTCTCAGTCTCTCCTTCCCTCTCCCCGCAGCCCTCGCGTCCCCCTCCCCCTCGTCCGCCGTTACGACCCCCGCCCACGCGCAGCCATGGCCATCACTAAGGAGCCCGGACAGAAGGGCGTAAACTGGTCCAACATCGCCGTAGGTGAGCCCGCGCGCGTCGGTGGCTGCTGAGCTGGCCCACGTGAATGCTCATCGTTCTGCCTCTAGGTGGTATCATGAACATGGTGCGCTTTCAGTGTCCACTCATCCGCTTCAGATTACTCAGCGACGCGTTCCGGTTGGGTTGTTGCTCCCGATGTGTAGTTTGTGAGTCGCGCCCATAATGTGTATATTTTGACAGTACTGACCTCTGACGTAGGAGGCAAGTCCACAACATTGCACAGCAGCCCATCGTGCCATAACTTATCGTGCACGTTCAGGTCACGACGCTCGGTCAACCACTTGAGGTCCTCAAGACACAAATGGCGGCCAACCGGCAACAAACGATGCTTCAGGCTGTTCAGACGGTGTGGAGTCGTGGTGGTGTCGCCGGCTTCTACCAGGGTCTCATCCCATGGGTACGCGTCGTTCATTCTCATGCGTTCAGATTTGCTCACGGTTTTCGCGTAGGCGTGGATAGAGGCGTCGACGAAGGGTGCCGTCCTGCTCTTCACCGCGTCCGAGATTGAGGTCGCGACGACGGGTCTGGGCGTCAACCCCGCGGTGGCCGGTCTCCTCGGTGGTATGGGTGGAGGCATTGTACAGGCATATGCTACTATGGGTGCGCACCTTGCTGCCTCTCTGCCTTGCACACGCTGACATCTACCCCTGGCAGGTTTCTGCACATGCATGAAGACCGCGGAGATCACGCGGCACAAACAGGCAGCCACTGGGATCAAGCCCCCGTCAACATGGGCCGTATTCGCAGACATTTACCGTCGGGAAGGTATTGCGGGCATCAACAAGGGCGTGAACGCGGTCGCAGTCCGGCAATGCACGAACTGGGGATCGCGGATGGGTTTCGCGCGTCTTGCGGAGGACACCATCCGGAAGCTGAGGGGCAAGGGCGAAAACGAGAAGCTCACCGCGCCGGAGAAGATCCTGTCTTCGTCCATCGGTGGTGCTCTCGCCACGTGGAACCAGCCTATTGAGGTTGTTCGCGTTGAGGTGCGTGTAGCCGGACTGGTGTACGAGGCGGATGAAATCTGACTCAATGTAGATGCAATCCATGGCGAAATCTGCGGAGCGCGGAGAGAAGAAGACCATCGTCAACACGTTGGCCTACATCTACAAGGAGAACGGTATCAAGGGTCTGTACCGCGGTGTCACTCCCCGGATAGGTCTCGGCATCTGGCAGACGATCTGCATGGTGTCTCTCGCGGACTATGTCAAGGCTTGGTGCGTCCACTCGCATCATCTCTACTTCTCAAGTATCACTGACGCGTTCTGGTGTGTAGGGTCAAGGGCCAATAATGGCCGTTCTTTCGTTTAGTTCCCGGTTCTGTTTAGATATCTAGATCCATGAGTACTCTGGAGCTTACTTCGTTATCCTGTGCTTATTCCTACCTTATGCTCGTATCAATACGTGGATTACTCTGCATGCATCTGCTCTAAGAGTGTGTGGCCGACGCCTAGCCATGGCTGCAAGCAGTGCATCGCTCTCGAGTCTGTCCAGTCCTGGCGTAGCTGCGCTGTCCGAGCACACTCGGCCAGGCTGTTGCGTAGCGCCAGTTCGATCCCGTCAAGCATCCTTTTCTGATGGAGTCTAGGTTTCGAAAGGCTTTGCCGCGAGAACGAACGCGCATACTGCCAGCCTGGGTAGAGCACTTACAGGATGCAGATGAGCAACGCAGTGCCTCCCACCGCAGGGTATGAGGCCCGTCGGGGAGCATACGAGAACGGAGAGGAGTGCGGGGTAGATGAGAAGCCGGAATAGCCGAGGGGCAGAGAAGGTACAAGTGCTATAGATCGCGATCGAGATCTGGACAGACTGGCGGGCCCGTGGCTCGTTCTCGGGCTCTGCGCGTATATATACCATCCCCACAACTCTCGTCCCATGATCCCCTCTCTCCCCCTCTCGACGACGACGACAACCTCCTCCTCGTCACCCAGATAGCAACGATGAGCGCAGTCGCGGCACCCCACAAGATGAACCCGCTGCTCGCGGCGTACCTGCGCAGCCTCTCCACGAACCCCCTGCGCACCAAGGCGATCACCACAGGCACGTACACACTCACTGGTCGCACCCTCCCCGCTGCCCCGTGTGCTCACGCCCCTCTCGCGCGCAGCGTTCCTGCAGTTCTTCCAGGAGATCCTCGCGTCGCACCTCGCGGGCGTGCCACCCCCGCGCGTCGGCAAGAACGCGCCGTTCCTCGTGCACGTCCTCGCGCGCGCGCAGGTGTCCTCGAAGGCGTTCAAGATGGCCGCGTACGGCTTCCTCGTGTCCGCGCCCATGTCGCACACGCTCGTGAACGCGCTCCAGCGTGCCTTCGCGGGCAAGTCTGGGCTCACCGCGCGTCTCGGCATGCTGCTCGCGAGCCAGCTCATCGTCGCGCCCATCCAGATCTTCTGTGAGTTTGTGTGACCGAGCGCCACGGCGTGCTGCAGCCGGCTGCGTGATTGTGCATGACTACTGACCGAGCGCGCAGCATACCTGGCGTGCATGGCGGTGATTAACGGCGCGAAGTCTGTGGACGAAGTCTCAAAGACTGTGAAGGCTGGCTTCGGGAAAGTGATTCGGGTACGTATGAGCGCAGAACCGCCGGATTCTTCGCGCGCCCGGAAGCTGTTGCTTACCCTCTTGCGTCACAGGTGACGTGGATGACTTCCCCGGTCTACACCGTCTTCGCCCAGCAATTCTTGCCCACAGAGCTGTGGGTGCCGTTCTTCACCTTTATGCAGTTCCTGACAGGGGTGAGTGTTCACGCCGCTATACGATCGCCTGAGGTTTCCCACATCTGACCCCACGCCACAGACCTACTTCAACACGAAAATCAAGCGGATGCAGATCGAGGCCGCGGCGAAGGCCAAGAAGGACAAGGAGCCCAAGAAGGACTGATCCGCCCTCTGCGACATTTACCCTGGTCATCTGTCTCTCTGCTCACCCTGTGTGGTGCTCCGACTTGCTCGTGCGAACTTGTATGCGTGCACTCGCGTCGCTGCAGACCACATCCTGTTGTCCCATCTCTGGTATCTTGGAATATGTACAGTACGCTATAATACCTATACACACACGCTTTACGCGAGCCGCCCAACATCGACGACCGCGACACACGGCCGCTCGCCCGCCCGCGGGCGCTGCAGGTACTGCATCTGCCTTGACCGCCACGCGGCCGGTTTGGACTCTGCACTTGGAGGTTCTGGTGCAGGTAGAGGAGGCTCGCCGACCTCGGTCTCGGCCGTCCACGAGTCGAGCGCATAGGCTCCTGGCCGAGTCGCCCATAGTTTTGCGTGTGCGGTATATGTTTCCGAGGGTTCGAGGATCTTGCGGAACGTTAGGCGGCCGGCATATGGAGGGGGGAGGAGGTCGCTGTGCGGAAGGGTCAGCGAACAGACAGGCTGCATGTGGCCAGCGTGCATACCTCGAAGGTTCACCCTCTGGGTTCTCAGCCAGTTTGAGCGTTACCCGGGCAGGGTGTGTGCGCGAGAGGTTGCGGAACGTGAACGCCACTGGAACATGGCAAGGCCTACTCGTTACAAAAGGTCAGCTACGGCACGTAACTTCACCGGCCGGTCTACGTACCCCTGTCTGAAGTCATGTTCCACGACCGCACCGTCCTGCACGAAGACAGCAACGGGGTCGTCTTCGCGATTCCACTCGCACGCCTGCACGGCCTCAAGGATCGCCGCACGCTCGCGCTGCGTCTCCGCGTACATCGAGCGTTTCACCTTCATGACTTTTGCCGCTTGCACGATCTCTCGCAGCGCCGCATGTCCCGCACCGAGCGTCGGACCCTGCAGCAGGATGTGGCCCGCGCGCTTCTGAGCGGGGAGCTCCCAGAAGAGCACGATGTCGACCGTGGACGGGTTGTATAGGGGGAAGATGGCCTGGTGCAGCCGCGCGGGAATGTCTGGGTGGGAGGCGGCAGTTGCTTGTGCGGTCATGGCCCGTCGGCCGCAGTGGATGAAGTGCTGGGTGGCAGGATTGTGCAGAGATACAATGTCTGTGTCCTGTGGAACAGTGAGTATCAAATCGAAGGCATGGAGTATCTTCTACTAACAGAAGCGATATGTGTGCAAGTCAGGTCGAGGGAAGGCGGCTCTGAAGGGTCGATTGGAGTCTCTTGCAGGACAGCCCGAATCTTGTTGGCCACGAAATCCCTCGTTTCTGATACGCCTGCTCCGGAAGTCCATGGCCGTGCACCTAATGAGAAGGTTGCTACTTGATGAGGCGGACAGAGCAGGCCGCTAGAGAAAAGGGGCCGAATATTCAGCAGGTATCCCCTCAGTGATTGTACTATTACTCACGTCGAAGACGACAACATCGGCGAACAGTCCCAGGTGGCACTCATGGCAGACAGTTGCTTGAGCTCGATGTTGCTTGATCCGGTGACATTTTCGATCTCCACAGTGACAATGTAGGTCGAGTCCGCGGACGGGCTTGGACGAGCGGAAGTGGTGACCTTCAGGATGGGCTTGACCTCGTATCTGCGCGTCACACGGGTAGAGTGAAACTCGACATCGTCGGCCTGAGCAGCTCTCAGTCAGTGTACGCGACGATGGTGCACAGGAACCGTACATACCTCGCGGAACACAAAGAGCAGGCTGAGGTCCTTCTCGCCATGATGTGCAGCATGAAGAATAAAGGGCAACTGCACTTCTTCCCCTGGTTCGAGCTGAGGCGCCGAATGAATAGCATCCAACGGCACCCGATACGGTTCCCGTGGAGCGAGGGTGTTCTTCGACCGCAATACCTCAGTCTTGGGCGGTGAGGACGATGACGCTTCTTTAAACGGGAGATCGTCAGAATGAGCATTCACCTTAACCCGGGTGCATACCTGTCGAGTCGCTGCTGCCAGCATTGAACCATAACTCATCCTCTTGATTAGTGACTACCCAAAGTTCCTTGATGGAGCGCGTTCCCGAGTTGGTTAGCCAAACATGTTGATGCTTATACTCTCCTTGGGCGAGGTTGAGGTGTCGGTCATCGACGAAATGCGCGTGCAGGCGTTGTCCCGCCTCTTCCACATCGATCCGTATCAACACATCGGGGGCGTACGACTTGTCTTGCCTCTGGGCAGGGGTATCATTGAGCCGGCGACCGCGGACAGCGAGTGATTCCACGGCCGGCAGGAGCGAGAAGAACTCGTACACAGCCTGTGTAACGACAAGTGCTGCAGGGCGCGTGCATTTTATTGCCACGGGTATCTGGAAGAATTGGCCATTAAGCGGCGAATAGTGTCCTAAGTGCGGGTATACTCACCATGCGTGTATCTTTGGCACCGAGAACGATGTCATCGACGACCTCCACTTCCACGAAGTCTGGGTTGTTGTCAGCACCCTTCGCAGACGCCTCCCGTATGGACACGGTCAACGCCGAAAGCGTGACCTCGACATCCAGAGGATTCCGCAGTGCGATATCCACCCAGAAAGTCTCTGCGGGAGACGTCAGCCTTGACCAATGAATTCCACCGGGCGTACCCACCATTTACCGCAGCCTGTCCGCTCTTCCCCAGCTTCTCCTTGCCACGCGGTGTCCAGAATGCCGCCCAATCCTGTTCGAGCACCTCCCACGCGGCAGAATCGCCCTCTACTGCGTCCCCAGGAAACCTTACCCGCGTGTGTTTCGCCTGGCAAAAAGTTATAGGAAGCTGCAGTCCCAGAGTCTTCCATGCGTCGCCTTCTGTGGTTTTGAAGTGCTGCGTGCTGCGGGTGAATTGACTGCCTGCAGCATGAAATGTGCATAACTCACCCGGAACGCTACTCGGAAGTCCTCGAGATAGACCTTGTCTCTACTAGGCTGCGGGAGAAGCGGGGACCCTGCTCCGTTGGCGCCATGCGTTGGGTATAGCTGCGACCCTTGAGGTGTGAACGGCTTCAGGAGTCCCAAGAAGTATTTGATGGCACTGGCGGTGTCTCCGGTAGTGTATAGCAGCCTTCCTGGTGGAAACGAGGTGGTTTAGAGGGGGGGCGCGGAAATGCAACGCGACAATGCTGACCTAGCTCGTGTTCGATGGCGGGGAGCACAGCCGTGAAACCCTCCCACTGGGTGGGACTGCGGTCCTCGCTTTCCCAGAACGCCGGCGATAACTCTTTCGGAGGTCGATCTCGGTATAAACTCTGGGCTTTGCGGAAGAAGAACATCGCAAGCGGTTTCTGCGGCACACGAAGTCGAGCATTAGCATCGAACAGACTACCGCAGCAAACGGTCGCGTACAATCCCGGTCTTCTCGAGCTTCTCCGCCGCGATAAGGTACCAGAACGCAGCTTTCCGCCGCAAGCCCTTGAGCTCGCTGAGGAACGCAGCGTGGGCGAAGAGGATCGCAGTCGGAGGCTCTTCTGCCTTCAAATACCCGTCAGCGTTCCTACAATTACTTCTAGAACGAGAGAACAGGCATACGCTGTAAGCAGCCCTGACAAGCCATCGCTCGCCCTCTAGGGTGGAATTCAGGAACTCCTGGCGGTCAATACCCGTCTCCCATCGTACAGCATATGCGAGCGCCCGGTATTGCGCATGAGCGGGGGCTTCGAAGCCTGAACCTACCCGGGGTTGTGGACCTCTGAGCGTTGTAAGCGAGTGTTCGGCATGTAGGGACAGCGCGGGGGATGGAGCAGAGAGTAATGGCAGAATGTCCTAACGATCGACCTTGAGCTTCGGTATAGCTGCAGATAAATGCACGGGAGACATACGGAACCACCTCTACCCTCTTTCCTCAGCGTCTCCCACACAGAGATGGCCAACTTGTAGTCTCCTAGGATAGTCGCAAATTCAGCAAGCCGTCGCTGCTGGTTAACGTTACCTCCGCCCATCGTTGATATCGACGTGACGGAAGTGATGGAGCTGACGGAGCTATTTGGGCCGTGGGTGAATCTGTTGGACACAGAGGAGACCGACGGGCTAGAGCCGTGTGTAGGTGTCGCCGGTGAAGACGCAGCAGAAGAAGCCCCAAACAGCCGGCGTGTTGACGAGAACAGACGGGACGGTAGGCGTCGTGACGAGGAATACTGCAAAACATTTCAGCAAGAGAACGTGGATCCTGGTATAGACGACCTCACGTTCTCGTTCCACTCTACTACACATTTCTCCATCCAGGGTATAAGGCTCATAGTCACAAACTCGCGCACGAAGCGACCGAGCTGCTGAATGTCATCTTGCGTCAAGCGCAGGGTGCTTCCTGTATAAACAGTTGGCGACGGTGGAGGGTTGTCTGACAGCTTTTCGGGCACTTTGTTGGTCAGAGGAGAAGGTCGGGGCAGCTGGGGCATAGGCGATGCTGGGGGAGGGGGAGGTGTGGGTGCGGTACTATTAGGGCGAGATGGTTGTGGGGTACGGGGAGGTGAGTGTAGCGGGATAATCGTGGGGAGTCGTGGCGGTAGGGCGGGTACGGGTACGGGGGCAGGCAAAGGATCTGTGGGGAGATGGAGAGGGAGTAGGAAACTGTGTAGGCCGTATTGTTTCTTGACGGCATTAAACAACGCCTCAGCTCTGTAGAGCGAGGGAAGCAAAATCAGCCTGGTGCGGAACACGCTGGAAGAAGAACATACATAGGGTCCGCAAGAGGGGAGTTGGAAGGGTGGATGATGAGGAAATAGCGCATGGAGGTGAGGTCTACCCATGGGGGAAAGTCGAATGCGCGCGAGGCGAGTTCCTGGAGGGCCTGTAGTGGGTTCGCCGCGGTAGTAGTCACGGTCAGTATCACTGTGTAAGCATAGGGTTACTGTCAGTGGCCGACTTTCTGACGCGTTATTTCCAACAGAACGTACGCGACACAGGATGATTCCACCCCTCAGCGCTGCTCGGGACATGGTCCCCTTCCACGCATCTCTTCACCTCCTCCCACCATGGTGTCCGGTCTCTCCACATCTTGCCGCCATCTTGACCCGTGGGTGACTCGAGCATATCCACCCACTTTTGACACCGTTGGGAGATGCGCGAGCCCATCCAATCCATCATCCTCCCGGCGCGCTGCTCTTCATCCTCGTGGACGGCGTCTTCTATCTCTACGACGTCCGAGAAGCGCAAAGCAAAGGACGCATGCGGAACCGACGTTAATGACGTGGTTCTGGTGGTGACTATACACAATAGTTAGCCCGCGCGTGCGAGGCACTTCGTAAACCGAGTATGGGTACGTACTCTGCGGGAGCGGGGAGAAACACTGCAGGATGTCCGGTAGCGGTGGCAGACTAGCCCTCTCCAGGACGTCTTGGACATCAGGGGATGCCAAGATGCATACGTGGGGACTGAGAGAACTGGGTAGGGTTGGCGGCGCCATATTCTAGCCTCTCGGGTAGAGGGGGCCTCGGAAGAGATACTTCGGATTCCGGAAGGAAACTGGTCTTGTGTCTATGCTCAGCGGTCAGACTTGCTGCAAGCGATAGAGGTCATGCGTCTAGACGAGGCAGAGGCTAGCAGAACTTGAGGGTCCGAGAGTCATGAAAGGCGGGTAAGCAGCTAGGGCGCGGGAGCCTGAGCGCGCGAGATTGTCGTGGAATTGGACGGCGCGCGCTGCGCGGCTTCGCGTCATTCTCCTCCGCTCTTCGAACAGCTCTGCGCGTTGCCGGCAAGGTCGCCGCATTTTCTCATTGCGACCTCAATCGTAACACATCACACTCCTCATGCTTGGAAATTTGCAAGGGTATTATTGTCTAAGCTACATTCTCCGTGAATTGGTACTCCGTGAATTGGTACATGCACTGTACATGGAAGTCACACTGGCCGACGATAACGGTACAACGCAAGAACGACAAGGGACAAGCGATCGCAGGTGTCCTCCATGGTGAGTAAAAGATTCCGTCTCAGAAACCTCCGCCTCCGAAACCTCCGTCAAATCCTCCGCCTCCGCCATCGAATCCGCCACCTCCAAACCCTCCATCGCCAAAGCCGCCGCCACCAAACCCACCTCCAAACCCTCCGGGTCCATCGAGGATATCACCTAACAGCAGTCCGCCTGCAGCACCAGCCAACAGCGGCATACCGAGGCCTCCGCCGAAGCCTGACCTGCGGCCATAGCCCGACCCGCCAAAGCCAGATCCGCCAAAGCCAGACCTGCCGTACCCCATCCCGCCCAATCCGCCGTATCCCCCGCCGAAGCCACCTCCCCTCCTGCTCCAAGGGTCCCCCAGGGGCGCTGCATACATGGGCCGACTGTAGGTCACCCGCTGGCCGTATCCGCTTGGTCCACCAATGGGCGAAGACACGCGCTGCTGAGCGCGCTGTTGCTGAAGGCGGCGACGCTGCTCGGCCACCCGCTTCGCGTACTAAATTTTGTTCTGTCAGCGACACCTGCAATAACAATGAACGGTACTCGTACCTCCTCCTCTTCTCTCATCTCCTGCCGCCGCTTCGCTTCGCGCTCTTCCTTGGTGCCAATGGCCTTGTCCTTCAGCTTGCCAAAGAAGCCCCTGTCGTGGCTTCCCACCACGGGCGTTCCTGGCTGCGAGCGCGTATCCCTTCGATCGACTTGGGGCACGTTCAGGTGTGATCCAGAAGTATTGGCATTGACATGTCCGGAGTACGAATGGCGCCTGGGCGTGTATGGAGGCGGGGCTTCGCTCGGCGTCCCACCGTCACGTTCGCGGGCGAGACGATCCCTGATGTCCGGATGCTCGCGGAGAAACTGCTCGTCTTCGTACGGGTGCACCCAGATAGACCGGGGTGGCTTCGCTTTGGTATGGACCTATTGAGCGGGGCAGAACAGTTAATGAAGCGCGCTTCGGATGGAGTTACGATGCTTCGTACCCAGAACGGGTGCTTCGTGGTGGGGTCGTACTCGCGGATCCAACCGTCGGGCAAAGGGTCGTTTTCGTAGCTCATGATGGTCGTAGATAGATGGTGGTGGTAGAAGGCAAAGAGAGTTGGCTGAATATAGTTATGGCCGACGGCTGTGGGAGGACTATAAGGCACGGCGACACCACCGCCACAGCTGTGGCCCGAGACGCTGACGTCATGACAGCCTACGATCGGGATCTCCGCACGCGCATATGATTAATCGCAGCAGCGCGCGGCTGCGCTTCGGATGCAGAGTACAACTGTATTGAGTACGCCGATACTTCGTGAAGATACTGTACATGTTGTATGATGGAAAAGAAATTGGCTAGTAATATCATTATAGTTCGCACGAAGAACGAAACAGTCCCAATAACTTATACGTACGATGAGAGCGAAGCAGATAATGTGGAGGGGAATTACACGGGCGGCATGGGGTGTTTAGCCAGGAGGATACGATCCTCGTCGACGCGGGAACAAGCAGCGTCATGCGCGCGCGACGATCCGGGGGTGGCTTCGGGGCATACAGACGACCTGCACGATATGCCCACGATGTTCGCAGCGGGCACTACGAAGAAGGCAAGTCAGCAACTCCGTGACGCGCGACAGACGTAAAGCGCGACGTACCTGATGTATTCAGTACATCTTCGCGCGGCGGTCCCTGTGCGCCTCGACTCGACGCGTCGCCGCGTCGGGCACGAAGGCTTCCTTCCCCTCCTGCTTGCCCTGGCCACGCCCGCGGCCGCGGTTGCGGCGACGTCGCCTCGACCGCTGCGACGCCGTCTTCTCTGAGCTCTGCTGCGGCGTGACGCTCGACGACGGCGATGGTTGTGCGGCTGCTTCCGCCGGCCGGCTCTTCTCCCATTCCGCGGCCTCTTCAGGCGTGAAGCCCCAGCCTGCGTCCGGCGCTGGGTCCTCGGGCCACCACGTCGCGAACACCGCGAGGGACTCCGCAGTGTGCGAGTGAATCCACTGGTCTCCGTCCCAGCCCGTCAGATCGTACCCGTCGGTATAGCCCTCATACCAGTGCCCAGGTTCGCCGTCGAAGCCCTCGACGGGCCACTCCTCCTCCTCGCCCTCCTCCGCGCCCCAGACCTCGTACTTCTCCTGCCAGTTCTCCTCCTGGTACTGCTTGTCGTACCGCGCGATGAAGACGTCCATGTGCATGGGCGTCTCGTCGCGCGCCGCGGTCGCGATCCCGTCCATCCAGAAGTTGACGTACGCTTTTACGCGTTCCGACAGGTAATCGTTCTCCCATGCCGACTCGCCCTTGGGGACGTGCGGTGTGGTCCAGTCACATTCGGGCTGGTAGTTGGGGTCCCATAGTGCCGCTTCCGCGAGCTTCGTTTTGTGTTTTGCGTTCTCGCGCTCGTGGCGGATGGCGGCGGCGATGGTCATGGGCTGGCCTTGGGCGTGGTCGGGCGGCGTGCAGACCTTGCAGTAGACCTGCCAGCTGCGGCCCTTGACCGGGATGAAGTCTAACATGGACGAACATATGTGAGCCACTTGAGCCACACGGTCTGCAGCGGTTGAGATGTGGGGAGCAAGCACTCACTCTCGGGGTATTTGAAGTCTGCGGATGTTGCGGCGTCGCACTTGCCCATTGTCGGTGAGTTGAAGAAGGATGGCGGTGGGTGGTGGTAAGGCGATGGTGATAAGGCGGACGCAGAGCCGTATGTGGTGGAAAGAGGCAAAGAGTGGGGAGTGGCGGGCCTTGGGCAAGGCTTATATCCCTGCCCTGGTCGGAGTCTGCAAAGACCTTCCATTGTCCTACCCCCTTCACTAAGCGCCGTTTAGCCATAATCACGGATATGGCAGATCCAGCCAGAGATCTCTTTGAAGCCATGCACGCATGATCCGCACGCCCGGAATGGCCCCGAACTGATGATCTAGACGCTAGAAGCACTCACCGCTGCCCCGCGCGAGCAGGACTACAAGGGTCGCAGCCGGAGCGCTGCTGCACCCCGCCGCCGCAGGAAGACGTTCGCAGCACACTCGGGGCTACGGCGGTCGAAGCCGGAGCGTGTGTGGAGAATACAACTTTAGTTCAGCGTCCGTGAAGAGTATACTTACAAGCCCAATGAAGAAGACTACGCTGAGAGAAGTCCGCTGTAACCCATGAAGGAAAAGCTATCCGAGTCTATTACGAGGGCCCCGGCAGAGGGTCCACCCACGTTCCGTTGGGATAGAGCGTGGCAGCCATGGTAAAGTCGCCGGTTGACCCCGAGCTCGTAAACTGCGGCAGGGGAAAGGTGCGTCAGCGGCGGGCTCGTTAGCAGATGGGAAGGCACTCACTGCGAGCCGGAAGAAGTGTAGGAGGCTCGGGTCAAGTGCAGAGAGGGTGTAGTTTAGGGCCGTGCCGGCGTACCGTTCGACGTCGTCGACCAAGAGGGCAAAACCGTCCCACCCCTCGCCATCTGGAAGGGCGTTCCAGAAGATAGTCTGGTTGAGGAACGGTGTCGAAGCGTTGAAGTTGGTCGAGTTCGTGGCGAAAGACGGCAAGTCCGAGCCAAGCGGGGCATCGCGCCGCAGCTACCGGTGCGCGAGCGAAGGTCAGCTACCGCAGTCAGCGCCAGTGGCCCGGAGCACTCACATCAGCGGGAGTCTGCAGAATAGAGTCGAAGCCGAAGGCGGCAACTCCGTTGAGGAACATTCCCAGCAGGAAGCCTTGGTATATTGCGGAGAGTCGGGTCGGGAACCCGGTTCCAGGCATGAGAACCATCGCGAGGATATAGTGGTGCAACCTAAACTCCAGCCCTGGCAGCTGTGAGAGGACGAGAACGACGAGGCCGCCCGCGATATACCACCCGAGGTACCACGGGAGCCATCCTGTCTTCCTGATCACCCTCACCTGGTTGATCGCGATGACCAGAATTATGACAACGATGATTATGAGTGCGGTCAACGCTCCCGGTCGTGACGAGATATCGGACGCGGTGAGGCGGTCTATGGGAATCTTGTCCGTGGTCAGGTTGGTGAGGACTCCGGCCCAGTACGGCGCAAGATACCAGACGGAAGCTTCGATAGGGGTCCTCCGGAACGCAGGGAGCGTGTGCTGAAACGCGAGCCGCCAGAACGCATACGCGACGAAGAGTGTGGGGAGGAATTGCTCGAAAGCAACGTCGAGAGGTGGGGGGCTCGCCTGTGGTTGCGAAAAGAGAGTGACATGCCAAAATCCGATGCACACCAGGCACCAGTACAAGACGATAGGCTTTGGTCGGAGGACGAGGAATAGGAGAGCAGTGATGAGGATATTGAATGCCAGTGCTTCGTTGCGTAGGTCGGAGCAGCTATGCAGGGATGTTGTTGGGTTGAACCGGAATGAGAGGGGGAATACAGTGGGGAAGCCGATTGATGTGAGACCGTGTCCGGTGAACGGGAGGTAATTCGAGAAGTTGCCGGTGAGTTCTAGCGTAGCACAACCACCCCGGGAGTTGCTGATGAGACCTCTTTGTGGATCATCAGTCGCGGGATCGCTAAGCATAGAGCCATACGGGGATAACTCACGCTTGCACAGCAGCGGCACATATGAAGGAATCTCCTCGGTATGTCCCATCCTCATCGCCACCGCCCACGATGAGAGGTACGAAATCGACTTGCTCATCGCCGACCGTCCTGGGGTTCTGCAGCACGACAGAGCTGCATTGTGCCGGACATCGGAAATCGAACGTCGCGT
This sequence comes from Trametes versicolor FP-101664 SS1, assembly GCF_000271585.1. Lineage (NCBI taxonomy): Eukaryota > Fungi > Basidiomycota > Agaricomycetes > Polyporales > Polyporaceae > Trametes > Trametes versicolor. Next base: position 2,015,589 of record NW_007360321.1, on the reverse strand, counting down.
TGTCGAATGGTGCGCAAAACTGGCCATCCAAACCGCACCCGTCGTTTGCTGACCAGTACGTCGCTGTGCACCCGATGAACGAATCCGCCGGGGTGAGGAAGGACTGCGCGCGCGCGAAGAACGCGAAGCCAATGATGTATCCTGCGGCAAGCAGTGCGAAGAGCCATGGATTCGTGAGCGCGCGGGTCAAACGGATCCATGCGGGTTCGAGAGCAACGCTGTAGGCTCTCCGCCCTGCGTGCAGCGTCAAGCTGAGGAATGGGGTGGGGGCTGCGCGTACAATGGTAAGGTTCCGTCGCGCAGAGCTCCGTCATGCAAAGTTGACGTACCTGGCAGGTCTACTTTGGGCCTCGGACCTCGGAAGTAGAGCCATATACGGCGCACGCGCGGATGGTCGAGCAAGAAGGCCCTCTGCAGCCGACGTCCGAGCGGTCTGGGTGCTGTCGCGGACGGGAGAACATCTGCTTCTTGCAGCTCGAAACTGTGCTGGGGCGTGAACTTTGGAGGCAGGTCCGAATCGTTGCGGGGCACTTCCTCGCCGACCTGGGTCAAGCGAGAAGACGAGCTGGATCCGGAGGTCGATGTGGAGGCCATTCCGGGAGGTGCGTACGACGCCTGGTCTGTGCGCGGCGGGTAGAGGGGTGCTTGCGAGCTTAGGTGTGCATGGGCGGAAGAGAAGTTGCCATGAGCGGTGTGCGCGGGCAGGCGCGGGCGGCGGATGCGCCTGCGCAGCTGCCATTCTCGCGCTGCTATTCTCGGCATGGGACGCTCGCCGGGCGAACGCCGTCCACCGGCGCCAGCTTCAGTCCCTTGTACATTGACGGTCATCTTTCCATCCAGCTCGTTTCTACTAGTGACACCAATATACTGCCCTGCAAGACTCAGACGTTTGCCCGCAAGGTAGAGCAATATTGATCTCCGCAACTGCGCGCTGGAACTGTGGTCGTTGCCCCCGCATGACCGCGCCTCCGGAGTACCCTGCCCAACTCTTCCGCGCTCCGCAATTCACAGACTTCGGCCACTGTCATGGCTACACCTGTACGATACAGCTCCCGGCGAATTCCAGCGTAAGCATGGAAGATCCCAGGTCACTTGGCTTCCGCGGCCCCTCACTGCGAGAATTCGAAAGCATCTGGATCGGTTCTGGACCAATTATAGCGTGTTCTCAGACCGTACTCATCCAACGCCTTTCTTTAACAAGTACTGCCGCATGCAACACAGATGAATGCCCGCAAGACAGTGCATCTATCACCGCAGTAGCTCAGTACCGTCGTCGTCGCGGCGTATGGCCGAACACCTCCGCGCACAGACAAACTCTTTCCCGTTCCGAGGTGCACAGAGCTCGGCGGCCGCTATAGCTACCGACCTACAGCTGCACGACATACTGCACAGCTGCACGACATACTGCAGCTCTCGGCGAAGCGTAAGCATAGAAGGGTCAGCCGGTTCTTGCGGATCCGAATCCTGAGTGCAACAACATCCGGATCGACTCTGAAGCGTATCATACTGCACTGGTAGCGTTCGGGTATGTACACCACTGGCTCCGCGGCCTATGTTACAGGCGGACATCCATGCATGCATGGACTTGAGCGAGTTCTGTGGTGGGGCAGATCCATGTGATAGCAAGGCTCTCATGACCAGCTGGCTGCGCTGTCGCTGTGCCATATAAATACGTCAGGACAGGCTTGCAGTTACGTCCATTCCCCCAACATCTATCAACAGCTATGGCCGCCCCCGCAGATATGACCACCCGCGATATCAGCGGCAAGTTCATCATGGTGCGTGGTTGTGGTCGAGCACGATTGTGCGTGGTCATGCGAACACCGATCTGACATTCGCAACGGCTGTAGAACAAGTCGCTCAGCGACGACACCGACGAGATCCTTCGTCTCCAAGGCGTCGGGTGGTTCAAGAGGAAGGCTATCGCAATGGCGACCCTGTACCTCTCCGTCAAGCACTACAAGGACGAGGCCGGCATCGAGCACATCGACATTGACCAGACCCTCACGGGAGGCATTCAGGGGACGAACGAGTATCGCATTCTGGACTGGACAGAGAGATCGCACGAAGACCACGTTTTCGGGAACGTACTCTCAAAGAGCAGGCGCGTGTCGCTCGCTGAGGTCGACCGCGAGTGGCTCAAGAAGGAGTGGTTGGACGATTCGCTGGAGAACGGCGCGATAATCTTCACCTGCGCGAAGAGCGACACGGAGAAGAGCGGGACGGCCTGGTCTTCGGAGCAGGTGAGATATCCTGATCTTGGCGGACTGCGACTTGCTCATCTGTTTCCGTAGACTTGGGGTTTTGAGCAGATCGACGGTGAGAAGAGATACGCTCGGCGCGTCCACTTCGAAGGGCCCGGAGAGGAGATCATCGAAGTTCGCCTGGTGTACGACTATGGTGAGACTGATGGCGCTCCCCCGTTCGCCCCAGTAAGCTGACAGTTGCATATAGATGGGCCCCTTTGATATAGAGATACGCTAGACGAAGACGTGAGATGTCGTACATACCTCTTGTAACACCAGCCGCGCCGAGCGCAGACCTACCTTTTGCTTCAATCCTGCTTCGGAGGGAAGATACTGATCACCTTCCACACGGCGTCCTTACCGCGCTCCCATGCCTGCGGGCCCCTGCTCTCCTCCCCGCCAAACTCAACCATGACGCCGTCCTTCACCCACTCACACCAGATCCCGATAGACCCCGACGACGGACCCGCACCGCCACCTTTGCGGTCTGGCTCGCCCATCACCAGCACAAACACTTTGCCCGTCGTCTCTGGGGTGATGTTGATTGACTCCGCGCGTGCCTTTCCGTCCTTGTCTGGGGGAAGAGAGACGAGACTGAGGACGATTGGCGAGATCGGGTAGGTCGTGTACGGAGATTTGGTGGCTCGTGCGGCGTTATCCTTCGGCTTTGGTACATTGTAGATGTCGATGCCGTCAATTATGAGATTGTCGTCTTGCAGATCTTTCCGCGCGAGTCCTGTCTTTGGCTTGTAGCCATTGACCGGCTTGAAGAGGATGCTGAGGCCAAGGGGATAGTAATTGAAGTAGACGGCGTCTGAGTAGCTCTTGACTTCCGGTGTGATGTCCACTGGACTCGACGAGCTCGACGCTAGTGCAGATATGTGTTGCGAGAGGGCTGACGATGACGGCTTTTGGCCCAGCAGCTGCTTTAAGTCGGAAGCCATGGTCGTGGTATGAGAGCAAGAGGATTATCACGTGGGAATGACGTAGACGCGTTGAGCAGAGTGGTCCCCGCGTCTCTTGTCTTCACCCTCTAGCCGCTGGACCGCACCTCCTCCCGCCCACCTGTATGCTCGGACGCTGCTAACATGGAGCCAAAGCAGGAGACCGAGACCGAGGCCCAGGAACGCGACAAACTGCGCAAGAAGGTCGTCGAGGACACCGGCGGCATCCTCAGCTACTTCTGGCCCTTGCACCCCATACGCCTCTTCATCGACCTCACTCTCGCCGCCCTCCGTCTCGTGCAGCCGCTCGCGCCACAGCTGGTACCCCTTGCGGTATTCTCTGTATCTCTCCCTCTCATACTCTTTCTATCTATTGGCTCCGGGTACTGGGTGTGGAAGAGCGTCGCGGTCGGTTGGGAGACCGAGATATTCCTGCAATATGGGTGCGTCTGACCCTGCTCGGAGAGGCAGTTGGTAGTTCTTACTCCCTGACTAGCGACGGACCTGTGCCGTATGCTGAAGTCATGCTCCCCACTGTGGTTGCACAACAGCCGTACGACATCTCGCTACACCTGATTGTCCCCGCGAACGAAGCGAACTTCGCGCTCGGAAACTTCATGGCCTCGCTCGCGCTTGTTACTCCCAGTAATCGCACGCTTGCATACGTTCGCAAGCCCGTACGTCCCTCGCGCTTCGCCCACCCTGCCTCGCTAACCTTAGCGTCGTAGGCAATTGTACTTCCCCCATCCGCATCCCCTTGGGCGTTCTTGTACAATAGGCCCGGAACGGTCGACTTGAATATCCCCATGCTGAAGGACTTCACCGTGAGCACTGCACGTGCGCTCGCACGAGTAGAGCTTGGACGCAGAGACCTGTGGAAAACGCTCGGTGAGGGCCACGGGCGCGAGCTCTCCGTTTTCTCCGGGTATATTCGCGGCGTCGTCCTGCACCATGGCGTTCGGTGAGCCCCAGCCGTCTCACATGATGCTGATGAGAAACTGACCCCCCTGCTTCCAGTGGCATCGTGTCCCGCTTCCCGCTGGCTTCGGCGATGGTAGCATCTGCTGTGTTCTTCCTCATCATGTTTGTGGGAATGGTCGCGTGCCTCATGCCTGCGGTCGAGTGGCATTTCCCCTCGGATGTCAGCGAGCCCCCAAAGGTCGATGACAGGCCGCGCCGGCGCCGGAGGTCCCGTCGGCGAACTGAAGGCGACGACCGGACGCCGAGGTCGAAGACGGGGACCCACAGCGAAGGCAGTGGCTCTAGAGCTAGACCGTGGGTGAGGCTGAACCTTGTGTAGCACAGTAATTGGGGGACGATGCTCATTATACCTTCTAGAGGGAGCCCTCCGGGCAAGCGGTGAAGACGGAGCGGGAAGCTCAGGAGGACTGGGACTCGGCGCAAATGCCAGAGGCATCTGCGCGAACGGGCTATGGACGGACAACGCCCATCCGACGGCGTACGGGGCCGCGGCATACCGATGATGAAGATGAATGAACGGGTCCAACCAATGCTATTCTATCTTTGGGATGTACGCAGGGGCAGAATTCGATGCTTGCCATATACCTAGCCTTTAATTTTTGTAATGATACACGCAGAGTTATACCCAATCACCACTACACAGGGTGGTGGTTCTCGGAAGCTGCCACCACATAAAGTTGCAGAGTCCGGGGTGTGTCCAATCAATTCCAAGTGTGGGATATCCAAACCTATGTTACAGTCCTCCGACCCATGCGTTCTATCCGTATACCCAAGAGTGACCTCGAAAATCCTGCAAGACATCCAAAACTACGCAGCCTTCACTTCCTCAGTAGTTGACTTCTCATCGCCCTTTTCTGCTGCATCCGCTTCGTTTGCCTTCACCTCTGGCGTAGCCTCCGCTTTTGGTGTTTCTACGGGCTCTGCTTTCTCCTCCTTGGCTTCTACGGGCTCCACCTTCTCCTCCTTGGTCTCAACATTCTCAGCCTCGGTTGTCTTGACCTCGGATTTCTTGACCTCGGGTTTCTTGGCCTCCGCTTTCTTGACGACCATCTCTTTCACCACGTCTTTCATGAGTTCGACTTTCTTGACCTCGTCCTTCGTAGCCTCCTCCTTCTTGGAGTTCGACGGTGCTGGACCAAGGCCCTTAACGAGCTCATTCGCCTCGTCCTCGTTCAAGCCCAGTTCTTCGACCAGCGCGAGCAGGTCGTCCTCCGTGACATTCACCCCGACGAGCCCCGCGTCTCCGAGCTTCTCCCCGGCATCCAGCTCGCCGTCGCGGGGCTTACTAGTCCTGATCGGAGACGGGGCGGGCGAGACGTGCGACGGGTTCATCTGCGCGGGGGAGTACGCGCCCGGGATGCCGACGGGAACGGCGCGGAGCATGGGCTTGTCGCCCTCGAGCGGCTCCCACACCTCGTTGAGGCGCAGGTAAGCGTTGAGTTCGCCAAATTCTACGGCTTCTTCGCTGAGCGAGCACGGTGATCAGCGGGTTTTTGGGGGACCGAGCTGACACGGCTCACAAGTCTTGGAACGTCTGGGTGCGCAGTCAGCTTTGGGTGTAGGGCAGGTACGGTTCGTAGAAGTGGGACGTACGCCAGGGAGTTCGCCGCCTATGAGGATGCCGGGCAGCTGCTGCTTGTCTATGACGCAAAGGGTGCGGTCAGAGGCCGTCTGAGGTCGCGCGCGGAGCAGAACGGGCCATGACTAACCTGCCGGAGCCTTTCTCCTCCACAACTTCTTCGCTTCCTCATCCGAGGCGAGGTCGTAGGAGGTGAAGGGCACCTTCTTGACCTGCAAGACGCGGAGCACATATTCTGTGTGCCAAACCGGTGAGTATCGGCTGTCCTGTGAAGACACGCAACGCGTCGTACATACCTTGGCGCTGCCTGAGAGCAGGTTGAGAAGCGATGGTGGTGAGGAAGACCTGGATCGGAGGTGAAGGCATGGCGAGCAGGAGAGATGGTCACTGTGCAGCCACCGCGGACCTAGTGACGGTGGCGGGCGGGACAGACGCTGGGCGGATCAGAGCGACGCGTTATGGGCGCCTGGGGACCCCACATGATCAGCGCGTCGAATGCGGGGCACCGCGCCGTCGGCCGCTCCCCCTCCCACCTCTCCCTCTTCTCCCCGGTGTCCTTCTTGCCGGCCGCTTTATAAGACAGCGACGCGCCCCACCTCCAGCTCTCACCCGCACCGTTTCTACGACCGGCATCCCCTTGCGCGCACCCATACAGCTCTGCATTGAGACGGCATGCCCCTCGCCAAACTCCCTCGTTCCGCACGGCTCCCCGTGCGTTCGTATGCCACCACGGGCTCGCGAGCACTCGGTACACTGAGTGCGGCTGCGAAAGCAAAGGCCGAACAGATCTCCCAGGAGTGGAAAGGCACAAGCGCGACGGGAGGGAACACCAAGAACTTCGTCGGCGGCGAGTTCGTCGAGAGCAAAGCCGACAAGTGGATAGACGTCGTCGACCCCGTAAGCTCTGCTTCCGTCATGGTTCCGAGACATAGCTGACAGAGTATCAGGCTACCCAAACGCTCTTGACGAGGGTTCCGGAGACGACATCATCAGAGTTTGAGCAGGCCGTGAGCGCCGCTTCGCAGGCTTACAAGACATGGAGCCGTACCAGCGTTCTGACACGCCAAAGATTCGTCATGGAGTACAGTTTATTATACTTTCTGCAAGAAGGTATGATGCTAACATACACTTCAGCCTACAGTACCAGTTGAGGCAACACAGCGACGCCATTGCGAGTAGCATTGTACTCGAGCAGGGCAAAACCTATGCCGGTATGTCCTGGGCGTCACGCATTTATTTTGCTTGCTTCTGACGCTAGGCAAAGATGCACAGGGTGATCTGCTTCGTGGCCTACAGGTGGTGGAGACCGCTGCTGGTATCCCGTCTGCACTCCTTGGCCAGACGATCGAGGGTGCGTCTGCAAGTCATTCGCTTGTTCTCAATACTAATGCCGATGTTTAGTTTCCAAGGACATGGACACCTCGACGCGTCGGCTACCATTGGGTGTATGCGCAAGGTAAATATATAGGTTTACGTAGTGAATCTTATGCTCATTCCCCCGTATAGCGTGGCACCATTCAACTTCCCTGCGTAAGCCCCTGATTTTGTTATGCTGAAGTGCGCCCACTCACATCTTCTCAGCATGATTCCGCTTTGGACCATCCCTGTAGCACTTGCTACCGGTAATACGCTCGTACTGAAGCCGTCGGAGCGCGACCCAGGTGCTGCCATGATCATTGCGGAGCTATGTCAGAAGGCCGGTCTTCCAGAGGGCGTCCTCAACGTTGTGCACGGCACTGTCCCGACCGTGAACGCCATCTGTGACCATCCTGACATCAAGGCGATTAGCTTTGTAGGCGGTGACCGTGCTGGCAAGCATATCTACGAGCGGTAAGCAAGAATGACGGAAAGGGTTAAGGCGCGCTGACCTCACGCGTTGCACAGAGGACGAGCCACTGGAAAGCGTGTCCAGGTACGTCTAGTGGAATGTCTGTAAGGTAATTGCCGCTGACATAGTTCTCCAGGCCAACTTGGGTGCAAAGAACCATGCCGTCCTCATGCCAGATGGTCAGCCATAGTCTCAATGGTGGTGAGACCGCCCGCTGACAACACTTGCAGCTAACAAGAACCATGCTTTGAACTCGATTCTCGGTGCCGCTTTCGGCGCTGCTGGTCAGCGGTGCATGGCCATCTCTGTTGGTCAGTCCATTATCCAATAACTACGACCCTCCTCTAACCTGAATATAGCTGTCCTCGTCGGAAACGCTCAGTCATGGATCCCCGAACTCGTTGAACGGGCTCAGAAGCTGAAGGTCACTCAAGGATTCGAGAAAGGCGCTGATCTGTACGTGCAACCTGCCATTCCCAGCAAGGATATCAGTCTCATAGCGCCTATAGCGGACCTGTCATATCTCCTGCGGCCAAGCAGCGCATCACCGGTCTGATCGCCTCCGCTGAGGAAGAGGGGGGCGTCGTTGTTCTCGACGGCCGTGGCTTCCAGGTATCTGACTACCCAGACGGTAACTGGGTCGGCCCTACCGTCATCGAGGCTACCACCACCATGCGGTGTTACCGGTCTGTTTCCTACTCCGTTTCGTATGCGCGCGTGCACTGACAGGCTTTCCACCTACAGCGAGGAAATCTTCGGACCAGTGCTTATCGTGCTCAAGGCTGACACGCTCGACGACGCGCTCGCGATCATCAACGAGAACCGGTACGGGAACGGCACGGCGATCTTCACGCAGAGCGGCGCGACCGCGCGCAAGTTCGAGCGCGAGGTCGAGGTCGGCCAGGTCGGCGTCAACGTGCCCATCCCCGTCCCGCTCCCGATGTTCTCCTGGAGCGGGAACAAGGCGAGCTTCCTCGGCGACGTGCCGTTCTACGGCCGCCACGGCATCGACTTCTACACGCAGAACAAGACGACGACCGCGCTGTGGAAGGCCGAGGACGCGATCGGGAACAAGGCGTCCGTGGATATGCCGACGCACCACTGAGCGGCTGCCTGGTGGTCGAGGATACATCCACTTGGAATACACTGTACTATAGCAACATAAGGATCGTCTTCTCTATCTACATCTACTCGCGTGAGAGTCGTTTAAGTCCGGGCATCTACTCGGCCTCTTGCGTGCTCTTCCCGACAACGTCGTCCAGGAAGGCGTTGGAGAGCCTCACACACTGTTGGTACACCTCCTCGAAGCCTTTCTGTAAGCGGCGATATACGTTAGTCTCGTCAACGAAAACGAAAACGTAAAAGCCCAGTGCTTTACTTACCGCGCCGCCGTAGTACGGATCCGGGATGGGCTTGTCGTCAAGGTATGCGCCCCAGAGGCGCACCTCCGCGGTCGCGCCGCGCGGGCGCACTCGCTCCAGGTTGCGCAGGTTCGCCTCGTCCGCGGCGAGGATGTGCGTGAATCGGCTGAAGTCCTCCGACTGCACCTGCCGCGCGGCGTGCTGGATCGGGACCTTGAACTATCGAGTGGGGAGACGTGAGCGGGGCGACTCTAAGCAAGCCGCTGACGCAAAAATACCTTGCGGCATATCGCGACAGAGCTGGATAAGAAGTGGTGAGAGCAGATTCCCTGACAATTGTGTGGTGACCTACCGATCGTCTGGATCTTCGCCGATGTGGTAGTTAGAGGTGCCCGCGGAGTCGACGGTAATGTCGACGCCGCGCTCCTTTGCGACGTGCTTCAGGACGGCCTCCCCTATGGGCGAGCGGCAGATGTTCCCGAGGCAGACGACCAGGACGGAAAGATTGCCGTTCGACATCGCAGTGGTTCTTGACGGTGCTTCAAGGACAAACGTAGGCCGCGGCACAGTTGATGCCGCGCGATTTAGCACGGCGCGGCCGGTCGCGGGAACTGCTTCTAAATGGGGTATACGTAGTGTTCACCGAAAGGACTTGGCAGTGGCACCATGTTCGCGGCATTGGGCAGATAAGAGATGAGATGGAACAGCTTTCGTTTTCTTTGCATATTCTTCAACAAGCCGGCAGGGGAAACGGCGGGCGTGTCTACGGGGTATCGCTCAGCCAGGCGGTAAACTAAGAAATGGTAACGGAGAGGTATCTGTGCATGTGTGGTTATGAGAGATACTGGTATTCTGGGACATATATGGCGTTACGGTTTCGCGTCGTCGCGGGACCCTGAGTCGGACCTGGTGGTAAACTTCTACTCCAGCCTCTCGCGGGGATAATCCAAAACTCCGACTGGCGATCACAAAGGTGGATAAGGGGTTGTCCGAGCCGGGTACGCGCGTATTACATCGAATTGGGATAAGGGATAAAGAACTAGGGGCGGGTAGGATGATAGCATCGTGGACGGGGGCGGAGTGCCAGAGCGCGTATTGAAGATTGAGAGTTCGCGTGCAGGGGGACAGCGACAGCGGTGCAAAGGGGTGATCTAGGCGGGTCAATAAAGAAAGATATATACACCGCGAAGAAGTGGTATGCGACGACGACGAAGACGCCAGGGCTGTATCATCATGATCGTAGCGGCGAGGGGTGGTAACGGGTGCCTGTTCACCACTTGACCCATTCGCCATACATGTTCGGGGCCTCTCCCCGGATGTACGCCTCGAACGTCCGCTTGATGACGACGGACCAGTCGAGGTCGCGCTTGTCGTCCGCTACCAGGTCCTCTGGAAACTCGTTGCGCTCGAGCATGGACGCATCAGCTTGTGTGCGCGCCTGGCGCTCGCCATTGATGAAGCGAGGCCCGAGGTCCGGCCAATTCCTGGTCGCATCGAAGGGCTGCCACCTACGAAACAGGGTCAGCCGGTTTACATAATCATGCCGTCTGCGCAGCACGCACCAGAAGTTGTGGAAGTGATAAGAGTAAGCCCCCCTGAAGAAACCGTTGAAGCCAAGTGCGTGGGGCGCTGCGCTCCTCTCCCGTGGGGTGAAGAAAAAGTCGCCGAACCTGCAGATAGCGTCAGTCGTATTATCTCCGCATGTTCGGTGAACATACGCACTCCGTGAAGTACGGCTGGGGCGGCCGCTCGCGCTGGAAGTCCTCGGTGTTCAGCCATGCCGAGTCGAAAAGCGCGTCAGGCAACCGCAGCAGTAGCGGCTCAAGCGCGGCGTCCTTCGTATACCTTGACACGGTCATCGGATGGAAGTCCAAGCCGTTCTTGAGCGCAGTGCGGAACAGGAACGTTCCCAGAGCAGAGCCCTTGTTGAGCTTCAGCACGGCGGTGTTGTACCTTTCCAGGCGGGACCACCGGTACGCGAACGCGCCCTTCCAGCCCCAGAGTTCTTCCCAGTCCCGCAGCAGGATGGTATCCGCGTCCAGGTAGATGCCACCAAAGCGATGGCACAGGACGAACCGCGCCATGTCCGAGAGAATGACAGACAAGCGGTCGTACGAGGATGGCGACTTGGAGCCGACTCGGTTCACCTTGTCGTCCTTCTCGCCCTCAGTCTTCGTGCTTTCGGCAGTAGCAGTACCGCTGGACTCTTCCTTCGAAGTGACCGAATCGACTGGCTGAGGGATCTTCTCCACGACACCGCCAGAGTTGAACAGTGTATCCCGTAGGTCCCTCCACTCGTCCTTGAGTTCCGGAACGCCGTCGAGTTGCTCGGTGGTATTCCATAGCTTGAACTGGATGACGTCCTTGAACCGGGGATGCAGGAACGGCGACGCCCAGGGGTTCGACTTGAGCTGCTCGAACATGTCGCGCATCGCCGTGGGGTTCGGAACAGATGCCGCAGGGCCAGGGTTGATCCACAACCAGAACTTGGGCCGGCAGACGGGGTCATCATGTTCGGGGTCTATGTGAAGGCCGAGGTTCTGCGTGTACAGGAAGGACAGCAGCGCGAGATAAGGCTTGTCCGTGAACGGCCCCGTCCAGAACATGTGGAACAAGTGCGGGTTCTCTACGCATGACGCAGGGCGGTCTTGGTGCGCAATGTACTCCGGGGGCTGCGCGAAGTGGACGTGCGGCTCCCAGTCGGTGTTGCGCTTCTTGCTAAAGCCGGCGTTCGGGTCCGCCACGCCCTGGCTCTTGAGCGCGAGCGCCGGGTTGACGGGAGGCACGGTCTGCGTGCTGTTCTGCAGCTCGCCGTCCTCCACGTAGATATACTTCCATTCGTCCATCTTCCCTCTTCGGACCCGCGCACCGTTGTCCAGGCCACCTCCAAGGCGGAGAATCTCGAGACAGTCACGCACGTACTGCAGCGGCGCGTGAGACGGTGCTACAACAAGCAGCGAAGATGCCAACAATTACCTTGTTCTGTGAGAAATCACAGTGTTCCATGACCACGTCCAAGTCCGCGACGCTGCCAGATAATGGCCGTGGCGGGTACGCGACATTCGGAGGCTTCGCCTGAATGTCCACGTAGACACGCTTCGCACCAATGCCGGTGGTGTCCGTCACAGATGGTGGGCGGAACCTCGTGGGGATCGTGGACGTCTTCCTGGGCGGCAAGGCCGGGTTGAGCGGCGGGGTCAACAGACCAACGGTCTCGGGGACTACCAACGTGTCAGATAGCGAGCCCAATCAGCAAAAAGCGGCACGCACTTTTCTGCCCGCTCGGGTAGTGCCCAGCAGCTACTTCCCACTCCCATATCCGCTGGAGGTCCTCACGCCTGTAGATGAGCGTCGGGGGCTCCTGGTACGCCGGCCAGTTCCGGTCCTCCGGCACGAAGCGGTCGCGCAGCGACACCATCATGACCACGGTGAACACGACTGCGAGGAAGCCGAGCGCGAGGAGCAGACGGCCTCTTCTCCTGCCGAAGCGGGTGATGGTGCTGTGGTGCAGCCTGGGGAGGTTGGGGAGCATGAGGCGGAGGCGACGTGTGCGCACGCCGGGGATGGGGAGGGAGATGGGCACGAGCCACGAGGAGGTGTGGTAGTGCCGCTGCCACTTTTCGCGGACGGCGGAGGAGTGGGTGGGGAGGGCGTTTGCTGGACGCGCTTTTTCGGGGTAGCCGTTCCCGCGTTGCGGAAAGTATATTGACGTTGCCATCGCGGAGGACGCAGGCCCTGCGGGGGATGGCTGGCGACTAGGGGAGCTATAGGCTAGGACGCCGTGGAGGAGGGAGGGAGAGGCGGGGTGGGACGGCGGCGGGGACGACCGCGGTGGCAAGGGCAGGACACTCCGAGTCGGTCGTGAACGCGCTCGGCCAAGCCAGAGACAGCAGGCCGCACAACGTTCTCGCTTAATTCTCCCACGTGACCTCCGCGTCTCCCCAGCCGATGACACCCTGAGCGCAGCGCACCCCCGCTCTCACACCGTTCGATGCCGAGTCTCTCTATGTGTTGCAAATCGCTTGCATGCTACAAATACACTGCTCATACATCTACCGATCTTAGACTACTACTGCGCCGCGTCCGTCCCGCTGCACAGTCCCTCAGGCGCCCAGAGGCTGCTGAGCCAGGTCTGCGTGATCCGTCGGCACCGACAGCACACGCAGCGTGTTCGTGTGGCCCAATCCACCCTTCCAGCCCTGCACCGCGACGACCGTCGTGCCCTGCTTGATCAGGTTCAGCTTGAGCGCGTTGCGCAGACCGAACCGGATACGGTTGTCGACCTATAGTGTTCCGTCAATATCAAAATCACACCACATGTGCGCACTACTTACATCCGTCTGCCACTGGTGGGCCTCAATGCCGCGCGGCTCGGAGTACCAGAAGGGGTAGCATCCCCTGTGCAGGTGGATCTGGCGAGCAGTCTGCTCGTTGCGAGTAACTGACGTGGATCGACACGACGTCAGCGTCTTTTCCCACAGGTATAAACTGGACACTGACCAGTGATGATGGGTACGTCAGGGCGGTACTTCGAGATGAGGCGAGCCGTGTTGCCGCTCGTCGACAGCACGATGATAGCGCTCGCGTTCTGCTCCGCAGCAGCAGCCACCGCAGCGATCGCAACGGTTTCGGGGGTGGCCGTGGGGCGCGGGGCGACCGCACGCAGCTCGTCGTACAGAGCAGGGTAGCAAATAGCCGCCTCAGCGAGCAAGCACGTCTCCGCCATCATGAGCACTAGAACGTCAAGTTAGACGGAACGAGGTAACGTCGTGGAGGATACTTACCAGACTGGATGGGGTAAGCACCCTTGGCGGTCTCGCCGGACAGCATGACACAGTCAGCGCCGTCGATGACGGCGTTGGCAACGTCGCTGACCTCCGCACGAGTGGGACGAGGGTTGTACTACGACAAATTTTCAGCTATATTCTGTGCAGCACATAGAACCGCGCTTACCGTCATGGACTCGAGCATCTGGGTGGCGACGATCACGGGCTTGCCAGCCTTGTTGCACTTGGCAATCATCATCTTCTGCGCAAGGAAGACCTGGCTGGCGGGAATTTCGATACCGAGGTCACCACGGGCGACCATGACACCGTCGGTCTCTGCAAGGATCTCGTCGAAGTTCGCGACACCCTGTTCGTTCTCGATTTTGACGATGATTTTGATGTTCGCGCCGTCCGGGCCGAGGACGCGACGGATGTCACGCACATCATCCGCGCGGCGGATGAAAGACGCGAATATCATGTCGACGCCGTTCTTGACACCGAACTGGAGGTCGGCCTTGTCCTTCTCGGAAAGAGCGGGGAGATCGACATCGGTTTTGGGAAGGTTGACACCCTTGCGCGAGGAGAGGGTGCCATTGTTGAGAGCGCGAACGCGCACGTTCTCGCCCTCGACGCCGAGCACAAGCAGGGACAGGATACCTGCGCAGATTATGATTGGACACTATTCGATTTTAAGAGCGGAGAGCGTCTTCACCATCATCGACGTAGATGAGCTTGCCGGGCGCGGTGACCTTGTGCAAGTTTTTCTGCACGATCCTTGTGAGGAGAGAGAGAACAAACGGTGGGACCATGTACATACGTAGTCCATGTACATGATCTTGTCGTCGCAGATCTCAGAGTACTTGGGGTCGGAGGACACGATGAACTCATGGCCAGCCTTGATGGGGATCTAACAGAGCGGGTTTAAGAACACATGGTCGTGACGCATATAAGCAGTCTGCTCACATCCTTCTTGTCCCGCATCAACCCAGTACGGATCTCGGGGCCTTTCTGTGAACAGCTCTGAGCGGCTGGGAACCAAGTGCCATGCCCGAACAAGACTCACGGTGTCCAGAGCGATCGCGACGGGGCGACCGGTGGGGTCCACTGAGAAGACATGAGGAGGGATACGACTTGTGAAGTGGATCGCACGTACGGGAGACCATCTTCCTGGTGTTGTCGATAACGCTCTTGTGCCACTCGTACTCGCCATGAGAAAAGTTCATCCGAACTGGTATGGCCCATGTTTACAGTTGAGAAGAGCAAGGACAGGGCGCCGCGGAAATCACACGCACCGATGTTCACACCCGCGCGACGCAACTCCGCCAACTTCTCGACATTGTTAGTGTTGGGACCTAGTGGGTCCCGAGGTCATCAGACACAAGATCCCGCTCGGGATGGGCTTTCCGTACCGATAGTGGCGATGATGGAGGTCTGAGAGCGGAAGGTGAGTTTTCATGGACAATCACGAGTCGTCGCGATCGGCGGACAGACCTTGCGGTGGAACTTGGTTTCCTCCGTGGGCACCTGTGCCTTGGTGGGGTCGAGCGAGGCCGACCAGACGATGCGGGAGGTGATGGTGGAGGAGGACATGGTGGATGGGCGTTCAGATGGAGTTGGAGAGAAAGAAAAGACGGCGCTGGGTATTTAAGGCGGGAGCGGAGCTAAAGTGGACGGTGATGGTTCGATGACAGCCGGCCGATATGTATATCGTTGCGGTGCACGGCGCGTCGCGTCCGCGCGCAGTGGGTGCTAATTGGCGTATCGCCGCCAACCATTGGCCAAGACTCTCTTGCACATTCTTACGTCTCTACGAACGTGTACGGTCGTTCCCCATGCCCTCGCGACGATCTCTGGGCGCACATCCTGCCAACGTTGTCGCCGCCCGAATGCTGCAACGGACCGGAGAGGATCCCCATCGATCGCGGCGGATGCGGCATCCCCAAACAAGGAGCGCGGACCGTGGCGCGATGCGGCCTTCTCCAGAGAACGTATCACCAATATCCGATCGCCCAGCGGCTCAGGCCCGCGCAGGCCAATCGTAGGCCCACCCCGGCTTATCGTCTTACGCCGAGACGAGTCGCACACAGATTCCGTCGGACCCACCAGCATATGCGGACGCTCTCATAAAAATGGAGAAGAGGCTCCGACAGCACCAGCCCAGCCCAGCCAGCGGCGATTAGAGGACTGTCGCGGTCACGGTCGACGTCATTCTTCGCACGACTATATGAGCGTCTAGATGCTACTTCGGTAAGTTGCGTTCGCTTACGGTGCTCCTTCAAACCAAGTGCATTTAGTACTCACATGTATTGACAGGGCGCACCTACCTGCGACACACAGCGAACACCTATCTGTATCAACACACTAGGTATCGTTTTGTCTTTACAAAAATATACCGCCTTTGCATACGCGTGTCGTTCCAGAGTTGGGCTGACGGTACCTGGACTGACTCCTGAGCGCAGCAGATATGCAGCTGCAGGCTGCGCGACCTTCAAAGTGCATGCGCGAATCTGACGCCTTTAGGTCCACCGACGGATGCAAGTACTGGACGTACTCCGCGCAGCAGTATAACGCAGTAGTTTGGCCTCGTGCCATGTTGTCTCACAGGCCAGCGAGGACATGTGAGTGTTTTGTTACCCGCAGTCAATTGACGGTATACATATTGTACTCAGAACATCATATTGACTCCGGAAGGCCTCATCTATGTTCGCAGACAAGGGATGGCGGGCGGTTCCAGACCCACCACTATCACAATTAGAAGCACTTTCGGGCCTATGATGATCATTGCGGGACAATCTGGCCGTCAAGACGGTTGAAACCATCTCGCGGTACGTCCCTAGTTATGTAGTGACTTTGAAAATGCATGTTGACGTAATTTACGGGGGCAACGCAACCGCAGTGCGCTTACGCCGCTGATTGCTGCAAGGAGTCACACCTTCCGGTACCGCTCGGGTTTGCGACTGCAGAGCCACCCGGTCTGTGTGTCGCGGTCACGGTGTAGTTTGACCTATGTCCGTGAGCTTCGCGTTCATAGCCGATGAATACGGCGGCAAAGGATCCTCGAAAACCTGTGCGCAGTTTTCGACCGCTCCGAACGCCCGAATGGCTAATGCCATCTTAATATGAGGTGGACTAGTCTACGGATGATTCTGCGGATGCTGACGCATCCTACGCTGTCTGCGCATTCATCCACTGGTTGGTGCATGACGCGTCGCGCAGCGTCTTCGAGTCAAGGAGGTTGACGTTAGCCGCTCACATTTATAGTACGCGCCTCCCCTCAACGTGCCCTCTGCCCCTGCAGTTTCATCTCAACTTCACACCCAACCGTTTTTAATTTGCGTCGTCCCCATCTTCGAACCGTCCGCTCCCCTCCCATCCGATCGCCGCCGCTCCCTCGGTGACACTCCTCCTTCGATTGCTCTCCTGCTCCTCCGACAACAAACACGTCGATCCCACCATGCACGCCACAACGGATGTCGAGCGCCGCCAAATATTTCAGTCAGCAGAAACGAAAACTACCGACATTTCAGCTATAGCGTACGTTTTACCCCTCTGCACAAATATCCCCTGCAAACCCCGCTTATAGCGACGGTTCAAACGGCGACGGCGGTAGACCGCTTGCACCCACAAGGACGCCCAACCCTGCTGGCGGTCAACAGCCTGCCAGTGTTTCTCCCGCTATCCCTGCGGTCCTCGTCATCTGTTGCCTTGCGGCGGTTCTGTCGTTTTGCTGGTGGTTCCGCCGCCGCCTCCGACGGTCGCGGCGGTACGTACCGCTATTCGCCAGGCTGGGATGGGGTGTAAGGCCGGAGCTTGTCGAGGTGAAGGTGCAAAACCCGAGGGTTGTGGATGCTCAGGCGAACGGGTGTTGGAGCAGTTTGTCCGTGAGTCCTAGAACGTGTCGTCTCTACTTGTGCGAAGCTCACAACAATTCAGCCGTTGGCCCTCATGAAGCTTCCTTCAGACGGGAGTCAGGGATATAGGCGCACGCTTCCACCGGCCTCGCATCCATTGGTGAAGCGGCAAGCTTCTCACCGAGTCCCCTCCGGGCAGACGCTGGAGCTCGGGGACCGACGGCCACGGAGAACAGCACGTCCTTCGAAAAGCGATCCATCCGCGGCCATCCAAGTCGCGGTCTTCATCGCCATGCCATCCTCCCATCTACACACCGACAAGCGTGGTTTGCCTAGCTTTGCGACCGACTGTGGCCTCCCTGCTCTCCATGTCGGCATCGCGAATGCGAGGTGCGCCGGGAGGTAGTTAGGATGACTCCCCCATTGACTGCGGAGGGGATGACCACTTGTTGGTGCCACCGTGACCTTGGTGTCGATCGAGTCATGTCGGTGTGGTTGATGCTCCCCTCCCTCGGTGGCATGTGACAGAACGCTGTGCCCATACAATTCCTCAATCTATCTCTGGACTCTAGGTTTGTGGCTGCTCCGAGTGCGGTGTCCCCTCAAGTGGGCAGCCCGAGGAGACAAGCGTCAAGATACGACACAGAAGAACACAGCCCTACTATATGCACGCGCGCCAACGACACTCAAGCGGTACGCGATCACCCGCAGGCAACGCGTACTTTGCATCCCTTTTCTGCATGGAGAGGTGATTGCGTTCAAAAATTCTTGTGTCGCAGTGCATCAAAGTACGTTCGACCGTGCCAGCTCTAAGTAAATGCACCGCTTTTTGTGTAACTTACATCAATCAGGACTTCACTCTGAGCGCATCCACGCTCCTGTTAGTCCACTGATCCCGCCAGGTAGAATTCTAGGGTGAAAGGCCAGTATCAGAACAAAATGCTCATTCTATATGTTATCTGTCAGCGTGCAGGTAATGGGCGTTCATCTAATGAGGATCGCCCTATACCCGTAGGTACATTCAATCCAGACATGTACATAGAGTCCGACGACCCTCCTGGTGCTGCTTATGGGCGCGGAACATGTCGATTGCGAAGCATGAGTCAGATGTGCAGGGTTCCAGATACAATCACAAAATATTACACGTCTAATCTACGCCAATACCCTCTCGTATGACGCATGCTGCACCTGTCCGACATGAGTGGACGCCGAAATGATGATGTGCAAGTGTATGGGGACTGGAGAACGGGGGAAATACTAAGCAGTGACCTTGGCGTACTGTGTGCCCTTTAGCGCTCCCCCACGCATCGTGGTCTTCACGTTGTACAGGAATTGCTCCCGGTTGCGCTTGAGTTCCTCGGCAGCCTCTGATCGGGGAACGTTTTAGCAGCATGGCCTCGGACAAGTAGGGCATATACACGCACCCTTGTTCAGCGGATCGTCGGCATTGGGCTCTAGGAATAGGTACTGTAGTCCAACCATGACGGAGTTGAGGTTCAGGACGGGTTTCCAGTCTTCTCGTAGGATGTTCAAGCACACATTGCCCTCGAGATCGACGTTCGGGTGGTAAATCTACGGCGGCGATCGTAAGCATATATGGCGTGCGATGTGCTTTTCGACATCACGTACAGTCTGTGTGCACTTGACCTTCGGTGGCTCGTGAGGGTAGTTTGAGTTGATGTTGAACTGGAAAACAAAAGCGCCACCCTTGTACATGCCTGCAAAGTATGTGAGCATGACTGATTATATAGCCCCGAATATAGAGTACATACCCTCATCTGGGGTGATCGTGAGCGTGAAGTTGAGGAGATCAGCGGGATCAGGGAAGTTTGTCTTCATAGTTGGTGGTAGGTCAAGCTCCGTCAAGTCTGAAGCGTTCATTCGGTCCGCGTTGAGTTATTGGGTCCGCCAAATGCAGCACATATCGCGCACCTTTCTGCACTCGGATCTGAGCGGCACTCGTCTTCGGCTTCTTCTTGGACGCCTGGTCCTCATTCTTCTTCATGCTCCAGATCTAGACGAGAGTGAGACCCAGATATATTCAGGAACAGGCTGGCACACCTTGATCATCGTGCGTGCAAGGGAGGGGGCAGATGTGTGGCGGAGGGTCGGGTACAGGAACGCGGCGCGTGCAAGGTTAGTCAAGCCGCGTAGGCGCCCATAGCAGTGCGGTATAAGTATCGCTCACGTGATAGCGCTTCTCGCTTCTCGTGCCCGATTTGGGTCGCGATGATCGAGTGCTTCAGCAGCCTCTCCCGCGCAGCCTGTTTGTCTCTTGTGCGCCCTTCCCCGCATTCCTCTCTCCGAGCCTTGCCCCTCCCTCTCCGTCTCTGTCTATCTGCGCATCCGTGGCAACAGAATCGGTACACGAGATCAAGATGTCCGATGTTATTCTGCCTGTCGTCAACCTCGACGTATTTCTCTCCGCGTCCCCAGATTCTGAGGAGTTCGCGAAGGAGTGCAAGAAGGTGAGAACCTCTGCCGAGACCTGTGTCTCTTTGACTTATGATGTTTGGTCGAATGTTAGGCCTCTGATGCACTGATCACCTTCGGCGCCCTCTTGTTGCACGACTCGCGTGTATCTGAGGAAGATAACGCTACTTTCCTTGACTTGATTGAGGACTACTTCGCCCAGCCCGAGAAGCTCTTGAAGGAAGATGAGCGCCCGGAGCTTGGGTACCAGGTACTGTGGTGTTCCTTCTGTCGGCGGTGGCGGTGTAGCTGAACATCCGTCCAGGTCGGTGTAACGCTTGAGAACACCGAGAAGCCCAAATGCGCCGCAGACGAGCCCTGTCTCAAAGTGATCGCCCGTCTCGACCCTGCGGAGCGCCCTCTCGACATCACTGCGCACTCCCCGGATCCGAAGTGTCGCTTCTTCTGGAAGATGAGCGAGAAGCCGCCGTATGAGACCCAATATCCCGGTTTGAACGCACCCAACGTCGTCCCGAAGGCTGAGAGTATCCGCGACCGCTGGACGCCTGTTATGGAGAAATGGGGGACTTCAATGAAGACTGCGTAAGAGATATCCGATGTAGTAAAGTCGCGATACGGCTAACATGTTCGATCACACAGGGTGGAGAGCCTGGCGGAGATGGCAGCCATCGGGCTTGGCCTTCCCCGACAGACCTTCAAAGAAGCCGGTAGATATGGGTAGGCGTTACATCACTTTGACTGCCTAAACAACCTAGTCTGACATTCGCTCCCACAGCCCCCATCTGCTTGCCCCCACCGCTTCCGATCTGGTCAAGTATGGCGAGAAGGATACCATCCTCGCCGGATTCCACACGGACCTCAACTTCCTGACTATCCACGGTCGCTCGCGTTACCCTGGCCTGAATATCTGGGCACGCAACACCGGAAAACGCATCGCGGTCAAGTTTCCCCCGACAGGCCGGTACCTCCTCGTGCAGGCTGGGAAGCAGCTTGAACACCTCAGCGGAGGCCTTATAAAGGCCGGATTCCATGAGGTTGTAGTCAACGATGCGACACTCCAGGTACGATATATAAAAGCTTCTTTTGTTGTTGCTTATCCTAACCTTATGGTGCAGGCTATCCAACGGAGGAAGGCTGAGAACCCAGACAGGCCGCTGATCCGGATCTCTTCGACGTTCTTCTGGCACCTGTCTTCGGACTACGACCTGGCCCCCATTCCGGAACTGCGGGAGAAGGCACGCTCTGTCAGGGCCGACATCATCAACCTGGGAAAGGTCGATCTCGATGAGGAGACGACGTACGAGCCGATGAAGGTCGGCCAGCAAGTCCAGAAGTACGTTCCTGTAGTCAGACGGATCATCCTGCCGGAGCTGACTGTCCTACAGCGAGCTGCGCCATATTGCGCTCATGGCTTGAGAAAACAATTCTGAAGTCTATTTACTTGTTTGGATTGTGGTTAGGCGGATTTTATCTGGGTGTTTAGGACGAAGAAAATGCTGGCGATCAGTTGTTGTGCTAACGTGTTGTACCACATATATGTACGTTCTATGTGTGTAGTTTTGGTGCGAATGAACGACCGTTGTATACCCCGACAGAAAATGAACTGACCGTTACATGATTCAGCCCTAAATACTAAGATGCATAACAGTGTGATGGTACAACTAATGCGACGGCCGTTGAGGCCTTGGTATGATACAGTGAATGTCGGCACCGACATGATGAAGTCAGTGAGACGGTATTAGTACACTCTAACGTATATGTATTCCCACTGAAGGCGGCCTTCCGTTGAGGAAGCCGATCGCCGTTAGGTCTATGACAGTGTAGGCTCGTTGAACGCCCGTAGCACGCTCTCGACCTTCGTGACCATCTCGTCCCACTCGGCCACAGGGTCGGAGAGCGCGGTGATAGCACCTCCGGCACCGAGCGTCCATTCATCGAACAGTGTATCGGGAAGGGGGGTTAGGTGTCGATCGGGTGTATCATGGAGAGCGCCGAGCCGCTCGGCCAGTCCACCAAGGCCCTCGAGATCTGCATCCGAAGTACTGGGTACCGCTCCCCGAACCGTGTCTTCTGTATCCGTGGCGTAATGTAATGGTTCGCCAGGGCTAGGAGCCAATCGCTCATCGTGTTTGAAGCAGCTGCGAATGATGACTGCCCAGTCGCCACCGCCACCAACATCAGCGTACCCAAGAACGCCGGAGTAGATGCCTCGCTCCGCGCCCTCAAGGTCACGCAAGATCTCTACACTCCGCTTCTTAGGAGCACCGGTCATACTGCCTACAAACCCCCCTTTAGCCAGTGACAGACGACACCGCGTACAGGTGGGGGCTTACCTGGTGGCAGGCTAGCACGCAAAACCTCCCAGCCTAATTCCGAGTTTGTCTTGTTCTTGATAGCTGGAGCCGGCTTGCCCTCGATGACGCTGACAAGCTGCCATACAGTCTCGTACTCCTCCACCTTGCAAAACTGGCGGACGTGCACGTCCTCGCCCACGACGCTGTGTAGGTCGTGTCGTATGAGGTCCACGATCATGAGGTTCTCCGCGACCTCCTTCTTGCTACCTGAGAGTAGCTCCTCCGCGACCTCGCGTGTGATACCGGGTGCCTTACGCACCGTCCCCTTGATCGGACGTAGCTGGCATAAGCTGTCGGGCGCTCGTGAATACGACAGGAAACGCTCGGGGGAAGAGGATAGAAGGGTGGATGGGTGAAGGCGGAGGTAGGCTGAGTGTGGAGCCGGGTTACGTGAGCGTAAAGTCTTGTAGAGCTCCCAGGAGGACGACGTGCCCCGCGCGACAGCAGAAGGCGCTTTGAGTGCGCGAATGCGCGTAGGCGCAGTCACACAAAGCTCGTACGAGTCACCAGAGAACAGCCATTCTTTCGCAGCAGCAATCTTGGAGATATATTCCGCGCGACCCGGGAGGGATACGATGGGTGCAGGCACAGACTGGCTCGAAGTAGCCCCTAGGGAACGATCTATGGTTGGCGCCGCGAAGATCTTCCGCAGACGACAGGTCATCTCCTGCAGCCACTCATCGTCGGAGGTAAGGATGGACTGTATGTGGACCAGCTGATCTCGCGAATCCACGACAATACTCCGATCGACGAAGACGAGGCTGACATCCGCGTGACGGGGCTGGTTTCCGGAACGAGGGGGGACAGGAGCGATAGTTTGCACACCCAGCTCATAGCTGAGATAGCCAACAAGGCCACCCCAGAAGGGCACTTCGGGCATACCGCCATGCGCTTTCCTGCGGTGCATGAACGCAGTGAGCCAAGCCCATATGTCCAGTGTGCCAAGTTCTGCGAACGTGATGTCTCGTCCCCGCCGTATCCGAACGAAAGAGTCGCCGATAGAATATGTGATCTTCGGGGAGGTAGGCGAGAGACATCCGATGATGGAAAAGCGACCGGGTGCAGCAGCGGAGTCGAGCATGGCGAAGTCGGTAGTGTCATCTTCTACGCCCAGCATCTCGCAGACGCGAGAGACGTCGGCGTAGGGTGCACCAATGGTTCGAGTGATGACCAGGGCAGTCGAGAGCTCAGCGGAGTCCCTAATAGCAGTTTCAGGGCGCACGCTTGGCCAGCATGCACCCATAAGGTCTTCAATGGCGGCCGTCAAGGGCAGCGTGATCCTTCCGTGGGTCGTAGACCAGCGACTCGCTAGCTTCCAAAAATTCCGTAGCACGTCCTCCCCACCGCCTTCCGTCCGCACCGACTCCGGATGATATTGTACAGACCAGAAGGGCTTGCGTCTGTGCTTGAGTGCCATGAGGACTTGACCGTTCTCCCCGTCATCGTCTGCCCAGGCTAAAGGCTCGAGATCGACCTGGCCAGAGAGTTCAACGTGTAGGGAGTGGTAGCGCACAGCGTCTACCTGCCCAACGTTCTCGAACAGATCCGTTCCTTGATGGTGGATACGAGAGACTTGACCGTGTTTGACGACATTAAGTCGCTGGATTCTACCGCCGTGCTCCACCGCCAGGCTCTGGAGGCCAAGACAGACTCCGAATACGGGGACGAGCGAGTCTTCCGCGACATGCCAGACGTCCTTCACTATCCCGACGTCTTCAGGATTGTCTGGCGAGCCAGGACCCGGTCCGACGATGACAGCGTCGAAGTGCCGCAGGAGCGGGATGAAGGAAGCGGCGGAGAGAGCATCGTTCTTAATGATATGGATGTGGCATCCAGGGACAGCCCGTTTGCAAAGCGAGGCTAGACTATAAGATGGGTTATAAGACGGCTCTATAGGCAGGTGGTCGCACGTACTTGAAGGTGAAGGAGTCGTAGGAGTCTATGAGGAGGATGCGCGCCCTGTCGGCCATCTCGGGTCGGAAGGTCTAGGTGAAGCTCAAGAAAGAAGAGAGAAGCAGAGCGGGATGTGGAGAGAGCATTAGCTGTGGGTAGCAATAGTCATATACATTTCGTGCACATGAGAGAACAGGTGAGAGGAGGGAGACAGAGACCGAGTGTGGCAATCCGCTGAGGAAAATCCTGTTCCGGGCTCCGAGCTTTACACGGGCCGCTCATCCGGGCGCGCGCGCGTCCCGACGCGTCGAGCTCGCCCTCCTCTCCGCCTTGTCCGCCGTCCCTCTCGAGGTCAATCGCACACTCCCCCATCTCTGGTGCATACGCGGAATATTTACTGGGCGAAACAAACAAAGAAGCGCGACCCATGGCGGATAACGCGCGCTCAATCCCGTCCACATTCCAGAGAGTGCGACATCCTAGTATTCCGATTCCAAGTAACGACCCTCATAATGCTTAACAGCTTAAAGTCATCTGCGTCCCTCTCTTGGGGAATGCCTTGCTCAGCCCCACGAACACTCCGGCAGTGCTGAATCTCTTGTCACAACTCCGAGACACTCTACGGCTTGTTCAGACCTCTGCCGAAGCCCTTTCTCCCCAGACCGTCTCCTACATCTTTTTCCCGCTCTCCACCATCCTTCGTCGCAATGAGCTCTCAAATATTCCAGATCAGGTACTGGAAAGACTCTTGGATGTCTTAGCTCTGCTATGTGACTTCTGGTGGTGGCATATGGATGTCGCCGTTTGGGAGCAGGTCTTCATGCTCTGCAGTGCCATCCTTGGGGGCATTGACCGGAAGGGCAAGGGCAAGGATAGGGACGACGAGACCAAAATTGCGGCCGCTAACTGTCTCTGGTCTCTCCTTCGCTCTCGGACGGCCGAAGAAGATCCTACGAATTTGCTCGACGGAGGCGCGCATGCTCGGGCGATCCTAGCCTCATTTAGGGATCGCGCACAGACTCCCAAATTCATGCCCGTGCTCGGTCAAACGCTGGACTCCCTCCTCATCGCGGCAGAGTCTCCTCATATGCCATTGCAACGGATTGCGCTCAAGGTCTTATCCTCTGTGATCGCTGACTATCTTCCCGACGAGTTTGTACCGTCGGTTCTCCCTGGGATAGTGAGTAGTATGAGTAAGGTCGCATTGGGGACGAAAACCTTCAAGGGGTGGGCCAACGGGGACATTGTTGCGGCTGCCCTGTTAGTCATGCAGCATGCTATCGTTCGGGCCATCGGCGACACCGTTTGTCTTCGTGAAGGGGCTGTTCAAAGCATTAGCGAGCTGGAAGACTTGCTACCAGGCTCTGGCCCTACGAGCGGCGAAGACGAAACTCCTCCGCCACCCTACGCGACACGTCGCACCACGTCGTGGCTACAAGGTAGCGCTGGGCAACTCCATATAGCGTTGAACGCTCTGTCCCCTCTAGTCAAACACCCAACCCCCACTGCTCTGCTTGGACTGGCAACCTTTTCAGCCGACGTCTTGGCCGACACTGCTCTCACACTACGCCAGTCTCAGCCCCTCCTCCTGTCCTTCCTCCTGTCTCTCCAGGCGTCCTCCTTCGATCGAGTATCGGACCACGCTGACGCCTCGCTTAGGCGGATCCTCACCGGTCAATCCCCCGTCCGCCACCACATCGCCCCAGTACTGTTCCAGATCGCACAGGACAACCTCGCGGCCTTGCCCCGGCTGCTGCTATCCCATGCCGATGCGAAGGTCGAGCATGCTACCGAGATCCTGGAGTCCATTTGCCGCCTCGCGGGCCCTCGTGTTCACCCTTCTCATCCAGGAGTCGCGGCGATCTCCGCGGGAGTGGGCAAGCTGCTGGGGCCTGGCGGCAACGTAGAGAAGTGGGGTTGGAGCCTCCTATCGACCCTCGAATTCGTCAGTCCGCCTATCGTTGTGACACCGGCGTCGGCGGCACAGCTCATGTTGGAGAATGACCCATCGGCATCCCACAGTATCTCTTTTCCCGACCTCACGTTCCGGCACGTCAGTTCACGGGCGGCACATCTGGCGCTGGAGCGAATGTTCCGCGCCCTAGGCGCTACCGCTGGAGAAGACTGCCTCTTCTCGGTGGAATGGTTTGTGGAAGCGGGACAGAGTGGTCGCGGCAAGCGAGCTGTCGCTGCCCTGTGGTGCGCCTGCAGGCTACTGGAGGGTGTTGGGAAGGTGTCGCTCGATTTCCGGACCTCAACGACACTTCCGGCCCCCCGCACGAAGAGGCTCGAGAAATTTGCTAGGAACCTCGCACGGCGTATCGGGGAAACCTGGGACGACTTGGACAGGGAAGACGTGCCTGGTGATGCGGGGCCAAAACGGGACGCCGATGAAGACAACAACGTCCTCGTCGAGCACGTCCGAGGGCTTGTCACCGTTCGGGGCGTGTCCGAGGCCGAGCCCAGGCAGACATCAGCACCGCTACATTCCACTATACAACCGATGCTTCACCGTGGGCTCTCGCTACAATTGCTGTCCATTACGGCTGGCATTCTGGAGGCGCGCTTCCTTCCGCTGCTTCTGCATACACTCTACCCGGTTCTGCACGGAATCGTCTCCGATTCGCTATTTGTTTCCATCTCCTCCTTGGCAGCGCTCAACTCTATCTCCCAAAGTACCTCCTTCGCCACCCCTGCCAATCTCCTGCTCTCTAATTTTGACTACGCATTGGACGCGGTTTCGCGCCATCTCACGAGGCGGTGGCTCGACGTGGACGCGACGAAAGTGCTAGCGGTGCTCGTCCGCCTCGTGGGCCGGGATGTGGTTGAAAAGGCCGGCGACGTGGTCGAGGAATGCTTCGACCGCCTGGACGAGTATCACGGGTACGAGGTCATCGTAGACGGCCTACTCGAAGTCCTTCGCGAAGTAGTCAAAGTGATCGAGCAAGACAACGTTAAACCCCCGTCCGGGACCCCGCATGTTCCGCCCGCGCAGTCGCACTCGGTCGACACTACCGGACATCTTGACGCCTTCGCGGATTGGTTCGCACACCGACACGACCCAAAGGAATCAGACGAACCGATCCGCGACAGCTCATACCCTCGCGAGGCGTGGGGAAAGGCCGCTGAAGAGGGCGCCGACGCCGATACGTCTGATGCTAGGCAACCGGGAGACGATCCGTCTGCCGAGACAGCACCTACGCCATCCCAGGCGTTGACACAGCAGATCGTATCGCGCTCACTCTACTTCCTTACGCACGGGGCGCCCCAGATCCGTGCACGCATCCTCCTCCTCTTGGCCCACGCCGTGCCCGTCCTCCCCGAGTCCGCACTGCTCCCCTCCGTGCATCAAGCCTGGCCCTTCATCCTAAACCGGCTGGGCGACACGGAGACGTTCGTCGTGAGCGCCGCCGCCGCACTCGTCGCAGCGCTCGCAGCGCATGTCGGGGACTTCATGTACCGGCGTATTTGGGACGATGTGTGGCCCCGGTTTCGCAGGCTTCTGCGCAGCCTCGAGCGGGCGGACGCGAATAATGCCCTGGCGCACCGCGGCCGCGACGCACCTGGAACTGAGTCGGCGTACACACACTCCCACAGGCTGTACAAGGCCATTCTTCAGACGCTGACCGCGGCCGCTCGCGGGGTGCAGGCGCAAGATGCGGCGAGCTGGGAGGCCATTGTGCTATTTCGGCGCTTCCTTCACCGCCACGCCCATGAGGAGCTCCAGGCTTGCGCAAGGGCGCTATATGCGGCGCTGCGCGCGACCAATGAGGACGCTGTATGGTTGGGACTATCGGGAACGGTGGGCTTAGTGGAAGGTTCCGTCGCGTTCCTGCGCGAGCCAAAATGGGACTTGGAGGAGAATGTCAGGGTCATCCTACAACCCTGAAGGCGTCATGGTAAATGATTTCAAATGTAGCGACGACAGCGACCGTACTCATTCCTCAAGAATGTAGCGGACGAAAGCATGGAACAAACATCAAAGGTCAAGCAACAACTGTGATGCGATGTATCGGACAACTACTCCGGGTTCGCATGTCTTCGGAGGGTGACCCCTGCTTCCGCAAACAGAGCGGCTGAGGCATCATCTCTTCAAAAACAAATATCCGTTATTAACGGATGCGTGGGAGGTAAATCGTGCTTACACTTTGTAGCTGAGGTTATAGACGACCTCCTTGACCCCTGTTTGAATGATCTTGATTGTGCACTTCAGGCAAGGGCAGCTGAGAGGCGATAATCAATGTTGTTGAACGTTTCGCACACTAGCGGTACACCTCACGTATTGCAGTAAAGCACCGCCCAATCGCCGACTCTCTCTCTTCCCGCTTCAAGTAGGGCGTTCTCTTCCGCATGGAGGCACAAGCATTCATCCGGAGTCTCGCTTGCAGTATTACATCGGACACAGCCGCCCTCGTTGCAGTTTGTCAGCCCCCTTGGTGTGCCGTTGTACCTGAAGCATTAATCAGTGCTGAGACACGGATACAGATGACGTCTGTACATACCCAGTGGCCAGTACGCGCTTGTTGCGGACGAGCACAGCGCCGACGCGCCGCTTCATGCAATTTGACCTCCTCGATGACAGTGAGGCCAATTGCATAAAATACGTATCCCAATCAGGCCGCAAACGCTCAGGGTCCAGGAGGTTGAGTTCTGCGAGGTGTTCGTGGAGGCCGGATATCGTCTCAAATGAATTCATCACCTGGACACCCGCCAAGTTGCTGAGGCTGCCGAACGGCGAGCGTGTCTTCCGTCCGAGCTTCACGGGCTGCACGCTGGGCGTGTCTTGACCCCGGTCCTGAGGGCCGTAGTAGAAGGCGTCGTGTTCTCTGATGAATTCTTCTAGCGAGTGTTTCGACTCTGACCTGGCACATGGGTGAGTGTGGGGCGGCGGAGCCGAGCCATAGAAGTACTGACCAGTCGAGGCTGCGCCGATAACGCATGAGGAGCGGCGCGTCCACACTTACGACCAGAACGAAAGGCCGTGTCATAAAATCTGCTAGCACATCGGGTGTGTCGAGGTCTGTCGTAACGAAGTCCACGCGCCAGTTTCTGGTGACGTGCGCGAGCAGTTCCGCGGGGGAGCGGAACCACAGTGGAGAAGCCTGCTCTTGGCTTGCGGCTGGGGAGGGTGCACATGGCGAGATGGGGGACACCAGAGACAGAAATGAAACGCGGTGGCGATTGGATCCGGGATCGGAAGGGGAGATGCCCTCGAGCTCGGATTCCGCGTAAGCAGCTTCAGCCAAGGGATGCGTGCTCGCTGGAGTGCCATCAGCAAAATCAACCTAGCAGCCACAACATCGTGGTAAGATGCAGTGTCCCATTCCACCACGCGGATCCCCAATTATGACATACCCGTTCTTCCGGAGCATGCTCGAGCAACTTCACGGCAATGAAGCCCTTCTGCTCGATCAGGTACTTCTCGACCGATGACTTCCCTGCAAGGCGGGTCCCGATGATAGCGATGAACATGACCCAACCTCGTCAACGAATAGCTCGAAAAAATGCGCGGGGAATGCTGTACAAGTGCTGTCAATGTGCTTCCGTTTGGTGGCGGACCTCGGAGGCTCGCGTAACAGTGAGGGACTTTAGCTGAGTTACAGTAACGTTGATGCTGTGCAACAGTACCAATCGGACAACTGGCGCTTTCTTGAAGCTAGATCTTGATCTGAGGCTTACGGCCGGCGACCATGCGCTCACCTTTTAGAGTTACAAGCCACCGACACAGTGCAGCGAATGCTCCGATATTGATCCTAGAGCACGTCTGGCATATGTGCGACTATGGTGTTGCTATGATGATGTACGGCATATTGTGACCTGATGCATGCAGGGGCGGAGTACCAACGCCAAACTATGACCATCGCGATATCGATAATGTCACCCCAAGTTGTAACAACCATTGTACTAAATGGCCTGAAACACATTGACCTGTCGTAGTGCATAGCGTCTCCACCAGCAGTACATTGACCTACACAATCGATGAGCCAAGACGATGGCGTTGTCCGTGAAATCTTCTTGAGAAGTAGTACTTACGTTCACGAAGCAGCTGGAAGAACGTTTAACCCCTCTGAAGTGAGCGTAACGCGCTTGGGGACTGGTGACCTTCTAGCTCTGCGGCGTTCCTTGGCGGCGGCACGTCCACGGGCGCGATGTTCCTTCGCATTTCTCATGTCCTTCGGAGCTGTAGTCCGAAGCTGCTTGATATGTGTAGGAACCAGTGTCATGGATGGGACGGAAGGCCGCGACTCCAGCCAAGGGGCGACTAGAAGAGGTATGTTCTGGAGCATCGGCCCTATCGCCGGCAAGAAGGATTCGGGAGCCTGAGTCTTCGCTAAGCACAATGAAAGACCAGAAATAAGCAGCGCGCACCTCGATGAGCATAGCAGCAGCTCTTCGCAACCCAAGGGCTCCGGCTAAGGTATGCTCCGCTCCCTTCGGTAATGAAATCAACCATGTGCGTCCACCCCCTTCCCGGCGGGAGTTGCATGTTGCCACCAGATTGGGGATGTGGCTCACGAGTGCCGGCGGGTCGACATCCGCACGGCACACGACCACCAACCGGTCGCGGGATGTCGCGATGCTTCCCTGCGCAGTTTCTCCATCCTTGTCAATATCGGAATTCACCATGTGCCGATGGGGACGGGCGATGGTCTCTAAACGCTTCGTGACTTCGTTGATGCCGGCGGCAAGAGAGCGGAGGATTGGGGGAGTGACAGTCGCGGCCTCAGCCGCGTTGTTGATATCGCCTTCATGAGTGGCGAGTGGCGCATCCACAGTGGTGCTGCGAGGTCCCAGTTCGGCGAGAATCCTCGATTTTTTCGAGGCGACAATCGCCGGAGCTGCCCGGCGCTTCCTCTTCAAGCGACTTGTACGCTCGCGGGATAAGTTGTGCTCAGCGACTGCGGAAAGCATATCAACAAGACACGCCAAGATAGCGTTCTGCGCGTTCAATGGAACAGACGGCCTGCAGGGTTCAGCGACCAGCTGAGCTGCAAGGTGACTCGAAATATTCACCATTGAACACGGAATGGGTTCTCTACGACACTTCTGAAGACGGTCTTGCGCTCTCCATTGTCGCGCGCTTTTGCACGATTGGACATGCTCGTGTGGGCACGCGCCGTTTGGTCCGACATATCAATTCGGAATTGTGACCTGTGCGTTAAGTCGAGTGTGTCAGCAGGCGATGTTGGCGTAAGATGCCCAGGCACTTTACCGACAAATTTTCAAGGGCACGGCCGAGTTCCAGGTACGCGGCGAGGACTTGTGGAGGTGGATGCAGGACCCAGAGGAGAACAAGGGATGGCGGGAGGCTGTTGTTCGAGAGTCTGTGGCGGCACTGGCGGGGATGCCGCCGCGGCGCTACTGGGCTGCGCGCACTGCTCAAAGCGCCACGCGCTCGGCGTCTCCCGCGCGCTTGCGGGCCCAGAGCTCTCCCACCTACTCAGTCTGCTGGCCTCCTCCCGCGCGCGGATCGCGCGGAGTCTAACTGTGTGGTCGGTATCTTGTATTCAATCTGGATGTCGCTCATGTACTTCCAGAAAATCTCCGCGATGCATAGCTAATGTCATTTTGCGACACTCCGTCGTAGCCTGCCCGCGCGGACGCTGCTCCAACCATGCTGGCAAGGCTGGCGATGGGTACCGATGAGTGCCTACAGCGTCCACCCCGGCGGTCGCGGCGGCTTTCGAGGAGTTTCGCCAAGACAGACCGTCCGGTCACTTGCGTATGTGACGTATATCGGTAAGGATTCCTTCCCATCATGTCGTCTTGCGGCGCATTTTGACTTTTTCTTGGTCGTACAGCATCTGTTGTGCAGCCACTTACGCTCACAACACAGATCGTGTCTATCCTCAACCGTACTTTCGAGCCGTGATCCAATACCGATCGCGATATTTGGAACGAAGTCCACGAGCGCTCGCAAGAGACGCCCCCTCGGAACACACCAGTAGGTCATGTCAATACAATATCTGTCGGCGAAAATATCCATGTTGCGTGCCTCATTGATCCATGTCTATGACATGCACGCGACACAAGCGTTTGCCTCCATGTTATAAAGGCAGCCCGACCTCTGCTCATGATATCCAACATCCAACGGCAACAATGTCTTCGCAACAGTCTCCCTTCCTCATCTCCGTCTTCCACAGCCCATTCCAGTTTCCCCCAGCTTTGTGGGAGTGCTTCAACGCAGAGCCCCGGAACTCCAACATCATCTATGCCCATGCTGCGAAGCTCAGGAGCACCGGCATTGTCACCGCTCCTGGCCCGCCCGTCGATGTGTGGATCGTCTGCTGGCGGCAGGGCCCAGCTCCCATAATCGAATTTGTGCTTTCCTGCACCACCGGCCCCCTCGGTGCCTATCCGGTCTTCATATACACCCCCCTTCCCTCGGAATATCTGGCCCTCGGTTTCATCCAACCCCGTATCCATTCCATTATCGGCTACCTGCAATCGTACGTTGCGCCCGAGAGGGTGTTCTCCGTCTTCGCACTCGACCCCGTCGCGGATGCCTTTGCCGCTATGTGGACCGCAATGACCCGCGTTCCCCTCGCTACGCAACCGGTCTACTATCATGCCCAGTTCATGTCCTGCGACAGGACCACATTCAAGCCGGGAGCTCAGAACGGCACCGCCCGTACTCCGAGTCCGCTGCGCCTTGCGGTCCCGGACGATCGTATCGGGGTGGCGGCACTGTGCCACGGATTTGCTGCCTCATCGGTTCGAAATTTTAATCTTGGGCGGTGGCTCCTTGCTGATCGTTCTCATTGTTTCAGGAGCCTTTCGTGTTGACGGAACAAATGGCGCTCTACGAAGCCTCGCTCCTCATTAACAGCAACTCCGTCTGGGTTCACACCATACAGGGGCCCGGGCAGGTGACACCCGACATTGCGTGCATCGTCTCCGTGACGCGTACCACTGAGACGGTCGCTGCCATTACCAAGGTCTACACCAATCCGAACTACAGGAGCCGCGGGTGTGCCGAGCGGCTTGTCCGCTTTGCTTGTGCGAGGTGAGCGGATCGTCGAATCATTTACCCCAAGAAACGATACTCACGCCGAGCGTCTAGTCTGCTCCGGACCAAGCAGAGTGTTGTGCTGTATGTTGCTCACAACAACCAGGCGGCAAAGAAGGTGTACGAGCGCGTGGGGTTCGTTGGGTTTGCTGCCTCCGGGGTCGGAGCGACTGATTCTTGGAAGGAACTTGGCTTCGATCAGACTCTCGTCCGACTCGGACATTGGTAGACGTGGTGAATGGCGAACTTCTTGCTGGCTCGGGCATAGTACTTATAGCGGATTCGTCGTACTTGTGCGTCGTGTAGTGCCTGGAGCATAGTTTTGCAAGTTTCCGTTGTAGTACTATATTTAGACGTGGTTCTGAATGCTTTATATCAAGTGGTGCCTAGACAAAGTTATACTACCGCTAGCCACCCTGTTTTTCGAGCGTTGGGTCTGTTGTCCGCTGGATGATCGTCCACCCATTCTCAGCTGCAAGCCCGCCCTACGGCATCTTCGGACCGCTTGACCCCGCGTGACCTGTTGTCACAGCCAAGACGTAGCAGTAAGTTGTGACGTGGTTGGTCTTCGACGTCCGACGGCGACCGAGGCCTTTCCTCGAACCATATCATCCTCCGCGGCTGTGTCTGCCCGAGGATGCCGCAGCAGCTTTGACTGCTCTGCGTCTACAACCTGGGCTCAACTCTCATGCCAATTATCGTCTAGTACTTCAAGTTCGACCCTGGAACTTTAACTACGCGATGTCTCTCCCCGTCAAGGGTCCACTGGTGCGCGGCATCGGCGGGCGAGCTCCGAGCTCAGGCTGAATCGAAACTTCGAAACGGCTGACGGCGGCAAACACCACTCTGTTTCTCTTGGTGGTTGTGAAGGTCTTTCACCCCGCAGTATATGTGTCGGTCGTTGTCGGGCTACCTCTCCGAGTCGTCTTCGACTTCCCGCCAAGGCAACCCTACAATTTCTTCGCTGCGTCAATACTTTCTACCATCTGCAGGACGCTGTCCTCTCAATTGTGATATGGATCAATTCTCTGGAATCGGACCGCTCGCCGATGGTCACAAATCCGAAAGGGGCGTCCAGGGTACGTTCGGAGGTTAACGCACAGTCGTGCCTTTCACTAACAACTTGTCAGGTGGCTCAGAGCGCTCCTATAGTCCGGAGATCTGTCGCGGGCAGGAAGTACCGTTGTGCGGCGCATCCGAGACGCTGTCTCATGGAGAAAGCCCTACCCTCCCCTCCGACAGCGGATTCAGCAGACACGATTCGCTCTTCAGTTTCGGCGCATCGTCGACACGCAATGCTGCGGAACTCAAGTCCTTTCTGGGTAGCTCGAACTCACGACTGAAACCGGGCGCAACTGTTCTGCCGCTTTACGGAGCCGCCGCGGACAAGAAAATTGCAGGGGCACACACCGTATCCCTGGAACAGGCGAAGGCACGCGCCCGTGTCGAGGTGGACATTGTCCTGGAGAACGACTGCTGCGTGGAAGGTGGGTATCTGCGCGGCAGTGTCAAACTCCGCGTGCGCAAGCGTCACAAGAAAGAGGCCCACATTCTGCTCGCCGATGGCAAACTCAGGGTGATAGGTTTCGAAAGCATACCTGGCGAGGCCGACCGACACGCTTTCTACCAGCGCGCGAGTCCTCTGTGCGCAGTCACGGACGCATACAGCCGCATTTACGACTCCCCGGCGGACTCGGAGGGCTTCTCGCGCGCCATGGAGGGCGTGCACGTGTTACCATTTGCTATGCAGCTATCGGCGGACGCCCAGCTTGGTTCTCCTAAGGGCTCCCCTTGTCTGCAGAGCGGTGTATCCATTCGGTACATCGCCATGATGTGAGTGTTGCTACCCGCCTCTAGGCACATTCACATGGACTGCTAGCGCTGATCACAGTCTTGTCAGATCAGTGAAGGTCAAGGACTCGAAGACGGGTAAGCGCTCCATAGCGCACTTCTACCGTGACTGTCAAATCTGGCCTCTTTTGGACCCTGCCATTGTCCTCGCCAATGCTTCACGTCCGATACATGCTTCGACTGCGGGAAGCCTTTCCGTCATCGGTGCCGGCAAGAAGGTCAAACTCACGGCTATGCTCCCTCGCATGACGTGGTTGGCTGGTCAGCGGTGCTATGTGCACCTGTCAGTTACAAACGAAACTAAGAAGACCGTCAAAACTATCAGGCTGGCGCTGGTTAGGACAACCACCGTGTTCAGGCCAAGACCTGCCCTGAATACCGGCAATGGCGAGTCCGTTGACCCGGGGGTATGCCAGACGGCTACCACGCACAAAGTTATCGCGGAGTCTATTCTTGAGAGGAGCCAGGGCGTAGCCAAAGGTCACGCGAGTGTACAGGGCTGGTGGACCGGTGTACCCGCGGGCCAAGATGTGCAGTTTGCGCACTACATCTTAATTAATGTGAGTTCCGCTCTGCTTCCTCTGACCAATCTGCTGCTGACTATCACATCCCCTTTGGCAATGAATCACTGTAATCTTCGTCGTCCACCTTCTCCTCGCGCATCTCTCCGCGACGTCGTCACGGGACAGCCGGATGCCTTGTCTGTTACCCGCTCACGGTTTATCGAGGTTGAATACTCTATCCAGGTATCCCTCAGCGCTGGAGCCTTGACCTCCGTTATCCAAGTGACTCTTCCCATCCGCGTTGTCAACTTCCTGTCACTGGACCCTTTGCCCAGCGCACCGCTGATATCCTTAGACGGTTCTTACGCTCGCCTGGTTTCCCGCGAGGAGGCCGGAGAAAAGGAGTCCACATGCTTCGACTCAGCGGCCCCCGAGAAGCCAGGGCAGTTCTGGGACACGCCTTGTGTCGCAAACGAGACAGCACCCGCATCCCCTTGCTCGATACCATCCTTCGGTCGGGACACCAATCGAGACCGCACGGTTGATCATGTCCGCAACGCGACAGAGGGGAAGGACGTTAACGTTTGCTCCGAAGGCGTCACCTCAGGTACCCTGTCTACTGCGCTGCATGTGACGAACCCTGATTCGTCAACGCGAGGGTCCTTCTTTGAGGCCGGGGACGGCTCCGAGCTTGCCTATACGTCCGTCTCTGACACGAGCCTCTATTCTGCTGCCTCGTTCACCTCTGCGTTGGATTCCCGCACTTCGCCGCTGGATCAAACACACCTCCCTCTCGCTCCCCCCCTCCCTCTCGGCAATCTCGAACTTCCCGACGAGGCGGACCTCGGCGACGAAGTGGATGCCATCCTTCAGTCCATATCCCCTGAGTCCCCGTCCCCTGGTGCGGCTCTAAACCTACTCGTACTGGACGAGCCCACGGTCGATTCCTACCGCTACGGAGACTCAGGCCATATATCCACGACAAGAGACGGCGCTACACCGCCTAGCAGCCTAGACCCGGCGTCTACCACGGCGTCTCTTCGAAGCTCTGACGCGCACCGCCGCTCCGTGAACTCCCGTCGCTCCGGGCCAAACCCCGTGCCAGAGGACGCCTCCCTGCAGCGGGAGGTCGGTGGTACCGACGCCGCCTCACACCGAAGCCTACCGCGTCTACACACCGAAGCCGACTCGGTTACCGACCATGCATCCCGCCCGGTGCGCCCAGAGCGTTCTCCTCTGCGTACGCGGACAGGTACGTGGGGTCCGCGGGGTATCGGCTCTGGTGCGGACCGCGGGGGCATGACGTCCTTCGAAAGACGGGTACAGGAAAAGAAGCTCGCGCTCCTCGACGCCCACACAGGCTCCTCGCCTCATTCCGGCCACCGGCGCGAACCTGCGCACTGCGATGCGGCGGACACATACCGGGACGTCGACGACGACTGCGAAGATACGCCTAGACTAGGGTCCACATGCGTAGTCAGAGACGCGCCAATCCGGGGTGCGCTGGTTTCGGATGAGCACGCAGCAAACCCCTCCGGGTCTCGCATACGCACCTCGCGCCTGCTGCCTCTGCCACCCCCGCGTCTGTCAAGAACGGGGAGCTTCGCCGCCGGCGCGGGACAGGACCGCTGCGATGTCCCCGCGTCGGTGTCCGCCTTCGACTCCCTCCGCATATCTCGCTCGCGCAGTCGTGGCGAGCTTCCTACTGGCGCCAGCTTCATCGCCGAACGGTACTCTGCACATCCGCCGCCCTTGGTGGCTTCGACGTCAAGCTCGTCCTCGTCGGAGCAACTCGCCGGATCCCACTGCTACGGGCAGCAGGTGGGCGATGATTATACTGTCGCGCCGTCCAACTCTGGCCGGGACTTCTACCATCGCCCGACCGAGGGGCTGCACAGCACTGGTTCTTCCGATAGCTCCATTGTGAAAGGACGTATCGCCGCCTTCGAGGAACGTCTGAAGTTCTCGCACGACATAGGTGCTGCGTATACCTAACCTCTTC
Source organism: Trametes versicolor FP-101664 SS1 (assembly GCF_000271585.1). Taxonomy (NCBI): domain Eukaryota; kingdom Fungi; phylum Basidiomycota; class Agaricomycetes; order Polyporales; family Polyporaceae; genus Trametes; species Trametes versicolor. Next base: position 1,977,987 of record NW_007360321.1, on the reverse strand, counting down.
ACGGCGACTCCCCGGGCATGTGACGGTGGCCTTGTGAACGGGCGAGTTGATTATGGATACAGTTACGGTTCAAACAACATGATACAAGCAGATAAAAGCAGTGCTACATTCTACAGTGTGATGAATTTACTCGATGACGACGCCCCCATTGACATGGATAATTTGACCGCTAGGAGTGCTATTAGAATGGTTTCAGGTATTTGACAGGTGCCGCAACATACCTCACGTAGCTGGAGTCGGGAGACGTCAACCACACGAACGCGGTGGCCACCTCGACTGGTTGGCCTGCCCTTCCAATCGGTACAGTCGTGCCGAACGAGTCGATAGCGTCCTTCGTCATCGTAGCGGGACTGCAGAAAATCAGCACATGATAGCTTTTCACACAGGCGTCCACAACGTACATGAGGGGCGTCCAGATGGGACCGGGCGCGACCGCATTGCAGCGGACGCCTTTCTCGCCGACGATCTGGTTGCTCAGAGCGCGCATGAAGCCAATCATCGCACCCTTGGTCGCGGTGTAGTCGATGAGCTCTGGGTGGCCGATAGCCATGTTGATCGACGCATTGAATGTGATCGTCGAACCCTCCTTGAGGTGAGGGATAGCAGCCTGCGTACGAAATGGCTTCAGAATCGCACTGTCCAGGCACTGCAGTTGCACGTACCTTGCAGATGTAGAAGAACGAATGAATGTTCGTGTCGAACGTGTCATGCCATTGCTCCGTAGATAACGAGGTGAGGTCGGTGTTGGCTTGTTGTGTCCCGTGATTCAGGATGCTGTGGGTGCGAGTGAGCGTTCGTAGTCTAGTGCGGTAGAAGGTGTCCTACATGGCGTCTAGGCTCCCATGGAAGTCGAGGTGGTTCTTGACGAGTTCCTTGCAGTTCTCTTCTTTCCTCAGATCCAGCTCGACGACGTTAATCTTGCGAGCGTTATTTGTCTTCTTCTTGATGACATCCAGCATGTCCTGGGCGTCCTGCTTCTCGCCGGGCAGGAACGTCAAGGTGAGGTCTGCTCCCTCGAGCGCTGCACGCACATATCAGTGGGAGATGTTCCAACACAAGTCACGGCAGACACACCGAAGAGGAGGGCAACGCTTCGCCCGATACCACTGTCTGCACCAGTGATGAGGGCTTTGCGGCCCTCGAGCTTGCCAGCGGCCTTGTATGGCTTGCCATCGGCGGTTATGTCGTCCAGAGGTGCGGGGTCGAGCTTGTACTGCTTCCCAGGTGTAACAGACTGCTCTTGGAAGGGGGGCTTCCAGCCTTTCTTATACTGTTCGGGGACGTTGGCAGGCATGATGGAGGCGTATGCGGTCGTGATTTTGAGGTGGTGAGAACGGGTTGAGAAGAGAATTTGGCGAGCTCACCGTGGACGTTGAGGATATATACCGCGAGAGGGGACGTGACGTCAGATATGAGAGCGAGATGGAGGCAGCTGGAGCAGCGGGCACTCGACCGGATCGTCGCGTCAAGGTCCCACCGCGTTCGCGTCCCCTCCAAATCCGGCAGCTCGCCTTCCATCTTGGGGAAGGCGGTGACATCACGGGCGCTCGAGCGCGCAAGCGGGGCTGATCTCGATTGTCGACCGTACTTGTATCCCTCCTTCCCCCGCGTCCCCGGCCATGGTCCTCGCCCTCCCGCCCACCCCGCCAGAGCTGAAGGCCATCACACCATACCTCCAGCGCGCAGATGAGATATCCCCCAAGGACCCGGTCATCGCTTACTGGTGTACGTCCCCGTAGGCCACAATGCCACTCATACTCACATCTCTCCAGGCGCGTACTATGCTGCTCAGCAGGGCATTGCACTCAAGGTCAAAGACACCAATGCTCGGCACTTCCTCTTTGAGCTCCTTGGTCTTTTGGAGAAGATGAAGACGGACCTTGGATCAAATGATGCCGTGCACGACGAGCCCGCGAGCGCGGCCTACATCGAGAACTTTGCGCTACGCGTGTTCGCAGCTGCAGACAGTGAGGATAGAAAGGGAAACGCCACTCGGTGAGTGGCTCACAATGTACTCAACTTACAACATTATTAACACAGACCCCTACAGTAATACCGCTAAGAAGTTCCACGCTGCCGCGAACTTCCTCGAGCTCCTTCGCGTATTTGAGTCCGGCAAAGCCGGCATTGACCTGCAGTCCATCGAGGAGAAGATCAAGTACTCGAAGTGGAAGGCTGCGGACATCTCGAGAGCCTTCCGCGAGGGCCGCCAACCAGCTCCCGGACCAGCAGGCTCCGTAGTCGAAGAACAGCCCGTGTTCCCCGACGTCAACCTCCCCGACCCGCACGACGCGCCCGTCACCACTCCTCGTTCCGCGCAACCACAGCTTCCCTCATCGTCCTCCCCTCCCGGGATAACGCGGGCGAACCCTCCGCCGCCGCAGCTCACGAACCTTACTCCCGACGAACCCTCAACCCATCTGAGCGCCCTCCCAGATGGCCTCGCGCCTCCGCAGCCGCCGCAGAGCCCAGGGAGCTGGAGTACCGCAGCAACACCTGGTTCCCCGAGCTTCTTCGCCGATGGGTCGACCTCGCCGACGAGTCCGGTAGGAAGCGGGCGACGCGCGGCGTATGTGAGTGAAGAACTCGAAGGTCGCGACGACGACGATAGAGGGGGCGAAACGCCCTCACCGACGTCTGCCGCCAAGTCGGTGCACTTTTCCCCATCGGTCGTCGGCGGAGCGTCGAGCGCGGGCCCCCCAGAGCAAGACCCGTTCTCGGTGCATGTGGTCGTGAATAGCCCGCCTGCGAGCCCCTACACCGTTCCACCGCCGCTCTCCTCATCCGCGTCCAATTCCCCCGCAATTGTGCCACCTCCCCTCCCTCATCACGGGGCTGTGCCTACCGTTTCTCCGACGCGTACACAGCAGCAATATGTGGCACGGCCCTCTCTGCCCCTCGAAAGCCCAACGTTGGCGACGGTCACGACCACCCCTCCGGAACTCACGCCGCAGGTCGTCTCGCGCGTGCAGAAACACTGCCGCTACGCGATCTCGGCGCTCGACTACGAGGACCCGGAGCAAGCTATCAAGGAACTCCGGGCTGCGCTGCGCATGCTCGGCGGGTGAAGGAGCGTGTGTGGCGTATGATGGACACGGATATGAATGAGCGTTATCTATGCGTTGTGTACTGCTGTGTTACCGGATGTATCCCCCCGCGTGTGGTGTACCCTACTTCTCCTGATATATAATATGTCTTCCGACCGCGTTGCGTCTAATGCCCTGCGATCGGCGCGCACACACGCGGGCACAGAGTTCGATCGCGGCGGCGCGCAGATCTGCTCTGATCATGATCGCCTCGTCCTCAGCAGCACACGGCAAACTTGCGCAGAAGACGATCGACGCGGACGCCAGACCGCGGACTCGCAAAGACGCGGCCAAACCTTCGTCGAACCCTCGTAATACGTGTACATGCTCTCGATCACAGACGTCATCGCCAGCCTCGACGCCTTCGACGCGCACGCCGCCGCCACCGTCGCCGCCACCTCCTGCGTGCGTCCTGAGGATCGTCGTGGAACATTTAGAGGAAGGCGGGGTCGATCCAGCTCGTCGAGTTCAGCACCGTCTTGATCGCCACCGGCGCGGACAGCTTCGTGCTGAAGCTCGCGCGCGTCCCGGACGCGCCCGGGCCTGTGTTGCCGTACTCCGCGAATGTAACGTGGTCCGTCCTGGGTAATTTCGGTGAGCTTGTGAATGCCCGTCGCGTATTTCTTTCTGCCACGACACTCACTGCGGGGTGCTAGGAACGCGGACGAGGGCGTCAGCATGCGCCGGTGAAGGAGCCGGAATAGACTCACCCGACGTTCCAAATTGACCAGCCCGCCGCTGGTCTACAACCCCAGCACGCGCATGTCCAACAAACTAGTCAGCGTCTGGCAGGACAATATCGCGGAGAACGATGTCGCGGCGCATCCTGTAAACCGTGACTGCGCCGCGCCAACTGCTCTCCGTAAGGCAAAGGCACTACTCACACGTTGCTCCCGAGCGTGCTCTTCTGGAACACGACGCGCGCCCAGTCGCGCCAGGGGCGCCCGAGGAACGCCGTGCCGGTGCCCTGCACGGTCGAGCTGTCGATGACATACCACAGCCCGTCGTCCGTCGAGCGCCCGGACGCGGTGATGCAGCCGCTCCCGATCGTCTGCAACGGCAGAAGACTAAGTCAGCGTCTGCGCGGGCCCGCATCGCGCGCACGCGTGCCCGTGCGCGAATTTTGCTAGCGAGAAAGCACACCGAGCACTTACGTTGATGACGGAGCGGGTGATCCAGACGCTGGCGGCGGCGGACGCGGAAACGGACAGTGTCAGCGAAGAGCCAAGTCGATGGGCGGCAGGGCGGACGTACGAGGCTTGCATGCCGAATATCTGGGCCCAGGCAAACGGGTCGCGGGAGTCAGTTTGGCTGCCGGTGTGTGCGCCCAGGAAGGCAACGGAGGACACGTACAAAGTCCACGGCGCCTTCGATCCAGCTGTCCGCGTAGTATTGCCTAATAGCGACCCGCGCGGGACGTAAGCACGCGCGCCGGAGAGCGTTCAGGCTAATGGTGGGGCCCACAAACTTACGCGCCGACGTTTGCGAGGAGTGTATCCCTGGCCGCAGCAGACTAGCATTGAACGGCGATCGCCCGTTGAGGAAAGCCCGTTTGGCACTCACTGGTCACCCGTAATTTTGAGCCCGTACGCGCCAAACTGGCCCGCCTGCACACTCAATGCAATCGCTTGTGCCTGCCACAATTATTGTTGAGTGCGCTCAGTACGTAACCCCGAGCGAATTAGGTTCGGGGGTGCACCCCTACGTACCTGGTCCACCGTCTGTCCACACCATCAATGGCACGGGCGCCAAGTCGCGGACGTCGCGCAGCACAGTCGCGAACACAAAAAGTGAATGCGCGGGCGAGGCGGACGAGTGGATAAGCGAAAAGATCAATAGAGTGCTGGGCGCGATCCGGGGCGCGAAGACGCACCTTGCCGTACGTGTTCGCGATGTTTAGGTTGTACAGTGACACATTCGTGGCGTGCACTTGCACCGTCCCGCTCGCATCGTTGGAGCCCGCCTGCGAGGCCGGAATGTTATTCGTGATGGTGACAGCTTCCCGGGGTCGGTGTGCGCGTCAACGCTCGGTCTCGTCGGCGAGCCCTGCACAACGAGTACGCACTATTCCCCGTATAGGACGACGGTGTGTTCGTCTGGCCGTACACCTTCACGCCCGACCGAGTAATAATCGCCGTGTCTGTGTATGTCCCGGAGTAGACGAAGTACACCTAAACGCGGGTGCCCGGTCAAGACCCCGTCGCGCGACCGAGGTGTGAAGGAGCCACTCACGAGGCTCGACGTGTCCTTGAGGGCGGCGGACAAGGTTTTGTATTTGCCGCTAGACCCGCCGACGGTGATGGCTCCTGCAGGCGGGCTGCTAAGCGCCGCTGCGCTGACGATCAGGTAAGAGAACAGCAGAAACAAGTAGGACTGCATTAGGGCGCCGTGAGTAATGGGGTATTTTATAACTAACAATTGTTCACACCTGTTATAAACCGGTTAGTAACTGTGAAGTAGGCAAGGGCCCAGAATAGGCGGTGAATAATCGTGAATAATCGTGAGGGCGGAGCCTGCTCGGGACTGCTCGGGAAACGCTCTCAGATACCAGGACTGGGGCACTTTAACTGGAATAGCAAAACCGAGGAGCGTATATGGAGCACCGCAGCGGCCACAACCTCAGATTCCTGCGATGGAGGCGGGCCCTCAAACAGAGCGCCCGGCGCGCCCATGGCAGGCCGGCTTGCGACTTGCGATACCGAGAAGGTATGCAGATCTGCCTGCGGGAGCTCCAGCCTGTGATAAGTACACTCACAATACGACTCAGACCCGTTCGGCCTTCTGAATTCGACACGGAGGTTCGCAGCGATGGTCGTGGAGAACGTTCGCCGGGTCCGTTAGGCCCGGCGAGTTTTATACTGTTATAAACTTGTTCTAAACTGTTAGAAAAGATCTGTAACCAGTTTATAACCCACCTGTTAGTAACTGTTTCAAATCCTTGTTAGAAAGCCTCCGCCGGGCCTCCAGTTAGTAACTGTGAGTTAATAATCGGTCAGAATTTCTCACGGCGCCCTAGACTGCATCGTGAGCGCTTGAGCTCTTGGAGGAGTCAAGCGTAGCCACGCCCTGCTGCTCGCTGTTATATGTGAGCCCCTCTAGTGCCTACGCAACCAGCTTGACGGTCCGCCGAGGTCATGCAGCACTGCGTTGCCGCCGTTGCGAGCTTATTCCACGCGCTCCTAGAGCGAGATTCGGCCGGTGAGGCATATGATGTTGGCCAGGCGGGTCTCTGCACATGTAACAGGAACCAGCTGTTCGCTCGCGTTCGCTGGCGAGTACGGGCCGTCAGCATAGGCAGCGGGCCGCTCGGACATACCCGGATTTTCATAGCTCACTGGGCCTGACGTGGCCGCTGCAGGGCCGCGAGCATGGGAAGCCCCGAGTCGGATCGAGATGACAAGGTTACCGGGCTGTGTCACGCGATCTACTTAATACCGGACGATATTCGGGCCCGCGTCGAGGAAGAATTAAACATGTATGAAGAGAAAGTGCAAGTGCCTAGTGCGCGGACGGGATGCAAACGGGTGGCGGCTGGCAGGCGGTCGACCTTGGTTGACAGGGGGAAACAAGCATCGACTTGGGATTGTGGACTAGTGTGGACCGCAGTCAGCGCACTAGCGCGGATTGGACAGGGCGGCCGCTCACATGGACGCAGGGCCCTGGCTCCACTCCGCCAGCGCATCCGACTTATGGTGAAACGGCATAAGCGGATGCCCTAAGCGAGACGCCGCACTCCTGCCACAGAACCTCATGGGGGCGACGCGTGCGGAAGCACCTCGCCGGGCGCGGAGACAGGGCTCTCGTGAATGATACCCTCGTTCTTGTCTGCCTCGCTGAAGACGAATTTGGGGATGGCGACTGGGAACTCGGGTGATGGCGACGCTGCGGTGCTTGCGATGGGGGACCCCGCTAAGTCGGGGGACATCAGCACGGTGTCCCTGGTGTTGCTGCGGCTCGCTGAAAAGTCCATAGTGGGCGTCGGGAGCGCGTGGAACGTCGTCAGCGCATCGGAAAGCTCGCCGAGCTGCGAACGGAACGGTCACCGCCTGGGATCCTGCACCCCATACAAGGCGAGAGTGTGCGAACCTTGCCCATAATGTCATCGATAGCTTTCCGCCTGCCCTTGAAGGTCTCGGCTAGGTCGTTGAACTCTGCGTCGCGTGCGCGTTTGCGCTGCTCCTCGGCGGCGTCCGCCGCACCATCGGGCTCGTCCCAGTCCTCACCAACGTGGATCGTGTCAGAGTGCACACGGCCGGCAGCGCCCGCCGCCCGCTTCGCATTCCGCGCGTCGCTGAGACCAGTACCCTCCATCTGGACATGCATGCTGGCGACCGCGCTTTGCAGTTCGCGGATGCTTGCGAGACGCGTCCACAGCTCTTCCCGTGTCTGCTCGAAGTGCTCCGCCGCGGCGTCGCGTTCCTGCTCCCTGTCCTGCTTCCTGGGGACCATCACGCCCACGAGTGCGCCGGAGAAGGGGTCGTAGAGGGCCTCCTGGGTGGTACCGGGGGAGGACGCGGTGGAGCGAGCGCCGCCTGGCGACGGGCTGGGGGTGCGGTCAGCACGTTCCTGCGAGCCGACGCTTGGGATGACGCTGAGCTTCGGAGCGGTTCTGGCAGAATCTGTGATGGCCCTCGCGCTCGGCTGAGGTGGGCTGCGCGGGCCCTGGAGCTCCGCGAGAACAGCATCATGCGGGGTAGCGAGCGCGGCAGTGAGGGAGCCGGAGGCGGGGGGCGGAGCCGAGTGCGTTGCGGGGTCGTCGGGGGCGGGGTGGGATTGGAGTGATGCACGCGTCGGGTGGTCTGGGGGAGGCTCTGAGAGCGCGCGGGGGGCGGCGTGGGGGATCGGGGGCCGCAGATGGTGGGCGGGAGGACCAGAAGCCATGGCGCACGACTGCACCTGCCATTCCGGGACGCCCCCGCCCTTGACGCCGCGGCACGCGCAGGCCATGTGGCGGTGGCGGCGCCGTTGATGCTTCAAGTTCCCCACACTCCACGCCCATCCTCCTTCCTCGTGCTTTCCGTCCCCAGTGCGCTCAGACGCGGAGTCGGTCGGAGCATCCCCGCCCTAGTCGTCCACAGCGCCTGCCTATCCCCGCGCTGGGGTGGGAAACATCACAAGAACGCTAGATTGGTACTAGATTGAGCAGAGATTGGGTGCTCGCAACCTAATTACATCGGCAGCCGAAGATCCCAAGAAATTATAGCCCCTTACACTATGTACATACACTTTCCCCGCAACGCTCCATACTGGTCCACAGCTGCGCGTTCGCATGCACACGCGGCCCGCGTCGCCCCCCGATGCGTCGGGGACTAGCTCAGTACCCTGACACGCGGCAAGCGTGGCGGACACTCCAAAGTCCGCGGCTGGGGGACAGGGTCCCGTCGGCTACCCGTGCGACGGGCGCGGTGCTCTCACAGATAGCACCTCGAGAACGTGCTCGGCGGGAGGAACGACGGCCACTGTCCCCTCGCGACGGTGGCTTCCCACTCCTCGGCATGGGAGCGGTAAAGGTCCAGCGCTGCGCGCGCGTTCTCCAGCTGCCGGCGCCGCTGAGTCAGTACGCGGGCCCTGCAAAATGGCGCGGCTTACTTACCGCACAGACGTGGGTCTCCTGGACTCTGCGCCGCATGAGGTGCCACATCAACGTCTGGAGACCAATGGCCTGGTTGGGGGAGCGCAGGGCGTTGCGGAACGGTTGATACAACGCGACATCGCGCGTCGCCACTGCGGGGTGGGGGATCCCCAAAACTAAATTGTAGCATCGTGATTAGCGTTGAGGCACGGCCGCGGGGATTTGATGAAGGAGGGACTTACCGGACAGGTCTTGCCAGAGTGTATGGCCCACTAGAATCCTGTCCCTGATCAGCTGCGCGACGCGTTGCTGCACGTCCTTCCAAGGCAGGGCGTTGCCTAAATGGCCGTCAGCGCCGGGGGACGGTGAGAGAGCGAGGGGTCGTCTGACCTGGCTGGAGATCTGAGGCCTGGATGCCGGTGGTGTTGGTGCGGTAGTCCGTGACCGGGTTGGTGGGGAGGACGTATGAGCAGAAGACGGTCTGCCCTCGGTAATCGACGACGGCCACACGGCTGAGCGCGAGAAGCGAGGTGAGCGGCGCGAGCTGTGGCGTTGGGGGCGCGCGCACGGGGGACGTACGCAATCATGGGCGTGCCTCCGCCAGGCCCGCAGCCGACGCTGGTGGTGGCGAGCGCCAGGTACTTTTCCGGAGGGGGAATCGGGTATTTCTGAGCCATTGCGCGGAGGACTATCGGAGACGAGTGCACACACCTCGATGGAGTCCGAGCTGGACCGCGCCGGATTTATGTAGACGAGACGGGAAGAGCAGGCGGGGAGCGACGCATGGCGCGCCGCGAGCTGTTGGGGGCCCAAACGCGTAAATTTGTTGTTGACATTGACTCAACCAGAGCCGAAGGACAGGACGTGAAGCTTGGGGGGACCGTTGACGAAAGCGTCGTGGGGAGGCCGCCTCAGCCGTTACGCCGTTTCCGGGACGCCGGCGGAGGTAGGCGGTGAGGCGTGCAGGTAGCCGTAACGCGGAGGGGATGCATGGAGGACGACGGACTGGTCGCAGATTGCACTCGGATCTCGCGCGGACGCACCAAAGATCTCGCCGCACGCTGCAATCTCAGCGACAGATCCTGGTCCGAGCAACTTCGACCCCGAGATGAGCGAAAAGGAAGCACGGACGTCAGCCCAGCCTCCCGCAAAGGCAGCCCGCCCCCTGCGCACGCCCCCGCCCACCCTGGACGCGAGCATCACACGCCTCGCACTTTGCGGACAATTATGCCACGATCGCGCGCACATCCCGGGAACAAATCGGACGACATACCGATTCGGCCGGGGCGCGCTCGACCCCGTCTTGGGACTAGTCGCCGCGCGACACGACAAATGGCGCGCTCCTCGCCATCCTGGACGAAGTGGATAACGAGAGCGCGACGGGGTCGTGTTCGTGGCGAGCGCGCCAACGCGGTGCGCGACAGGCGCCGTGCAAGCGCCGGGCTGGTCGAGGCCAGACGCGAGTCTAAATTGCTTGGAGGTCGTGGCAGCCGCGGGCAAGATCAGATCTGCTCACGGTTCTGTACATAAGTGGAGTCAACACCCCCAATCAGGCAGTCGACGTGATTGACCCACGTACGTACCACGCCCGCCAGGCGCCCGCCCGTCATCGCGGGTTCATGCAGCACAACGTTGAATGCATCCTCATCTCCTCGGACTCGACCCACTCGCATTCGCCTTCCGAGCGCGCGTTGTCGGTCTCTAAAACTTCCCTCCATGTCATCGTCCGTGCGAGCCTAAATGACCCCGACCGAGACGCAGGGGGACGCGTGCGTGGTATCCCGGTCGGAATGATCCAGGACCGTTAACGTTGGTACACCCGCATTCGAACTAACTTCCGACTTGGCGACCTGTCCGCGACCGCTCTAAGGACACCCCAGGGTTCGCATTAGAGCAGATCTGTCAGAGCTACACCAGCCCGGTGCGACGTGGAACCTGCGCGATAAGCCGAGGTGGAGAGGATCATCTCACGAAGCCAAATAATGACGTTAGCGCACACGCACCAGCTGCTCCATCCGAAGAAAGCACAGCTCTCCACAGCATAGGATGAGTGTCCTTCCCAGTCCCCGTTTCCAGGGCAGACCCATCGGCTATACCGGACGTCGCGTTCGTGCTCCGCACTCAACATGTCCCTTGTTTTCAAGCCGCGAACGGCAGGCCGGGGCAGGGAGCGGCCCCAGGACACACCGCTCCAGGCTCCAGCACTTCGGGGGAGGCAATTAAGGGTCTACTTGTATAAAGCCTGTAAATATTACGTTCACAAGCCGCTCTACCACAGTCCACCCGCAGCGTACCGTATACGCCGTCCGCGCAGTCAGCCTCGCGCACGGCGTTCCTGTGCCCTCCAGAGCCGCCGCCGGACCACCCGCCAGCGCCAGCCTTCCCTGTTCCGCGTTGGTGACCGGTGCATGTTCAGCCAGCGCAGTCGCCGCGCGCGGTCCTTCGTCGACGAGTCGCCCAGCACCGCCTCCTTCTCCACCCTCAGCCCTTCCCGCTGCTCATTAACCGCGTTCTGGACTTCCACGACGGCGTTTGCGCGTCGGGGGTCGCCCTGTTTCAGCCAGAACGCAGCGAGGCGACGCCTCACGGCATCGTCGACGATGTCTGGGCCCCAGCGCTCCGTAAACGACTGTACGAGTTCTTCCGCGCGCCGGCCACATTGCGTCGTCTGGCGAAGGGTCCGCAGCAGGAAGTAGAGCGTGGTCGAGGTCGGCCGGAAGGCGCGGTGCATGCGGAGGAAGCCGTAGAGCGTCTTGCGGGCGGCATAATGCTCCGTCAAGCCAGGCTTCGGCCCGGGCTTCAGGTGCAGGTGGATGATAGATAGGCAGGACCGCTGCCAGGCCTCGTCGATGTCCTCCGGCAAGGATTGGAAGTACTGAGTTGTCATTGAGAGCGCCAGAGGACGCCGGCCCTGTTCTGCGAGCGTGCGCACGAGCACGAAGACGGCGTGCGGCGGCATGCGTTCAAAGTCGCCTTGAGTCACCAACGGAGGATGCTCCATAAGGGCATCGAGTCGTCCGGCGGCGACCGCGGGCGCCGGTGCCGGTACGGACTCCCTGCGCTTGCCTTCCGCACGTCTCTGTTCCCCCGGAAGGAGCGAGATGGCCCCCCACTTGACGCTGCCGAAGAATTCGAGCCAGACAGGGTAAGGCATCTCGAGGCCATCCTCCTTCATCCGCTCCATTTCCTCGCGCCACGCCTGCTCCCAGGAGCCGATTCGGACCATGCACCGCACTCGGAGCGCCCTCGTCTCCACGTCTCCCGCGACGTCCTCCCGAAGCATGTGGCCGAGTAGGCTCCTCGCTGTTCCGAAGCTCGCGTGCCGGAGCGCGAGCTTGATGAGCAGGTTGAATGACGCGGTGGAGTGAAGGTTCCCATAAGCCGCGTGGTAAGAAAGCAGCGGCCCGAGGGGCGGTAGAGCCTTCGAGGTGACGGCGAGGGTCAGGTTTGCCAGCAGGTCTTCCGGCGTGGTGGGATCCGGTACCGCTGTTAGTTGTTTGGGGATAGAAAGCGGAGGAGGAGATACTCGCGGGAGTAGGAACTCGGGGACGGAGTCCCGGACTTCCTCCCATGGCGGATCACTTTCATACGTAGACTGACCGGCAGAACCAGGGTGGGGTGACTCAAAGGCTTGCGTAGACAGTCGTTCGACGTTGATTGGGGTGACCAGGTTCCTCTTCCGAGCACGAAAGAACGCCGGACGTGCGCTCGCTTGCACCGGATCGACTTCGGCACCACATGCTACGTCCGCAGCCTGCGACACAAAGGGAGAAGTCGAGAAAGGGGGGAGTGAGGGGGCCGCACACAATTTCTTGTCGTGTGATAGGGAAGACACGGCGTAGGACGTACTGAACGCGTGCGCGGATTGGGCGCGTTAGTTGGACGTGTAAAGCACAGGAGCCTGACGCACCTGGAAGTCGACGACGACGGTCCTCCCACTCCGCCAGCACCGTCATGACCGCGCTGGACGGTGCGCAAATTGCTCGGTGCGATGCCTTGCGACCGGACACTGGTCCGATGGTACGCGCGCGTCGGCCGTGTCCTGGCCCACGCCCTGCCAGCAGCGACTTGAAATAGAGATGCGAGTGTGAGGGAGGGCAAGGTTGCAGTCAGGGACGCATGATGGGGCATGCATGAGCATTCCAGCCCGGTGCGGTCTGGTCGGTCGGGGCAGTCGGTCGTGGGCGGAGCAGGCTCAAGCTCGAGTCGAGTCGTTGCGTGACGCTGCGACCGCGTAGGCGCCCATGCTTGTGCTACAAAATTCGCCACGTGCCTCGATTGCGATCCTGGGATCAACAGCTGCAAACACCGCAGCCACGCCCGTCGGAACATGCCGCCACGGCCCCGAGAACGAACGGTCCAGGGCAGAGGGACGACGCAGTCGTCCGGAAACTGTGGCAATAGTATATTCGTGTCGTGACGTTCCGTGCTAGCATAACCAGTGATGATGTGGGCGTACAATTGCAGGGGTGCAGGGGAAGAGGACAGCAAGGTGCAAAGAGTGACTGCGTAGATGATGTATAGTAAGGGATCATCGAACATTATGAATGACCAGATGAGAGCGTATACACGGCTGCATCATGATAACCTGGAGCCGGGGAATATGTGGGAGTGCAGAGAATGTTCACATAACCATAAAGACGAGTTGCGCTGCCAAACGTCCCGAGCCGATCACATCCCCTCCATAGGTTGCCGTCCAACGAGCCAGCCGACTTTCGAAACCCAGCGATCGCGTACCTCCTTCATCACCTCCATCTCGTTGCCCTTCGCTTGTGCAAACTCGTCCAGCCCGCGTTCCCAGATCTGGACAGTATCCCTCCCGTACATGCCGCCTTGCATGTTGACCGATGCGTCGACATGATCTACCCAAGCCTTCCATTCCACCGCCAAGCGTGGAGCGAGCATGGGTACAAGCGTGGTCTGCGTGAGAGCAGGCTGCGACAGGATGTGGGATGTAAGGGCCGCGAGGAACATGTAGGTCTCGGTGGGATGGAGTTTGTCCTTGTGCTGTTGTCGCAGAGCCGTGGCGTGTGATTGCGCAGCATGTGGTCGCGGTGAGGAGGTCACGTCCGGTGTGGCGTTGGAGAAGTACGGAAGATACGAGAGACATGCAGAGACGAAGTCTTGAATATGAGGCTGGATGCGAGAAAGGATGTATTCGTCGCGCATGCCTCCGGGAGCGTTCGTGGTGGCGCCGAAAGAAGGACCTGCGCCAGTTCTGCTGCCAAAGCCGAATCCGGTGTTGAAAGAAGCGGTCCCCGCGCGGCCGCCGAACCCTCCCGTACCGCCCCATGCAGCACCCGGTTGAGCGAACGCAGAGTTTGAGTAGGGATACGCGTCTTTCAGCTTCTGGGCCGAGATCGAGAGACTCTCGAGAGCGGCGTCCAGGGTAGGGCGAGGGATCAGAGAAAGAATTGTCGGCTTGAGAGAGGGTTGGGCGGCCAAGAGGGAGCTGAGGAGGGGCAGAAGCGATTGTGGCGGTAGAGACGCTGGATATATCGATTTAGCCACAGCACGAGAAGAAGATAGATGGCAACATACCGAGAAGAAATCCAACATCAACATCGTTATCATCCGCAGCCGGCTTGCTCTCCTTGCTTCCCTGCGGCTCCTTCCCAACTGTTACCAGTGTGGGGGTGGTACGGGCACGCTTGGGTATCGAGCGCCTAACTCTCTCCGGGGTTGGACTCCTCTCCATAGCATCGTCCCGGTCGCCCTCCTCTGGTTCATGACGCCTCTTCGCCACTCGAAGCTGCGGTTGGGGGGTTTGCTGGTGGGTGGCCCATTGGAAGGCTTGTGCGTGCGAAGCCGACGGCCAGCCTTGGACCACAGGCGTCGCTGACAGGCCGAACCCGAAGCCTATGGGGGTGGGGGAGTGGCCCACGGGGCGGGCGTTGAAGCCGACTTGGAGGTGGGGGTGTGTTACAACATTTGCCATGGTCGTGGTGGTCGTTCGGAAAGATGGAGAAGAATGCGCACACCAGATGAAGCGAAGCAAGGGAGCCGCGCTAAGAAACGCCTAGCCTACGCGACTCGCCCTGGCCTGCCCTAAGGTGCTCACGTGGGCGGTTCCTTATAGCGAAGAACTTTTTGCTGCCTTGACCGTCCATGCCTCTCTTTGCTCTCTTTCGCTCCGCGCATGGATCTTCCGCTTGTTTCAGCTGGTGAGTCTGCTCTTTCTCCCGCTTTGCGGTGACGCGAAAAAATGAATCGCTACTTCGAAGCCTTCGGGCTAATGAATGTGATACATTATACCCAAATTTCTGAGCTATCATCGTCACAGCTGTCGTTCTGTTACTAACTCTTCCTTTCTTAGATGTCCTATGGCGCTCTCCTTGTCCATGTCCGTACATCTCTGAATCTGTGAGTATGTTTTCTACTTATCTTGAGGGATGAATAACATAGAGTCAAGTCCTGACCCCGTCTAAAGGATGGGGATTGACGATTAAACCATGCTAATTCTGACATTTCACCTTTGTGTATCTTCGATTGTTAGTTCATTGAACTGACCGCCTTCTCATTCACAGTGCTTTTCTCCATGCTACCTTCCGACTGTTTCAGGCGTAGGCACAGTGTTGTGTCCAGTAGATTATTCATGTATGCTGTACGACGGTCTTGAAGCAATTATTATGTTCCGCAATCCTATCTATCGAGCACGACTACAACGAATGTGTATATCTAGCGGTATGTCCATTATTATCTATGGCCACATAATGTTCAGCAACCACATCCCTCCCAATCCTATCAGAAGCTTCGTACGAAGCCCCGGTGTCCACTCAGACTCGCCATACCACACGCGGAAGCCGGGCGAAGGCTGCGCCGGTGTTGGTGAGCCCTCGGCCAGCCGATCCAACCATCGACGCGGTGGCCGCGCGGGTGTATCAGGCTCGCGGGGGATGGGGTTCCCGTCGTTGTCTTTCCTGGGCTCCTCGTCACCGTCCTGAGGAACCATGAAGATGACCTCCTGCCCCTCCTCCGACTCTGGTGGTGGAGGCGGTGGTCTTGGCGGATTGGCGGGCTGCGTTGTCGGCAGCGAAGACGCCTTCGCCTTCCCGCATATCCAGTTCGTGATCTCCCCGGTGGCCTTCGCGACAAGGTGGGAAATGTAGATGAAGATAATGGTCGTGAGCAGCAGGTTGAGCGGTCGCATATGCCGTCCCGGGAGGATGATGAGGATGCCCTTGGTGTCGCCGGCGAGCCATAGGTGGTACTGGATAATGAATGTCTCGAGGGAGCAGGTGCCGATGAACGCGAATACGCGTGATGAGCCGGAGCGGAGGATCGCGTTCGCGTTACGCAGTACGACGAACGCGCCGACCGGTAGGAAGGAGACGTACGGGTGCCAGAGGTTGTACGCGAACTTGTCGGCCTGAGCCAGCTCGAACGAGAAGAACCAGAGCAGGACGACCGCGGACAAGACGGCGGCGGACCTGACGACGAGGGGCCACCGGGGATGGTCGGTGATACGGTGTTCGCGAACCTTCATGACGGCGATGGCCGCGAACATTCCAAAATATACGATCCAGAGGTCGAGGTTGACGCGGAAGGCCCACTCGCGTGCCGACCACTGGATGTTGCAGAAACGCGCGAGGAACTGGAAAACGGCCTCCAGCAGCCAGGGCTCGCTCATGAACCATGTCACGACCCCCATAGAAAGCAGAATTTTCGTGATCAGGAAGATAGTGCGGTCATTGTACTTCGAGCCCAAGAACATAGTCCCGTAGATGATCAGGTACCATTGCGAGACCAGCGGTGCGAAGTAGTAGGAGATGTAGTCGGTGTTCATGGTGTACGCCAGGAGCAGCGTCAGCAGGTTCAAGCGGACCAAAACCTATAAACATCCGTCAATGATGAGAACTTCGTGAAATGTGCATAGGAAATACCTGAGCAACGCGCAAAAGACCGAAGTCTGCCTTCTTGACATAAAACGTAGTGTGGCCGTAGCCAGTCATGAACAAGTAGGCCGCAACAAGCACACGGATGGGGTTGTAGATTCCGGATATCTTCGACGCGCCGGTGTAGTGGTAGATGAGAATGGCAACTAGGAGGCAAATAAATCAGCGACCTTCTCGCAATCCCTCTAGTCAAGACTTACTTTGCATCCACCCTTTCCACTCATCTGTCTGCTCCCTATTCAGGAAACCAAGGTCGTTGTCGGCACGCTTAACAGAAAGCAACCCCGCAGCGAGACTCAGAAGTGCCAAGAAGCCGAACGTCCACGGGTCAAACTGCTTCTGCTCCTTCAGCCAGAAGCCTGTACGATCCGCTACATATATGAGCGCCGCTGCGAAGCTCAGTGCCAGACCGGAGACTTCATCGTCCCGGATTAGCGGCATTCCAGAAGACTGCGGGCCTGAACGTGTATTAGCGAGGTAAACTTTATACAAAGGCTTGAACCTACTGAAACGACGGGCAATGAGCCAATTAGCAGGCGCCCACAGGAAGGCTCCTGCTAGCACTAGAAGATGGAGCACGGATGGCCACGGGTACCGACGGCAGCACGTCTTGTCGAGCGGGAACGTCTTCGGAAGGATGTCGTTGCACCGCAGGTTCAACAACATCTGTGCTTGCATGCTGACCACGAGGTCAGAGAAATGCAGACCATCTTCCGTCTGCGACGGATGCAACATCGTGTTGAACACTAGCGGCAATGCAATCGGCAGGCCAGGGCGGCCTCGCGAGGGACCGGGGAGGAACGCGAAGGGGTCGCGTGACGCAGGAGGGCTGATTCTGTGCAAGAGGTCCGAGTTCATGGCGTCGATGTCGGAAGCCTGCATCGAAGCCGCACGTTCCCGGCTAAGCTTCGAAGGCACGACGTCTTCGACTGGAAGTACTGCGACCACGTCCGCAAGAGGGTAAGGCACCTGCGTTAGAGCGGCGAGAGTAGACTCCATCTTGGCTTCCCAGGCCGGTAGACCGCCCGAGTCGGCGTAGCGGAGATACCAGAGGCCGGAACCAAAGACGAGTAGAGCCGGTGTGTTCGAGGGCAGAGCATCTCGCGCACTAGGATGGAGGAGAGCGTGGGTGTGGGTTGAGTTGAGGTACGGGTCCCAGAAGAATTGTAGCTGGACATCGGACTTCGACGAGATGTACCGGTAGTCCGCGTGCTTTTGCTCGTCGTCCGGCGGCGCGGTAGGGAGGCTTGGGTCAAGTACATGCGCGAACTGGAAGAACAGCTGTCTGGTCACGGAGTCGCCGACAAAGACCACGCGTTTTGAAGCCATGCACGACGCCACATCGGCGGGCTTATACTGGTACAGCATACAGCCTAACACGACCGCGTCAATAGAGCACACAATGCGTTCTAGCTGACTACGCACCATCTGGCTGCCAATTCTTGAACTTCGTGTCCAGCCACCGACCTTCGGTAAGCAAGGCATTACAATGCATAGGGTCGGTTCGGTCTACGGCGACGCGTATGAGGCCACATCCAGGGATTATGTGCGCAGAGACGTACCCAGGAGTCCATATCTCACGAGCCCGACCAAGGTCGCTATCCCGACGCATGCCCATGAGAGGTAGTGTGGCCACAGCGGGTTGACCGAGAACTGGAAGCGCCTGGAAGGCATGACGTCGTGTCGTCCGCAGGACTTGCGCGGGTCCTATAGGGAGCGTCGCGCACAAACAAATGGTAGGCGGGGCCTGCTGGCGCGGCGAAGTATATCCAAGCGAACCCGAACTTGATGACACTTGGAGGGAAGGCACAGGCTTCACGTCTCTGTGCCGTATGCTACGGAGTGCTGCGGAGCCAGATTTAGACGTATGATTAGGCAGCTAAGGTGGGCGTGAAGCGTCTACGAGCAGCAAGAGAGAGAAAGCAGAGAGCGTGCGTGGGGGCCAGGGTGGAAGAGTGGGAGGGAAGGACGGAGGTTGCATGTGTGCTCTCAGGCTCTCTGCTCAGAAGCGGCTGCTTCGAATATCCACCTGCCGGCGCTAAGGCGCAGATATGTATAGCACGCACAGGGTCGACACTCGGGCCTATAAATATTCTGACCAGGCGAGTGCGAGCATATGGGAAGGAATAGGACACGCTCATCTAATTGAGTTTTATTCGCAGCATATTGAATGCAAAGTCCTGGGGCTATGCGAAAGGTACTAGGTGATGTCCGTGAGTGGCAAGGAGCGTCGTAAGGAGGTACTAATGCGTCCGTAGTTTCGCTACACTTATACTATGGCGTCCAAAGTAGCGCCAGGCAGCAATATCGTAGACAGAGAGCAGCAGTATACACAACACGACAGCCGGAAGGGGTACGCAGGATCTCGTTCAGATGCTGGATGAGCCTGACGATGTGGTGAGACCTAGAAGAAATATGTTCAGTGATCGGCATATATCGAGTAGTTCAAAATACGTACCGGTTCTGAGTGTTACAACAGCGTAGAGGTGGGACTGTTGAGCGCGGACACCACAAACTCGAGTGATACGGACTCACCCTTTGCAGTGGTTGTTAGAGCTCGTGGGTATACAAGAGAGGTAGCGACACCAAGAGCATGCTACACCACGCTTGTTAGAACAGGACAGACAACGATTTCATGGCGCGACATACCCGCAGAGGGATCCGACTTGTAGAAGTTGCGAATTAGCACTACCATCATCACGATGGCCAACGGAACGGCGATGAGCCTCAGCACAATGACGATGATTCGGTGACGGTTCGACGGGCTGATGATAGGATAGAGCGCCATCGCTACTAAGAGACCCATGGCAAGACCGCCGAGATGAGCTGTGACGAAGTGTCAGCTAAGTGCACAAAAGACAGTCAACGAGAGCATATACCGAAGTTGTCAACGTCTGTATGGAGGCTGGTCAGCACAAGAAACCAATATTGCTGCCGGGGCATGCCACTTACAAGGAATGAATCCAATAGCAACACCGATGACCAGCTCGACGATCATGAATGCAAGCTGCCACAACACCGTCAGCCCAAACCTCGCATGTGAATGTGAGAACTTACCTTCCGACCAGGTCGGAATGTGTACCTCCAGTGTGCGAACAAATCTATCCATGCAACCTACAAGGCGGTTCAGTACCGAAGCTTCGGACCACATTAGCATAACCTACCGCGATAGTGCCGAAAATCGCTCCGCTAGCACCGACCGATGGTGAACCAAGCAATGCAAAGTTACCACCCAGGACGTTTCTACACACCATAGTGAGCATTATCTTCCGCCGGTCAAGCCATGGACGTACCCGAAGATACCTGCCGCTGAGTACAGTATTAGGAAGGGAAGGGAACCCATTTCTCGTTCAATCTGCAAACATTCGTTGAGTGAACTGAAACCGCCGCCGCTGAGCGCATACTGACCTGCGCGGACGCCGTGAGCTGAGCGAGCATGTTGAGCAAATAATGGATGAGGCCGGCGTGGAGGAATATGGGCGTGATGAACCTAACGGCGCAGGTATGAGCCAAGCGATCCCACCACGGACGAATATGACCTACCTAAACCACTGATCGGGAGTCTCATCGTGGAACCCGCCAAACCCGCAGATGTTCTCAAGCGAGCAGAGCTCTGTCGCAGGATTCGCAGTGTCGTTCAAACCTGCCGGCGACAGCGTGAGGAGCGTGAATAGGTGTACACCGTAATATTAGCTTACAAGGAAGAAGCGTAGTGATGGGGACGTCTGTCACGTTCTTCATGCAAGGAGGGAATCGCGCGCCCATTTGGATGAGCGCAGACGAGGAGGGTCCTAGCATAGGGTTTACTACTGGCTGCTGCGAGGTTAGCATGGACTGTGCCTCGCCAGTGAATTATACTTGCCTTGAACGAGAACGGTGAGCCCTGCGCCTTCGAATTTGTCACAAGCTCAAATATGAGCACGCCGAGCATTGCTGCACTCAGCACGTAGCCTGCGCTGACATCAGACACGCATACCGTATGAGCAGCACTACGGAATGACGTACACACGATGGGATGCTTCTGCACGCCTACGCCGCGTTTCTTGTCCTGTATACGCTGCTCCAGGGGATAGAGACCAAAGTACCGCTGGAACATGTTGGGCTGCTTCATCATGACTGGTGTTGACTTCGCGGTGGGACCAGGAAACGGCTCCGCATAATCTGCGGCTGCTTGTAAGCACGGTAGGGAACCGAAGGGTGTCACGACATACCGAGGTTCTCGTACTGCGTTTGGCGGGCATAGTCCTCGGCCTTACTAGGAGGCGCAAAGGGATCATCGAGCTTGGCTTGGGACTGTGTGGGCCCGCTGGGGTAGTAGTTGTAGTTCTCGTCCGTATAGCTGTAGCGGTAGTCCGGGTCATTGGGAGTGTTCAAGTGGGTGTCCGAGCCCTGGGCTGGTGTATGCGCACTGTCGAGTAGTGGCTTAGAGTCGGACGCGTCGTGTTCGTGATCATGGTCATGTCCATGCTCGGGCTCCGGCTCGCGCGCGTACGGGTTGTTAGGCGCGGCAGACATGGCGGTCGTTAGGTGTGTGGTGGAGGAGGGTGGGTGGTAGACAAGGAGAAGGGTATGCGGGATGTGAGGGTGAGAAGGTGGTAGATATATCCCAGCGCGCAGTTGGTCGTGCGCATCGCTTCGCAGTTGTCCTCTGACACATGTCCCCGCGCTCAGCTTGGCATTTCACTCGCTCTCGTACCGCCCCTCTTTAGGCGCTGGCCGTTGATCCCCGCGGAGGTCGCATGCACAGATATTTCGACTCTTTGACCACAACGACAGCAGGCGTCGCTCAATACAGGCGGCGGCCTTGCACGCGCAGCCAGTGCAGATTCAGCTGCGCACGCTCACAACTCGCCTTCTCAGTCCGATAGACGGCGAGACCGAACGTCGCTTGAATTCCGGCGTTCTAGCGGTCTGCTGCGGACAGTGTGGAAGAGCCATGGACGCGAGCTGTGCAACTGCGTCGCTTAAGTATATCTGCACAGGTCTTTGACTCTGGAAACGCTTGTATACCCCGGAATTTGTATCTGAAAAGACCAACGTCTAGAAAGCGTTCAGTCGATGGACAAACCCTCGCTTTCCTTCCACTTCGCAAGGAGTGTGTTGCTAGGAAGGCCAAATGGATCCACGACCTTTCGGGCGACCTCAACTCCGGCCACAGGTAGACCTTTGGCATCCAGAATGCCAAGCTGCGAAAAGCCCAACTGAGTATCAGAAACTCTATTTTTGATGGAATAACATACTTGGACCAGGACGGACGCTTGATCCCAATAGCTGTTCGAACGAAGTGTGAGTAATAACGAGTTTGAACTGGAGACACCCAGGCTTACATGTGTCTAGAAGGTTACAGATCAGCGTTGAGGAGGCACAGTTGATAAGTAGAAGGCTTACTCAAACGTGAGCTTGTCGCCTCTGAATGCGACAACCCCAACCAATGCAATCTCCAAGGACTTCCCTGTGGGTTTGATCCCCGGTAGGAAGTAGTCGATTTCCTACACTAGCGTCAGGACTGATTACGCCGTTGTAGATCTACTGTTCACGTACGGTGGAGTGAGTGCACTTGAAGATCATTTCATCTATGATCCTATCGGCGCCCACTTTGGATTGAATTGTAAACGAACTGCACCCCGCATAAGAAGCGGAACACACCAGTTCGAGAGACGGTGATCAACTCCGTATCGGGAGGCGTGACCTGTGCTCATGTAAGTCTTTCTTGAGCGAATAGCGTAGACCTCACTGCGCACATTCTCTTTCGTGAAGTGGTACTAATGATGAAAATGATTATCAGTGGCACTACGGCGGGTTAGATACGTCTCGGGCTGACCTTATAGAATCGCGCTAAGTCCTGGTAGCCCACGCCCCCCGTCATGGTGGGGACGTGGTTGACGTAAGGGGTGGACACCTATGAACCCCGAGAATACGCGTAAGAACCTACTGTAAGCCGGAGGGTATGACGCACCATGGTCTGCATCGTTTCTATGAATATGCAATCGATTATGTTCAGCCAGCAGCACGCAAGAGCTGAGACGAAATCAATTACTCGGTGCGTCCCGCTCCACGAATTCCTAGCATCCCGGGGTTTCATTAATGTGATCGCCAAAGATACACCCGCAATGAAACTCACATAGTAGGTGTGCTTCTCCCAAAGCTCTTCCAACGGGAAATGAGGGCCGAGTTCCCTGCGCAGAAGCTCCAGCGTTCTAGTATACGCAAGATTGTTCGCCGAGCGCAGATGGGGGTCTATCGTCCCGACCCGCCCGCTCGCATGATCGATGGGTGCCCCAGCCTCGAAGGGGAACGGGGGCGACACGGGCACGAAGGGGTACGCGTGCGCCATGATCGGTGGGTACCGCGACGTCGGAATGCCCGCTGCCTCTTCGCCCGCGACTTCGAGAAGCGACGCGTGCAGGGCCTCCTGCTTCGAGGACAGGTGGACGAGGGTTCTGCGCGCCACGCACTCAGCAAGCGGTCGATCGCGTAGATTTCAATGGGAACGTACGGCACCACCGTTCCGTGCGCGGCCTCGTGGATGAGTGATCGACCGGTCTCTCCTACCGGGGAGTAATGGATACAGGCTCTCAGGTTCTGCGTGCCCAAGGGTGCGATCACGGAGGATATGTCTCCGGAGGCGAATCCGTAAGTCACAAGGGCCCAATCGCTGGTTTTCTGGAGCTCTTCGGTCGCCTGAGAGAGGCTCCGAGGGAGATCGTCGGCATTCAAGTTCGGGTAGGGTATCTGGATCACGGTGTAGCCCTCTTCACTGAGCTACCGCAAGCACTATTTCAGCACGCGGCGCACGCGATTGGACAAATATTGCATACCTGTTGGCACCAGGAAGTTTCCGACTCTGCGATGAAGACCACCAAAACCGGCGGCTTTGCGACAGAGGCAACGGTGTTTGGGAAGATACGCGACATGGCCACACTGCCTAGAGTACCTAGATGTTATGTTGAAAGCAGAGTAAGGCGTAGAGACGTCCTGCGATATCGCTGCGCAGTGGGAATCCATAGATTCAAACTCGTGATAACGATGCCCATTCGGGACGCTATTCCTCTCGCGGTCTGCTGACGGCCAGTGAGGGACCATTGGGGCTAGATCTTTAGCTGCCTCCATACCCACAGAGAGAAAATGCTGTGGAAGATGCTCTCGGATATGAGCGGTTTACGACAGGGTCCGAGTAAACAACTCGAGGAATGACGGCAGGGAACCAAGCTGCGGGACCCTCTGGCGCCCACAAAACACGCGACAGCTGTGGCCGTTACACGTCTCGATTGTGATGCACCTGGTCGATCTATGAGGGGAGAAGACGTTAGCCCCGACAGGTCGGGTACGACACAGATGTGAATAAACAGCAGTGGTATGTATGAGTCCGACAGCAATGCGAGTGCAGATCCATAAACAAGTCCTTCCATTACGATATCAACGGGTCGCCCTTCTGGTCTATAGGCGTGCCGTTAGCCACGCTCGCCCTTCCTCTACTTCGCCCGGACGGTGCCCGGGTCAGTGCCGTAAGGTGTACAGTCTCCGTGTCGATCTTGAGCTCGCCCGTTTCCTCATCGGGATCGTCCGATGCATACGCCGGTGGAGGCTTGTCCCCTTCGTCTTCCTCAGGCTCGAGCTCGACCGGCCTCGTCCAGCGTGCCGCAGCCCTGCTTCCGTCCACGTACTGCAGCGTGGTCGGCCCGATGTCGCGGAGCTGCTTGCTGAACCGCCAGCCCATCGCGCCCCGGTTCCCAAAGCTCGCACGGCTCTCGCTGCGGCTCGAGCCGTCCATGCTCAGACGCACGCCCGCGCGCTTCTCGTCGTCCAGACTCGGCGGCTTTGTGGGCAGGGCCCCAAGCATGCGTGGGTCCGACGGGAGCAGTAGGGGAAGCATGAAGCGCGAATCCAACAATTCGCCGAGCGGGTCAGGTGCCTTCGCTGGTTCCCAGAGCAGCTTCTCCTGTGTGCGGTCGAAGAGCGCGTCGATGGAGCGCTGGGCGGCGCTGCCCTCCTGAGAGATTGAGGACGATTGGTCGGAGGCGATCGGGACCTCGTGAAGAGACGGCGACGCGCTGACGCTGACGCTCTCGTCGCGTTCCCGTTCCCGCTCGCCGAGCTGTGGTCGCGAACCTCGGTCTGTGCTCTCCACGAATCAGGACGACCACTCTTACCTCCTTCCGCAGCTGCTCCACACCCATCTTGACGCGATGGCGCTCCCAATCCTTCTGTAGTTGTGCGAGATATTGATTGCATTCTTCGGTCATCCGACCCTCGTTGACCTCGTACTTGTAGTCTCGAACAGCTCGACGCATCTAGGCCAGGATCAACACAAGCCCCCCGAAAACATACTTTACGACTAACCTGCAATGGATTGAGGTGCTTCATGGTCTGGATCGTGGCTATGAGGTTCGCGAATTCCGTGATAGACGACGAGCACTGTCACCGGGATCAGTACGCGTCATTAAAGGCATCGTGGCAGGTTGTACCTGGAGCCAATTCAGCAGGTCGTGTACGGGGGCGAAGTGTGATCCCACGCCTCGAGGCAGCTCCATGCTGCTAATCCACTCTTCGATTACCCCCAGATTCATACTGATCTGCACCGCTCGGGATCTGCGCGAGATGAGTACGGCGACTTGCGACGGCTCGTGTGACCTACCGGCAAATATACTTCTTGCGCGTCAGGACCCTATTGAAGATCTCGCCTAGAACGGGCTCAGCACTAATCCACGAAGAATAAGAGGGCGAAGCGTACACGCTGTCCAGTACATGACTTGTGACCAAAATTGCGTCACGAGCGCGGGGTTGATACCGGATAGTATGAGGAGGGTGTGTAACGCGGTCATGAACGATATCATGTCTTTGGGGCTCGTGGGAGGAGGGTGTAGAGGATCGCTGAATAGGGACTGCAGTGGAGTAGCTGAAGATGGCGCGCGTGCGCGGGACAGAGTTTGTCGGAAAGAGGCGAAGGTACCAGCATTGGGTGGTGATGTACCCGACGGTGGTGGAGACGGCGGTCTGCTCGCCTGTGTAGGAGACAAAGGTGGAGCTCCGCGCACGGTGTTGGCGCTTGAGGCCGCTCCGTTAGCCTTTTTCTTTCCCGCACCGAACGAACGCAGGAAAGACCACTCCGACTCGAACTGGATGGATTCAAATTCGCTTGAAAGCGGGGAGTAATCCAGTAACGCCGCGTCCAGCAGTGAGTCGATCCTCCGCTCGGCGAACCGGATGATGAACACTAATCGACACTTTAGCACATGGTCGCTTAGCTCGGTACTGGGAACACGTACCAAACACAGAATTGAGAATCTCTTCGATGAGCGCAAGCGAACCCAACGCATCGCATGTCCGGCTAATGGCGTTGTCGCAACGCATAAGGTGAAGCCAGATCGTCGTGTTGTATAGCCAGAAGATCAGGTAAGTTGGATCCTCCGCATGGTTCTGTGGAGAAGCTCAAGAACCGTAACGCACACTAACAATGTTTAACTTACGAAGAAGACGTCCTCAATGGTGTCTGTAGCCCCGATTATCAGGTCTTCTATCCAATTGTGATCGCAGCTCAAGCAGGCAAACCGCGCTAGCATATATAACGCGTTGGCAGGTTCAGCATTCCGTAGCGATGGCGGGAAGTCTGTGATTAGTGACTGGAAGATGTCTGGCAGGGACATTGGCGAGAAAACCAGCATCGACGAGAAATCTGGCGGCGGTGTCTGCAGCTCGCTCTGAGAATACGACGCGACGCATTGCCGGAACGACTCACAAGCACAGCGTCCGAAAGGGCATCATCATCCCCCTCCTCGTCGGACTCGAGGGAGAAGAACGTGTCCTCGTCCCCCCACCATTTCGGGGATATTCCAAGCAACTTCTCGACCGATTCCTGGACGTAACGCCGCTTCCCTAAGCGGCGCATTCGCTTCTCGAGTGATCGTCGTTGGTCTTCCATTCGGCCGCCTTTCCACCCCGCCTCTCGCATTGCTTCCTCGAGCAAGAACGCAACATCCTCCCGGCCTGGCACAGTGGAATGCGCGGTGACAATATCCAGAGGGGTCAGTCCCCGCCTTGTGAGCGCTAACGGGGAGGACCCGTGCGTGACAAGAAAGGAAACCAGAGTCGGCGGGGAAAGCAATGCGGCGTAGTGCAGCGGTGTCCATCCGGCTATATGTGCGCAGCCACTGTGAGATCGACCAACTGGCGACAGTACGGGTTGCACGTACCATAGTCCGACGTGTTGACATCGCAGCCTTCAGAGACGAGCAACCTCACGCACTCCTCCCGCTCGATGTCCCGCTCCGACTCAGAACCAAAGCCGAGGATAGAGGTGCTGATCAGGCCGAGGCTGTCTTCGTCATGCTTCGAGAGGTCGACATACGTCTGCGCCTGCGGGTCAGAGAGCAGGAAGGAGAGCAGGTTGATGTCCGCGAATACGCAGGCGCGTATTAGCGAGTGGGTGACCAGCTCTGCCTTCTGGGAAGGCGCAAGGCTAACACTGGGTGATAACAGATCCGAGATCTGGGCGGGTGTGGGGTACAGGGGCTGCAGGTCGGGCTCGACGGTCAGGTCGACGGTTCCAATAGAGGAGGATGCCATCCGGGCTGAGGGTGTCGTTGTGAATGTGTAAGTGAGCGGTTGCTAGCGATCCCCGCACAGACTCCCGAAAGCTTATATTGGGCCCGCAGACCGTCGGTGAGTTCCCGAACAGCGGATGGCGTCACGAGACGAGGATGCGTCCGAGACAGATGTAGAGCACGGCGTCGAGAGAGCGAAAGATGGCGGACACGGTGGAATGGACGATGCGGATGGTTTGCAAGCACGGACACGGTGGTACGCGAACCCGCGACGCCTATCCGCGCAACGGCTATGGGCGCTTATGTATGCAAGTATTACGCTCCAGCCACGTGCTCGCGCATCGCGAAGCGTCCTGCTCGAGTCTTTGCTCAACGCCACGACCTCTTCCTCGGACTCATCTGCTCTGCTTCCAATATGCCCCCCGCAAAACGCACAAGACCTTCGAAGGATGCTATTCCTGAGCAAGAAAACGACGATGAGATGCTTGCCGGCTCTGGCTCCGGATCTGAGCAGGAGGCTGGATTTTCCACGGACGCCGGCTCTAGCTCCGGTGAACCCGACACCGACGACGAGATTGCTGGGTCCAAGCTAGTAAAGTCGAAGAAGACATTGAAACGGAAACGGCGCGCGACGGATGCAGTCAACTTCGGTGCGACGCTGCAGTCGCTGCTGACAACCGATGCACCCGAGGCACCACTTTCCCTCAAGCCGTCCGTAGCGAGGAAACGCAAGGAGGAAAAGCTCGAGGCAAAAGGGAAACAGGTGCTTCAGGTTGAGAGGAAGGAGAAGGAAGACAAGGGGCACATCACCGACGTTATAGGCGGCTGGGGCGGAGAGGGCGAGCGGGCACTGAGGAAGGTGGCTCAACGGGGAGGTAATATCATCCCCTGCTGCACTGATACGACGTTACTGACATTCCGCACAGTTGTCAAGCTTTTCAACGCCATCCAACAGACACAGGCTGCATCAGCAACCGCAGCGGAAGAACTCAAGTCGCACAGAGGAACGGGAAAACCAACGCTCCCCGCACCGTCATTCCATGACAAGAAAAAGAAGGGCAAGCCCAAGGACGCCATCGTCGCTGAAAGTGAGAGCATAATCATTTGCGTACATGAACCTGATCTAACTTGTCGCAGCAAAATTCGGTCAGGATGACTTTTTGGACCTCATTCGGTCCGGCGGGGTTGTTTCAAAAGCGTGATCTTTCGCCCACAGAGGCTCTGTCCTGTCGCTTTCGACTTATATGCTGTAGCTCTATGTCAAACCACCTTGAGGGACGTGCATGTATATTGCCTGCGCGCTACACATACATATGCATGATCGGGGTCAGATCCGCCAGGACGATCCAATGTGATCGCACGGAGAGCGTGGCACGTTTTCATAGCGCCCACAAGTTTTGGGCGCTTCTCCTCTTAAATGACGCCTTCGAGCTTGCCCTGAAGCGACCGCGTTCCTTGCTATAAATCTTCTTTCTCGTTCTGCCCGTGCTCCTCATGGTCTGTACCCGTCATTCTCGGTCCTAGAGCTCTCCGCTAACCATGCCACGAAACCTAGCCAACCCAGCCGAAGGCGAAGATCTATCAAGAAGAATGGGAGAGGCGGCTTCATGATGTCCAGGTCTCGAAAGAGTGAGTCTTCCTTCTAGGTGCGCGGCCGTCGTCATGGGATGAACAATTTAAATGGGAATCTCTCTGAACTCCTTGATGAGTAAAATAAATTGCATGTATTATCTGACCTTCGACGCGCCACTTCGTTTCGTTCTCGCGACGGAACATTCATGCTGACTGCGCACGACTTTCTAGGGATCTGAACAGGCTCGTCATGGACTATCTCGTCATTGAGGGATACAAGACCGCCGCCGAGGAGTTCAGCAAGGAGGCTGGGATGGAGGCTCCGGTGGACTTCGAATCCATCGAGAATAGGATGAACATCCGGGAGGCGCTGCAGCGCGGCGATGTCGGGGACGCCATCACGCGCGTGAATGATCTGAACCCTGAGGTGAGTTGCTTTCTTTGCTATCGCGATGCGCTGCACGCGCCCGCTCGAAAGGATTAAAACTTTTCATGCACCACGCTGAGCCCCTTCGGGTCGATGGTGAGACTAAACACCAAACTTCAGTCTTCAATATGATTCTCGTCTACATGTCGTCTCAGTTGAACAGCATCAGAGCTAATTGCGCCGTTTGTTCCTAGATCCTCGACACAAATCCGTCTCTGTACTTCCGGCTTCAGCAGCAGAAGCTCATTGAGTACATCCGGCAAGGCAAGGTCGCGGAAGCACTGGAATTTGCTCAGGAGGAGCTTGCTCCCCGGGGTGAAGAAAGTCCGGAGTTTCTGTCCGAACTCGAGCGCACGATGGCGTTGCTAGCCTTCGAGTCGTCTCCCTTGATGCCCACGTCAGTGAGCGAGCTGCTATCTCCTGCGCAGCGCTTGAAGACCGCGGCGGAGGTGAACGCAGCGATTCTGGAAAGCCTCAGCCAGGGCAAGGAGGCGAAGCTAGTGGGGTTATTACGCCTACTGTGCTGGGGCGAGGCCATGTTGGAGGAGCGTGCTGATTTGCCGAAGGTGCGTACTTGGCGTTTTGAACGTTTCCGTGATGTCTCATCGAGTTGCGCCACATAGCTTGACCTCAGTGATGGAACGTTCGGCGCCAACAGATAGGCAACGTTCGCCGTGCTGTTTCGACCGTGTTGTTGGCGCGCTGTGAGATACCATGTATTATTACGGACATGTAATATGGAGACATTTGCGATTCGGCATAAGACGACCGCGCAGACGTGTGCAGCAGCTCGTGCGAACGGGGGGACATCGATCCGGTGCATTGAGTGATATTGCGCGGTATGTAAGAAGACAACAATCAGATGATCGCGAGGGGAAATTGACAGAGGAGCGTACTGACATTGCACAGTAAGTAATGAAACGGCTGCCCTGGAACTAGGAACGCCGAGGAGGGTATGAAGAACGCAAAAAGCCGCTGCGCAGCACTGCGAGGAACCGGAGAAGTATGAACGAGTCCGGGCTGGCCGCACGCGACGCGGGGAGCGCGTGAGGGGCTGGGAGAGCGGCGTGCGCAGTTCATTTCGGGCGCGGGGGTGAGGCAGGAGCGAGGGGGGCAGATGGTGGATAATACAGAGGGTGCGGTGCGAGAGCCGGGCGGGAGGCAGACACATGCTGGGGAGGGTGGGCATGAGGAGTTCATGTGCACGGGAGGGAAATGCTAGAAGGGCAGGGTGGGCGCCATGAAGACGGAGGTAGAGAAAGAGGCGAGAGGCCGCCCCGGCGAGCCCCCGCAGATGTGAACTGCGAAGCCATCTCGAGAGGCGGCCTGCCGATGCTTAGTCAGCCGGCGGTAGCGTTCGCCCACCCGCGCTGTGCCTTGGCCACTCGTCCGGCTCACTCGCGTCTTCTTGTCGTGCTGCACGACGACCCCCGCGCCCTCCTCCTCGCCCTCCGCGCCCCGTCGCACCTCCGCACACACACACCCCGCCCCCGCGGCCAGCTCCCTGCCGGAGCACGTTCTCTTTGGCTGCCCGAGGTCAACGCGCCTCCACCCACGCCGCCGCTCCTTCCTCCTCCCCCGAATCATCGCGACGGCTGATCACTCACGCTTGCCCGCACCCGTCTCTTTCTTCCGCTCTCTCTCCCCGGCTGCCCACAGCCCACCATGTCCGACGATACGAAATCCGTGAACCACCGGTACCGACGCCCAAAGCGCGTGCTCGTCGTCAGCAATGCCTCCCCGGAGTCGAGCAGCGAGGAGGGCATTCCGCCCCCAGCAGAGCCGTTCAAACCCTATGGCTACGCACCCCGGCCGCTCCCCAGCCCCTCCGGGCATTTTCCTTCGTCGGAGTCGTACTACAGTCCGTATCACCGCGACACCGTCGTTCCGCACCCTCCACCCTTAACCACCGACATCCGTTCTTACCCTCCGTCGAACCCCTCCAATGGCACGCTCTCCTCTCCATCAAGCAGCAGTTCACCCGCCGTCGAGTCTACCCCTCCGCCCAGCACTCCGGGACTAACTGGCCCGGGTAGCCACCTCACAGATGATGGTACCGTCACACAGGAAACGGTCAAGCCCCCTTCGTCCGACCGCAGCGACAACACGCCGCCTGCCTCAAGACCAAGGCCCTTCGAACGCCTACGGTCGCACCTTCCTGGCGGGTCTTTCCCGATTCGACGAGGGTCCTTGAGCGGGTCTCATCCAGCCACAGTACGTCCATCCGCTTGTTCCGCCGTCTCTTCCTCTCACCGGCCCTGCAGTCGCCTACCGTCTCAACACCGGACTCGTACACTCCCTCCGGCACGATGTTTCGCTCAAGCCCGATGGACAAGGTCATCGTGCTGGTGACCACCGACGCTGAAAACATGCAAGTTGTGGATATCACAGGCGCCATGACTCCCGCGTTCATTCGGGAGCGAATTTTCACCAAGGTGCGTAAGGAGATCGACGCACCACCTACGCGTGGACTTAATACGCCATCCCCCAGCTGCAAATTTCGGACGAAGATCAGGCCAAGTACTCGATCTATCGGACCGAAATTGGGCAGTTCGCTATCAGCGAAGCCCTCCTCGACGAAGAGCTGTTCAGCCTCTACAAAGAGTTTGGCGATCATCGAGGCAGTCTCAAGTTGCTCGTCTCGCATTCATCTGCGACAGTACATGAGCCGGTCTATGACCCCGTTGCCACTTCCACGGTGAACACGATCCCGCCCCCAGTCCTCCCGCAGCAAGACCTCTATGCGCCCCTCCGTCCCAATCGCGCGGGACGCATCCGGCAGAACAGCCAGTCCTCCGCAAGCGAGGCTCATCCCGCCGAAGTTGGATACGAAGCGTCGGTGTCCGATGATCTCGACCATGGCGACATCGACCCGCCACGCGACGTGCGCGAACACGTCCGCCCACCCATCTCGCGGACGTTGCCGATCCCAGGTCATCGCCCACCTTCTCCTGCGGGGCGCCACCGATCCCGGTCTCCTGCCGGTATGCTGTCTCCGGAGCGTAGCGTCCGCAGCCCGGAAGCATATCCGTACCGCTCGGACCCTTACTACGCTGCCACTGGCATCCACCCGGGCACTTCTCCGAAGAGCTCGAGGTTCGCCGAAGGGTCACACCCATCCTCGACAGAACCCTATTCAAGCGCTCTGGCCGAGCCACCTGTGGAGCGGGAGAGAAGCCACACCAACGACGGCCAGCCATCTAGCTACTCGAATCGACAGTGGCGAGCGCACAAGGAACGGGATGCTTTGTCGGATCGCGAGCGGAAACGGGCTGGACAGCGTGGAGATGCGAGGAATGCGAGCCCGCGCCATCAGAGGAATCCTGAGTATGACCCCCTCGAAAGAAGCCATCGTCATGATCCATGGACGATGGTGCCCTCCGATATACCGTCCAGCAGCTACAAAAATGACAAGGCCACCGCCAACCCAGACACCCGTCGCTTCCCCTTGAGCCCTCCATCCATTCCAAGTGCGCTCCTTCCACGTCCGCACGGAGGCTCCAGCAACGGCACGAGCGAATCGTCGCGCAAAACGGCCAAGAAGGTTCCCGCTGCCTGGGCTGTGAATTGGAAACATGGAGTGGGTGCGAGCAGCAAACCAGAACCGAGGCCTCCTCCCCATGGTCTCGTCAAGGGCGCCGCGAAGAGCATGAACAACCTCAAGGAGGCTTACAGACACCCCTCCAGTCTGCAACCGGGGCGCAGCACACGGGCGCCGCAGCCTCCTCTCCCGCTGGTGACACGTCCTTCAACAGGGGGCAGCATGTCCGGGGGACCATCGTTCCCCAGTGCCTCCTCCTCGGGAGAGGCCTCGTCCGCTCACACGGAGCAAGGGCTGTCGCCGGATATCCTTCGCGCCATTCCTTCTCCAGGTTACACGCGGCAGCAAGCGACGTCTTACACTGGCAGTCCGTCGGGAGTGAACACGTACCTTGGCTTGTCGTCGCCCTCTCATGACCCGTTCCCACGCCCACACTCTGCGCTTGGGGATGGCGGTTCGTCGCCGTATAGTCAGCCGCGGTATATGCACTCGCCTCAGCACTCGGAGACGTCCTACGGGTCCACATCCCAGCGGCACCCATCCGGTCCTACCCACGGCTACAGCACGTCTGGTCCCGCCCACCCGTACAGCGATCGCGACGAGGCCTTCCGGACTGGCACTCAGGTATCCCGTTCATACGGCGAGTCCCACATGCAGATGCCTCCCTCCGCCGCTGAGCATCCCATGCGGGTGGCCAACGGGCCGCGCACCCCACCTCGCAGCCCCATCGCAGGTACGGTGATTGCGCCAGGCCCAAGCAATCTCTCAGAGCCAGGCGCCGTATCCCCGAGCACACCTGGCCTTGCGTTTGCTCAACGCGGCGCGATCGACGAAGATGGCAGCATGAACACCCTCAGGGGCAACGAGCGCACCTGGTTGAAGGGAATCATCGACGAGGACGCTGCAGCGGAGTGCACGATGCGGCCCAAACAGCATATGCCGCCTGCTGTGCAGCTGCCCACTCCGCCTCTCACCGACATGTCGACGTTCCCGTCCAACGTTTCGAGTGTCATACAGGACTGTGCCTCCGAAGGCGGCGATTCGGACGACAGCAGTGAAGACGGCGGCACCATCTGGGCCAAGAAGCCGGTGAAGGCTCTTGACGCACATCCGTCCCAGATGCCACGGTCGAGCACCCGGCCGCCTCTCGCCCCCCTCAGTATCGAGAGCTCACCCGCATCGGGACATAGCACACTACCCTCCAACAACTATGGCCCCAATCTTCCGGGCTTGCCACCTATCCCGTCCCAGCCTCCCCCTCCCCGCACGCCCAGGAGGACGCCAGCGATCAACCGTAAGGACCGGATTAGCAAATTTGACAACAACTTCGATGTCACCTGGGCGCCGCGTCCGCCGCCCGAGGTCATGTATGAGCGCCTCGAGGAGTACTTCCCCGAGCACGACCTCGACAAGCCGGTCATCGAGACGCCCTCAGGTGGCGCGTCGCCCACGTCCACGGAGGCTCCTGCCGTCCCGATCACGCAGCGCTTCAAGCACAAGAAGTCGATCCGTGTCGTTGCCGCCGAGCACAAGCGGCAATTGGACCGCACGTCGCGCGCGGAGGATGCTACGTACGCGCCCATGTCGCGCAAGCGGCACACGAAGATGTGGGGCAGCAAGCTGGAGGAGGTCACGACGGAGCAGGGCAAGGGTCCCGC
Source organism: Trametes versicolor FP-101664 SS1 (assembly GCF_000271585.1). Taxonomy (NCBI): domain Eukaryota; kingdom Fungi; phylum Basidiomycota; class Agaricomycetes; order Polyporales; family Polyporaceae; genus Trametes; species Trametes versicolor. The sequence continues at coordinate 1,943,695 of NW_007360321.1, read as the reverse complement.
GTCTTCTGGCTCCGACGCGTCGCCCGGCGGTGGTGCGAAACGTAAGTAATTCGCCCGTGTTGGTCGCACTCTACTGACGTGTGTCATTTACGCGCAGCCATTTTCCGATGGGTGCGGGGTGAGCTCATTGGCAAGGGCACGTACGGCAGGGTGTACCTGGCGCTCAACGCCACTACGGGTGAGATGATCGCCGTCAAGCAGGTCGAGATTCCCCGGACGGCGAGCGACAAAGACGACTCCCGGCAGGTCACGGTCGTCGAAGCGCTGAAGCTCGAGAGCGAGACCCTCAAGGACCTCGACCACCCGAACATCGTGCAGTACCTCGGTTTCGAGGAGACGCCGACGTTTTTGAGCATGTGAGTACACAGATGAGTGCTAGTGGGCGTCGACTGATTTGCTTTGGTAGCTTCTTGGAGTACGTACCTGGTGGTTCGATCGCGAGTTGCCTCCGGAAGCATGGTCGCTTCGACGAGGAAGTCACGAAGTCGTTCACTGGGCAGATTCTCGGCGGCCTGGAGTACCTCCATTCTCGGGGCATTTTGCATCGGGTAAGTCTACCTTGCGCCTCGTCCCTACCAGGCATTGACTTTTGTGTAGGATCTCAAAGCGGACAACATCCTTGTCGAGACTACCGGCGTTTGCAAGATCTCCGACTTTGGTATCTCCAAGCGCACAGACGACATCAACATGGCGGGCGTGCATACTTCGATGCAGGGCACCGTGTTCTGGATGGCGCCGGAAGTCGTGAACTCCAAGGGCAAGGGCTACAACTCCAAGATCGACATCTGGAGTGTCGGTTGTGTTGTGTTCGAGATGTGGACGGGTCAACGCCCATGGCTTGGTCGGGAAGCGATGGCGGTCCTGCTTCACGTACGTCCGCTCCCTGCCTATGTTTTCTTCGATGCCAGTGCTGACGACGTCGGGTGCAGTTGTATCATACCAAGCAGGCGCCTCCGGTACCCGAAGGCATCGAGCTTTCTGCGCTCGCGGACGACTTTAGGCTCAAGTGCTTCGCAGCGTGAGTACTCATACCTCTGTGTCGCATGGTTTCAATATGCTAACGGCGAATCTAGTGACCCCGACCAACGTCCTTCGGCTTCGGAGCTACGCCGGCATCCCTACCTTGAACTCCAGCCGGGCTGGTCGTTCGTCGGCTTCAAGTAGTTAGGCTGTACGCTATCACCGGCTCGCCACCGTATGTTTACTTACATTTTCCTATCTCCCATCGCCTACCCCATCTTGTTTCATACACATGCTCAATAGTACCACCACACGCCTCACGGTCTTTCTCTGGTCTCGTCACACACATCCCCGTATATCCCCCGCATCGTACACACCCTTGTAGCACTTTAATAGTATCAGGATCGCGGTTGGAATGCACGGACTCCGTTATGCCTATGATCGCATGTACAGCATGAAAGATTAGCACTTTACTCCAGGAATTTCATAGCCTGTCGTTTATTTCTGTCGCTCGCGGCTGCTCGGAGCGGTGCTGCCGCCTGCGCTCAAGCATGACGTCACATTATAAGTACCTCGCGAGGGTGTACTTCATGGCGCCTATCCATCATGCAAACTCTCGACGAGGCACTGCACAAGCCGACCGAGGAAGAGCAACTGCAGGAGACGGAGCGCGAAAACGCGGCGATACGCATCCAGAAGGCATGGCGAAAGCGGATGCGCAAGCGTTACCTGGGCGCGGACTTCCTCTGGAAAGACCTTGCCATACACGCCCGGATGCAGGTGCGCCACCACGCCCGATCACCACCACCTGCCTGCCAAGCTCACGGGCGCAACATAGGTTGACAGAGATGCCGCCGGCGAAGGGAAGAACACGAGCCGCGACCGTTGGCGACGAGGCATCTTCCTGGCTACGCGCCTCCAGGACGGGGACGACATGCTCAGGAAGGGTGAAGGTAGCACTCATCCCGACGCGGCAAGGAAACACCTGGAAACACAACATTGGTTGGAGTTCATCGACGGGTGAGCAATTGTGCGCGCGGACTTCGCGATTGGTCTTTGCTGACCGTGGTTCTTCACCAGTAAACACCGGTACGGTTCGAACCGTGAGTACGGCAGTATCACCTGCAGGTCGCAGCTACTGAATGCCGCGAACTGCCACCACCCCATGCAGTAAAGGTGCCGTTGTCAATCAAACTTAGGCTTCCCAGGCACGAGCTGATACCGCGACGCAGTACTACCATGACAGGTGGAAACACGAAGACACGAAGGAGAACTTCTTCAGATGGTAACCGGCTTCCGACGCTGTCACCACCTATCACTGATACCCCTCAGGCTAGATCGCGGGGGCGGGAAGGATCTTTCCCTGAAGGAGTGTCCACGAGAGCAGCTTGAGAAAGAGGTGCGCTGTTTTCAGCTGCGTACGGAGCTCCGCCAGGATCATTGACCCCCGCCTTTAGAGAATCACGTACCTCTCTCCTTCACAACGTCGGTACAGTTGAGCCGACATGTCCATTATACTGCTCATACAACTCCGCAGGCCTCAACTACCTGATTACCATCGACAGTACTGGCAAGCTCCGGTGGGCACGTAATGGAGAGCTGGTCGACACCACTGCCGGCCGGTACAAGGACGCAGGTGGTGGGCGGGGAATTGTGCCATTCGAAGCACCCGACATCACCCATGAGCCCAGGGCCAGCTTCAGTGCCCCTTCGCCGGACACAGGCCCAAGCTCCGGCTCCAACTCCTCGCTCGCGGACAGCCAGATGATGCATTATGTCGGCCTTCGGAGACAACCGAAGAACCCTGTCAAGAGGGTGTTGTGGAAGAACTTCACGCTTAAAGGATTGGTGGACAAACTGCTCCGCAAGACCATCAAGCGCAATACCTGGATCTATGTCTCGGTGAGTACCTGCAGCACAGAACCTGTGCTGATGATACTGATGTCGTGCAGGACAAAAACTGTTCGTGCCTGTGTTCCTTCCATTCCACCAAACTGTGGTTGCTTATCTGTTCCCCTTGCAGTCAACATCTACATCGGGATCAAAGGTGAGTCTAGAGTCGAGAAGGTACGATGAGGGACGTACCTTAATAGCTGTACTATAGCGCCAGGAACTTTCCAGCATTCGTCGTTCCTAGCAGGTGGTCTGGTTACCTCCGCCGGTTTGATATCGGTCAAAGACGGCCTCATACATACCCTGTCTCCGCTGTCTGGGCATTATAGGTGAGTATTATAACCACATCAACTCGAGTATGATCACACTCTAAACATTTTCAGGACGTCGATTGATGTAAGTTCCGGTGGAACACGCACCCCTCATGCATGTCGCTCATATGCTAATCCAACCGTCCGACAGCACTTCCGGCGCTTCACATCAGTGCTGGAAGAGCGCGGCGTTGACATGGACAAAGTTCAGTTCAGCAAAGCTGAGCTTGCTTTGTGGGGGTATGTTTATTTACTTGATAAACCAGCGTGCACTGACGTATAATCCGCGCTAGAATTGAGCACATCAAAAAATTCAAGAAGAAGCAAGCCGAGCTGCTCAAGACCGCCGGGAAGGAGACGACGCATATGGTTGGAAAGACGTCCCTTCCTGGTCGTAAGTCCAATGAACACGCGCACGACAAGCAAGAGACAGCAGAAGGGAAGGAACCTCAACGGGAGGAGCAACGAGTTGAGAGCTCCGGCGGCGGGGGTTCTCCGGCGACGCAAACCAACCGGAGCGACAAGTTAGAAGCCGATGAGGAAGAGTCAGCGCAAGCTCAATCCGGTCACAGACCAAATACTTCCGGCGAAAGCGGCACACCCCTGGGTGCGCACTCGGGAAACGACACTTCCGCGTCTTCCTCTCCCGCTCCTGAGCCTCATGTCTGAGGACGGAAGGCCAGGCTTTTCTACGGCGATTTTAGACACTTACGCAGATACCCAGAAATCATGTCCGGATTGTAGCACTGATGCATACCCTTTATTCGCTGACTGACTATGGGACGTTAATCAGCACCTTCGTATACCACGGACATCTGTACCCTTCGTTGATGTACAAACCACGAGCTTGTTTTTTTGTATCCTTATGCTCTTGCCCACTGGCTCTCGAAGTTAGACACGCCGACAGGCAGCGATGACTGAGTAGAAGATATGGCATGAGCAAGAAGACACGGTGAAAAACTAGCTGCAAATACCTTCTCATCATAGTCGACCCATTCGCCCTCCTCCAAGTCGACTTCGGAGAAGACCGTCCCAGACTCCGCGCCAACGCATTTCCAGATTCCCTGAGGATGGTATAAACAACATGAGTGGATTAGCGAAATATTAACAAATATGTATCCTACCCTTGGGTCGAACCCAACGAACTCCAGACCTCGGCAGTCGAGCGTCAGGAAGGGCAAGAACTGGCCGTTTACATCGGCCGAGTAGGGCTTTGGTTTTTCGCCGGGTTCGAACTTCGCGGAGGATTCTCGTTTGCAAAGACCACAGCGCCATACGAAATGCGCCGTGCTCCCCTTGCCCCCGGAGACATCGCGCTCTTCCTGTAGCGATGTGGCGTATATCAGTGCTGCGGTATCGTATTCGGGGTGAAAGGGGTACCGTACGATGCGGTTCAAGGAGACCATCTTAGGGTGTTCCTCATTGCAGCTGTTGCATTTTACCTGCATCAATCATTGTCAGCCTGAGCAGGTGGACTCACGCCCTGACGGGAAGAGTCGACCTTGAAGAAGTATTCAAAGTCATCCGAGGCTGGGACAAGATCTGTGACATTCTCGAGTTCGGCTTTGATGGAAAGAGAGAGGCGCTATGGATACGCTTATCAGCCATAACATCCCCTTCGTTCATACTGACGCACTCACGACCATCGTGCTGGGTGGTGGTGGCGAGTGGCAGAGATGCGATTAGCAGGGATTACCATATCTGGACGCAAGAGCTTCCCGATCCCATCTCTAGCGCCAGACGCCGGCCAGCTTTCGAGTTTCTCTGGTTTCGGTCTCTCACCGCTCGACCTCGGCGCAATGGCTCTCGTTCGCTCCTGCAGGGCTGCTTTCGCGCCATTGCACCGCGCCAACCGCCTCCACACCTCTGCTGTCCTTTCTGCCCGCCAAAATGCTGCTGCCGCCCCAGCATCCACCAAGCTCAGACGCGTTGTGCCAGACCTGGAGCCGCTGAAGTTCGACGACGAGGTCCTCGAGGACCAGGTCCCCGCCGAGGATGACGCGCCGGAGCCGACACATAAATACCTCGAGCAGCAGCGTAATATGCTATACTACCTCCGACTAATAGAACACGAAATGCCCAAGCTTGTCGGTGAGTAGAACCTTGCACTTACGTTTGGTATGTTGCTGAAGTGGCATACCTACAGCATACCGCAAGCCGTTCGTCCCCCCTAATGCATCCCAACCTCTCGTTGTTCGCTCTATCTCGTATGGTGGAGAGCCGCATCCAGCTGCCGCCAAGCGAACTATTGTCGTTCCGGTGGCTGGCCTTCCGCTAAAGAACGAGGCGGCGATTCACAAGTTCAAGGTGCTTGCGGGCGTTAGGTGGAGCCCGGATGCGCCTACGAACTCTGGGATTGACTCGGAAGAGAGCGGAGGAGAGCACGGGTACTTCAAGATATCTTGTGAGGACTTCCCGAAGCCGGCTATGAACTTGAAGTGGGCAAGTGACACTCTCGACCGGCTGTTGGCCGCTGCGAACGTGCGTACCGCCCATCACACAAACATTTATACCACTCACGTTCTCTTTATGCAGGACACGAGGGAGACATTTGCCGACATTCCCCTCGACACCCGACACATCGAGGCACGGATACGCAAGGCGAAGAAGGGCGGTCACATCTACGGGCAGCAGACTCACCGGCCATCACTAAAGGACTTCCCCAAGGAGTGGCTTCCTGCACCAAAGCCTGAAGCAGCGGCCGCGCCTGGTGCAAGTAGTACTTAACTGCCGTAGCTCCCCGTGTCCCCTTCACTATTCATTTGCATCTTCTCGGAGCGCATCGTCCGGATTCACCCTGTACCCGCCGGGTTCGAACGCGCGTGCTTATGCAGCGAGTGTGTATAAGAGCCTTCTGCCGCAACGGTCGAGCACGGAATCCGCTCGTAGCATCTCGCGATCGTGGGAATGACTCGTCCAACTGAATATCGGGTTCGGCAGGGTGGACGTTCTATACACCCATGAGGTAATCTCGTAACGTGCATCCCTTGTATATATGTGCCAGTGTTCCCTCCCTGATCCTTATCCCTGTCCTCCCATCCAGCACCAGACATGGCGAACACTATCAAGGCGTCGGTAGTGCAAGCAAGCACCGCGGCTTATTCCTTGCCTGACACCTTGGACAAGCTCGAAAAGCTGACGCGCCTTGCCAAGGAACGAGATGGCGCGCAACTCGCGGTGTTCCCGGAAGCATTGTTAGTATACCCAGACATCGGTCCATGTCCACACGAGCTGATTACCCTGTAATAGCATCGGGGGTTATCCCAAGATGTCGACGTTCGGCCTGGTCGTGGGTGATCGCCAGCCAGAGGGACGCGACGAATTCGTTCGCTACGCCAAGGCAGCCATCGAAATACCCTCGCCTGCGATCACTAGGATTGAGCAGATCAGCAGGGAGACGAACGTCTTCATCGTTGTAGGTGTGATCGAGCGCGACGCAGGGACGCTCTACTGCACGGCGGTGTTCGTTGACCCCGAGAAGGGGTACGTGGACAAACACCGGAAGCTCGTGCCCACCGCGATGGAGCGCGTCATATGGGGCCAGGGCGACGGTTCAACGCTCCCAGTTCTCGACAAGAGCTTTGAGAGCGCGTCTGCACCGGGTTCCACTGTGAACACCAAACTGTCTGCTACGATATGCTGGTGAGTGCCCCTGGTGTGCCGCTAAAAGTCTTGATGCCTGAACGTGTATTGTGCAGGGAAAACTATATGCCTCTGTGTAGGTTGACAGTGACACCTCGTTGTTCACGGTATGGCTGACAAGTCAGATAGTGAGGACCTACTACTACTCTCAGGGCACACAGATTTATTGCGCACCCACTGTCGACGCCCGGCCGGCATGGCAGCACACGATGACGCACATCGCGCTCGAGGGACGCTGCTTCGTCCTTTCCGCCTGCCAGTTCGCCCAAGAGAAGGACTACCCGCCCGACCACGCCGTCGCCAACGCGTCCGCGCGCGACCCGAACAACGTGATGATTGCGGGCGGGAGCGTCATCATCAGCCCCCTGGGCAAGGTGCTTGCGGGCCCACTGCTGGATGCGGAGGGTGTGATCTCGGCGGAGCTCGACCTGGACGACGTACTGAGGGGCAAGTTCGACCTGGACGTGACGGGGCATTATGCGAGGAACGATGGTGAGTTGTGTGGTGCTGCTTGTTCGTTAAACCACGGCCTTATGTCTCTCCTCCTGCGGTAGTCTTCGAGTTCAAGCTTCGCGAGCCCCCGGCGACCAGCTCATAGTGATTCGTTTGTGTATGAAGAAATGTACATGGGGTACGTCGAGTCGAGTTGACAGTGTCTAACTTCGCCGCTTGTTATCGTTATCCAGAGCCAAGGTGGGTGCAGGGCCGGATCAGCGATAGTTCATCGACATCTGGATCCCGTCGTAGAAGTGACGGAGAGAGATTGCTTCGGTGCCTGCACGCTGCCTGCAATGTCGAGCCTGTTTCCTCTTCGACCAGCGGTCAACAGAAGATTGAACTCTGCAATCAAGGAGACGAGTGCACTGCTGGATGCGATCCCACCCCACAATGTAGTGAAATGGCGTATGAGCCATCCTCCTGACCTGTTACTGGGAAGGGCTTGTTACTTCCATACGCTGATGTCGGAACCGTGGACGCTAACGCAGCTCACGTTCACTCGTGCGAGACAGCGCGATGCGACGGACTCGTATCCGCATTACTGCCTGTGTCCTGAGTAGCGCCGCAGATGAGATATGACATGCGGCTTGCCTGGACGGCGATGTGGACGGCGGATCCCGGATGACGGGAACGGTTGTGAAGCCGCAGTGACGGGAAGGCCGCTGGCAACCTTTTCCTTCTGTACCTTCGCCACGTCTTCGCAGCACTCAAGCGCAAGAGGAGGGGCGGCAGGACTACTGGAAGGACGAACATTGAGTTTCCACGCGTGTACTTCGCTGCCGCACGCCGCAAACGTGCCCGGAAGTCGAGGGATGGATATGAAGGGAGACGAGGAGCGCGCGTTGCGGCTGATGACCATGTCGACCCCCAGCACGCCCCCCACCATCCGCGGCAGCCCGCTGCACTGGGTAAGCCTCCGCTACGTAAAACGCACGCGAATATGTGGTGAACAGAGAGGATGTGGTGTTGTTGCAGATGGTCCTGCCCAAGCCTGGTCTGCGGTTTGGCGGCGCCACAAATTCAAGCAACGGCAAACAAGAACAGCGCTCGCGGCCTCCTTCGATTTCTCCCCCCGTTCCATTCCTCGCGGCCATCCAGGTAACGCAGGGCTCCGTCGACTCCCAGCCCCATCCTCCCCCCACCGACTCTCTCTCCTCCTTCAATCCCGCCGCCTTCACCATGTCCGACTACGACTCCACCAACGGCGACGCGTCGCTCTCCCCCAACGGCACCAGCAGGATGAACGGCTCCAGTCCCTCCCTCCAGCAGCCCGCGACGTCCCCCGGCCCCGACGCCGCCCTCTCCTCCATCATCCGGAAAAAGCTCATGGGCTTTGTCGGCTTCGCCAACCTGCCCAACCAGGTCCACAGGAAGAGCGTTCGCAAGGGCTTCCAGTTCACCACCATGGTTGTTGGTACGTAGCAACACGTTACACGCGTCAACTGTACACAGCTCAAATTCGCCCTCTAGGCGAGTCTGGCCTTGGAAAGTCCACCCTCGTCAACACCCTGTTCAACACCACGCTCTACCCCGCGAAGGTGCCCCTTCCCCCCCACGCTGAGCGCCCCTCGACGGTCGCCATTGAGAGTATCAGTGCCGGTGAGTAGGCACATGTACAGCGCGTCAAACCGCGTTTAACGTGACGTGCAATATCAGACATTGAGGAGAACGGTGTTCGCCTGCGCCTCACTGTCGTCGACACCCCTGGTTTCGGCGATTTTGTCAACAACGATGAGTGGTCAGTTGCACCTGCACGCATGGTGTTCGCACCGCTCACGTTTCTCAACAGCTGGAAGCCTATCGTGGAGAACATTGAGGCTCGCTTCGACTCTTACCTCGAGCAGGAGAACAGGGTCAACCGGCAAAAAATCGTGGACAACCGCGTCCATGCTTGTCTCTACTTCATCCAGCCCACCGGTCACTCGTGAGTATCTGCTGCGTACGCGAGAAGTCCCGAGGCGCTAACCCCAAACAGGCTGAAGCCGATTGACATTGAGTTCATGCGCCAACTTCACACGAAAGTGAACTTGATTCCGATCATCGCCAAGTCGGATACCCTTACCGACGAGGAGGTTGCCGAGTTTAAGGCCAGGGTATGTCGCACGCCTTCCTTGCTTCTGGATGCAGAGGATTGATAGTTCTTCGGAATAGGTGCTGGCCGACATCCAATACCACAACATTCACATTTTCGAGGCCCCCACGTACGAGAATGAGGATGAGGAGGCTGTCGCGGAGGCCAAGGAGATTGCGAGCAAGATCCCCTTCGCCGTCGTTGGCTCCGACAAGCTGGTGAAGACGCCAGATGGCCGTGAGGTCCGCGGACGCGCATACCCCTGGGGTGTTGTTGAGGTCGACAACGAGGACCACTGCGACTTCGTTAAGCTCCGCCAGATGCTCGTCCGGACTTACATGGAAGAGCTCCGGGAGTACACCAACGACGTCCTCTACGAGAACTGGCGGACGGAGAAGCTGCTCAGCATGGGTGTCGTTCAGGATTCTACCGTCTTCAAGGAGATCAAGTAAGTCCTGCTCATTCGCTCAACATTGCTAGCGCATTGCTAATCACTTTCAACAGCCCTGCTATCCGTATCCAGGAGGAGCGCATCATGCACGAGGCTAAGCTCGCGAAGATGGAGGCGGAGATGAAGATGGTCTTCCAACAGAAGGTGCAAGAGAAGGAGGCTAAGCTCAAGCAGTCTGAGGAGGAGCTTTACGCCCGGCATCGCGAGATGAAGGAGGCGCTTGAGAAACAGCGTCTTGACCTCGAGGACAAGAAGAGGCGGATTGAGAGTGGCCGTCCGTTGACACCCGAGAAGGCGAGCGTACGTGTACCACCGCGAGTACATGGCAGGCGCCTTACTGACATCTCTGCTTTGCAGACTGGGCGCAAGAAGAACTTCCTGCGCGGCGGTTAAGGGATTTTGGACGTGTATTTCTTCCTTGTTCCGATCTCCTCTGCTTTGTCCCAATGGTGTTGCCTTACCTAGTGCCTTCTACTCGTCGTCCGCTGCGTTATCGTATCTTCTCACCTCATATGTTTGTCGCTTCTAATCACTCGACAGTGTCCGCCTGAACACTCACCCACGCTCCTTACCCCTTACACCTGGATACCACCTTGTCTCGTCGTTTTATCAGTACTGCGGTCTGGTCATTCCCTACACACAAAACCTGTGGACTGTAGCGGCCATGAGTTTTATGACAATACCCTATACACTATGAGCTCGGATTCGAATTTGGGGCCGGATAATGCAGCCAGTCTTCGCGCGACTTTATCGAGATCAACATCGCCAAACATCTGCGGTGGCGCGAATTGGCGGAGGTTGTGCTTGAGCGCATACTACCACAGTCCCTCTGTACACTACCCACCATGGCCAACGTCCAGGCCGTCCTCTCTGCACTCCAAGTCTTCAGTCGTGCGCCAGAGAAAGCGGCGCTCGACCAGGCGAACACATGGCTGCAGGATTTCCAGCACTCTGTAAATACCCGTTTCGCCCTTGGTGCTCCCGGAGGACGGCGCCATCTGACCCTCCGCTCCCAACCCCTGCCAGTCCGATGCCTGGGCAACCTGCAATGTCCTCCTGCTCTCCCCAGAGGCCCCTCCTGCGGCTAAGATATTCGCCGCGCAGACGTTCAGAACCAAGGTGTGTACCTCTTGTCCTCCAGGACGGCTGCAGGCACATCTCATATCGGGTGAAGGTTACATATGATCTCGGAGACATGAGCACCCCGGACCTCCTGCAGCTCCGGGAGACATTGCTCAAGGCTTTGGAGACATACCACGCCGGTCCCCGCAACATCCTCGTCCAGCTCTGCCTCGCCATCTCCGGCCTCGCGCTGCAGCTCCCCGCTTGGGATGATCCTGTGCAGGATATGATCGACGCGTTTGGGCGCAACCCGGCGACGGTTCCAGCGCTGTTGCAGTTCTTGACGCTGTTGCCGGAGGAGGTCACCACGAACACGAAGATCCCCATCACGGTCAGTGGTGCACTGTGTACGTCCGCCCTTGCTGTGGCGTCTGACTCGCATGTTAGGACGACGAGTACAAGGAGCGGGCTGCGAAGCTGCTCACAGCGAACGCAACAAAAATCACAGATCTCCTTGCGATGTATCTCCAAGCATCAGGTGTGTAACATTACTTCTCGCTCGTGCTGAGGCGGAACTAACCGCGTTCATCTGCACACAGGCGTGACCCTCACCGTCCAAATTCAAGTATTCAACGCTCTCAGTAGCTGGCTTGCCGCAGGCGAGGTTGTGGCGATGTCGCTCCTCAATTCACCTTTCATCCCGTACTCCTTCCAGGCCCTCTCCTCTGACGACCTCTTCGACTCGGCGGTCTCGGTGGTCTGTGATCTCATTCACGAGACACAGGAAGTTGAGGACAACATGCCTGTGATCGAGCTTATTGTCCCTCAAGTCATCGCACTGAAGCCGAAGCTCACGGAGTACAAGGAAGACCCGGAGAAGATCAGAGGCCTCGCGCGCATATTCGCCGAAGCTGGAGAGGCGTATCGCAGCCTCCTGTTGCATCACCCGGAAACCTTCTTCCCTATAGTAGAGGCCATCGGGGAGTGCTCTGCATACTCTGACCTCGACATCGTGCCGATCACGTTCAGCTTCTGGATGCGGTTGGCTCAGAGCATCGGGAAGAGGCCCTCGGTATCGCCGCTCTTCCTGGACGCGTACCGGGCCCTCATGGATGTGATCATTCGCCACCTGCACTTCCCAGCCGACCTTGCTTCGCTGACCGGACAAGAGGCGGAGAACTTCCGCTCGTTCCGCCACGTTATGGGCGACACCCTCAAGGACTGCTGCTATGTTCTCGGGACGGAGCAGTGTCTTCTGGCCGCGTACGAGCGGATCACGCTCGAGCTCTCCCGACCGAGCGTCTCCTGGCAGGAGATCGAGGCGCCTCTCTTCGCAATGCGGTCTATGGGTGCAGAGGTTGACCCCAACGACGACAAGGCGGTCCCGAAAATCATGGATCTGATACCCTCGCTTCCTCCGCACCCTCGTGTTCGCTATGCTGCGCTCCTCATCCTCTCCCGCTATACTGAATGGATCAACAAGCACCCCGACTACATACCCTACCAGCTCCAGTACATTTCAGCAGGTTTCGAGGATGCGGATCAAGAAGTCAATGCCGCCGCAGGACAAGCCTTGAAGTATCTCTGCCAGGATTGCAAACGTGTAAGTTCGGCTGTCGTTTCAAGGCTGAACGCTACTCATATCGTCGCGCAGCATCTTGTCGAGTTCCTCCCCCAGCTGCACTCTTTCTTGGCGACCATGGGCTCCAAGCTCGTTCAAGATGACAAGGTGCAAGTTTACGAGGCGATTGCGTACGTTATCTCTGCCATGCCGATGGAGCAAGCGGCGCAATCCCTCCGCACATTCTCCTTGGACATACTCGGGCATGTCCATGCATTGGCCTCGAAGACGACTCCGGCTACTAAGGAGGAGTTGATTAATATCACACGTAAGTTTAGCCGCGGTGAAGTCATACTGGTATCTGACTGTTGTGTTGTAGACGACCTCGAAAACCTTGAGGTGATGCTAGGCGTGATCGGGTCATTCGGGGAGCAGCTTCCAGTGGCATGCCAGAACACTCACCAAGAAGCCTGGGCCGTCTTCGAGCCGTTCCTGATCAAGTATGGCTCTGAGTACTCGATTTGCGAGCGGACGACCCGGGTGCTCCGCCTTGGGCTCACGTTCTTTGGTCCTATCACACTTCCTATACTGCCATCGGTTTTGACGAGGATGGTGACTTGCTTCGAGACCACCGGGTTCTCTAGCTATCTCTGGATGGCGGGCAAAATTGTTGGACGCTTCGGGAACGAGGAAGATCCTGCGCTCCGTGCGGCCTTCAAGGAGGTTTACGAGCGGGCGTCGAACAAATTGGTTTCGATATTGCAGGAGAAGATGCCCCAGATGATACCCGACGGTACGCCATAGCTTTCAGAAACCCTCGCAGGTCGCTGACCAGTACACACAGTCCTAGAGGACTATCTGCAGATGCTCCTGCAGATGATAGAATACACACCCGACGTCTTCTTCCCCTCCCCTGCCTTCGCTTTCGCGTTCCGCGTGGCGATGGCTTCGCTGACTCTCGTACACTCTGATATTGTTTTCGCCGCACTAGACCTGCTCCGTACGATCTTCACCCATGAATGCCTTGCACCCCCAACCTCGCAGCCCCCGCCGCCCAGTTTCCCCATCTACGCTGCTGCGGTTCGGCCTGTCGTCGAGCGGGAAGGGCAAGAGCTAATTGGCTTGCTCTTGTCTGGGCTCGTCGGCGACTTCCCAGAAGAATCCATTGCGATGGTCGTGACTATCTTCCGTGTTCTGGGCGCGATCTGGCCGACCCAGCTTCATGCTTGGCTGCCGGTGGTCGTACAGCAGCTCCCCTCGACCGTTGCGCCCGACCAGGCGAAGTCCTCCTTCCTGGCCGACATCAACAGGTATGTTTTACTGTGCTGCTGCCGTGCACCCACTCTGACGTCTGGTCGTGTTCAGCTCAATTCAGTCGGGCGATGTGGAGAAAGTCAAGTATGCGATCAGGAACTTGCACCGGGCGTCACGAAAAGCACGGGAAAGGAGGCGGGCGGGTCCGTTGGAGGGCTGAGCGTCGCGCTGTACGGTAGAGCAGTTCCGAAAATTGTATACGTACGAGCCGAGAGTCCAACTGTATTGCAGTATCCCCGTTCAACGCCCGCGGTGTGTGCGGTTGGTGCGTGATTTTCGAGCCCGAGAGCCGGACGGGGTACCACGTGCGTTGATTGGGTCGCCCGAAAACGGAGCGGTGCAGCCTTGGACACAGCGGACGCGCGCGCCGAAGCAGGCCAGCTCAACTCTCTTCCTCTCTTACCCTACTCCTCCACACACCATGCTCCGCCGTGCTGGTCAGACTCTTTCGCCCGCAGGTAGTGCTCGCATCTTCCGTTGTGTCGCCGAGCGGTTTCCTGATATCTTTCCGCCAGCTGGGCGCCGGGCGTTCTCGCAGTCTGCGTCCCGACAGAATTATGACGCGACTATCCGGAACCTCCTTATCCACAAGGACACGAAGGTGCTCTGTCAGGGTCTCACTGGAAAGACTGTGCGTGCTCTTTCCGAATGCATATGCTCGCTCTACTCACCCGCTATCGCGACAGGGTACTTTCCATGTGAAGGAGGCGCTCGAGTACGGGACGCGCATGGTCGGTGGTGTCTCCCCCAAGAAGGCCGGTCAGACCCACCTCGGACTTCCCATTTTCGGCACCGTTCGCGAGGTACGTTAATTGTGATCAACGGTATTTGCCTCCGCTTATGCGTCGCAGGCCGTCAGGGATGTGCAGCCCGATGCGACCGTTCTCTACGTGCCACCACCCACCGCCGCGGATGCTATCATCGAGGCGATTGAGAACGAGATCGGTTTGATTGTCTGCATCACGGAGGGCATTCCCCAGCAAGACGAGATCAGGGTACGTGCGCCCCCGTGCTCGCTCCGCGCGAGTTCCGTGCTGAACCCGTCGGGGCCCCGGAATAGGTCATGAACGCGCTCAAGAGCCAGTCCAAGTCGCGTCTCGTGGGGCCCAACTGCCCCGGAATCATCAACCCGGAGGGGTGCAAGATGGGCATTCAGCCCGGCGCCATTCACAAGCCGGGTCGCATTGGTGCGTCTGGGAGACCACCTGCACACTTGACCTTCCGTGACATTTCCTCCAGGAATCGTCTCGCGCTCGGGTACGCTCACGTACGAGGCGGTCGCGCAGACCACTGGGGTCGGCCTCGGCCAGTCGCTTGTCGTCGGAATTGGCGGAGACCCTTTCCCCGGCACGAAGCACCTCGATGTCGTCAAGTTGTTCCTTGAGGACCCCCGGACGGAAGGTATGTATTGGTGCACGGAATCCCGCGAGTCTGTGCGTGGGGCTAATGCGGTGCTTAGGTATCGTTCTCATTGGCGAGATCGGTGGCGGGATGGAGGAGGAGGCGGCGGAGTACCTCGAGAAATACAACAAAACGCGTAGCAGCCCCAAGCCCGTCGTCGGTTTCATTGCCGGCCGCACTGCGCCCCCCGGCAGGCGTATGGGTCACGCCGGTGCCATCATCTCTGGTGGCAAGGGTGAGTTTCGTACTGTATTCTGTGTGAACGCTTGACTTATCGCCGCTCAATATAGGTGCGGCCTCGGACAAGGTTGCGGCCCTCGAGAAGGCGGGCGCCTTCGTCACTGACAGCCCTGCCAAGATCGGTTCGACCATGCTCAAGGTATGTCGGCTTTATTCTCCGTGACTGCGGGTCCGTCTAATATCTTTTACAGGCTATGCAGGCTGCTGGGCTCGCCTAGACTATTTTAGACGGCTTTGGAGTAGCGGCATAGCATATGGCAGCGAACTTGTGTGCTTTCCTCTGGCCTGATTACGTAATAGACTACGGATACGGTCGATGTAACTTTGCGGGGCTCTGTCGATTCTAACGAACGCTGCGTGCTGTATACCACTATGTCTTCCATCTATAATCCATCTCCTGCCTTCCGCGACGCCGCCGACTACCTCTCCAATGCGCCCGCGATGAAATCCGTGTCAGACGCGACGAAGCTCGAGGTTCGGAGTCCACCCGATCCTGCACGGATGCCCGTGAACCTGACCGGCTTCGGCTCAGGATAGCTCTATTCCATCTTCAAGTACCTGACCGTGTCGCCATCGCCAAATGTACCGAGGCCGTCGATCTTTGACTTCACCGGGAAGGCGAAGTGGGACGCGTGGAACGCCGCCGGCGAGACGTACAAGGAGCGGCCGGTGGACGCGGAGGCGCGCTATCTGGAGATCGCGCGCAGCTTGGAGTGGACGGAGGGCAAGCCCGCTGAGCTCGAGCTTGTGCGGCATGCGACCGGGGATGAGGACGAGGAAGAGGACATATGGGACACGGACGCGGACACCCCGAAGCAGAAAGGCGGGGATGGCGGGATCGGGCGCGTCATGAGCACTATGATCATGGACGGGGAGGACGAAGAGAGCACTAGTGCAGTGTCCAAGCTCGCCATCTCGGGCGATGCGGAGGCACTGGGAGAGTACTTGCAGGAACACCCGGAGGTAGACATCAATACGCCGGACGAGAATGTGAGTACACCAGGTGGGGAGACGGGCTCATGCTTACTGCAGTCGCAGGGTTACACGGCGCTGCATCTAGCTGCGGACCGGGGACATGCAGAGGTCGTCAAAGTATTGCTAGAGCGCGGAGCACACAGAGATATAAAGGTATGTAGCCTCCTTCCCGGTCGAAGTCATGCGACCCACCTCTTGCGCAGGACGAGGACGAATTCACGGCGAAAGAGTTGGCTGAGGTGGCGGGACACGATGAGATTGTAGCCCTTCTGTCGGATACATGCAATCCATCCTCCTAGACTCCTCACTACCATCCCACCTTCCATGCTGGCCACTGCGTTTCCTGGTGCGTGCGCGCGGGCGGCGGGCCTGGGGACGGCGTCGTACAGAGCGGACTGTGGTGGACAAGCTCTATGTATATTATAGTGTGATGGGGGTGATTAAGAGCTTGTAGCAATAGTGAGCCTCCCGATCCGTCATGACGCAGTAGGCTGGGCGGTAGCGCTAGCGTCGGGAGCATCTGGGAGGGGAGCCGACGCGTCCGCCCCAGGCGTGTCTGGTATAAGAGCGTTGTTGGGCGCAAGAATACCGCCCTACACATAGCATAAGCCCCGGAGCACCATCTGAGTAGCGAATAGTACACACCATCTGCAGTAGCTCCGTAACCGTATCGCTGGGGGTCGCGCCGACCTTCAGCCAGTACTTTATCCGCTGCGCACTCCATTCGATAGTTTTCGTCGACTCTCCGGGCTTGAGACGCGGGTTGTAGACACCGAGCAGCTCGATGGGCTTCGCGTTTCGCCGCTGCCGCTGGTTCACGGCGACGATATGGAATATGCGGTTGTTGCGTACGCCGTGCACGGCCATCCGGATCCTGACAGACATGGCGAAGGGTAGGTGGGGGAAGGAGAACGGAGTCGGTGCGTGAGGGTGGTGGCTGAGCGCAACTTGCAGCGCAAGACAGCAAAGGCGGATCGACTTGCATTGGCGCCCGTGTGCCTTGCCAAATTGATGCCGGCGTTTCCGCCGGGAGCACCACCTCAGACTCATGAGCGAGGCCGACGCTCCGCCGGTTGTAAACATATAGCCCACTATGAAACCCATTCAAGTGCTGGTGATATATCATGATGACCCAGAGCTCTTGACAGCGACGATAATTCTATGCAGGATCGCGTCGAGAGCCTCGTGACGGTGTCAAGTTCCATTGAATGCTCGGAGTCTCTGAAGGGCAACTATCACCCTTATTCAACATTAGGCAGAGCGGCCAAGCCGTGAATTTCAACTATACAACAAAGCAAGTGCGAGCAAACGAGTCCAGATGATGGGGAGGCGATCAAGATGCGAAATAACGCGTCTATACGTCCTCGGGGCCTGAGCTACCAGGGATCAACTGAAACGAAAATTGTCAGATCTATGAGCGCATATAACAGGCGTAACATACCATGCAGATGTTGTTCCCGTTAAGCAGCGTCTGGTTGAGCTTCGTCTTCTTGCGTCCTTGCGGGGTGTGCTCGCTAGATGGACGCGTCAGAAAAGGCGATGTGAAACCTGCGACGACGAACGTACTACTCTGTCACATCCTCGAGCACCATGTCTGTAGCACACGTATCATGTTAGCATATGCAGGCCGTGATAGGACATGCACAACATGACGTCTACTTACTGACAAAGTCGTCAAACCCGAGCAGGGTTCCGGTGAACTCCCGCTCGCTTTTCATGATCACCCAGATGCGGGAGCCGATACACCTATCAATAAGTTCTGTATAGCGTATTAGAGAGCTATCTACCATGTAAGTGAGAGCCACACATACCGAGCGGGAGGATCTGGCTTGCCATGTCGTGTTGGTCTGTGGTGAACCACACCTCCGAGATGCCTTCCTAATTGGACAGTGCACCCCCGCTGCGGTTGACGCGCATACACCTGCAGCACATACGCATCAAAACGCATGCAACACCGTTGCGTCGAGTTCATACATCGTTTGTTGTGCTGCATCTATTAAATAACGCAGTTGAAAGCGCTCTCTCGCAAACCTGCAAATGCCAAACAGGTTCGCATTTCCCTGAAGGCAGATGGGTACTTACAGTAGGTATACCGCATTCCGAATCACAACAACCAGGAAGACCGGAATGCATGGCGTCTCTGGCCTAGCAAGAAGTATACACATAATCGTTCGTAAGGATATGAGACAGCGCACGGGAGGCAAGTCAAGCCAACTGAGACGGAGGGAAAGATCGTTGCTGAGAGAGAGACGCGCTTGATATTCTGTATGGTGTGGCAAAACTACACGATGGGGGGAGATGATGGGAGGAGAAGGAAACGAGAGACTGCAGCTACATAACTATGATACCCTTTACTGCCCGAAGCTGAAACCACCAGGAGGGGGAGCGGCACCATCAGTGTTGAACTATAATAGGCGTTAGTAAGGGCGTTGTCAACTTCGGCGTCGAATACTCTTACCTGGAAGGTCCCTGTCGCGTCAACAGCAGGCTCTGCGTCCTCGTCGTCAGGGAAGTACTTGTCCATGATGTTGAACGCCTTCTTGTAGATCTCGAGGTTGTCGTGCTGCTGGAGGTTGTGGATGGTGACCATGCCGCCCGCCTCCTCAACAAACTGGGCGTATGCGTTGGCAGCACCAGGGCCCGCAGCCTGCTTGTCCATCTCGCCAACCTTCAGGATGTTGTCGAGGCCATCAAGCGCAACCTGGATGATCTTGTTGTCCATCATCGTCAGGAGGTCGCAGAGAGGCTTGATGCAGCCCTGCGAGACGAGGTAGCGGATCTGCGACGGCTCCTGAAGACCGCCAGAGGTAGCGTTCGAGATCGCCCAGCAAGCCTCCTTCTTGGTCTTGAAGTCAGCGTTCTGGAGGATGTTGATGAGGGGAGGAATGATGTTGGCGTCAATGACGGCCTGGATTTGCTGGGGCGAGCCAGCCGTGACATTGGAGATCGTCCAGCACGCCTCCTTCCGGATACCGTCCTTGGGGGAAGACAGGAGAGACAGAAGAGCAGGGAGAGCACCGGAAGTGATGACGACCTGCGTCTGCAAGTCGTCACCAGTGACGATGTTACCGACGGACCGAAGCGCGGGGGTCTGGACAGACGTCGACGGGTGCATGAGGAGGTCAACAAGACGCCTGCAGACACCAGACTCAATGACAGCCTGGATCTTGTCGTTCGAGCCATCCGACAGGTACGAGATCGCCCAGCAAGCGTCAATGAGGATCTCGTCGTCCAATGAGTAGATCAACTTCGTCAGCACGGGCAGTGCTGGTGAGATCTAAGCGAGTGTGTGAGGAAATGCGCAGTGCGGAGTATACAATAGAACATACCAGATCCCAATCGGGCTGAGGCGACTTGCCTCGGCAGAAGTTGCTCAACGTCCAGGTGGCGTTGCGGAGCATGCTGAGCTTGTTGTTCTCGCTCAACAGGTTCAGCAGTGGCCGCAGCGCACCCTGCTGGAGGACGTAGTCGCGGCATTGCGGGCTGTCACCGGCGATGTTGCCCAACGCCCATACTGCCTGCTCCCGCACATCGGGAACGGGAGAGGAGAGAAGCTTGATGAACTCGGGAACGGCCTGCGCGTTGATCACAACCTGGGTATGCTCGGCCGTGCCGGAAGCGATGTTGGTCAAGGCCCAAGCAGCCTCGAACTGTCGGTGGCGTTAGTTCTCAAGAGGCATCTCAAGCAGCTGGAGCAAAATTACCTGAAGCATGGGGTTGTCCCCTCGGAGGAACTCGACAAAGCGGGGCACGACACCGCATTCAATAACGCGCTCGATCGGAGGGTTCTTTTCTTTTGAGAGCAGCTTGCGGAACTTGGTCGTCGCGTCGAGTTGACGATCGGAGTCATCGGAGAACACGCCCGCAATCATGTCCTCGGCGAGCTGGGGGACATTATGAGCACAAAGTACATGATGAGCCGACGCGTGATAAGACGTACAGGGGACTCCCAGCTGCCCACACCGCTCTCATCGTCGGAGTCGGCACCAGTGCTGGGGAGGAAGTTACGCCTCTTGGAGATGTTCTCCTCGCGCTTTTGCCGACGAATCTCGACCTGCTGCTCTTCGCGACGGCGCCTGAGCTCATCCTGCTTCAAGCCACCCTTGCTCTTGTACTCTGTTGATTGGTGCGCGTCAGTGGGATCGAGCAGAGTGCGTGCGACGATACGCGTGGGATGCGAGGGGGACACGTACCGTTTCTGCGATGTGCCACACGGGACTCCATGATGGTGGATGTAGAAGGGAGAGATGTGCTTTGCGGAAGAAGACCTCGACGCGCAAAGAGCCTCGGACGCTCAAGCAGTGCACAAAGATTGTGACGACGCGTGGCTCAGTCACAGTCACGCGACCTTGACTCGAATGCCCCCGAAAGCCTCTTTCGCCCAACGCCTTCACATGCATTTTTTGAGCTGGCGTACATCGCATAGCCTCCGACAGATCCCCACACATCCAACAAAGCAACGCCCGAAATTTTTACGAAGTACAACGATAGATCAGGCCACGATCAAACCCTCTACCCCATAACGCGCGTCGGGCGTCCATCCAAGAAGGCAGCGATGTTCTCGACCGTTTGACTCCAGAACGCCTGCTTAATATTAAGACATAGATCATGGAATATGTATAGGACCCACGCACCCCATAATTCTCGTCGCTCACATAGCCCATGTGGGGGCTTATGGTCACATTGGGCAGCTTTCTCAGCGGGTGGTCCAGCGGCAAAGGCTCTTCGTCGAAGACGTCCAACCCCGCCCCCGCAATCCGCTTTTCCTTCAGCACCTCGATGAGCGCAGCCTCGTCCACGAGCGGTCCCCGAGACGTGTTGATGAAGAACGCGGTGGGCTTCAGGAGGGCCAAATCGGCAGCTTTGATAATGTGGTGCGTCCTCTCCGACAACACGATCTGGACGGAAAGGACATCGCTCCTTCGGAACAGCTCCTCCTTGGTGGGAATAAAAGTGACCCCCGCACTCGCTGCACGCTCAGGCGTGAGGTTCGGGGACCATCCAATGACCTCCATTCCGAAGGCCTTCGCAATCTAGTAGCGAGTGTCAGTCAGCCGTCTAGACATCGGCCAGTTGTCGACATGTCACTTACACGTCCGGTCTCAGAGCCAAGTCTGCCCACACCCAGCAGACCCAACGTCTTTCCACCTAGACCCGTCGGGATGGTGCTCTGCCAAGGCACCGCGCTTGCCTTGGTGCGCGCGTCCTCTACAACGATGTGTCGCACCGTCGCGAGTATAATCGCCCAAATGTGCTCCAGCGTCGAGTCACCTTTGCCTCCGGTACCCACCACAGTCACTCCTTTGGTCTTCGCGTACGCGACGTCGATCCCCAGGTTGCGCATCCCCGTCGTGGCAATCAGACGCAAGTTCGGGAGGCGGTCCAGCAGCGACGCGCGGAACTTAGTGCGCTCCCGCATCGCGCATACAATCGTGTAGGGCTCCAACCTCTTGGCCAGAACATCTTCATCGGCCGTCGTGTCTGGGAGGGAATCGATAATGAGGCGGTCCCGTATGCCGGACCAGTCCCCGAACTTGAACGCCACGTTCTGGTAGTCGTCGAGGATAGCGACGCGGACGCGTTCGGACATGCTGTTGCTGACTGAGAATGATAGTGACGTCGAATGTCTCGTCGCAGCCACTTGAGAAAGTGGTGGCCATATATACTGCCGTTCCTGTCTATTTCAAGGTTCGGGCCGGCAACGCCCGCCGGCCTAAAAGGCGTCAGCGGAAGGCCATATGATGAGATGCGCACCTCTCATGACCATACGTGGGACGGACGCTCTGCGAATGCCATGCATGGGGAGAAAGAGAGTTGCAAGCGAATTGAATAAGTCCGAG
Organism: Trametes versicolor FP-101664 SS1; assembly: GCF_000271585.1. Taxonomy (NCBI): domain Eukaryota; kingdom Fungi; phylum Basidiomycota; class Agaricomycetes; order Polyporales; family Polyporaceae; genus Trametes; species Trametes versicolor. The sequence continues at coordinate 1,921,476 of NW_007360321.1, read as the reverse complement.
CTATGGATTACACGACATTCCCGTCTACGTATCATGATCGAAAGGGTACTGCACACATCCTCGTTAGCACATGTTTCACTTGAGAAGCAAACTGGACTGACCTCAAACGACTCTGGGGGGTCCGCCTCAGGCGCGCTCTCGTCGAGGGCGATGTGGCGACCCGCGGCCGTCGGTGGCGGGTTTTGCGCGGCGGGAACAGCGGCTGCTGCTGGGGCCACGGCCTGCGTCTCGAACTCGATGTATTCCGCATCCTCGCCAGGACGCGTGTCGGCCATGATGAGAATCCCACCGCCACCTGCGTAGCGTTCCGCGGCGAGCGCCGCGGCTGAGGGGGACCTCGCGGGCTTCGCAGCGCTTGGGGGAGGGCGAGTAGACACCACGCGTACAGGCTGGTACCGGCTTTCACTTGGGAAGGAGATGTATGCCAGTTGCACCGGCGTCACCCTCGCGAAGTTGTTGAGCTTCTCGAAGGAGGGCTCCTTCCGGGACTTCGGTGTGCTCGTACCCTCGGCAAGGTTTGATAGCGAGCCTGAGATGGGGGAGACGTCCTCGTTGCGTGTTGTGGACGTCTCAGCCTTCATCTCAACATCACCATCTTTCTTGTCATCCTAAAATAATATTAATTAGATGGGATCGTATTCAACAAAGCGGGTTGGACTTACAGCAGCCACCGTCTCGCCTTCCGCAGCAGCTTTGCGCTTTTCACGGGCCTTCGCCTTCGCAGTGGTGGAGAGGACAGCGGTCGCGACCTTGGCAACAGCCTCCTTCTTTGGCGGCTTCGTCGGAGAGGGGTATGCGAACAAGCTGGGTTTCGAGTTGGAGAGGAACTCGAACTTGGGCGCCTGCAGAAGTCCAACAGTTAGCGCTACGGGTTTCAGGTATCAAGGTATAAGCACTGACCTTCAGGTTCTCGTCAAGACCAATAATGCCGGTGGGCTCGAATGCCAAGCATGCGCAGTGCGCCAGAGGGTACCAATACCAGAACTGGCAGAACAGAACCATACCAACAATGGCGCTGGTGTTGCGGCTGCCTGCCCGGCTCTGCAAACTGATAGTAACATTCCGTCCACCAGCATCAATGAGACCCTGGCCAAGAGCGGCACCAAAGCGTGCCATGGGGTCATCGTGCTTGTCGGCGACGATCTTGGCGTAAAGCGCACGGGTGGGTGCCAGGGACGGAGATGATGCTTCTGACTGCTCGACGAGGATCATACCCAACGAAATGAGGGCACCCTGGCGAACGAAGTCGACGCTGTCCCGAGTCATCGGCTCGAGGATATCGACAGCATCCTGCAAACATGGTCAGTTATCGACTTCATCCTGGGCACCGAGCATACATACCTGGAGGCCAGTACCAGCACATGCAATGCCGAGCGCGAGCGTTGCACCACAACGGACATGAGGGTTGTAGCTCTCCGACAGCAGCTGGACAATCCTTGGTACCTGCGCAGGGTTCTTGAAGAGCAGGAAGGCCAGACTAGTGACAGCAGCACGACGAACGTCGTCCGACGTGTCCGATACGGCGACGTGCAGAAGTTGCCGGATAGCGGCGTTGTTCGATGTACCCGCGTACGCGAGAGCGAGCGTGTATACACCACCGTAGCGCAGAATAGGGTCCTAAACATAGCGTCAGTTGCTGCGAACCCTATATGAGGGGGAGACACGTACCTTCTCCGCCATGAGCAGCTTGACGATATCGTCTGCCTCTTCTTGACGTCCGTAAAAAATAAGCGCCAAACCGATCGCCAGACCGCGGATGATCTTCTCGTGTTGGGTTTCCCTTGCGTACGTCAACATCTCCTCCGCGCTCGTCCCATCCGCAGTACCCAGCATAATCAAACCCATCGCATATCCCGCTGCCTCGCCCGCTACCGCGGAGTCGGTGAAAAGCGTCTGCTTCAGGTCGTCGTATGCCTCTGCGCTCTTGCCCCCCATTCCTGCCACACCAAGACCGAGAGCAGCTCCATGCTGCACGACCTCGCTACCGGCATTCTTGAGAAGATTGCGCAGGTAGTTCTCGACCTCCTGGCCGCTGCCGCACCCGGCGTTGACCAGACCAAGCGCATACAGAGCACCGCCCTCCGAGTAGGCCACGCTGCCGGTGCTGTTGCTCTCCGCGCCTGGTGTAGGCAGGTACGGGCCGAGGATGTTCATACTCTCCTGGAAGTGACCCTTGTGGATGACACCGATGGCAGCAGCCGCGGAGAACTTGGACCAGTTGTTCGCAAGCGCGAGCCATTCGAGGTTCTCACGCAGGAAAACGTCGGACGTCGTGCCGGCATGCATGAACGCGTTTTGCAGCGTGAGGGCGGTATGGTAAATTGATGACCGGGGCTCGAGCGCGTCCTGTGCCCAACGTTCAAAATCTGAACCTGCAATGGAGAATAACTAACATACCTTGGTGTTCTTGAGAATAAGCATGTCAACCTTGTTGTTCCTCTTGAGGAACTCGAGGTACAGCTTGATGGATTCCTGGCCGAGGAGAATCTTGCGCAACTCGTCGTAGATAGGTTTCGACTCCTGTAAATTATGTCAATCACTGAGCCGTACGCCCTGATACGCTGTACCGACCTCGTTGCCCTCAGGAAGGTCCTTCCTAACAGCCTCAAGGAAGTCCTGGCCGCCACCCTCGACCAAGTCGAACGCGAACTGGTATGCAAGCAGCTTCTGACTCGGGACCAGCGAATTGAGGAAGCTGATGGTCATGTCGGGGGAATTGAGGGTGACGAGAATGCGGGTTAAGGAGTATACGTGCTGCGTCTTGGCATCGCTGGTCGGGGCGGGGAACAAGGGGAACAGGAACTTGAGAACTTGGTCACGGTACGCGAGGGGGAAGGCGGTGTCAAGGACGGCCTCCATCGCGTATGAAAGAAGGCTGGTGTCGTGGGTTTGCGCGTAGATGTGCTTGATGACGTCGAGACGTCTTGATTCGAGCGCAATACCGATCGCCTGCGCGCATAGTCAGTAAACCGGTGGTTCAGCAGGATTCGCAAGGAGAGAGCACTTGCCTGCCTGAACTCCCCGTCCTCGATGCATCGCCGGAAGATACCCTCAATAATACCCTGTAGCTTAGGGTCGATCTTGCCGTCTCCCGCCTGTTCTGCTACTCGGCTCTTAATATAGCGGTCAATGGCTTTAGCTATAAACCAAATCTGGTGGTTAGTTGCCAGAACACGGCAAGCCGCTTAGATATACGCACAGACTACGGTCTCCACGTATTCCTCGGTTCCAGGTGTGCGGCTGTCATGCTCAAACGCGCTTCCTGCCCCGAGTGCAAAGGACAGAGCCTCCTCATATTCGCCGAGGTAGTAATAGACCTTGCTCGCAAGGAGCGCAGCCTGGTCATGAGCCTCTTGAGGGAGCTCCTCGCTCTCGTAGAGGGATTCGCTACAAGATAGAAAGAAACGCCTTAGAGCAAGGTTCGTGATGCAGAGGTAATTACACACATGAGCGCAATGTGCTCCGAGATCTCAGCCCAGAACTGAGGCACGAGCGAATTGAGGGACTTGAGTGCATACTGCTTGAGCAGTGGTTCGGGATCAAAGAGCAGAGCGAGAACGCCCGCGGCGGAGGACTGGGTGAGGGCAACCATGGTTGCGGGGAGAGCAGAGGTGTGGAGGCCAAGCAGAGTACGCGTCGAGTCCACCTTCGCTTTTGGGACGCGTCAGCGACACATGCGGGCGCTTCCCACCGAACGCGCACCCGGCGCTTAGAGCCTGCCCGGCCACGTGGTATTACATAAGCAGATGCGCGCCTCGTCCGTTCCGACCCCTGCCAGACCTCGACCATTCCCGAAAGCCAGGTCGCGACTCGTCCAACCCGCTTTCATCCTATCCATCACCACCCCCCGCCATGTCCATGCTCGCCGCTCGCCGCGCTGCACTGCGTGCAGTGCCCCGCACCCGTAACTTCGCCGCCGCCGCTGGCAAGTCCACCTACCGCCAGGAGATGGAGGCTACCGTCCACCACGCCGAGGGTAAGCCGTTCATTTTGCCCTGTCGCGATATGACAGACGAGTGATGTTGTTCCGTACGTCGCAGAGACGACCGAGCTCTGGCGCAAGATCAGGTACGTTTGACTCGAATATGAGATGAATGAGAGCGATAGCTGACAAAAAATGGCGCAGCTTCTATGTCTGCATTCCCGCCAGTCAGTAGCCCCTTGCATCATATCATAGCTGTCTCCTGAAAAGAACCAAGTCGCCGTCTGCGCCCTCTGGGTCCGCAACGTTGAGGCCGAGCACGGCGCCCACCAGGCGCATCTCCTTGAGGAGAACGGCGGCAAGCTCCCCGAGCCTCCCGCGTACGAGTACCTGAACAGGCGTCGTAAGTCAAGCTCTGTAGTGGTAGTTTGTACGTCCGTGCTTATCAGGTCCTCGCAGACGGCGGTCCCTTCCCCTGGGGCGCGAACACCCTGTTCTTCAACCCCAAGGTACGTTCGCACACACAATTTGGAAGCGTTGTACTAAACAAGCAACTAGGTCAACAAGGACATGAGCAAGGTAGATGAGTAGATTAGTCGCATTGTCAATCTATTCGTTTGAGGTATTACCCAAGATAATATCGTGTCACACTGCGTAGCAAATATCCGGAGCATTGTGAAGTTCACCCTGTTAGGGGGATATAACATTACATCAAGCACTACACGTAGTAAGTCCGGCGAGCGAAGCGAAGTAACATAAATAAAACAGAACGAAGGATGGTATTAGGGTAAGTGAGAGTGCTGCGACCGACACTGTTCGACACGAGACCTCAGAGGGCCACCCAAACGCCGAGGAACATGGTTGCGAATACAGTCGCAAGACCGCTAAGCAGGGGAGCAGAAACAGCGAAGGCATGCACGCCGACTGCCGCATTGTTGGACTGGGTAGCAGTGGAGCTGTGATAGTGAACGTGAGTCAATGTTGCTTAATTTTCGAGCAAGATGGAGAACTCACGTCGCCGAGGAAGCGAGTGACGCCGCATCGTTGGTTGCGGCGGAGAACACGGACGCAGCATCTCCAGTGACGACTGTGTACTGGCTGCCCGCGAAGGAGGTAAGGTCGCCGAAGCCGCTGGGGGCCAGGGTGATTGCGGCACCACCTGCGGAGGTGATGACGGTCGCAACCTTCCCGCCGATCGCTATAGAAATCGGTGAGCTACCCATTTGGGATGCATGAATGCGCGACAACTTACAGGTGATATCGGTGGCAATACCTACGGCAGCAGAGGTTATGTCGCTGATGATAGAACCACCTACGCCAACGGATGAGCTCATTATCCCGCTGCTGAACGACTGTACGTACCTCCGGCAGTAGCCTGGGTGAACACAGAGCCCGCATCGGAAGTAAGAGAGTTAAAGATGCTGTCAACTGCGCGAGAAATCAGCACGGGTGCAGTGAGAAGTCGGCCTAGGGGGGAACTAACGTTGCCGCTTCTCTTCGACAGCAGCCGCGCTCACGAGGAGGGCGCAGGCGGCGAGGAGGTAGAAGACAGAGAGGGCAGACTTAGCGAACATGGCGAAAAGATGGCTGGAGGGGAAGTGAGTGGGACATTCTGGGCGGGGGGAGGGGCTTATATACAATTTGCGTGCGGGGAGGAGGCCCGAGGTCAGGCTCCTGAGGCACTGTGCGCCGTCATCGACCTCCCGGAATCCGACGACAACCACCGACTTGGCGCAGCCGCACCGCCACCGCGCTAATGCGTCATGCAGCGATGAGGCGATAATGCCCCCGATCGATCTCGCGCTGCGAGCGGTGCGCGGCCGCTACGCCTCCGCTGCGTCCCTTCCCCTCTCTGCCACTCTCCTTCTCCATCCAGCAATGCCTCGCGCAATCATCTCCCCCTCCGTCCTCGCCTCCGACTTCGGCCAGCTCACTGCGGAATGTAAACGCATGATCAAGGGCGGCGCCGAGTGGCTGCACATGGGTCCGTACCCTGACGCCCTCCCCCCACCGCCCATCTACTCACCGCGCTGCCTCTTCGCCTTCTCGCAGATGTGATGGACGGGTAATCGCCATTCAGTCTTCAATATCGTCGCCATCGCTCACGCCATCGACCACCACTAGGCACTTCGTGCCCAACATCACGATGGGTACGTTCGCAGGCCCTGTCACCTCCCAAACCACACATCTCTGATCATCCCGGTCCTGCGCAGGCGCGCCCATCCTCGCCTGTGTTTCCAAGGGCGTCCCGGGCATTTTCATGGACTGCCATATGATGGTCTCCAACCCCGAGAAGGTAGCGCGTTTCGCGCCCCACTACCGGTCCCGGCCCCACACTACACGCTAACCCAAACCGCTCATTGATGCGCTCTGCAGTGGGTGGACGACATAGCCGACGCTGGCGGCTCGCTCTACTGCTTCCACCTCGAGGCCGCATGTGAGCACCACCCCCCGCCATACCCGCTGCGACGCGCGACCGACCACATGCGCGCCCCGTACAGCTGACCCGCTCGCGATCATCGACCAAATCCACCAGCGCAACATGAAGGCCGGCGTCGCGATCTCCCCGGACACGCCGTCGACCGCGATCACGGACGAGATCGCGCACGCGGCGGACATGCTGCTCGTCATGACCGTGTACCCTGGCCGCGGCGGCCAGAAGTTCCTCGACCGCTGCGTGCCCAAGGTCGCGGATCTGCGTGCGCGCTTCCCCGACAAGGACATCGAGGTCGACGGCGGTGTGGGCCCCAAGACGATCGACGTCTGCGCGGACGCGGGTACGTCGTGGGAGTGATAGACAGTGCGGTGCTGCTCGTTCTCATGCGGTGTTCTTTTCAGGGAGCAACGTTATAGTCGCCGGGACCGCTATTTTCAATGCGCCTGAGCCTGAGAAGGTCATCGAGCTGTTGAAATCGACCGTGAACACCGCGCAAGCCAAGATTAGTGCGGCGGCGAAGTAGAGCTTGGGTAGATTGAGCACAGCATTGGTCGGAGGCGAATGTATTCCATGTAGCAGTAACGTCCTGCCCTGTATCACATAACATATATAACGCGAAAGTATCAACGGACAATAAGTAACCAGACGTGAGCGGTCGTCAGAGCATATCTAGAGAGCCATTAGGATGATGTACACATAGGTGGGGAATATATCGTCGAGCGGAGGGATCACCACCGGATCCACTCGCCATACATATTAGGTCTCTCTCCACGGACATACGCCTCAAACGTGCGCTTCAGCACGGTCGCCCAGTCCAGGTCGCGCTTGTCCTTGTGCACGATGCCGACCGGGAAGTTCGTCGCCTTGCCCTCGATAGCCGCGCGCCCCATCTTTTCCACATCGGCGAACCGAGGTCCGAGGTCGGGCCAAAACCTCGCGGCGTCGACGGGCTTCCACCTGCATGCGAATCATCAGTGAGAAAGGCACACAAGTGGTCGGCAGGCAATGCACGAACCATTCGTTGTGGTAGTGATACATGTACGCGCCCCTGAAGAAACCGTCAAACCCGACCACGGCTGGCATTGCGCTCGTCTCTGGGGGCGTGTTGAAGAAGTTGTCGAAGCTATGACAAGGCCGTGGTGAGCCCGGACGAACCACATGGAAGGTCAAATAGCGGCACTCACTCGGTGAAGAACGGTTGTGCGGGGCGGTCGCGCTGCAGGTACTCGATGCTCGACCACGGATGCGGCTTCCGGTGGTCCGTGTTCAGCCACGCCGGGTCGAAGAGCGCGTCGGGGACGCGGAAGAGCAGGCGCTCCATATGCGCCTCCTTGAGGTAGCGCGAGACGGTCGTCGGGTGGAAGTCGAGCCCATTTCGGAGCGCGGTGCGCAGGAGGAACGTGCCGAGCGCGGACCCGCGGCGGAGGCGGAGCACCGCGGTGTTATACCGGTCCTCGTGCGACCAGCGGTAGGAGAACGCGCCCGTCCAGCCCCAGAGCTCCTCCCAGTCGCGCAGGAAGAGCATGTCGACGTCGAGGTACACGCCGCCGTAGCGGTGGCAAAGCACGAAGCGCACGAGGTCCGAGAGCACGACAGGCAGCTTGTTGTACGTCGCGAACGTCTCGTTCGACTTGCCGTCGAGCGCGACGTTTGACCCGACCGACTTCGTCGCGTCGTCCTTGACCGAGCTGAGCAGCTCGTCGCTCATGCTCCGCCAGTCGTCGCGGAGCTCGTCGATGCTGTCCAGCTGCTCGGACGTGTTCCAGAGGCGGAACTGGATGACATCTTTGAAGCGCGGGTGGAGGAACGGCGCAGCCCAGGGGTTGCTCCGTAGCTCCTCGTGCATCTCCTCGTCCGCAGTTTCGCTAGGCATGGTATCGGCAGGACCCCGGCTGACCCACAGCCAGAGCTGCGGGCGACAAATGGTGTTCTCAGAGGCGGGGTTTTCGCGGTGTAAACCCAGGTTTTGAGTGTAGAGGAACGCCATCATAGCCATGTATGGCTTGTCGGTGAACGGACCAGCCCAGAACATGTGGAATATTCGCGGGTCGTCTTCCGGGCATGGTGATGACTGGCGGTTTGCGGGGTTGTACTGGGAATGTGGCGGGAGAGGGAGGTCATGCTCCCAGTCGTACGAAGCCCGCTTGGATGGAGGAGCATCTAGTGTTGCGGTGTTTACGCTGCGAGGCGTAATGTGATCGCCTTCACCATCCAGCACGTAGATGTATCGCAGGTATTCGACGTCCTCTCTCCGTAGACGAACAGCATTGTCGAGGCCCGCCCCTAACCGTAGAATCTCATGGCAGTCGCGGACATACTACAGATACGCGTTAGGTCAGGCAGGGCCGTACTCGGACCGAGTTGAAACTCACCTTTCCGGTTTCAAAGTCACAATTCTCAAGGATAATATCCAGGTCGGCCACACTGCCGGGTATCGGTCGTGGCGGATGACCAAACTCTGGTTGTCGGTTCTTGACCTCGGGGTATATCCGCTCGGCGCCTGTCCCGACGGTGTAGGTGACGACGCCACCATCGGAGGCTGTGGGGTATTTCAGGGCAGCACTCGACGGTAGAGCAGGATTGCTCGGTGCTGACGTGAACCCGATCACATCTGGGACTGGTGGTAGAAGGTACAAGTAGAAGGGCGACCTGTAAGCACGACGGCACAGCTTGCACTAACGGCCGGTCCGAGGCACTCACTTGCACGCGTACTTGGGTAGTGGCCCGAGAGGATCTCCCACTCCCATATCTTCCTCAGCTGGTCCCGTTCGAACACGACCGTACTCGTTGCCCCTAGCAGCGGCCAGCTGCGCTTCGCGGACACGAACCGCCCGTGGAAGGCCAGGGCGGTCAGCACCAGCACCAGAACACATGCTCCGAGCATTGCAGGCCCTCTCCGGCGACCAAACTTCGTTACACTGGCCTTGTAGACCCCCACCGGGGCCGCATACAACAAAGTCCAGCGCGGGGCGTGGCGGTGCGCGCCGTCGCGGTAGTTGTCGTCGGAGAACGCGTCAGTGCTGATGTGGCTGTAGCGACCGCGCTCCTGGGTGTCGCGGCGGCCCAGCGGGTTCGAAGGCGCGAGCATGCCGGCGCGCGAGGGCCTCTGTCGTGGATGTGGGCTGGAGAACAGGCTGGAGGGCTCGCCTGGACGGGCGGGGAAAGATGGCAAGGCCGTCGGCTGCGCCATGTGCCAAGACGGGCGTTATATGCCTCAGGGAACACCGCCGTCCGACTCGGAGACGGGTAGTGGCGGCTCACAGGCGGCATGCAGTGATGATGAAATGTCACTGCGGTGGCTGTGATCAACCGCGAGTCCGACAATCTGTATGGACGCTGTTGCCGCGGGTTGCCGTATGTGCGCCAGCGCTCGCGGGATGTTGGCCTCGACGTCTGCCTCCGACATACTCGACGACGAGCAGGTCAATGCGCGATACTACAGACAACACATTCACAGAGAGCGTGATAGGAAATAGCGAATATATAGTCGTCCGCATCAGTACATTCAAACCAAATCAGCCGCACAGCGTTCCGCAACTAGTAACATGCAAGGATCAAAGCAATACGAATAACACAAACCAACGCGGATCAACATATTATACAGTACAGTGCGTGCCCGTATACCCTTCCGAGCGCACAGACAGTCCATAGCCGCCGCCACAGTTTTGTCGCCTAGAGCACCTTGAGGTTCCACCCGTGCATGGTCTCGTCGGACAGCCGCGCCGCCGCCTGCGCGGCAGCGAGCCAGTCCCCGTGCTCCCCGGTCGGCCGCACCGGGTTAGAGAGGTCCATGGCATGCAGGACGTTGTCCGCCGCGACGACGCGCCCGGAGTGGTAGCCTACGCCGTCGTACGAGCGGATAAAGAGCAGAGGGAGGCTGCGCCCGGCGATGTCGCGTACTAGGTCGCCCGTACGCTGACCAGAGGGATCAGACTGCGAGCTGTCGGCAGCAGCCTCGCCCGGGGGCGGCACTGCGTCTTCCCGTAGCGCCTTGATGATGTCTGCCACAGGCGGCATCTCGACGACAATGAGGGCGTGTATGTTGCGATTGAGCGCAGCTGCGAGTGAGTTGTACCTGCGGTCCTCCTCTGTATTCATAGCGACCATGAGGTCGTCGGGTTTATCAGGGTTGTTTGGTACAGGAAGGAAAGTCTGGCGGGGATTGAAGGGGTTGTCCTGATTTGTGGCCGCATGGTTGTACAGACGCAACCTCAACGGGCCAATGTTCCCGATGTAGACATCAAGAGGTACTTGATGCCGAGTCTTCGGATGCTCGTAGAAGAAGTTCGCCGCAGTCATCTCCAGCGTGTTTGATTGAGATCGGTAGACCGGAGTGTTGAAAAGCGTGGGGAAAGGTGTGATGGGGAGCTCCGGGACGTTGTTGTTCAAGCCGAAGGCATCGAAGAACGTGTACTGGAATTTGGCTATGCACCGATTCAGGTTAGCAGGTCTGCAACGCAAGAGGACATGGCCTTACATATGCCCACGATCGTCCAGCACAGGTAATCATCCACCTCGTCGGTGATGACCCGCGCACCGTCCTTCACCTCTTCTCGCACCCGGGGACTCTGGAACAGTAGCGGGTGAGTGCCCGCCTGGTTGGACAGTCCCGGTGCTGAAGGCGCGGAGACACCGGGCGTCCCAGCTATTGGACCAGCCGCGGAGAGATAATGTCTTGTCCCGTCCGAGTTGAGGCGCTGCAACGCAATCTTCTGCATTTGACTGACGGGGCCACCATCATCGTTGACAATTCGGCCCTTGTCCACTTTCCGGATGATCAGCGGCGCGGTCTGCACGCCCGTCACAGTATCCGCAAGGACAATCTCGCTCCCGTACGTCACCGGCTGCGGCCCGCCTGGACGACTCGTTAAGCTTCCACCGCCACCGTGTTATCAGACGCTAGACATACCGAGTGGTGCCTCCGCGCCTTGCGGGCGCACAACGTTCACCGCGAACGCCGACCACGCCACATTGCTGGCACATAGCTGGTTCTGTTCAATGGTCATGTATTTGGTGCGCACAGTCTGCGAGTTGATCCGATTGAACAGCGACACTGGCCCGCCCGCTAGGATGCATGATGAGATGTTGCGCGTCTTCGCCGTCTTCTTCGACGGCTTCGAGATGATGGTCACGGGTGCGGAATCAAACGACGCCCATATGCGCTCGTTCGCGTCGCTCCCATCTGCGGCTGGCTCCGCGATATCGAGCGACAGGAGGAAGTTCTTGCTCTTCGCGGAACCCGTCACGTGGAGGAACTTGAAACTCGCCGTCAAGTTGTGGTCCATAGGGGCCTTGAGCTCGCAGGTGCGCTCCCCGCCCTCGTTCACGACCGCCATAGACAGGCTCTGCTGCTTCATCTGCCAGACAGGGCCCTCGATGTGCACGACCGGAGGGGGGCAGAGGAAGCGCTTCTCGCTACCGTACGACTTCTGCGCGACCGCGGCATGGAGACATATGACGGTCGTCATGGGCATAACGCGCGCAGGATCCTGGGTGATGTGGTCGCGCACGACGCGTCGAATCTTGCTGTGAGGGTCGACTGCTTCCGCAGGATCGAGCTTGCGCTTGCGGGAGGCAGGCTGATAGGACGCGTTGAGCACGGAGACAGACGCGTTGTAACGAGACAAACCTGCTCAGGAGAAGCCCCTGTTGAGGGTCCTGCGACGGCATTGGAGGGGTCGCGTGAAGACGCGTTTGTCCCGTTCCAGGAGGACTGGTGCCCGTTGGTTGTAGGCGCCGACGGGGGCGCGTTGGAAAGGATGGACTGGATTGAAACCGCTGGTTCCGAGTGCGGTGGCGGATGTGCATGCGAGGCCGGTGGGCTCTGTGCTACACCGGCTGGTGGCGATCGGAGGGCGGCATGGCCGTTGGACACCTGCGGACGCGGTCGGACGCGATTCCGGGGAGATAGACGCGGTACTTACTAGCAAACTGAGGTTGGACTGCTGGGGCGAGGAGGAGCGGGAGAGCTCGTGGGGGTTGAGGACGGTCGGGATGTGCTCGTGGGTCTCAGTGGTTGCGGTCGGCGACATGAGGAGATGGAGGGGACTGGAGGCCAAGGGGACTATTGTGCGCATGGTGGGCCTCCAGACTAAGAGCAGAGAGCAGACGGAGGGGCTGTGGGAATCCGCTCACTGTGGGAGTGGGAAGAAACCGCTTTTTTACCCACGCGCGTCGGTTATAAAGCTGCCGTTTACGACCCCGTGGACTTCCTCCGACTCCAGCGGTTCCGGGGTCCCGCGGCACCTCGGCATCGCCGATTCGCACCAGGTCTCCCCGAGGACGTCTGCCGTGCAGCCACACTCGATACTCCTCTACTCTACATCGTGTACATGCCCAGACAATTCAGAATACACCCACGCAGCTCAGACAGGCGAAATATAGTCCACCACCCGGCTCACTCCCCACGACACAAGCGCTCCCCACCGCGTCGAGTCCGCCTCGACATCCATCTTATCGTCCCTCCCCTTCTGCGGAGAAAATAGGTCGTGCATGGCCGCTGCATCGTGCTTGACAGCTGACCCACGCGGACGACTGTGTGCCGTACGCAGCGCTCGAAGGGCGTCGTAGACAGCCTCATCATCCAACGGATCACCTGTCTGCGTGTAGGGCGATAACAGCCGTTCCTCCCCATAAAGTTCATCGCCGTGCGACGGCATCGACAGCCTGTCTGCAGTGGGCGCCCGCGTCCCATTCAGCCTCCGTGTTCCACATCATACGCGAACCAGGGGAGTGACATACCGCTGAGCGCCAGGATGCCCATCTTGTCCTCGCGCAGGATCGCGTCCCGCGCGAGCGCGTCGCCCTCGTCCGCGAACGCCGAGCCCGGCGTGCGCACCTCCCACTCGCCGTCCTCCGAGATGGGCGAGACGAGCCCGGAGCGCGTCGAGCGCGCGCTCAGGGGCGAGCGGTGCGTGCCCGCGGCGGCGTCGTCCGCGGCGTGCAGCCAATCCCACTCGTGTTCCACCGGCGAATTCTCGAACGTCCCCAGGGGAGCGGGGAAAAAGCCGCCAAGGCTAAACGGGTCCTCCCGCTCACTCCGCGGCGAGTACAAAGACGAGAGCGGTGGTTGGATGGGGCCCGCGACCACGACCGCGCTGCGGTGTCGGGGCAGGTGGGTGCGCGTGCGGGGTCCGGGGCCGGGGAGGTCGGTGGTCGTGATTTTGAGCGAGCCTACATGAGGCACGGACTGCGAGCGCGGAATAGACATTGTAGCGTTGTTAGAGGGTTGAGAGAAGCGTGAGGGTCGTCAACGTTTGAGGGAGGTCGTTATGTATGAACACCGGCGAAGACTGGAACTGGCGGCGAGCGGTCCAGACTAGTGACGAGGGCCGGGGGGTATGGAGGGGCGAGAGCGGTGGGATCTGGAGCAGCAGCGGGCCTTTGTCTTATATGCTCTCGGGGGGTATACGGACAGGACCTAGGAGGAGGTAGCGTGCAATGCAAATCGGCGGGGAGCGAAGTGCTCCGAGTGTATAGAGCTCGGGGAGGCGCACCGCCCGCATCCCCAACTCTCCCATGCTCCCCCACTCCTTAGCGTACTTTCTTCGATCGGAACCCGATCATGGCACCCCGATCGCCTTCCCCATGTCTACCAACCGCCGGCCTCAGCTCCCGGACGCTTAAAGCTTCTCCGCAGTGCACCATCATCAGCCTCTGAACGGCAAGCTCCCCCTACCTCCATATGTCTTGCATTAAACATGCGCAGCGTGCGAGAAATCCAGGGGGCAAGTGCTGATCATTGATGACAGTGGTATGCGAGTGTGAGTGTGTTATTACCATGCGAAATAAAAATGTATGATAGTCCAAGTCCGAAATGTGAAGTCCAATATCCATGAGAGGGGCTACTACCTACGGAAAGGGGGAGGGTGCGGGCACGAAACAGGATAGTGCTGCTACTCACAAGATATGTAATGATAGACGACAGAATGCATAAGAGAGACGCCTCAGTCCTATGGTCTCAACGTCATGGCAGTGATGGTACACATTAGCTCTGGTCCATGAATTTCACCCACTGCGGTGGCCACTTCAGCTGACCGGGTCGCGCGGCATGCTCGACATCCGCCGCTCAGGGAACGGGACGCCAGACTGCCGCCGGCCCATCGACATCGAGCCCTGCTGGGGCCGATGCCGTGGCGACGTGGGGGCGACGTCGTCAACGTCCACCTGGTGCCGCTGCCAGTCCTCGACCTTCATCGTCGACATGCGCCGCGACGAGCCCTGCGTCCCGGGGACGTTCGCCAGCACATCCGCGCTGAGCGACCGTGTGTGCCGCTTCTCCTCTCCGCCGCTGCCAGACGCGACACGCCGGCCCTCGCCGGACTTGCGCGCCTTCTCCTTCGCCGCCTGCTCCTTCTCCGCCTGTCGCTTGGCCATCGCCTGTTTCTCTGCGTTCTTGGCCCGTTCCCAGCGTCCGCGTGCGTCGTTGACCTGCGCAGCCTCCTGCTCCGCCTGCGTGAGCGGCGCCTGCAGCTCGCGCAGCTTCTCGCGATGCCGCTCGACGAGCTCTTCAAACGTCTTCACACGCGGTGACGACGCCCCAGCAGCCTTGGGCGCGGGCTGCGCAATGGGTCGTTTCGGCGGCAGGATGGTCACCGGAACATTCCCGCCTTGTGAGCTCGTCTTCTTGTGATGCTGCGCGCGCAATGCGAGAGGGATGTCTTCTGATGAGGAGTCCTTGAGTGCTGTCATGTCGGGCGTGCCGCCGAGAGGGGGCGATAACACATCCTCCCTGCGTTGACGCTCCTTCAGCGCCTCGACAACGGCCGGTGAAACTGGAATACGCGGCGTAGGGCTGATCGTAGTGGTTGGAATGGGAGGTGTAACACCCGCCGGTGGCTGCAGAAGCTTCCGTTCGTGGAGATAGACGTCCCAGTCATCGTCACGCAGGGGTGCACTCGTAGGACGTCCGATGGAAGCACCCACATCCGAGGCATGAGACAGATTCAAGAGCTCCATAGACTGGACCCGAGCACGAGGATCACGTTGGCGTGGGGGGCGCAGGTGCGCAGGAGCAACCGGTAGGACACCAAGCTCTTGACTGAGCTGCCTAGAGTTCCCAGACGGGTGGCGAGACTCCGAAGAGTTGGAAGAGAGCGCAACTGGGGTGTCCGACCGAAGCAGCTCGATAGACTTGCGGATCGTGTTGATTTCCGACAAGAGCTCCTGGCGACGCTTGAAGTCCTCCAGTTCCACGGCCGTCATGGGCTTTGAGGATCTGTTTCCAGCCTCCAAGTCGTCCGCAATGAAGGTCCTCGGGACGTTAGCTTCGATGTCATCGCCCAAGTCGAGGGCCGGGAGAACGCCGGGAGTCTGCATTTGCTTGCTCGCAGCACGGTTAAGTTCGTCCGTGGGAGTCGGCGCGGCCATGAACTCAGATAGGCCGGAGTGATAGCGGGGACGAGGAGTGCCCATCGGCGAGTCGGTGTACGGAGAACCAAAGCCGTCCTTGCCCAACAACGGTGATCCGGAGAGGCCGCTGTCCGAACGGTCGTGCTTCGGGAGCGTCGGGTGCGCCAACGCCCAGTCTTCCTTCTCGGCCTCGAGCTGCCTGAAGCGTTCAGCGGCGCGAGCGTCTGCCTCGTCGTTCTGCTTCTTGCGCTCGAACTCGATTTCCTTCAGCTTCCGCTGCAGGACCTTCAAGATCTGGAACTGCACGGCCATGCCCATGAGCGACACGGCGCCCATCATGCCCAGCTCGATCTGCATGATCTGGGTGACGGGGAACCTGATCCCGTGTGTCTGATACTTCGTGAAGAGCGACTCGAAGCCGATGTTCCAGACATAGAACTGCAAAAGCAAAAATACGACACATGGAAGGTGGTCAGCCGAGCTCGGGCCGTCCGGCCAAACGCATGCAGAACGCACCTCTTTAAGGCCGGCGGTCGTGAAGCAGTCGACCCCGAGCATGAACGCGGTCGCGCCCACGAATGCAGTCGACGTGAGCATGATGTAGTAGTGCAGCTTGGGAATCGTGCATAACACGAAGCCGACCACAGAAATGGCTAGAGACGGGCAGGGGAGGGTCGCTTAGCCGGGATGAAACGGGAGCTGGAAACAACGCGGTCGCATACCGATGTACATGATCCAGCGAAACCCGATCGGCCCTATCAAACCGCCGTTGCGGAAGCATTGAATCCACAAGGCGAAGGCGAAACCGCCCCATGCACCGGTGAAGTACTTGGCGGCTTTCCAGAAGAAGATGGAGATGCCGCCGCCGGCGATGCCTGCGACGCCACAGGAGAGCACAAAGAGGCCGCGGAGGGTCGTGCTGGGGGGGTTGATGGCATTGAGGACACCGAAGCGGAGGATGAGGACGAAGCAGGTGAGGGCGAGGGTGTAGAAACCGATAAGGAAGATGGAAGACCAGCGGTTTTTGTGCCCGAGAAATGCGCTGGGCAGGCCGGTCAGGATGAGGAGCGCACCTAGCACGCCGAAGCCGCCATCGAGGTGGGTGTCAAGCTTTGTGAAGTCCGGCGCGGCGGAGGTCGTCGCGGAAGGTTGGGCGGACGTGGTTGAGGATGCAGACTGAGTCGGGGTGATGGTGACATTGAATACCGTGGGGACTACAACGGTCGTGGGGATATTCAGGTTGCCGGAGCGGGTAGTGGTCGTAATCGTCGTAGAGCCGGTCGTCAATGAGAGGGAAACGGAGTCAGTCCTGGACGGAGTCGGAGTCGCGGATTGTGCGAGAACGGTGGTGAGGACGGTGAAGAGGAGGAAGAGATATGGCCAGAGAACGGATGGCCACGGACGGGAGCGGGGGACAGGCATGGGGGGCGACCTGCTTGAGGGAGGCGGGAGGAAGGAAGAGGGGGAAGGGAGGGGACCGGGGCGTATGAAGGGAGGGAGTGTGATAGAAGAGGGCGAGCGAGTGGACTAGTGCCAGCCGCGCCCGGCGATTCGGGCGAAAGGAACGACGACAAGCTTCTCGAGTGTACCCAGTCCGGGACCCACGTGTGCGCGCGAGCAGTCGGTCAGATCAAACCGTACCGTATCTCACTCTGCCCGCTCCACTGGCCTGCGAGCTCGACGATAAGTACAGTGCGTAGACAACCAGCAGACCGGAGTACAGAACAGAGGGCGTCGCCGTCGGAAGGGGCCCGCACCCAACACCCCGGCCCCGATATAAGAGGCGGCTATGCTGGACCCGTGTGGGCACCCGAACGCAGTGTCCTATGAGATTGATTCGCTTGCCGTCCTAGTCCCTGATACTCCATCCCTCCCCGCTCTCCCCGGAACGTGTTTGTCCATGACGACCTCTCATTCCACACAATTCGCATGGTCCAGCGGCGTTCTGCGTCCATACCATGCCTAGGTGGCGCCCCACGCATCCCGTGTCACTCAGACAGCCTCATATGTAGTGCATAGTATTCCGGAAGTATGCTACTCGAAATGCTCGAATCTCGTCGGCGTGATGCCCACCTTTCGCAGCAACCCCTCCATCATCCGGGGTTCATCCCTAGACGCCTTCCTCCCGTTGTCCCGCAAAACTTCGTGTCGATCCGCAACAACACTGATCACCCGCCCGCTCCGTCCGAATCGCCCGACGCGCCCCGCGACATGGAGGTACGAGTCCACCGCGCCGTTGTCCAGGAGACCCAGTATGAAGACATGCGTCAATTCAGGCAGGTCCAGTCCTCGCGTAGAAGCCAGCGTGGACACGAGCAGGGTCGGGTTCTCAGCGGCGATGTCAAAGTTCTGCCGCATAAGATGTACGCGCCCCGTCTCGTCCTTGACGACGTCCAGTGCGCGGGCGTTGACACCGAGTAGGCGTAAGTCGTACGCCGCCCGCTGCACAGGCGCATCTGAAGGCAGAACCAGCAGCCCGACGGAGGGAACGTCCAGCGCGAATGCCGCCGCAATGGCTTCCAAGGCATTGGGGTTGAATGGCGAAGGTGTATCTGCGAAGCATAATAAACCAAGAAGCACCGCGTGGGAATGAATGGTAGCCTACCGATCGCCTGGTCAATATCGGGTGCCTGTGACGACTCTGGGAGCGGAGGCAATTCGAGAGGCGTGTCAGACGACGTCTCCGCCTGGGATTCTTCCGAGCTCACGGCGGGCGCGTCGACTGCGCCCACAATATTGGCGATGTCACCGTCCTCTGAGACCACGATAACATGGTGCTGTACGTTCAGGCCTCCAACCGTCTCTGCGGCCGAGTCTTCGACTTCCGAGGTGGTGGCTTGCTCTTTTCTCGGGTTGTGAGGAGAAACCTCGCCAGTGATCCGCACGAGTTTGCCAGATTCCGTGTTGAACCAGCCGCTGTCTGTAAGCAAAAACCGTCGTAGGTGGTTCCTCAGAGTAGCGCTCATTAAGACCAGTTGAGGTCTTGCAGCGCTTGCTTTCTGTTCGCGGTACGGCCCTTGGTTCGCACCAGAATAGATGTGGTCGAGGAGAAGACGCGTCGGACCCGGGTGACGGTTAACCTTTCGCTCGATTTTTTGCATAGCAATCTTGTCCTTCAAGATGGGCACAGTCTTGACGAGGTAGTCGACCTCGTCAACGACGACAGTCGACAGCTTGGAGAGCGGCAGCGCCTCCGGGTCTTCTTGCACGGCGTCCAGGAGTGCCTGAGGTGTACCAATGAGGATTTGCGGGGACGAGTGGCGGATGGCGGTGAGCTGCTCCTCGAGTGACGTGGATGAGTTCCTGACGAACACTTGTGCGAGAGAGGGGAGGGGATCTTGCGGTGTCATGTGGTGGTGTATGCGCTCAATCCAATGAAAAAGTTGGTAGGCTAAGTCGCGGTGGGGGACGACGACGAGGGATGTGACAGGTCCTGAAGCGCGTTTTTGGCTGAGCAATGCGAGTATTGCAGCGAAAGATCTAGCAAAATGGCATGTGAGCACGCCGGGAACATCGAACGCGCTGTCGCGTCACGTACTTTCCAGTACCCGTCTTGTCTTTAAGCAGAACATCTTGGCCTTTTAAGACAGCGTCAATGAATCTGTGTTGGATGGGCGTGGGGTGCTTGATGGACGGAAAGGCGAGGCGCAAGGCGGTGAGGACAGAGGACCGCAGGCCGAGTCGCTCGAAGCTGAACTCGTCAGGGTGAGGATGGCTCTTGACGGTGTCGCGAGGACCGTTGTGGATGTGCCTCGGGTGTCCGTACTTTGAGCATGGTGGTTGGAAGAAGGCCCGAGCGCAAGCACCGGATGGGCGTGTTCGCGCTTGAGCTTGAACGAGAAGAGAGAAGGGACGCATGATGTCATTCCCTTGTCCGCTCTGCTGGGTATATCTTGGGCGCTTCTCTCTCTCGTGGCGTCGAGCGCTTACTGTCAGTTATTGCACATAACTTACATATGCAGCTCAAATTTCGGACAGGATGCTTGTTCACGGTCATGGCAGAACAAATATTGATAGAAACAAATTGCAGATGAGAGAGCGATGTAACAGTACGTGGTACAATGCAGCGAGGGGTATGCTTATGCAGGACGCAGGGATTAGTAGGGTGTGGGCTGATAAAGTAGGCTAGCTACTAGACTGTGAGGATGAGCAACGGCGATCAAGGAGGCACAGTCAAACTACCAACGGCGACCACTTGGTAATCAACCTGTTCCGCTCCGCGCTGGGAGGTGCGTGCACGCGTCCGCCTGTCATTCGACGTCCACGCCCTGGTGGGCGGGCGACGGCCGACGGGGGACGGCGTCTGAATACTCCTCGACTGCACTGCTGTCCATCCTCGACATTTCCTATTCGTCGCCGTCGCGAATAGGTTCGTAGCTTGCTCGCCCGTCGTTGCGGCCGAGCAAGCGGCTGACCAGCCCTTGTCCGGACGCGTGTGGTATGCGGGCACTGCGGCGCGAACGGCTGGATCGACGGGATACGAGCGATGCTCGTTCCGATTCTTCTTCCTCTAGACGCTCTTCTAGCTCCTCTGTATACGCCGAGGTTGAGCGGATAAAATACCATAACTGATGTTGGAACCGACCTTCGCCAAACACGGCGTCCATCTCCTCCAACGGGACGCCCTTCGTCTCGGGATACACTATTCATCTGTGAGAATACGGCTGCATATGTCGCAAAAAAAGGGGACGTACGGAAGTAGACTGGACACAAGGCCATGAGCTTTAGTACAGAGTGCATCGATAGTACCACTCACCAAGAATGAAACTGCAGACACAGAAGAATCCGTGCATCGGGTACAACCGCCACTCGATCGTTTCCTGCAATATCGGAGTCATCTCTCCTACAAGGAAATTGAATGCCCAGTTCGTAGCAGTGGACAAGGACACGCCCTTGGCGCGCACAGTGAGCGGCAGGATCTAGGTACATATAGTCAGCGACCAAACTCGCTAGATGCACTGCACGCGACATACCTCCGGAGGGTAAAGCCTGACATCATGAATGCACGTTTAGCTCCGAATCGTCAAGAATGGTTACGAGGTCAACATACCATCTGCAAAAAGGTTAGAATATTGTGAATATGTAGACAGCGAAACAGACGTACGGAATGGGTCCCCAGCTGTACCCGAACGCTGCGTTAAACACGATGACACAGAATACGACGGCTTTGGGAGTCTCTGGGACGTCAATATACATCCACCATCCGGTCATTCCAAGCGAGAGAGCCATCTGTACCAAATGTGTCGGTTACAACACCAAACAATGTGCGCATATACGTACCACAACAGCGCCTGTGAGCAAGATGAATCGGCGACCCCAGCGGTCGACCAAGTACCATCTACAGTGGGTGTCAGTTTCTGAAGCTGGAATAGACGACGAAGGTCGCTTACGGTGGAAGCGTGCTCAAGATGTAGATAATTGCGTTGATACCAGTCATCAGGATAGCGTCGCGGCCAACCCACCCCGCCTCTGCAAGACCGGACGTGAGCTTGTGAACGTGCTTCCTGTGTCTGTTGACACTAACCTTCGAATACTCTCGCTGTGCTGATGGTGAGTAACCGATTTGTGCGGTAGACCAATACAAGACTTACGCGCGTAGTATGAGATGACTAGGCGGAAGAGAGAGCGTAAGCAGATGAAACATTGACCTACGGACTATTCCTTACCATTGATACCATTCTGAACCGTTGAATCAGCCGGTCTGTCGCGAAACGGAATGGCACAGAACTCACCAATTGTGCGAAGGCCTGAGAAGACATAGCGAGCAGCACTCGCTTCTTGTATCGTTTCCACATCACAGCGTACGTCCGGCCTTCGCCCGATTCACGCTGGGTAGCGTGAGCACAATCCGCTGAATGGTCAGAATATAGCGCACCTCGTAAATGACTCTGTCTTTAATTTCTTGAAACTCAGCTTTCGCCACAAGGTCTTCTGGGTCGCCACCATGCAAATCAGCAATCACTGTCATGCCTTCCGCATCTCTGTCTACGTCTATGAGCCATCTGAAAGGTAGGTCAGTAACGGCAGAGTTTAACGTACACGTAAAATGAAGCCTACCGAGGACTTTCTGGCATTACGAGGGAACCGAGTGCGAGGATAGCACCAATGACAACTTGGATGAACAGCGGGATACGCCAGGACAGGTCGGATTCAATGAAGGAGCAGAAGTAGTCGATCCACTATCATTGCGGGGTCAATGTGGCTTCCCTTCGGCTTACAAGCGTACTTACCACCGATGAGGCATAACCAAAGATGTTGCCCGTGAATTCCATACACGCCAGTGCACCGCGCTATTATTGTCAGTGTGAGCATTCGTTCAATACTGCAGGCTAGTTGTGTGCGCATACATGGTCTGGCGGGGAAATTTCACTTTGGTAGATAGGCACAATGGTCCTAACGCGCGGGATTAATTGTGCAAGCTGGGCCGGACCGAGAGCGTACTCACGATAACAAGCCTACACCAAGACCAGAGATGATTCGACCGAAGACCATAACCCAGAATCCGGTAGTGAACGTCTGGATAGCGCCTCCAATGGCAAAAATGACGGCGCCGCTGAAGAGCGTCCCGCGCCTGCCAATACCGTCTCCGATGCGACCGGCCGCGAGCGAAGTAGCTGTGTGCGGGGTGTGTCTCTCAGAACTCCGCTCAATTAAGGGGTGGCAATGTGCCTGTGTGGACTGACCGAATGCCCCGACTTCCAGGACAGCGACCATGGTCCCGACCTCTATCGCCGTGGGGTCGTTGAAGTACTTCCGGAAGTAAGGCCCGGTGATCACGCCCGACATAACGCTAAGGACAGGATGAATATGGGCATGGCCGGACCATACTTGGACTGTCTAGTCTTACCCCTGGTCGTATCCAAACTACGTAGACGCATGAGGTTTAGACGTACGCGTAGCGAGTGTAAGTCGATACTCACGAGGAAGACCCCCAAACTAGCAAATATCGAGATGGCATAGAGGAGTGGCTGGCCCACGAGCCTCCGAGAGCTGCTTGGGGACGTTGGCGGCATCCTGCATCTGCTGCCGGCGCGGAGAAAAGAAGGAGAGCGGGGAAGATGACGGTCGTAGCACAGAAAGTGCAAAGTGGGGAGAAGACGCCGAGGATGCGATGAGGGGAGAGATGAAGGGGCCGCTGGCGGGGGCCCGGTGAGCGAACGTCGCGTGTCTGTGGCACTGGCTCTAGCAGCTCTCTGCCGGCCGCGCGCTGAGTGAGGTCACGATCACCTGTGCCGAGCTCGCTAGCCTGCCCCGTCCCGCTCCCTCCGCACACACCTCTCCCCCGTTTCTTCCGTTTTGCGTCTCGGGTGTTCTGTGGCCCGCCTCTCTTGCGATGCCAGGCTCGATACAGTCGCTCGACACCCTCTCCATATCCTCAGATGGCTCTTACGACTCCGACGACGAAGACCGCCTCGCAGAGCAGGAGTGGCAGGAGAGCATTCAACAGCTGCTGCAGCTCTTTGCCATCGTCCTCCTTCCGTATCTAGGCAAATTCCTGGGCAGGAGATGGAGTCACTGGGGTATGTGTAACATCCTGTCTATGACGCCGTTCACCCGCTCATCTGACCGAATCACAAGCCTATGCCCGATACGTGCGCTTTGGTTTCGGAAAGACATTCTTTCTGGGCGACCGAGGTCTATGACCTCCCGAGGACGTACACGCTCTCGGGAGGCGTTCACCCGCCCCACATTCACGCGACGCAGTGCATGATATCAGAGGTACGTTCACGCCCCCGCAACACCATTCGCATTATGCCTGCTAATGATATCGACCAACTTCTTTAGCGAACTTGACAGGTTGCTCGCATGCCGCCGTCGCATGTCCTTCACCACCTCGCCCGCCACATCCCACCGATCCCTATCCATGAGCCCCTTGAGCAGGATGTACCACGTGTCGGAGTTCATGTGCACCCGAAGACGAAGCATGTCTCTATAGTACTTCATCGCGTTCTCCAATCCCTCTGGTTCGAAGCCCACCAAGGCCGCCTTGATGAGCACGTTGTACGTCTGGCGGTTCGGCTTGAGGTCCCTCGTCTGCATCGTGTTCAGTATCTGCTGGGTGTATTCCTCGACCACCGACCGCGAGAGCCAGGTTCCGCGATTCATCGCGGTGAGTATCGACGTGTACGTGATGACGTTCGGCACCGCGTCCCCAAACTCGCCGCGTTCCATCTTCGCCATTAGGTCCATGGCCACCTTCAGGTTCTGCGGCGTGCACTCCCGAAGCTGGTGGTCGATGATCGCGGTGAGCGCCGTCGTATCCGGAAGGACGCCGTGCTTCTTCATAAAGTTGAGCACGATCTTGTCCGCGTCGGGGCGCACTTTGAGCAGCGACGAGAGGAGTGTGGAGAACGTGTACACGTCGGCCTTCACACCGGCGCGTTCCAGCTCTTTCAAGACTTCCCCCATAGCCTTGAGTTCGCCTTTCCGGCCGTAGTAGCGAATGAAGGTGTTGTATGTGATAATGTCGGGGCTGGGACCGCTCTCCTCCATCTTCGACTTGATGGCCTTCGCGTCTTCTTCCATCGAGTGGAACAGCAGCCCGTGCAGCGTGGTGTTGTACACGGCCATGACCCCGGACGAGTCCGCAGGTGACCCGCCCGTCAAATAGCTGCTCTCGAAGGCGCGAAATCGCCCCAGGGCTTCGTGCGGCTTCCCGGCGATGAAGAAGGCGGAAATGAGGGCTCGGTGGGATAGTGCGTCGGGCTTCACGCCCTGCGCGTTCATCACTTCCCACGTCTTGGTTGTCGCGTCCAGAGAGCGCATGCGCCCGTAGCCGTCAAGGAGAGCATTCCATATCGCAATGGACGGCGTCACCTTAAGCTTTAGGAGATCGTCCCACAGTTTCTCGGCGAGGTCCGTCCGCTGACAGGCGAGGAAGCTGCTCAGGAAGGACGCCCAGAAGAAGTCCGGGAGGAGTACTACGCGTGTCCCTGTGAGCTGGCAGGGGGTGAGGGCAAGCCACGGGTCGGGCTCGCTCGCGCCGGCGATCGCTGTCGTATAGAGCTGCTCCAAGGAAATATCTGCGGTGTCCCGAGTAAGATTGGCCAGGTGCTTCATGAGAGTGGGAGGGCGCGCAAGAAGGCCAGCCGTCCGAAGACGGAAGACGTAAGAGTTGAGCTGTGCGCGCAAGGCGCGGTCGGGATGTAATAGGCGAATGGTCTCGGCGAGCGTAACGGTCCTACTCCGGATCCCCGCCTTCAGATAGGTTTGCATCGCGTCTGCGAATGTTCCCAGTTGTGCATGGGCGGCGATGGCAGCGACGAGAATCTCGTCCCGGACATGGTTGAGTGTGGCAGACGACTCCTCATCACTGACAGCAGCTTCATCGGTCACCGCACTAGACTCCTTTGACGCTATGCCGTCGGGGATGTTTCGTTCGCGGAGACCATGGACGTATTGATCATATATCGCAAGAGCGACCCGCGGCTGTTCATGCTTGATAACGGAGAGCATAAGAGCCCGTAGACCGCTTGTAGAGCCTCCGACGGCACAGACTAGGGCTATGTCGCGCAGAAGGGCTACCTGCTTCTCAGATAGTGAAAGCGACGTGCACAGGGTCGAGACTGCTTGTGATAGAACGTCGTGTTGCGAAGGTCCTAGGAAAGCCACGAGATTGCTGTCCCTCATCTCTAACCAGGTCCGGCGGGCCTTCGTGAAATCGCGCTTGTTGAGTGCGGCGCGGAGCGTGGGGATGGTGCTGTTGAGCGCATCGGTTTGGGAGTGTGTAAGGTACCGTGTAGTCGATCCGTTGGGGAAATCCTCCGGAAGTCGGGCCAAGAGCGTCCCAGGAGTAAGCTTGGATGAGGATGCAATGGACGGTTGCGAGAACGTCGAAGAGGCTCTCCTGCAGCCTTTCACCGTAGTTAGCGATTGCTTCCTGGCGGCCGCCTGCAATGGTTTACGACAACGGATGACATGAGGGGTCAAGAGGTTGAGGGTGGTGGCCGACGCAATCCCATGGCTTGTCGACCGTATAATCATGCGCGGATTGAACGAGAACAGGAAGCTACTTGACGCCCTTGAGTCCATAGAAATGCATTGCATGTGTGGACAGTACATACCAGAACCTAGCGCTGTCCTCCGTGCGTGGTAGTGTTCAAACCGTCGAGATGTCCCAGTCAGAGCTCTCTCATTCAGAGTCTGCCCAAAGTCCCGACGCGACGTCAGGATATGGGCGCCTCGTACCTCGCACGTGATGGCGCGCCTTGCCAGGCGGCGGGGCTCCTCCAGGTCGTCCATCTCCTGCTCTCAGCCACCGTCATCTCAGAACTGTGAATTACTGCTTGGATCGTAAAAATGGGGCACGGGAACTCGAACAAGCTGTATGTGACCCATGCCGAGCACTCGGGCATGTTTGGGCAGCATACGGCGTCCTCGGGTGGTCACAGAGCGTAAGTGTGGCACAAAGCAGTTGTCTACACGTCGATGCTTACACAGAGCACTCAGGAAAGAGCAAGCGACACAGCGCCATGCACAGACCCCATTTGACTGCTGCGACCTGACTTTCCAGCAGTTCAACAACCCCGTATGCGCGCGCAACTCCGATGGCACCGGGAATGTGTTCGAGCTAGTCAGTATTATCCCCTGGCTCAAGTACGTCTTCCTGGCACCTATATCTCGCAATGTCCTAACACCGTACTCGCAGGCAACACGGCAACACGAACCCTGTGACTCAGGAACCTCTACAGCCGTCCGACCTCATAACCCTCCACTATGCGCGCAAATCCTCTGGGGAAATACACGACCCCATCTCCTTCAAGCCGTTCAGCGACCACTC
The DNA here is from genome assembly GCF_000271585.1 of Trametes versicolor FP-101664 SS1. NCBI lineage: Eukaryota > Fungi > Basidiomycota > Agaricomycetes > Polyporales > Polyporaceae > Trametes > Trametes versicolor. The sequence continues at coordinate 1,894,986 of NW_007360321.1, read as the reverse complement.
GCACATCGTTGCAATTGCCACCACTGGAAACGTATTTCTTGCGGAGAGCGTGAAAGGTGGACGGGATCTCGTTGCAGACGTGAAGTTCAAGAAGTGCGTACCTTCGTCATTATGCTCGGTTTTGGCCACTGACGCTATTCAGGGAGGATGTGATAACTCTGCAGAACCCGCATGGTTTTCCCACTGCGTCTGTAAACACTAAGCCGGTTCAAACCGCTCAGGCTGCCAAGGATAAGGCGGCAGAGAAGAGCGACAAGAGCAAGGCCGTTGCGGTGAAGCCAGCTGCTGCACCCGCGGTCGCAAAAGCGAAGGCCGCAGTACCCTGTAAGCGCGCCCGACTCGCATTTCCGTAGGGAAACATCTAACGCAATGTTCAGGGAATGCGTCTCCGTACTCTACGGGTCTTCCTGGCGCGTCTCTCACATCTACGTCTGTCGATCCTCAAACGCAAAGCTCTCAACTCCTTTGGGATGAGGTATGTTATGTCGTTATCCACTCTGTCGTTGTGCAGTTTCTCAAGTGCCCGCCACCGCAGGAGGAGCTTATGTTCGATGAATTTGCGAACCCTCCCAAAGGCAAAGGGAAGGAGAAAGACGTCGGAAAGCGACGAGCGTACGTACGTGTCATCACGAACTTGGGCGGCGGTGCTCTCAACCTCGAGCTGTACTGCGAGAAGGTATGTCTCACTACTTTGACGTGCTGACAGCGTCTGACGAGGACTCGCAGGCACCAAAAACATGTTACAACTTCCTACAATTGGCGAAGGCGGGGAAGTACAACGACTGCCTGTTTCACCGTCTCGTACCCGGGTTCATGGTGAGCACTCTTTTCAACCGTCATCAAGATATACCTTACTGACGCTCTGCAGATTCAAACTGGAGACCCAACAGGTACAGGGTCGGGTGGCCAGTCATGTTGGGGTACACCATTCCGGGACGAGTACGATCTGCGAAATGCCGCAAAGCATGACAGCCGAGGCGTCATCGCGATGGCCAATAAGGGCCCCTCCACGAACGGCTCGCAGTTCTACATTGCGTTCCGTCCCGCCGCACATCTTGACAAGAAGCACACCGTCTTCGGGAAATTGGTTGGCGGCGAAGACGTACTGGATGCACTGGAGTCGCTTCCTGTTAAACCAGGCACAGAGCGGCCCGCTAAGCAAGTCAAGATAACGGAAGTTGTCATGTATGTCCCTGACGTCCATCGTGGGAGGTTTAGCAGCATGTTGACCTTGTTCCCGTCTCTACAGTTATCAGGATCCATTCGAGGAGTACAAGCAACGCGAGCAGCGGAAGCGCGAACGCAAAGCGGAGACACACGAGACGCGCACTAAGGAGGCGGAAGAGAAGGCGAAAGACGACGTCAACTGGTTCGGCGTCAAGGTCGGCCAACAGAATGCGAACGCGGCTGTAGGCGGCGGCGTTGGGAAGTACCTCAACCTGAATGCCAATGCCAAACGGCCTCTGGAGGCGCCTACAAGAACGATGCCTGTCAGCGCGCCGCCAGAAGAGGGCAAGAAAAAGCGTCGCATTGGGTTTGGCGACTTCGAGGGCTGGTAGAGGATGCCATAGTATATCCCGTCTGTAGAGTAGTGTACATGATAAGTTACCGTCCATCCTATATTCTAGATCATGCAGCGACCGGGACGCGCTCCGTCTCTTTGGATTGAGACTCTGGCTCGGAGGCTGAAAGAATCATATGTCAGTGGAAGCAGAAATATGTCGCACAACATCTTACCCTTCGCAGGAATTTCTGGCTCCTCTGTCGGAACAGATGGCAAGTCGATAGGACGCTCGTCGGATACTTCAAGCTGCAGAATCATGAGTACCGGGCCTTGAGTGATAGACATACGGCGTACCGTCTGGAGCTGGAGTTGCTGCAGTTCTGCTTGTACGGCTTCCTCGTCCTCGAGGCTGAGTGAACCGGCAAGCATCTCGTCGATTTCCTACATAGATAGTGAGTCTCAGAATCACCTAACCTACGAATGTCACTTACTCGTTGATACTCCCTGGCCTCTGCGGTCTCTTCCATGATCCGCTCGACGTTCTCAATATTAAGCTCTTTGTGGATCTCCTTGAGCACCTCGTTGCCCTGTTGCAGTCCGTGCAGCACAGACACCTCCACCAAAGAGAACTCGATGGTCGAGACCTATCGTGTGATGGGAACATAAGGCGGCGAAGAACATTCATAATAGGAGGGAGACGGACCAGCTTCTCCAGATTCTCGAGCTGCGCGTCGGTCTTCACAAGCAGACTTTCCTGGTATTTCCGCTTGCGCAATGCTATGAGAGCGCGGTCCTTCCGGCCTGCCGCTAATTGCTGCTTGGCAATTTCATGCTCGCGGTCGAGGACGGCTTGGATCTCCTCACGAGCTCAGCCTTCCCACAGAGAACAGAAGGACCTCGACGAGCTCACCTTCTTCTGGTATTGTCTGACTTTATCTCGCTGGAGTTTCAAGCTGTGAACGATTACATCGTGGGCGGCGTGTGGGTAGCACTGTCTGGCACTGACTCTAGGATCGCGCGGTCCTGCTTCGTGATCTTCGGAACGGACTGGCCTGCTCCCATGGAATCCTCGAGTACTACTGGAGTGTACTACTGGTCGTTGGTCGCGAAGTCACAGCTCACTTTGTAAAAGGAAGAGGGCGGTAGGATACACGAGCCGGACGAAAGCAGTGGTATGAGCCAACGTGCAACGCCACAGCTTGTCGCCGTACTGTAGCTACCGGTATCGCCGGCCCCCTTGCCGGCCCGATGACGTACGAAGGCAGCCCTGCAGCCTCTCTGCGGTGCTCTCCTGGCCAGTGAGTCTGGCTGATTAATTGAGAGTCTGCAACTCGAAGGCTTCGGCTTAAGTTCGCCCAGGGTGACATGTGCACAGAATTGGTAACATATGTATACGACAACAAATCTGACATATGTACGGTCGTACATGCTTTGGATCGGCAGGAAAGCTCAGAGCTTGCTAGCCTCGACGAACCGCCGCTCAGCCTCCTTGAAGTTGACAACGTTCCAGATCGCGGTCAGGTACTGTTTTATTCGTCAGCATCGTCCAAATACTGCACTGAAGTGAGCATACGCACGTCGGCCTTGACGTTGTGGTACTGGAGGTAGAACGCGTGCTCCCAGATGTCGATGCCAATAATCGGGACGTGGGTCAGGAGCGGGTCCTGGTTCGCCGTCGTCACCACCTCCAACTTCTTCGTCTCCGTGCTGTATCCAAGCCAACCCCAGCCGGAGCCCTGGATGGCGCCCGTCACCGTGTTCATCTTCTTCTTGAACGCATCGACGCTCCCAAAGTCCGCCACCAGCGCATCCTTGAGCGGCCCCGCGGCGAGCTCGCCTCCGCCCGCGCTCGCAGGCGCAAGGTTCTTCCAGAAGAGCGAGTGGTTGATGTGTCCGCCGCCGTTGAACTTGAGCGCGGGCTGCAGCCGGATCTGGTCCTTGGGCGACGGCGCCTGCGCGTACGACTCCTCAGCCGCGTTCAGGCCGTTCACGTACGCCTGGTGATGCTTCTTGTGGTGCAGTTCCATGATCTGGCCCGAGATATGCGGCTCCAGGGCCTGTGTCGGGCATCGTTAGCACCTGAATCTGGAGAGCTCAACCCTCGAAAGAGGGGGAAACGTACGTCATAGGCATAGTCGAGCTGCGGGAGCGAGTGCACGCCCCGGGCAGCAGCGAGCGAAAGCGACGCGCGAGGGAGGGCGCGGGTGGCAGGTCGGGCAGCACGGGCAATAGCGGTAAGTACAGACATGGTGGTTGTGGTTGTGGTGTTAGGGAGCAAGATGAGTGGAGGGTCGGCCGACGGAGCACACCGCGACTTCGGGACGCGTCGAATGCCCGTGCCGGCACGCGCGATGGCGCGGGCTTAGCCGAGCCACATCATTACTGACGCAGCGGTGACGCACATTCGACCAGCAGGGCTCGATAAGTTCACTATTACATAGTACACTACAATAATCCTACGTATGAACATACAATACACACATCCTAGCAGAGTCTAGATAGAAGACCACAAATCTACGAAAGGAACCCGCCGTCTGCCATGACGGTCGCTGTAGCAGAGAGTCCAAAATCAAATGTGTGGGATAGGTCGCTCGCCTGGTGCGTATTGGGATTACGCCGAGGAAGAGTGGGTGCTGCGAGGGGGGTTGCGTATTGCTTTCCGCACGTCTGAGCCAGGTAATCGTTCAACAGCCTCCCGTAGTGATCTGAGAAAACAAGACGAGCACTGAATATTAGCGCGCAGACTACTGGAGACACAAATATATACGTACGGGCATGAGGAACGCTCTCCCCGACCCCATTTATGACAGAGCTGGCAGTGAGCGTTAGCAGAGGCAGAGAGTGTTTGTGCAAGCTTAGCTCACGTACCGGAAGAAGTTGACCTCGGAACGAATGGTTTCGATGTGCTCATCGCTGTGTGCGTCAATAGCAGCCCTCAGGAACCGCACCAGCACCCTTCCTGCCGCAAACCAGCAGACCTGCAACAAAGTTAGTGAGATGCTGAGTAGAGAGCTAGCTAGAAGTGATTGGATCTTACCGTGGGGAACACTCCCAGTAAGGCGAGATTGTGACTGGTCGAATACGCATCATACAACAGGTTGAGGATGCCACGCGCTGCGGCCAGGACTTTGCACGACGAGATACATGCCGCTCGTCCAATATTCGCATGGCCCTCGTGCAAGATGATCGTAGCGCTAGGAAGTCCATTCTCGGTAAGCGGATACGGGGAGAGCAAGCGACATGCTCACAAGTGTATCGTCGACAGGGCTGTGAACAGGTTCACGTCGATGACGCCGCTAGATAACGGGTCCCTGAGCTGCGACGGGAGCGATTGCGTGAACGCCACGAGGAGGCGATCGATTTCCATAAATGCAGGGGTGCTCTGAATGAGGTCGTTGCCGGGCATGCCTGGGATGCCCGCAGGATCCGGTTGCATCGCGGGGTCGCCCAAGTGCCTCCTGACTTTGTACCGGCCGTTGAAGACCTTCACTTTGGAGAGCAATAATGTGGCCTTCACATGCAGAATGAAAGAGTCGGTTTGTTGTTCCAAGTGCGTCTCGATAACGTCTGGATCGTGCGACCACTGCCGCCGGTTGGGGGGGACTAAGTTCTGAAGAACAAAATCAGCGGCGATAAGCATGCAACTTTCAGAGTACACATACCCCTTGCTCAAACTGATCGCCGTGAACGGGAAGCATTTGTGAGATGTCTTCGTCGTCGAGCATCATGGCGAAGTTGTTGAGCGCGCCGAAATGTCGCTCCATCATGTAAGCTACATAGAGGGTCAGATGCACCATACGCCAGCTGGGGCGGGGGGGAAGAGCTCACCAATCCAGAATGTATTGCGTCGTGTCTCGTCCTCCATAACATTCGGTGCCGCAGGGATAATGGAGGAGCTGGTCATGTTCGAGCTCGAGATGCTATCGAACGGCGGACATGCGTTGAGCCCACACGGCACGGCATATCGTAGGGACACTGCGAATGCAACACAGGCCTAGCAGTAACCCATGGTGAGGATGACTTCAAAGCATGCGATAACGAAACTGACCTCGGACCATCTGATGGGGTACGGCTAATTCAGAACTTGAACCCGAACGATGTCAGTGTACTCGGGACTCACCTTGCATTATACCAATACCAGAGGGAGATAATCACTTGGGCTGTATGCAACGCGTTACAATCACATCGCTGTTACGCCGTAGTCTATCGTACCTTGGAATGATCCAAATAGGTCGGAAGTTGTCCTGAGGGCGTGCTCTATAGCATCCACAGCTGCTTTGATTTGCAGCTCCGCAAACGAATTTGCCAAGGGGCTCTTTATTGAAGGACCTCCATCTGAACAACGTCAGATTAAAACGTTTCGCTGAGCATTATAAACACTCACTTTCGCAATACGATGGTAAAGGAGGAGATGGCGTCGGCTCCACAGCCGCGGTATACATGCTCCCCATAGCACATATAGCGTGTAGGATTGCCGGCAGCGGGAACTTGGGATGTGTAGCGTGTAGCGCAAGGGAGGCCATGAAGGTCGGCGCATGGAACATCCGAGATGCCCCAGGCGTGAACGTGAAGAATGCTTCTGCCCTGTGAACGAATTTATTGGTACAAAGCTCAAGGGGGAAGGACCTGCACTCACAAATGACGGAGGAAAGGATAGGGCGGCAGATTTCTTGGCCATCCAGGGCTCATCAGCTCCATACCGAAGTCTGATTGCGGCGAGTCCGAATGGGTATGCGTGAAGTCAATAAACGGGGTGCTATTTGAGTTACGGTAGCCATTCGAGTGATCGCCAACAAGGGTAGCGACGCCAGCAAGATCATCCAGCGTAGGACCGGACGAGAAGTGAGACATATCCGGGGTGGTGCCTAGACCGAAAGAGCCGTGCGCGAGGCTCATGTCGTCGGAGTAGCCCATGACAAGCCCAGTCGACCCCGAGAAACCGTTCGCGGAGGCAGAGCGTGAGCGCGAGTCATCCCTGACATCCTTCTCTTGAAGCAATGCTTCAAGTTCATCTGGATAGACGTCAGAAGAGTTCACTCTGCAGGTGATATGAGCTATACGTACTGATTCTGCTTTCTAGCTGTTCAAACCTGTTCTTTGGCGAGTCCGGGGTCTCAGAGGTGCCAGGTTCGGAGGCTGAGTGTACAATAAGCGCTTGTCAAGCAAGTCTGCGGACTGAGGACACGCACAGTCATCGAATGTACACTCTGGGTGTGGAGGCAGATCTGCGCCTGGCGGCGCATGGGCAACGGCATATGAATGCGAGCGAGTACAGGTCGAGCACGGTCGTTTCGCGTCACTGTGTGAGTAGACGCGCGCACAATCAGCAAGGCTCGGGCATAGGCTCGGGCATCGGGCATGGGCCGAAGCACGAACCATTTCTTGAGCAGGGTGTCTTTTAGCATGCTGCCACATACGCCGAAGGTTAAGGACACTCACCAGTTTACGCCGACGGCATTGGTGGCAAGCCTAGATAAGAACAGCCGCGTGAGCATTGCAGCAGTGCACCGAACGCGAGCCGCCGTACTTGGTTTCTGCGCAGTACGTGCGCATTCTGAAAGGCAGCGCCGGAGCGTGTTGCTGATGTGGAGGAGGTCGAGGGGGCTTTGGGCATGATTGACGGTGGATGGAGAGATGGACAATGAGGGGGTTGCTGTCTTTAACTCGGAGCGCAGGTGGATGACAAAGTAGAAGTAACGCTGCAGAACCGCGAATCTTGCGCGAATTCGAGTCCGGTTCTGGCAAAGCTGGTAAGCGAGCATTTCACCGATCATATGGTTGCGGAGCCCCAACTTGCGGTACGGCTCGGGAACAAGCGTAAAGATACCAAGACAGGAGCCCTCGAGGTCCCGGATGCTCTCCTCCCAGTGTTCCGCCGGTGGACTCTCGCGGCACAGCAAAGGCTCGATCTGTGGGCCTCGCTGCGCATGTTGACTACTTCCCATCCCATGCTGAGATCTCGCACACAGATGTCCTCGGGCACCTACATCTTCGGCGGTGCAAAGGAGCGCACACGTAGCTTCTGAGCGCTCGAAGTGACACAACGCGCTGAGATGCTGCTTGAGATGCCGTGCCTCACGCATGCGCGCGTACGTCGGCTCCGATGTCCATCGGGGCACTACCATCACTACAGGTCGTCGTAGGCGTTGTGTTCTTTTTGTACGATATTGTCAGAGGAAATACACGAGGACACGCGAGCGACGAGGACAGGACGTTCCGCGAGCCAGCGAGGTCATTTCTGATCATCGAATTCAGCGATGTGATGCTGCATGCGATGAAGGTCGATACAGACTGACGCTCACCTCCCCCTCAAACCCGAGCACGCAAGACGGCGCTGGTTTATTGGCTGCGGAGGGCGGCTTACCGCCGCTGAGTTATTGAAATGGCAAGCGACCGGTCACTGATCCCGACAGAGAATGTGTGCAGGGACAATTACGATGATGCAGTGCCAAGACTGTGGCGTTTGCATGAACAACGTTCGGGGTCACTGCGTCGTCGTCGTCGGAAAGCAATGTCGGAACGAGAGGAACGTGCTCGGAGGGAGACATATCGTGAGGCGCTGAAGCCGCCGCGGCCGTAGAGCAGTCATCTAATCTTATCTCCGCCTGAACCTCTTCCCGCCGTCCCCAGGCCCTGCGGGTTCTCGCCGCCGGAGGCCCGCGTCCGCCACCAGTGGAGGTTGCACATGCTCACATGGGACTATCGCTCGACATCACCTTTATCCATGGCAGAACGGACGGCGGCATCGTCGGGACGGAATAGAGCGCAATCCGCCCTTCTCACGAGGCTAGGTTATATACGCACCGACGAGAACGATGCATTCCTCGACCTCCCCGCCCTCTGCTGTGCCTGTAAACGTCGTGCTAAGGCCAAGTTAGTCGTGCTATCGCCAGTCGCAGCTGCTTATACAAGATGAAGATCGACTGGAGCAAAGTGGAACAGCCGGACTTCGTCCCATTCCGCTTCGGGAGTCGGCGATCCGTCGTATATGGAAGTAAAGGAGTTGTAGCGGCCTCGCAGCCTTTAGCCGTTGAAGCAGGGCTAGAAATATTGAGGAAAGGAGGAAATGCAGGTGATACTACCTCCGCTCAGCTGACGCATGCTAGCAGAATCTGACGGACATTTCCAATGCAGCCGATGCAGCGGTTGCCACCTCCGCCGCGCTTAACGTTACGGAGCCAAGCTGCTGTGGAATCGGCGGGTGAGTGCTAGACTACCTCAGTCAGAGTACACAGTATAATTAAGCTTTGATTGCCGGGGTCCAGAGACGCGTTCTGTTTGTTCTACGACGCGCAGACGAAGACCGTGAAGGCACTTAACGGTTCCGGTCGATCGCCCGCTAAATTGACTATCGACCATGTTCGAAGCCAAGGAGTGACTGGCCACAAGATTCCTAGTACCAACCTCAACTCTGTGACTGTTCCAGGTTCGTATTTTTAATACTGCAGCGGTCTCGATTTATCAACTGCTCCGTAGGAGCTGCTGCTGCATGGGTCGATACCGTTGAGAAACTCGGCAGTGGACGACTGTCGGTCGCGGAGATTCTCGAGCCCGCGATCAGGCTAGCAGAGGAGGGGTATGTGAACCAACCACACAACCGATGTGGGCTTGCAGCATTACTTACATGCATGCTTGCTATCGCCAGCTTCCCGGTGACGGAGATAAACAGTGCCGGGTACCAGAACGCATACAATCAGATCAAGAATGCCTCTCCAAACGGGGATGAGATGCTGTTGGACGGGAAGGCGCCGCTGCCAGGACAATATCTGAAGCTGCCCAACCTGGGGAAGACGTTCCGCGAGGTCGCGGAAAAGGGCAAGGATGGCTTTTACAGGGGCCGCGTCGCGCAAGCTATCGTGGACCTCATTCAGAGCAAGGGTGGTGTCATGTCTCTAGAAGACCTTGCGAATCACAGCACCGATTTTGTCGAGCCCATCAAGTATACCTTCAACGAGGAAGTTACCGTATACGAGGTAATTTCGTGGGTCCCTATATTTAATTTGCACATAATCTGACGCATGAAACGCGTTCACAGTGCCCGCCCAATGGACAAGGTATCACCGCATTGCTCGCGCTGGGACTTTTGGACAATCTCGAGGAGCAAGGGAAGATCGGCTCCCTATTGGAAATGGAGCACAACTCTGCGGAATACCTCCACATCCTCGTCGAATCTATGCGGTGCGTTCTGCCGTTACCTTTGACCCATGAAAGTGGCTCATCTGTCTTTTCGCTAGCCTCGCGTTCGCGGGTATGTCATGCCGACGCTCCCATCCCGAGTCCGACTTATGCGAGGCGTATCACAGATAGCCAGTACTACGTGACCGACCCGGAATTCTCGAAAATCCCTGTCGAGCAGATGCTCAGCAAGGTACGGATGCCGCCAATACCGCACTGGGTCTTATACTCACCGGATGCCTGCGAACAGGAGTACCTCGCCTCCCGCGCGAAGTTGATCGACCCCACCAAGACAAACCCCAATGTCGTACACGTACGGAGCGATATTCAGTAAACACGTTTTTTCGCTGACTCTCGGGCCGCAGGGAAACCCGGTGCATTCCTCTGACACCGTGTACTTCTCGGTCTCCGACCAGTGGGGCAACGCGTGCAGCTACATCCAGAGCAACTACGCAGGTCCGTCTCCCTCCGCAGTCCGCAGGATCTCCTCCCCGTAATGCTCATGACCTCCCTCGTTCGGACAGGCTTCGGCACGGCCGGTGAGCACACTTACATGCAGACCGTCCCCGCGCGTAACGTACTTATTGCGATTGCAAATACGCAGCCGTTCCGAAGGGCTGCGGATTCACGCTGCAGAACCGCGGCTCGAACTTCACGCTGAACGCGGACCACCCGAATGCGCTGCAGGGTGGGAAGCGGCCGTACCACACGATCATCCCCGCGATGGCGCTGCGCGGGCAGGAGCTGTTCCTGAGCTACGGCGTCATGGGCGGCTTTATGCAGGTATGTTTACTTTTTCATCTGCGCCTGTTTTACTTCCCTTCTACCCGGCAATGTCGCGTTACCTGACCGCTAATAATTCCCCCACAGCCCCAAGGACACGTCCAGGTGCTCCTGAACCTACTACGCGGGTACACCGTGCAGGCCGCGCTCGACGCGCCGCGCTTCTGCATCTCCGCGGGCAGCCCCGAGACAGAGAACGCGCAGAGCAGCGAGTCGGGCGACATCAACAGCGAGGTGTACTTCGAGGAGGGCATCTCCGACGCCGTCGTCGAGAAGCTGCGCGGTACGTATTCCTCGGACTCCGCGAAGAACGGGAACGGAACACTAACATGTGGGCGTGCTGTGCAGCGATGGGCCACGACGCGCGCCAGGTGAGCGGCCTGAAGCGCAGCATGTTCGGGCGCGGGCAGATCATCCAGAAGCTCACGGACAAATCTGGCAAGACGGTCTGGGCGGCGGGGTCTGACCCGCGTGCGGATGGGCATGCGTCGGCGCAGATTTGAGGTTGGGTATAGGAAGTCAAAGGAATGTGAGGTCGCGAGGAAAACAACGTATAACATAGGGTATGTCTAGCTGTAGCTGCGGATGTGTAAGTTACTGGAAGTCCTAGGAGATACAATGTACGCGATAACATATATACACGACGATATATCGACTCGCCGAAAAGCCAATGCTGTCCCAGTCCCACTAGATCACCTGTATGTGCACATAGTGCTCGAATTTTGCAAGCACATTCCCCGTACTGTGCGATGTCTACATCCACCGCCCGCGCTGCCGTTCACTGCCCTGCATGCTCTTGATACGGTAGTCGCGTAGCTCTTTCGTGCCGTCCGGGGCGGTGATGCGCCCCCAGCCGGCCAGCGGCACGATGAGCGCGGTCATGTTGTCGTCGCCGCCCATGTCCTCCGCGAAGGTGAGGATGCGCTCCGCGGCGTGTTTCGGACTCGGCGCGCCGCGTGCGAGGTCAGAGATCTCGTCGTCGGACACGACGGAGGAGACGCCATCGGAAAGAAGCGTGATGTGCGACCACTTCCGTCCTGCCATAGATTGGTCAGAGGTGAGCAGTGGGGAGTTGAGCAGCGGCATACCCTCGAGGAGCATGCTCCGGACTTCGGGTTCTGGGGTCACACCGAAGGGTTTGAACTTCAGGTCACCTAGGCTGCAGACAATGGGTCAGTTTGGCGTGCACGGAGACGGAGGGCGAACATACCATCGAGTGTTCGCCAGGGCACCCATCCATCTGCATCGAGGTGAGTTACCGGAAATGTTGAGAGGCATCCACCTCACTTACCGGACTTCCCCAAAGGAATCTGTCGCTAGAGCACCAACCATGCGTCGGAGACGCACAGACTCGACACGGGCCTCGGCGTGGTGAACTTCGGTCATAGGGATCACCGTTCCGTCGGTGCCTGTGAGCAACACTCGCGTGTCTCTGTGTCTACGTTTAGCGGTATTTCGATACGATTTCGTCTTGGAATACATACCCTACGTGAGCGACAGTCAGTGCAACTTGCTCCGCTTGGAAATATCCGGAGGGGAACTTGTCAAGGGACTTCAGAAGGACGACCGAAGAGGTAGCGCCACATTCCTTCGCTTCCCGCTCCTGAGAGAGAATCTTGTCCACCTGCAGTGCTAGTGTCAGTTCAGTACGGAGAGACAGACGTGGCCGCTCCGACCTCGAAGAATGCGAGCGTCGCGCGCGCTTCGAGATCGAGCTCGCGCTGGAAGTCCGGCGAGTCTGGGTCGATCCAGGGCGCGAGCACGCCTCCATTGAAGCGTCTGAAGTAGCCGCCGAGCTCCTTCGTCCACGCGTACAGCTCGGGAATCTGCTCCTTGTGCACACTCTCGAAGAGCCCATGCAGCTCTTGACGCAGGAATTGTGAGACGGTGGAGCCGCCGTGGCCGTCGTATATGCCGACGAAGAGTACCTGGCGGGCGAGGGCGGGCTGGAGTTCGGAGTAGTCCCAGTCGACGTGATGCGCCTTCTTGAAGGAGAGCGCAAGCTCGGCAGGATCGAGCGAGAGCGCCGAGTACGCGTAGAAGTCCTCTTGGTGACTGTAATAGCAAAATGTGAAATGTGCGGACGCGGGGTATGATGGGCTCGGCGCACCTTCGGTCGCCTCTGGAGCGCGCTACGCCGATGAAGTTTGGATTGTTAAGGGACAGACGGGCCGTCCCTCCTCCTGTCGTGTGAGAGGCGTTGGCGTGCAGGGGCGAGGGAAGACGTGAAGCAGGATCACCTGGGGTGCAGATACGGATATAGTCATGATAAAGAGCGCGAGGGGGGCGTGTGAGGAGCGGAAGGGCGCGGCGCAGGGCGGACGAGGAGGAGAGCAGCGCCATGGGAGGCTATCGCTGCCGTGGTGCACATCGAGCAACGCTGGGCGGGTCTGTCCAGGCCAGCAAGCAGTCGCGGAGGACGGGTGAGGGGACGGAGGAGCGTCTGCCGTGGCGGGGACGGGTCGGGTGGTCTCGAAGCCCTAACCCAGACCGTGTGGGGAAGCACAGAGGTGACAGACGGGCGCTTCCGATGCCGTAGGAGGCGTTCACCCATTCCGCCGTCATCTCGAGCGCACCATCATGTCTCTTCTGATCTCCCCAGAGTAATGGCACTGCAATACCCTCGACCCACCCAATCGCCCTCGACCCCGAGCCCATGTGCTCTCCCCCGCCGCAGGCTCACGTTCGCCAATCCCGCCGTAAGACAGTGACTCCCGTCGAGTATATATATCCCACCCATGGCGGGGTGTACATCGCGTCGCCTGTCTGACCTCGACGAGCCTACCTCACTGCTATGGCTTTCCCTGCACGCCTCCTGCTCGCATTCTGCGGCGCCTCTTTGGCGTTGGCCAACCCATTGCAGCATAGCGCATCCACCTTTGCCGGTGCGACGTCCACCGCCGTGTTCCCCCCGCCTAACGCGACGAACACGGCCGTGGACACGTTCTTCCCAGACGCCGCAGAGGTTGGCCATGCAGGTCCCACTCCCAGTACGTTTGACGCGTAATTTGACGCGTCTTTTCGATCTGACCCCGCGTTCTTGCAGCGGGCGACGAGGCTTTTGTCCTCGAGACTGCCCCAGCCGCCCCCGTGAAGGGCGATGTCTATCCGCTTGTCAACCCCGTGGAGGCTCAGACGACCGTCAAGCAGCCTTCCTTTGACATCATGCGCTCATGGGGCAACCTTTCGCCGTGGTTCTCCGTCGGAGACGTCTTCGGCCTTCCGGACGCCTCAGCCGCCGTTCCCTCCGGATGCGAGCTTACGCAGGTCCATCTCCTTCACCGGCACGGTGCCAGATATCCCACGTCTGGGTCTGGACCCAGCGCGTTCGCGGCCAAGCTCCATGGCGCCGCGACTTCCGAGGGCTTCAGCGCGTCCGGCCCGCTCGAGTTCCTGAACACCTGGACTTACAAGCTTGGTGCTGAGCTGCTGACACCGTTCGGACGTCAACAACTGTGAGGGCCCTGTTGTGTCTCGTTTAGGGGTACATGCCTAAGAGTTGCGTATCTCAGGTTCGAACTCGGTATTGCGTTCAGGGTGAAGTATGGGCACCTCCTGAAGGACTTCACTGATCTTCCTGTCTTCCGCACGACTTCAGAAGGTAATCAATCCTGTTTGTTCTAATTTTTGATGTGCTAATATGTCTTCTCCTCAGCGCGCATGGTGGACTCCGCGTTAGTATCTTGAATTGCGAGTGACTCTGGGTATCTGTACTGACCCCCCTCTAGCTTGCACTTCGCCGCAGGTTTCTTCGGTGTGCAGCAATACCAAGATTCCTACCATCAGCTTATTACTATCGAGGATGACGGGTTCAACAACACGCTCGCTCCTTGGTCTGCTTGTCCCAACGCAAACAACGCGGTAGAGGACATCGGCTTTGATGCTGCTGCCAACTGGACGGAGATCTACCTGAAGAAGACGGTCCCGCGGCTGCAGAAGCATCTCAAAGGAGTAACGCTGGACGTCAATGACGTGCAGGCCATGCAGGACCTCTGTGCCTATGAAACCGTTGCGCTCGGGTTCTCTACCTTCTGTGACCTGTTTACTGAGGAGGAGTGGAAGGGCTACGAGTATGCCTTCGGTAAGTCGCAGCGTATGCGCCTCCTTAGAACGACATTGCTTACAGACTCTTAGATCTGGAGCTGTGGTACAGCTTCGGTCCTGGCAACCCTGCTACCGCGGCGCAGGGCATTGGTTATGTTCAGCAGCTTGTATCACGACTCACCCAGACGCCCCTCACGAACTTTGACACGAGCCTCAACTCGACTCTGGACGGCAACAATGTGACGTCTCCCCTTACCCAGCCCATCTACGTGGATGCCACCCACGATACTGTCATCTCGACCAGTGAGTATCATTGCAGTCTAGGAGCGGCCATATGGTCTAACCCCTGATCGTAGTTTTGGTCGCTCTCAACTTCACGACTATGGCGGCGAACGGGCCGTTGCCTGTCGACCACATCCCGAAGCACCAGGTAGGAACTTCGTGGCCACACGCGTGCCCAACCCGCCTGACGGATTTAAACATTAGACCTACACCGGTCAGCACCTCGTGCCCTTTGCGTCGAACCTCGTTGGCCAGGTGATGTCCTGCCCCGCAAGCAGCAAGTCCCAGGACAAGAAGTCCTTCATCCGCTTCCTGTTGAACGACGGTGTCGTGCCGTTGACGGGGATAGCTCACTGCACCGCCGACAAAAACGGCCTGTGCGAGTTGGACAACTTCGTGAAGGGCATGACGGAGCGCATCGCGGAGGTGGACTTTGCGTTCGACTGCTTCGCGAACTACACCGCGCCGTGGCCCGACCCGATCATCGACGGCCGGATGCACAAGTAGTTCCGTACCGTAGTACTTCTCAGTCATGTACCGCGGCTATGAATACAGTGCTCGTGTGCGTACCCGTGCACTCTTTACAAACCGCCGTCCGATTTCCCGGGACAGCCCCCTCTCCCGGCCGGAGTACGGGAGGTGACGATCAGGTGCGGCAGCAGAACGGGAACCCTAGTCTAGGGTCTCGGTTAGTCATCCCGACGCGGCGCGATTGCGTGGAAAGAGCTCGAGCGTCCGACGCCCAAGCCGGACCCAGCCTGCTCGACCCGGCTCACCACCACTCTCTTCCTTTCTCCACCCATGCTCTCTCGTTCTCTCCGCGCAGCTGCGCTCTCGAGGCCGCGGGCCGTGCCCATTCTTAGTGCTGCGCGGTTGGCGCGCACGTACGCTACGCCTTCGGACGGTAAGCCGACACCCGACAAGCCACCAAGTAGCGACAACAAGTCCCCGGCGGAGGGCGAGAAGTCTGCGGAGGGGCAGAACGAGAACAAGGATGTGAAGGCGAAGGAGGGGGAACAGAAGGAGGAACCTCTGAAGGGCCTCGAGGGCTTTTTCCAGCGGTACCACCAGAGCAAAGGCGAGGAGCCCGCACCGGGCGCACAGGAGGACGGGGCGAAGAAGCAGCAGGGCCGGCAGGAGTCATCGAACAACCGGCGCAACAAGAAGCAGGAGGCACCACCAGGAGCAGGCAACCAGTTCAACCCGAACCAGCTTGCGCTGCTCGCAACGACGGCCGCGATCTTCTTCGCGCTCTCGTCCTCGTCATACCCGTCCGCGCGCGAGATCACCTGGCAGGAGTTCCGCACCGCGTTTCTCGACAAGGGCCTCGTCGACAGCCTCACGGTCGTGAACCGCACGAAGGTGCGCGTGAAGCTGCACTCGAACGCCACGGGCACGATGTACCCGAACGCGGCCGCTGGCGGGGAGTACTTCTTCTCAATCGGCTCCGTGGAGGCGTTCGAGCGCAAGCTCGACGAGGCGCAGCACGAGCTCGGCATCCCCTCGCACGAGCGCATCCCCGTCTACTACCACGAGGAGGTGTCCACGTTCAACTACCTGCTCAGCTTCGGGCCCACGCTCCTCTTCGCTGGTATCATGATCTACCTGTCCCGGCGTGCTGGCGGTGCGAGCGGCGGCGGCGGAGGCATCTTCAGCGTTGGGAAGTCCAAGGCCCGGCAGTTCAACAACGAGACGGACGTGCGGGTGCGCTTCGCGGACATCGCGGGCATGGACGAGGCCAAGGTCGAGATCATGGAGTTCGTCTCCTTCCTCAAGGACCCGACCAAGTACGAGCGGCTCGGCGCGAAGATCCCGCGCGGCGCCATCCTCTCCGGGCCCCCGGGCACGGGCAAGACGCTCATCGCGAAGGCCACCGCGGGCGAGGCGGGCGTGCCGTTCTACTCCGTGTCCGGGTCCGAGTTCGTCGAGCTGTTCGTCGGTGTCGGCTCCTCGCGTGTGCGCGACCTGTTCGCGATGGCGAAGAAGAACGCGCCGTCGATTGTGTTCATCGACGAGATCGACGCCATTGGGAAGAGCCGCGGGAAGGGCAAGGGCTTTGGCGGGAACGACGAGCGCGAGCAGACGCTGAACCAGCTGCTTGTTGAGATGGACGGGTTCGGCACGCAGGAGCACGTCGTCGTGCTCGCGGGCACGAACCGGCCGGACGTGCTCGACTCTGCGTTGATGCGTCCCGGGCGGTTTGACAGGCATATCACCATCGACCGTCCGGACGTCGTTGGGCGCAAGGGCATCTTCCTCGTTCACCTTAAGCCCCTCCGCCTTTCGGACACGCTCCCTCAGCGGGACAAGTTTGCGGAGAAGCTCGCGGTACTCACCCCTGGCTTCTCGGGTGCGGACGTCGCGAACGTGTGTAACGAGGCGGCGCTGCATGCTGCGCGCGTGGGCAACGACGCGATCACCGAGGACGACTTCGAGGCGGCCATCGAGCGTGTCATCGTTGGTCTGGAGCGCAAGAGCAAGCTGTTGAGCCCGGAGGAGAAGAAGACGGTCGCGTATCACGAGGCGGGCCACGCTATTTGCGGGTGGTTCCTCGAGCACGCAGACCCGCTGCTCAAGGTCAGCATCATCCCCCGTGGCGTCGGCGCTCTCGGTTATGCGAAGGTCAGTCTCATTGGCTGTGATTGCAAAGAGACGTGCTGACATTCGATACATAGTACTTGCCCCCCGATCGCTACTTGTTCTCGACGCCTCAAATGCTCGACCGGATATGCATGACGCTCGGCGGTCGTGTGTCCGAGGAGATCTTCTTCGGTCAGGAGAACGTCACAACAGGTGCTCAGGACGATTTGCAAAAGATCACCAGGATCGCATTCGAGGCGGTGGCGAACTACGGCATGAACGACATCGTCGGCCCTGTCAGCTACGGTGGCGCAAACGCGACACAAGAGTCGATGGTTAAGCCTTTCAGCGAGAAGACCGCGGAGATGCTCGACCAGGAGGTCCGGAAGATGATTGTGTAAGTTTTATTTTGTGGGACGTTGTTCCGGTCACCCTTGCTGATCTGTTTTACTAGTGCTGCGCATAAGCGAACAACAGAGCTCCTGACGAAGCACAAGGACGATGTTGAGAAGGTGGCGAAGCTTCTTTTGGAGAAGGAGGTCATCAACCGGTCAGTCTCCCTTACAAGTAGTCGCAAAGGACGGCACTGACGTCTTTCACAGTGAGGACATGATTGCCCTGCTCGGTCCCCGACCATTCGCGGGTCACAAGGACGCGATGGACAAGTGGCTAGAGGAGAACAGCCAGGAGCGCAGCGCACCACCACCACTGGAGGCCGCAAATTCGGCCGAGGTCAACCCTGTCCCGGCGGCGAAGCGGATAGAGGACCGCGACCTGCATCTGTAGTTACCTGGGCATGTGTCGACGTCTCTGTGATCTACTCTTGGGCTGCTCACGCTGGACATCTCATACCGCACGATGGCTTGTATTCGACATTGTATCTATCCTACACCCCCGAGCACTACTCATCATAATAAGCATCCACTAGTCAACACGCGCTGTCATGGACAAGATGCTCTGGTTTGTTGCGTGAATGCACATAGCGTCGTTAATCATGAACCACGGTGTATACGCTGTCATCATAGCGAGTAACGGAACCCGCTCCACTGGTCGCCCTTCTCGCTCCGCGCCGCCTCGACGCTCTCGAATTGCCCGTTCTTTTCGTGCGCATGCTTGCTGTCCACACCGTCAATGACCTCGTCTCGCTCTCCGCGCTCCCGCGCCGCGTTCTCCCGCTTGAGATGGAAGTACATCCCGAGCGAGCACAGCCAGCCGATGGCGATGTAGGCGAGCACGATCCCGTGGCCCAGCCTGTACCATGGCTTGTCGACTGCGCGATACTAGTGCCGGCAATCAGTAGGTTGTGGAAGGAAGACTGTGAGGAGACGTACGATGTTCGAAGTCACCGCGCCATTCAAGTTGCCCCAGCCGATGGCCATGCCGAGGACGGCACTTCGCTTGTAAGAACCCTCGACGTTGCTTGAAACCCATGCGCTGAAAAATGGTGAGCCCAAAGTACACATCAATATCCGTTTAGTAGACCTACACAGAATTCGCTGCGAGGGGTGCGCGCCGACTTGGTTAGAATGTCGTGTCTGGGGATGAATGTTGCTACGTACGAATGGTCGGATAGATGGATCTGGAGGGTATCAGCATCGTGCTCCAGTGATCATGAATATAAGGCAAACTCACGATGCAGCGAGGTATACGGCGAAATATGACAGCGACGGGTTCGTGGAGGATATCAAGATGATGTAGCCAACGAGGCCTAGCACAAATTTCCGTCAGTCCCAGTCGCACACAGAATAACGGCACTCCGTATTACCGCTTCCGAATAGACAACTGTCAAACCGTCAGTAGGGTACCAAGCTATCGCGGTGACAGACCGTGTACTCACAGATTTATCCAAGCCCTCGTCTTCACCCTATCTCCCAAAAAGCCAATCACAACTGTCATTATGCAAGCCCATGCATACACCGGCACGGAGAGCAGGTTGGCTGCTGTGGCTTGGAAGCCCAACTGGCTAATGATAGTGGGGGTGAACAGCGAAAAGGCGAAGAGAGGCCCATCGCTATGCGGCGTTAGAGTCGGAAGAGAGCACAGTCAGCGCATAATTGCTACTCACAAGCCCATGTAAATCCCCACTTAACAATCGCTGTCAATGATACATTTGATTCGTGGCAAGGGAAGGGACTCACTTGCTAGCCATGTCTGCCTATCGGTTAGGCATTGCCAAACGTACTTCATCTTGAACGTCTCGCCACCCGCACTGTACTTCATGTCTGCCTGCAACTTCCGAACGACCCACACACCTAGGAAGCATGAAGGGACCTCATTCACCATAAGTTTCGAGACATGTTGAGACAACACGTACGTTCGGTTTCGTTCAGGAACTTCGCAGTGTCCGGGAAGTCCGAGAGGATAAAGAACGAAGCCACCGCGCAGACGACGGTGACGAGTCCTTCCAGGATGAAAATCCATGCCCAGCCAGGCCTTCCTCCGACGCCGTCCATGTTGTGTATGGCAGCGGCGAGCAATCCGCCTGAGATCATTGGTCTCAGCACATTTGTTGACGGATGCGAGTCCAGGACACGCACTGAAAGCTCCCGCGATCGTAGCCGAGGAGAAAAACACGCCCACTCGAGTTCCAAGTTCGTTGCGCTTGTACCAACTATACACACTGTGAGCCTATTAGCGCGAGTGATGCTTGTAGCGTGCTCACCAAGACATGTAAAACACGATGCCAGGATACAGACCCGCTTCTGCGAGTCCTAGGAGAAAACGGAGGCCTGGGAGACGATGCAGTCAGCTATTGCTCCATACGCCGGTGCAGAGGTGGACCATGTACCAAGCAGGCCGGCATAGTTGGTGATTACACCATGAAGGGTCTAGCAGAAGAATCGTCAGAAGAACAACGCCGGTATACATGACATTCTCTGCGCACCATAGCTATTCCCCACACGAGCATAATTGATGATAGCCATATCGAAGGGCGCAGCTTCTTCAGTGCGAGGTTGCTTGGTGGCTATCCTACAGGTAAGATCCCGTCCGAATCAGTATGAGATGATGTACACACCTCGAACAACGCATATGGGAAGAAGAACACGGTCAGCGCAATCAAGTATTGCTTGTCCGTGATATGCAGGTCATCCGTCATATGGTACAGCTAGCGGCCCATGCACGCTCAGTACTGTGGTTCTTCATTGACTCCGACAGAGGGTTCCGTACCTTCGCATTTCCGATGTTGCCGCGGTCCAAGAAGTTGAGAAGGTATAGCACCGCGAGCCAGGGCACCACATGCCAGTCGATCCTTCTCATGAGCTTACGCTCGTCGATACCTGACGTGTCTACATCTGGACGGTAGATGTTCTCTGCGTCTTGTACCACGACGGTTTCCGGATCCTTGAACTCCTTCTGCGAGGCGTCCTCGGAAGACATGACGGTTCTGCAGAGGATGGTCGCGCTGGTGGGGCCTGGTGGGTAATCAGTCAGTCAGCTGAACGGCTCGAAGTTACTAGGACAGCGCAGTACCTGCAGCTGAGAAGGGCTCCGCGCATCCCGGCTGAACTCTGCGACTGTTTATAGCAATGCAAGTGTCACTTGTACAGTGAATTCGTTCTGCCAGGCGTCGTGTTACTCGTCTGATGGCACCGAGACTACATATCTAAGCGACGGCCCGCACTTTCCCCCGCACGATAGCACCGTGTCCCTGGATCAAGTTCCCACCGATAGCAGCTGTCATTAGATGTTCCGAACCCGTTTAGCATGGACTTCCGTCATGGTATCGGTTGACTCACGATATCGTGGTCCCGCAGATAGGTTAACACAACTGCCACCAGATCTTTGAATCGACACCTAGTTTGCCCGTGTACAGCTTTAAGGCATCGTGCCGGTGTCCCAAGAAGACACAGCAGCGGAGCGCATGCGCGACTGAGGAAATCCTTAGAGGTGAGTATGAGCATGAATAAAAGACGTACAAGTCATGTAACTTCAGACCTCACCTGAAAGCGTCGTAACGTCTCGGGCTGCAATTCCTTGCCAATTGCTGAAAACCAGGCTACGAGAATGCTCGCCGATAGATATCCAATCCGAGCACATGTTCCAGGTCGGAAAGCGCCTTTCCGAGCCATACCTTCACGTCCTCGCTGTCCTTGGCCGCGACCCTGACTATACACCCCCTGCCATCACATATCGTGCTTAATGACCAAACGAGTGTCGGCGGACCGGGCTGCTTGAATACGGTGATGGCGCTGTATGCCGCGGAGAGATGTCGTACGGTGTCTTGCACAAGGTCTCCGTACATGATCACGGTAGCATAGCACGAGTATGGCGCCAGGGTTTCACCCAGCGTCCGAGCCACGAGCGGACCCGGCTGAGAGTCGCGCTCCTCTAGAAGCGTGGCGTCCTTCGCTATCCTCCGACCGGCAACGAAGACCTCGTTCACACTGTAGTATCTTGAGAAGACCCACTCCTCCCCGATCGACTTGCGTCCAGACGTGATCCAGTCAAGCAGGACGGCGGAAGAGTCTTCGGCGAGGTGGAAGGTTTGCGTTTGGTGATATTTTGCCGAACGAAAGCAGGTAACGGGATCGGGGAGTAGAAAAAGCGCACCGCGGGGTGCGACATGCACCTCGAGGTTCTGTGTTGTCATGGGGTGGATTTGTGTGTGTGCAGCTGACAGCCTATGGCCAAGGCGTGTCTTGAACACCTTCGTGGATCCCTGCCGCATCCCGGGTTGACATGACGCGACGGGGTAGCCTGGGAGGACCAATCACCTGAGAGAGAATGGCGAGCCGGGCACCGTCCTGCACCTCAACAGACAGCTGCACACGATCTCCTCCGACTAGTCCGCCGCCGTAGCTCAGCATGTAGACGACAGAGACATCGCTTGACGGCAGTTGTGGAGACAGCAGCTTCAACGGATACATTGCCGACATTTCTGTGAAGATGTTCGAGCTCCCATCGTTGCGCAAGACGACACGACCGTGACCAGGCTGTATGGCGTCCAGAGACATGCTAGGGGAGGCGAGATAGCGAGATGTGGTCGAGAGTCAAGAGTCTGCGCGTCGCGCTCGAGTCGATATCGCGTTCCGGCTGTCAAGCCGTCTCAGATAATGACGTCGCAAAAGAAGCCGTTAGGGTTCGAATTAAGGTTCGGATTTGGGTTCGGGATTAGGGTTCGGGTTTTGCCGGGGTTAGACGCCGCTAACTGTTTGTCCCCCCTGGAGGGAGCCGGTCTGGTATA
This sequence comes from Trametes versicolor FP-101664 SS1, assembly GCF_000271585.1. Taxonomy (NCBI): domain Eukaryota; kingdom Fungi; phylum Basidiomycota; class Agaricomycetes; order Polyporales; family Polyporaceae; genus Trametes; species Trametes versicolor. The sequence continues at coordinate 1,872,433 of NW_007360321.1, read as the reverse complement.
ACACGCGAACGAGGCTTTAGTGTGCCCGCCTGAGTGTTCCCGGCTTGGGGGACCCCCCGAGCGGAGCGAGGGAGGGGAGGGAACACGAATGGCGGGTCCTCTTCGCGCAAAAAACGCTAAGTCCAGACTTTAAGCGCCCTTCCCAATCGGGGAGGTTCTCTACTATTTCCTCAAACAAATCTCGATGGTGCGACGTCATTCTCTGAGACGGCCGACCAGCCCGTGGATGATCGTGAGTGAGATCGGGATCTGCAACTTTTTGGACGGACCTGCGCGTCTGACGCCCGACGCCCTCCGTCTCGCTCGTCTGCACATCCTTGCTGCCACTCTCAGACCACTACCCCCAACCCGCCGTAAATATGCGCCCATTGACAGAGGAAGAGAGCAAGGCTGTCTTTGCAAAACTAGCAAATTACATCGTGCGCGTACTTCCTCAGCCCGCCTCACTCAAATACCTAATTCTCCTTCGGCTCAGGGCAAAAACCTCGTACATCTCATTGACAGAGAAGATGAACCCCACTGCTTTCGGCTCCAGAAGGACCGCGTGTTCTATGTCTCCGAGTCGTCCATGAAGCTGGCCATCTCTGTTGCAAGACCAAATCTCGTGAGCCTGGGCACATGTTTCGGCAAATTCTCGAAGAGCGGCAAGTTCAAACTCCACGTCACTGCCGTGGACTACCTTGCGCAATACGCGAAGTACAAGGTGTGTTATTATTTTCAGCTGGATTGAGAGCGTGATTTACGAGGGCGTTTGCAGGTGTGGATCAAGCCTAATGGCGAGATGCCCTTCCTGTACGGCAATCACGTTTTGAAGGCCCACCTTGGCCGGATAACGGAAGACACCCCCGAACATCAGGGAGTTGTTGTCTTCAGTATGAATGACATACCACTGGTATGTGCAACTGTGGGTTGTCCACACTCGGTTTGCTTACGAAGATGCTCCCACAGGGTTTCGGTGTGACTGCAAGGTCCACAGTGGATACCCGGAAACTCGACCCTACGTCAATCATTGTTTTCCACCAATCGTGAGTTCACTTCCCCCTACGTCTGTCATAAACCAATGGCCTCAATAACCTTTGCCTAGTGATGTTGGGGAGTACCTTCGTGACGAGGTAAGCTCGGCGGCAGGTTCTTTGGTCGCATGCGCTAACGTTTTCTGTACGTCCAGGAAACACTCTTCTAGTAGAGTACCCTTTCGGTCGAAGGTGCCTGGCAAAAGGAGACGACTTGACGCGGATACGAAGTGCTCGGCCGCGATCAGGGCTCGCCAGACGTGCCTGCGTTGCACTGGAGAGGTTCTCATCGTGCTGATTGTCTTTAGGTTACTCGGATGGCTCTCCTGTACATGCCTTGTGTGCGGTAGATTCATATTCTCCATTCCTTCAATGCTGCCGGGACCAATCTCGTCATTTGAGTACTTCCTCAGGCACGGACGATTGCTATTCTCACCGCACAGTGGTGACTATTCACGCGTGCACTTCTAGGCTTGGGCTATGCTTGTGGGTGTCAATCTCGACCCGGCTCCCCCTACATCTCACACCGCTCCCTGGCACTTACAGGCACACTGTCGCAAGCTCCCGCCGTCCATGCGTCGTGCTCCATCCACGTATCTTGAATGAACGCAGACCTTGCTACATGGCCAATGGAGAGCTCAGTGCACTTACAGATATCGCCCTGAGGTTCAAAGGCTTGGGCTGCTCAACCAGGCTCTCACTCTTATCGTCCCTATCGATTATCCCACAGCCACTTCAGGCCTAGGCCTAGGCATGAGAGGAAGTGCGTTGGCGTTGAATAAGAGAGGCTGCTTGCTTCGTAACTTCGAGGATACGCCGACGGATCAGAATGAAGTAATTTCACTCTATTCATCGCGTGTAGAGTGGCCATACCACGGTGACTTCATTCCGAGACTTTGCTGGCCTCGCAGGTCTACGACACCTGCTTGAGCTCTTGGCGAGGTGGAACATGCAGCGTCAGGTCTAGGCTGGTTGCGCACCAACTGTTCGTCCGTGGTTCTTATGGGGGTGTGCCGTGGGGAAAGGAGTCGGCAGGCCCATGGGGTTCGCTGGAAGAATTTTGATGATGGGACACATAAGGCTGACGTAATGCTAGATAGTCGGACAGACGGGACGGGAGGGGCGTAGAGAAATGGGCGCTCGAAGGCTAAGTTGCTCTCGTCTTCCTCCCTGTGCGTCGGCGACGCCGCTCTCTCTCGCGCTCGAGCCTTGCGCTCATGGACGGTCCTTATGCCTTCGCCACCCTCGTAACTTCAGATCACTATCTTCCCGGTGCTCTCGCTGTTGCCGCGGCAATCAAGGACCTTCACGCGTCTCCCGCCGCCTCTCTAGAGGTTGCTTTCCAAACAGTATGTTTGGTCACTCCGGAGACCGTCGACGTGTCCTCTATAAAGCTCCTGCGACGGGCCTTTGATTTGGTCATTGGCGTGGAGGTTATAGAGGATGAAGGTGGCACAGGGCTACAGCTGCTCGGTAAGTCTTGCAAACTCTGGCTGCGCTCGAAAGTCAAATTTCAACGCGTTTTCTGGGGGCGCGTATGCACTGGATGTTCACTGTGCTGCGTACGAGCGTCGGATGTGGGTTGATCGTATCGCTCATACAAGACGGGATGAACGCCCCTTGTGCAATTGAGCGGCGCATTCAACCACTTGCTCATTCCTCATTATGTCCAATCAATTTCCTCATTTGCTCATTATATGCGTCGCATCTTAGGTCGCCCGGACCTCAGCCAGGTCCTTACCAAGTTGCACGTATTTCGGTTGACTCAATTCGCCAAAATCGTCTTCCTCGACGCGGACGTTCTCCCGATACGGGCGCTATCGCATCTGTTCACTATCCCCCATGAATTCGCAGCTGTACCCGATGTTGGCTGGCCGGATATCTTCAACTCAGGCGTCATGGTCCTCACGCCTGGGGAGGATAAGTTCGAGGAACTTAGGGAGCTGCTCAAGACGAAAGGCACTTGGGACGGCGGCGACCAAGGCCTACTCAACGAATGGAGAGGTGGGAACTGGCATAGGCTCAGCTTTACGTATAACACTACGCCTACCGCTGCTTACACGTGAGTGTTTCATTATTGCCAGTCTCCTGACCGGACAGCTGAACCAACGAACGTCATTAGCTACGCGCCTGCCTACGAGCGTTTCGGGTCGGAGATATCTGCCATTCACTTCATTGGACCCAACAAGCCATGGGTATCCATCTCGTATCGCCCACCGGGAACGAAGTATGGCCAATCCTCCTCGAACACCGTCCTGGATCCGAAGGCTCCCGCATACAATTACGACTCGCTCGTCGACCGCTGGTTCGACGTGTATGACAGGCACTACCGTTCCGAAGAGTCTGCTCAGCATGCCGACTTCGAGTTCTCCCGATACGACTCTGCCTGGGACTTTGGATCAGGCTTTGACGCAGAGATGGCGCGTCCCCCTCCGGGGCCGCCCCCTGGCGGTGCACTCGGTTTGGACGACTTGCGCAAGATCGCTGTCGAGGGGATCAATGGCTACAACGCCTCCGCACAACAGCCACAGTGGCCATCCATTGGCGAGTATCGATCGATGCCGCTGGAGGGCCGTGTGGACTTGATGCGTCCGCGCAAGGAGCCTCCGCCTGCACAGGAGAAAGGTGGGGAGGAAGGTGGGCATGACCAGGGTGGGGACCAGGGCGGGGATCAGAATCTGACGCCAAAGCAGGCGTTCCGGGTTCTTGAAGGTGGCGAACTCCCCAGGATGGAGACGCTGCCTACACCTCTCCCGAGCGAGGTACCCGGAGCACCGTATCACGGCCCCCTTTCTCTGCCGCCCTCCGGAGCCTCAACGCCGTACCAGTACCCACAGCCCGGGCAGGACCAGTCGCACTTGCCGCAGCATTATCCTCAACTACAGACATACGATGATACCGAATGGCAGGACTCCGACTTCCAGCATAGCTACCTCCAGCAGTACGGTGCAACGCCGCAGGATCCCTCCTACTTCCAACTTGTAGCTGGCATTCCGGGGCAGCCTGGAGCGATGCCGGGACATTGGTCACCGCAAGGCGATCGGCGATTCTGGTCGCAGACCGCTCAGCAGCACCGCCGAGAAAGCGAGCAGTCTGACGCTGACGACCAAGACGACTCCACACCGTGGCAGCCGTCGTGGAAAGCGCAAGACTCTGGGCGACCTCGCGGGTCCTCACTCCAGAGTGAGCGTGGTCATCACCACCATCATCACCACCACCGCTCCCAAGGCGAGCCTCAACAACATCCGCCTTCGGAGCGTCTGCCTCACGTCCACCATCGAGATGCACCGCGACAGAGTGGGCAGCAGAGCCCCTCCGTCTTCCCTCACCACATCAACACCCGTGTCGGTCATCAGTCTCCTCGAGGCGTTCACTCACCTAGGGGTCACCGGTCACCTAAGGGTCACCACTCCCCCCGGGGTCACCACACTCCCCCGCAAACCCGCCATTCCCCGCCTTTGCCCGTTCATCAACCCGGCCCACAACAAGCCCACCACTCTCATCCTCTTCACCAGCCTGCGCATCAGCAACAGCACCAGCACCAGCCCTCGCACCAGCATCATGATCAACCTCATCCACCCCGTCCTGTCTCACCGCCAAAAGTAGCCTGGAACCCTGCCATCGAACCTCCTCCGAAGACACCTCCCCCTACTTCTGCTTTCCCATTGGACACATATTTCCCTAATGTGTGGGACCAGGCGCCGAGCCAGGAGCACGATGCGACCCATCAGTCGTTCCCTCCCCACCTGGTTAGCCACCAGTCCGAGACCTTCTTCAACCCCCCGCCTCCGGCCGAGATACCAGAACAGCTGCTTCGCGAGGGCCAATACTCCAACGTGATCGGCCGCCCAGCAGAGAGCTCGCCTGGGTCTCCCTCCGCCCACCCCGCGCCTGACCCTACCAAGCTCCATGCGATTTTCCCCTGGGAGGAGAAGCCGAGACCGATGCCTCGCCGTGTGTTCCCGATATCGGACTCGCCGCCCCCTATTGCGAACTTCGTGGAGGAGCCTCGCCCTGTGAGACAGCCTCCCAGACCACGCGTGGCATCACAGTCACACGTCCCCCCTCCGTCTGCCGGCCTCCCCTTGAATCTCAACCTCGCCTACCAAAACGCATGGGACACTGTGCCTAGCATCCAGCACTACGCCACGAAGCTTGTACGCCCGCATCATTCCATTCACCAACCGCCGCCCCCAGATCACGATGTGGGCTGGCGGAAGTGGGATGAGGAGCGCGAACGCGTGTACCAGGAGAAACAGGATGCGAGCAGCATGGACGGTGATGACGAAGACGAAGGGGATGATGACGACGACGACGCCCACGAGCAGACTTCGCGCTGGGATAGCGAGAGTAGCAAGGACCGTACCCAGGCCCGCCGCCCGCGTGCTGGCAGCTCTGCGTCCACTTCGTCCGTTCAAGGGAAGAAATACCATGGCCGTGGTATTCAAACGGATCAGATCGAGACGCGCAGCATGGGTGTACAGGTCAATGTATGGGCAGAGAGCGTGGCAGCTGCGACGCAGAAGCTCGAGGACCCAAAGCCCAGTCGCGGAGTCGGAACGTCGACTAGGCAACGAACTCAGCCCCCATCTGGCATAGGGCTACTTCCTCCGGTCACGATGCGCGAATTCAAGCGCGATCCCGACCAGATGGGAGTTGCGTCTACCCCAGCTGTGACCCAGCCGATGATGGGCGTAATGCCCTTCCCGTCGAGCGCCTCCCCTACGGGGATCAGGTCGCCCCAGTTCCTGGGCTCGCCCCGGACGTATACGCCCCCAAGGGCTGCGAGCCCACTCCGTATCCCCTCTCCCCCGAAGATCGCGTCTCCGAAGCCCCACACGCCTCCAAAAGTCTCTTCGCCGAAGGGACCGCACTCGCCGAAGTCGACGATGGTTCCGCGTCGCCTGTCGGCCGCCCAGATGCCGACCAGCAGACTTGCCGGGTCGCCCAAGCCCGCCTCGCCCAAGCCGGGATCGCCTGTCGTCGGTCTGTCGGTCGCTACCTCTCCGCGCCAGTCCCCGAAGCTCACGCGGCTCACTGCTCCGTTCAACTCCTCGCCGCCGCTTCACCGGTCGTCCTCGAACGACACAGTCGTAGCCTCTTCTCCTTCCACCCAAGGGCCTGTGGAGACACCGGAGGGCACCCCAGTGTTGGGCACGATCCCCCTGCGCAAGGGTGGCCGGGTGTGGGATCCCGCGCGCGGCGTGGACGTGTTCAAGCGCTCCTCGGAGGAGGTGCTGGCACGGTTCCTGCGCACCGGCTCCTTCGACGAGGACGAAGTGCAGCGGCGCCATGTCTGATCACGGACGCCTCCTTCGACCCATGTGCATGTTCCCCTCTCCCCCTGCAATTCTTTTCTTCCTGTTTGTAGTTGTTAGATGTTGTCTGTCTCATTATTGCCTTTCGGTTTCCCGCGCTTTCAGTCTCTCTCTCCCATCATGCATCTCTCTCTCCCCATCTGCAAGTCCATCCGTCCTACTCGCCCCGACCCCTCCTCCATCACGAAGTCTCCCCGTCCTATATAATGCCATCCCCCCTCTCCGAACTCGCCACGCACGTCGTTTCCCGGTTCCCTACGTTCGTTCATTCATTTCTCGCGATCGCATGCATACCTCCATTCGTGCACATACCCCCATTCCGTTCACTTGCCAGGTTCGATTTGTCATCGCCGTCCATTCTTTCCTAGATAGTATTTGCCACGGACAGTAGTCGTAGGTTTCCTAGGAGCACGGAAGGGCCGCGCGTTAGCTGGGATCACTTGCAATTCCATCCTCAATCTCCCTACACGCCCAGACCGCGTCGTCATTCAGAGTGCCTCATACGCACGCCTTGGCGCGCGCACACGACGCGCAGTGAACGCGTCCGATCGATGACGTCACGCGTCAGACGGTGGCTTCGAGTGACGATATGGGCGCCAAATAGCGTTGATTGACGTGAGCGGTGTGAATGACGTCGCCCGCCATAGCTCGCTCCAGCGCCACCTCTTGACAGTCACCGTATATAAGGAGCTCGGCGGGGACGATGGACGAACCACCAACTCATCAATCTCACGAGCTCTCTGACGATCTACCAAACGCAAACCCTCCACTTTACCAACACCACCCACCCCAACCACATCCAACATGTCCAACGCTACCCTCCCCGCCGGCCAGTGCGTACACGGTCCAACATATACCGGCACGCGACCATATGCTGACCATTATACTCAGGAGCGACGCTCGCTTTGCGACCAACGCTGCTCTCGCTGAGACTGAGGCGACCACCGTGAACCTCTCCAAGGAGGTCCAGTCGAACGCGAACCAGCTCCACAACGCAGCATTCGATGCCGCCACATCCGCTCAGGTACGTCATGCGCATACACCTCAATCAGCAAGCTCTGACAATCATTACAGATCAAGGAGCCCCTTTCTGGCTCTGCAGTGAACCAGCTTGAGGAAGGCCTCGCACACAAGACGGACGCAGCTGCTTCACAAGGCGCTGTTGATGTCGAGGCCGCCAAGGCCACTGCTACCGGCTACGTCGAGCAGGCGAAGAACCTCGCCAGCGGCGCATTTGCTACGGCACAGGTGTGTACCCTTCATTCTCGTCCCTCGGATGATCTTACTCACCTTGCTACTTCCAGTCGTACGTGCCCAGCACCACTACCACGAGCAACGCAGCGAGCGGTGTTTCCTCCACCGTTCAGTCCGCTGTCGCAACCGGCCAACAATACCTCGCGTCCGCGCAGGAAGCTGCCAAGCCGTATGTCGCGTCCGCGATCGCCACCGCGAAGCCCTACGTCGACTCGGCAGCGGCCACTGCGAAGCCCTACGTTGACCAGGCCTCTGCCGCCGCACAACCACATATCGAGAAGGCGAAGAGCGTTCTCCCCGGGGTTTCCTCCACGGAGCCCGCCGCAACGAAACCCCCTGCGCCTTCCGCCACCACGGCACCTCTCGAGTCTGGCCCCCACGTTGTCGGCGGACCGTATCCTGCGACGACGACGGGCCAGTCGACGAAGGTCGCGGAGTTGTAGATGCATATACCCGGATTTATTGTCTCCCCCGCCTGCAGGCACGATTGTATGATTATTTCGGGCGCATTACTGTAGTTTAGGATGTAATCAATACGAATCTTGTGACACCACCTCTGTCCGAGTCTCGGATATCGCACCCACAAGAGTGGGAAATATGTCTAGCAGGCGCATGAAGCTTCAAGCAGGGCTGTGCCTGTGGAGTTGCTTATCGGTAACGAGCCCGACGAGCTCGTCTTGTTCTCCGTATGGTAGCTTTTTGTGTTGTTGTGACCTGTGCTACCTCGCGACGCGCCACTCATGTGTATACATAAGGTCCCGCGCGAAATCGAATACACCTCAGCCCATCGCACTCGGGCAAACGCACTCGCTCCTTCCTCCTACACGCTCCATTACCCTGCACTAATACTGATTATACAGATTTGTAGCGTAGACGGTTTCTCCCTACAGCTCCGAGTCCCCAAACGGCCATCACTGCTTTCGCGCATGCGCGCTCATGCTCCGGATCTTCTTGCCGTACCGCCAGAACACCCACATCCTACATGCTTGTCAGTGAGCCACTCGTCTCCGCAGTATCATCACGTCAAACAGCACTCACGCGGGGCACCCGACGGCGACGGCGAACGCGGCGAGGATCGTGTTCCCCTTGCCGTATCCGAGGGCGGCGAACATCGCGGGCGCGAAGAGCGGGAAGCCGAAGCCCGCGAGGGACCGGAAGAACGAGACCGCGGCGAGCGCTGTGGGAGGCGTCGTCGAGGTGAGTGAGGGGATTGACGCGAAGTCAAGGGTGAGGATGACGCACCTGAGGCGGCGTACATGGTGAATGAGTCAATGACATAAGACGTCATACCCTGAAAGATGAGCACCATGCCCGCGCCGATGCAGAAGAAGCCCTGTCATGGAGGGCGAGTATCAGCACGGGCGGCGATGGATGGGGATGAGGCAATTGTGCTGCTTACGATGTCGGGGACGATCCAGTGGACGTGCTCTTGTGCGCCCCAACCGGAAATCAGGAGACCCGCGGGGATGAGGAGGGTCCCCGGCATCACCGTGGCTAACCGTGCGCATGTGAGCAAGACTGACAGGAACTGCGGAGTGAACAGGCCTACGGAGACGGAACTCGGGCTCGCCCTTGTCGTTGTTGCGCTTCTTGAGCGCGACGTACACCTTGTCGAGAGCCCGCGCGTTGAGTTGTGATGAGATATATAGGCCTGCGTGATAAGCTTGTCAACGACTGAGCACCAGCGACAGCTGTGCGGTAGTACGTACCGAGGCCGAGCGCGATGTAGTGCAGCCCGACGTGGCCTGGGCTTTCGTGGTATATGTTGGTGTAGATGGGAGGGATTATCGTGATCACCACTGTAGCGCGTCGTGCATGAGTAAAGACACAGTAGAGATATCCGAAGTGCGGCTCACTGTAGATAACGCCGTAGATGAAAGCGAGGTAGAGGGAGATGAGCTGGATGATGGGCTCTTTGGCGAAGAGCATGAAAGGGCGGAAGAGGGAACGGACGACAAAGTCCGTGTTGAAGCTGCAACTATAGTAAGCACGGCGAAGTCAGATGAAAGGTACGTGTACACTCACCTTGTTGGCTGACCCGGCTTCTCGAACGTCGTCCGTACCTCCCTCACAGGCCCCTTCTCGGCATCCATCTGCTTGCGGATCTTCTTCGCCTTTCTCCGAAGCAAAACTGGGGCATATGCTGCACGAATCGGCTGTCAGCACCCAGGCGCGGAGAAGGAAAGACGAAGTTGACTGACTCTCAGGCAGCGCGAAGAAGGATATAACCTCTATGATGCCCGCCGCAATACTCGTAGACCAGAACACCCAGCGCCACGTCGACCGCTCAGCGATCCAACCACCCGCCACAGGTCCTATGGCGGGTCCGAGCAGGGGCGCGAGTGAGTACACGGCTATAGCTTTGCCACGCTCTTCTGGGCTCCACATGTCGCCCAGGACGGCGCCACCACACTAAGCGGGTCATTAGCCAATAAGCGGCGCACGATATCCGCAAGAGATACATACTGCCAGGGGAGCGCTCCCTCCGAAGCCCGAGAGGAAGCGGAAGACCATGATTTGTGCTTCGCTCTGCGCAAATCCACATGCCAAATTCCACACTTTGAGTCAATGTCAGGACATCCGGTAACCTTGGACGAAAAGCTGATGTTGGCGCACCAAAGAAGAACATGTTTGCGCTCTGGAGCACTCTCGCCCTACCGAAGTTTTCAGATAGTGGTCCGAGGATCAAGGGTCCAAAGGCTATCCGACAACGCGACATCAGGATAAACGTCCTTCAAGTACACCAAATGCCTGACCGTATGCGAGAACGAATATTGATATGGTGAGGTTGCCTTCAAAGCTGTGGTGGATATTGAACGACTCCGCAACATGGCTTGCAGCCGGAGCTACCATGGAGGAGGCGATTGGCGAGATGAAGGTGAACGAAGACACAGTCAAGGCTACCGCCCATTTGCGCTTCGGGGACCACCTACATGCGAGTGTAAGCCGGCATACATGAAGAAGGATCATTAAAACGTACGTGCGTGGGTTTTCTGGATCATCGGGACCATCCCATCCGACCACAATATCGTTGTCATGTTGCTCTTTGTTCTCTGCTTCTGCCGCAGAAGACTTCGTTTCTTCTTCCGGGGCCGGGTTTTTCTGAGAGGATATAGTCGGCGTGTCGCTGGAGCGCGGTGTGTCGACTCGTTGAAAGGGTTCAAGACCCACCCCGGGAGTGGCACCCGTAGGATCCTGAACGGACGTCGTAGAGCTTTGAGCCTGAGGAGTGTGGGCCATTCTCATGAGAGGTACCTATGCACTCCATGCCTGCCATCTGCTTTTGTAGCGGACCCACTCGGCACAAGGGCGAGGTAGAATGTGGGTCAGACAGACGTGTGTCAGAGCCAAAGCGTAAGACGGCCTGCAAGTTCGATGGGCGCTCGGAGGCGCTCGGCGGCTTCCCGCGGGGCTGGCCCAACCACAGCAACTGCCCGTTCAGGACGGCTCGATCATCACATGCTGCGGCGATGCACCGATGCTATAGATAGACGCGCATAACATCATCGCCCGTTGCGCTCTCCACCCAGCTCTCTTCGCCATCTTCCACCATCTACACCATGGTCTGTCGATTCCAGAGCGCGAGCGGCAGCGCATGCTGACCGATCAACCGTAGGACGGCTTTATGAACCTTGCGAAACAGGGCATGCAGGCCTACGAGCGGTCCCAGTGTGAGTGTGGCGCGCGATGCGTATGCGACGCGGAACCGATAATGAATTGGCACGTCTGTAGCCGACGTCTCGAAGACCGGAGGGCAGGAGTACAACTCTCCCCACCACACGACGAGCGCGACCGATCGCCCTCAGTGTGCGTAATATTTCCACACACAACGTCGCCGTTGTTAATTGGTCTTGTCTTGCGCAGTCGACGACGACGAGGTCGTGAAGACCGCCAGCCGCGAGGGCAGTGGAGACCACTCGCTCTTCTCGAGTGCGCTGGGTTTCATCAAATCTAACAAGGCGAGTTCTGACACAAAGAAGTACGACGGTTGGTTGCTTACTCTTGAGACATACACAGAGCGAGCATGAACAGCCCATCGATGAAGAGGGTGTTCAGCACGCTCACCGCAAGGCGTACGAGGAAGACTCTGCAGGCTCGCTCAGTGCAGGGTCCCTTGGCAGTGCTGCTGCGATGCAGGTATGCTGTTCGTGCAGCCACGATTTCGGAAGGCCTCATGTTTCGCGCAGGTCTTGAAGCAATTCACCTCGAGCGGTAGCAGCAGCGGCGGCGGCTCACAGACGCAGCTCATCAGTCTTGCTATGGCGGAGGCCTCCAAGCTGTTTGACAAGTCCGGTGGTACTTCCTCTGGCAATAAGCAAGACGCTGTCAACGGCGCTGCTATGACCGTCATGAAACTTTTGGTTCAATCCAAGTTCAGCGGCGGTGCGACCGGTGGCGGAAATAGCGGCGGTTTGGGCAGTCTGATGGGTTTGGTAAGTACAACTCCCACTAAGAGACCTTAAAGTGGTACTGACGTCGACGCGGCAATAGGCGTCCAAATTTATGTGAAGGGACATTACGGCCAAGGGCCCAACTTGGAAAGTGTACGATATAACCTGCTCGCGATCAGAATGCACGCCCGAGACGCTTATCGTCGTGGAGTTGGGCTGACTACCCTGTGCTATAGGATGACTTTCAATTAGTCGGCATCGTGCGAGCGCACGCCATTGTGTTCATCTACACTGTCTGCGGAATCAATATTCATTGACGTGGAAAGCGATAGAAGCGACGATAGCATTGTGAAACTAGAACATACAGGGCGACGGACATACATGTACAGCATGTAAGTAAAGCGTTGCGACGGGTATATAGCGTAAGAGAAAGCGAGAAAAAGGTGCAGGAGAGCGACGATACACACAGCGTATAACAGCGACGAATAACATATGCAAGACAAACCACTGTGACGAGGATGATTAGCTATTGCATACAGTAAGTTGTAACGGGAATGTACCTCAGAAACTTAGTAAAGCGGTGACCTCCTCGACGACATGCGGTAGCTTTTCAGGTTCCACACTGATGGAGAGCGGCTGGGATACTGGGGAGGAAGACGCCGATTCGTCTTCTGAGTCAGAGGACTCCGAATGCGAAGAGGAATACAGGGCGTATGGGCTGTGGATCGGAGAGGGAGTCGTGGCATCAAACCAGGATCCCCAGGTTACTTCCGGCGTCACGCGGTCGACGAAGTCTAGCGTTTGGTCGACCGAATCCACGCTACATTTGGAGTCATCCCACAAACGGAATGTATCGCATAGAGCGTAGTCGATTGGGGTGGTGTAGGGGAAGTCACCGCAGTCGAGGTTGAAGTCGCAGTCGGGTTGGTATACAACGGGATCCTGACCTGAGGCTGCGATGGGAGGCGGCGTGAGGGCGCAGTGCACAGACGGGGGACACGGAAGCGCGAAGATGGCTGATTCCGAGCTGGCGTGATCAAGGGATAGGGGTTGATGGGACGCTCGAGGCAGTTCGAGGGCGGCTTTAGGAAGACTGATCAGGGGAGTGCCTGGCTCTAGGACCGACTTCAAGAGGGCGTCCAAAGAATCAAGATCGGAGGGCGGCAGTCCTATGTCGAGGGGAGTCGACCAATAGTCGAAGTCGCAGTGTTCAAGAGCGACATTTGACACGGCTATAATGATATGATGAGCTTCCATCATGACAGCCCGACCTATCGATACTCACAAGGAAGAGGATTCGCGATACGTGTTGCTTCAAGGTCATCTTGAGCCGACGTCTCATCGCTGAGTACGGCGGGAACTTCGTACACAGCTGGAATTGTGTCCTTCGTAATCGATGAAGGCGAATGGCCAGAAGCGGATGGAAGCCGCTTCTCCGCTTTGCACGTGGAAAGCGACGAGAATGAGTCAGAGACGGCATGTAGACGAGGGCCAACGTATAGTCGTCTCGACTTGGATGGAGTGGCCAAGGTGCTCGAATCAGATGCGGTTCGCTTTCTCTTTCGAAGAGATGAATCGTCTTGAACCGCGCGTACGCTTGATGTTGGCGACAAAGGGGAAGCAAAGGGAGAAGGGAAGGCTGAGAATCCTGAACCGTGGTACGACCCCGAGTCCGCCGAGCTAGTACTGGAAGATATCGAATTAGTGCTGCACGGTTCAACTCATTAGTAAAGGACCGAAGCATAGTAACCAAGACTCACCGCCTACGCTTCGTTGTCCCTCGAGTGGGCCAATGGCAGTGTTCATCCTCCGTATTTCGACGTTTGCGCGACTGCCCCACGGGCGCGCGATGAAGGTGGAGAGCTGAAGAAGCGTCGGAATGTGGGGGTTGACACAAACTCGGCGAGGGGTCGGTGAGAGTTAACTCGGACATCAAGCCGTGGATGTCGTCCATGAGTTGCGAAGTGAACGTATTGCAGCTTTCGTACACCTCTGCCGAGGCATCTGCTAGCGTAGCAACTCGCATCGACACTGTATGCGCTAGGGAGAGTAGTTCGGTATCTGGGCTTGGCTGAGCGATGGCCGAGTCGATGTCGTCCAACAGGAGCCGCCAGTGCTGGTCGAAGGCGACCATGGCGTCTTCGTCCCCAACTAACGCAGATAAGAAGTCGTCTTCGGCCGAGAGTAAGCGTTCTTTCAGAGAGGCCATCGTGGTAACAATAGCGGTGAGGGAGGGAGTATGAGGAATGTGACGGATGAGGCGGTTGGGCCCCTGCGTTCAGTGATAATATCGGTAGGGCGAACAATGGGCATAAATACAGTCAAACAAAGGCATTCACATTCACACGATCTATCCCATTGTCCGCCCCTCTTGGAGGTGTGCAAACAAAGCCAACCGCGCCTATTACCTATCGGGCGTCAGTGGCCACCATATACCGTCGAGTTAACCGTTGCGTTCTCGATCGTCCTCTCTCCATCCACACGTTGCTCTACGATGCTACACACCCCCGAGATCCAGTCTTTGCAGCGGACTCAAAGTCGCGCAAGGTCACTAGCAGCGAAATTCGCCTCTCGAGCTCGAGCCAGTGCCCCAAGCTCGTCATGCGAAATGCTCACCCAGCTGCCCTTGTCTTTTCCTGTACCTCCTCCCCTACTTCCCAAACTACTCCGTGCGGGAGTCAATGGCGCCATCGCGGAACGTGTATCTGCCGCCGTTGCGCATTCCATTCAACGCTTGAAGGGCGTCTTCGAGATCGACTACAATCGACGACTCATCGCGATCCGGTCCGACACTGCCCTCCTACGGGGTCAAAATACCCTATCATTCATCCCTGCGACGTATACTGCAGTCTACCGAAGAGCTGTGTCCAATTGGTCGTCGTACGTCCTCAACGTCCTAGCACCCCGGGTCCTACGAGTGCAAGTGGCTAGCAAGCAAATCACCGCTCCAGTGAACGCGCCACGGCGAAAACCTTTCAACCAGGTAAGTGCTGCTCCATATATGCATATGCGTCCCATGTTGCTCAAAAGGCCACAGGAGGCAGTGCCGAAACTTGAACGGTTCTTTGAGCAGAATGCTTTCCCGTCACGGCTAGAGAAGATGGAGTTGGCTACCGAAAGCAATATGGAATACAGACAGATACACGTCTGGGTATGTTGATCCTCGCAACATCCTCTATGTAGCTCATGTCTGTTTAGTTCCAGAACCGCCGGAGCCGCTTCAAAAAAGAAGGGAAGGTGCTGCCGAAATCGGTCCAGCGGGGGACACTATTGGAAGAGCTCGAAAACACCGTCGTCGAGTGCCTTCTTCCCGCTTGCCCTGAGGCTGTCGATGATGATGACAATGATGCGCCTCTTGTACGTGGTGCAATACTCGATACGCGGTCTACGACTTACCTTTCATCTAGGTGACCAGTTGCGAAGACGTTGCCTACGTCTCTGGTCCGTCCAACTTGGGTTTACCCCTGGAGCCTCCGTCGCATGCGTTCCCCGCCCCTTATCCACCTCTGTGCGCATGCGATCCATTCCCCGTTGCGCCTGAAAGGCGAGCATTCGCAACTCCGTGGATACGGGTATCATCTTCATCCACGAAGCCCGATCGCCCCGCCCCCTCTATGCGGGAGTTGATTACGCAGTTCGCAGGTCTATCGCTTGCTGGCTCGTCCGAACTAGACGAACGCACTCCTGCTCATGCCTCGGTCCGAAACTACGTGGGCTTCACTACACCGTGCTCCCGTGCACCCCATCCGGCGCTCGTTGCTAGAAGCCGCCGCCCCGCTCGAAATTCAAGCCGGACATCATGTCAAGCATCCTCCACTCAACCCTGTGCCCGCAATCTCAATGAATTTGGCTCCGCGGCTCAGCTATCGGGCCCGCTTCCGCAACGAAAGAAGCGAACACTTCCCCGTCGCTTTCCGGCACGACCGCCGTCGCTCGCCCCTTCCCACCCCTTCGCTCTATCACAGACGTCTTCTTTTCCTACTGCCAGTTCACCCTCATCTCGAACTTCGTCGAGGGTGTCTTCAGGCGCGTCATCGTCTTCACCATCGACTGGGTCGAGTAGCGACAGCGAATCTCCGATCACCACACCCGAGCTTGCACCCATCGCTATCCCACTCGATGCCATTCCCGGATGGAGCCCAGACGATACGGGCGTTCTCAAGAAGGACATAACGCATATCCTCACGCCGTGGGATGCGTTTTCATCGTTGGACACACTTCATTGGGGTTCCGATCTGGTCAAGATAGCCGAACTCGCACAGGAGACGGACGAGTCACCTATATGGATATCAAGACGCTGAGGTGCCGCCTTATAATCTAGTTTTTCGTGCATCTATACTTCTTGCTCTGCTCTTTCAAGCTACCATCGCTATGTACTGTCTAACGTCAATGCTCCCCTTGCTTTCGGCTATCTTTATCGCAGCTTTCACAACCTTGTACTGTATGTGTATCATGAGGATTATTTGTATTCGAGAACATGTCGTTTAATGTCAGTGTCTATCCGAAGCGACCTCGTCTTCGATTTTCCATCTTCCCACTTCGGCCATAGCAGCGCCATCGCCATTCGATAGCTGAGGTGAACCTAGCAGTGAGCCAACCATTCCCCAGCAATCCCTGCCTCCCCCGTATCGCAGGACTTCTCCCTTGAAGTGTTCGCCCACATCGCGATCGAGGGGGTTCTGCGAAAAGAGTACTCGCCAGACTCGGGAAGCAATTGCGCGATCGAAGAGATACGAGTAATATGTTGCACCATATCCGAAAAGATGCCCGAACTGTGTCTGCCATGACGTCCCAGGAACGTAAGGGACCAGTCCGCGTTCATCGTACAGTCCTGCTAGAGCTTCTGTGGAGTCAAATTGCGAGGAAAGGACGGTAGGGGAATGGTAAATCTGGTCTAGCATCGCCAGAAGTATTTGCGTGTGTGTGTCGATCGAACGACAAGGATCCTCGTGATGAAGACCGTTTGAGCGCTTTCCGGGTGTATCGTTACGATCAAAGAGGGAGAGGACGGCCGGTGAATTCAAAAAGTGTTCCATGAGAATAGAGGGCAGTTCGACGAAGTCGGTAGCGCAGCGAGTCCCGGAGACGTTCTGGTACTCTGTTCGCCCGATCATAGCTAAGAGCTGTCAGCAACATATACGACAATCAGCTTCAAGCATGTACGCACAATGCATCGCGTGCCCCATTTCGTGGAAGAGCGTCAAAACTTCGTGCCATTCCAGGATCGTAGGTCCGCGGGCAGTGGTGGGCCGCATGAACTCGCACAGAAGTACAACCACAGGTAGTTGATATATCGCGTCCTGACGAGGCAACCGCACGTGTCGCTCGGCCTCGAATTCCCGCGAAAGTTGCACGACGTCCCGGTCAGGTTCGTCAGCGCGTCTCAGATCGCCTTGTTCGTCGTCATCGTCTGTCCGCCGAGAGCAGCGGACGGTGTAGTGGGCCGCGCCTCCGGGTTTGCCAGCGCGCGTGAAGAGGTCGGCGTATATCCAACCCAATACGCCTATCTCTTCGTCAATGACTTCAAGCTTCCGCACGTCCGCGTGCCAGACCTCGCCCGGAGACGGTTCCGAAAGCCGCAAAGACACGCCATAGAGCGCTTGAAACAGTCTGGAAAGAGCCATGAAGACGGTACCGAGAGTGAGGGAGGGTAGAGAAACAGGAGGAGCAGGCGGCTCGGGAGGGCAATAGAAGTCGCGATCCCACGCTTGGATGGTAGGGAACGGGGCAGTATGGAAATGGGCCTGTTTCCGTAGGCTAAGCGTCCGCAGAGCGCGCATGGCATAAGGTCGAGTGTGATCCATCAAAGCATCCAGAAAATGTTGAACGTTTTCTACACTCAAGTATCAGTATCGTCGTAGGTGGATGCTGACAGGTACTCACCGGGAGACTTTGCCATTTTGTCCGCTAGAGCCATGTGTGCATAACTTTCCTTCCCGACCAGCCGAGCAAGCTCTCCACGCACTCGCAAGAGCCGCTCTAGCAGTGCTATTTGCTCCGGTGCACTGTAGTTTGCCGCCATATAGACCTTCCTCCGGGGCTCCTCGGCTGGCGCAGAACGCATGATCATTTGAGCCTGTAGCGAGCCAGGGTAGACGAGAAGATCGCGCTTGGTAACCTGCGCTTGGAGGCGAAGTCGAGCACCCATACCCAAATCCTTCACGCCTTGGAGCTCGGAGTACTGGATTCTTGCTGGAGGTCGCGGTGCAGCAGTCTCATTCAGGAATTGGCGACCGAGCACAAGAATTTCCGTTGAAAGTGCGACGAAGCGTTCTCGTTGCGCGGGAGGCAGGTGAATACCTGACTTCTCGAAGTCGCGCCAGAATATCAACGCAGTTTGGTAGGCCTCCGGACTGAGGGATTTCACAATCTCCCGATCGGAGAGGACGACACTCAACACCTGCGCACCGGGCAGTTCAGTTTATTGGGATGTGGATACATACTGGAGTTGCGTACTTCGTAAAGGCCAACATTGGTGTTTAGAACATTCATGAACTCGCATAACTTCTCATAAACCTCGTCAGCGCTCTGAACCCACACAGGGTCCGGGTGCGCGTTTCGTAAGAGCTCCGCGAGGTCTATGATGCCACAGAGCATGTCGCTCAGTCTATCCAGGTTCTTCACCACCTTGAACAACTCGTCTCGCGACTCTCGGGCTCGAAGTATTCGCTCCGTAAGCAGGTGCGCGCGCCGAAGCGTCGAGTCCGCGAGGGCATTGAACGCGGCCGGAGTGGTGAGGATACGGTGACCGAAGATTCCGGTGGGAGAAGTGACCTTCTGCGGGGCTTGTGGGTAGTCGAAGAAGGCTATGAGGTTCGTGTCGTCGACGGACGCGGGCTGGATGGCGGATGTGGTGGCTGAGCGCAAGAATGAGGGCGCGGTTCTCCTTGACCTCTGCTCCGCGTAGAGGCAGCCACGGAAGCGGACGGGTCGTGGAGTTGGTCTAGGAAACGCATGTCTGGCCGCCTTCGCGAGCATCCAGCGAGCAGGGGAGGTGGTGAGAAGTCGAGAGACGAGGTCGCGGACCCGCGCTGGACGAAACCCCAAAAGAGCGTACTTGCTCTCTCGGTCATCCCCGGCATCTGCCGAGCATGCATATCATACGTTTTCGGCGCTTCGGGCCATCCACCCAGGCGCGGCCAGTCGTGGCCATCCCTTTGGTCACAGGAGCCCAAGGAGGATTCGCGCGCGATCTGCGCTCCTGGTAGTTGATGATCTGCTCATCATGGACGCCGACGCTGGAACGCGAATAACTGGATTGGATGCGTGTAACTACTAGATGGGTCTACGAGAGCTTGCGATTACATGACCATAAGTACCCGGGTGAGCGGTAGCGGTTCAGAGAGCTGTATATGTGTATAGAAATGGGTGCGAGGCTGCGAGGATGCGAGTGTAGAGGATGGCGTGCGTTGGCAGGATAGCAGGAGCAAGATGGAGTAAACAAGAGGGGACGCAGTGAGGCAGGACTCATGACTCGTCCATGCTCGATGTTGGCGACAAGCTGCCTCCGATGCTCTTCTCGTAGAGCTCATCGGCATTGGAAGCGCTGGCAGATGCGGATGCGGAAGGTGTCGTCGATGGGTAGCGGCCGCCGTTCCCATGCATCTCATCCGACAATTCATCGCGTTGGTGCTTGTCTAGTGACGGCAGCTGGACAGCGTCGGAAGCGGGAGGGATACCGTTGGGTGCGGCGATAGGTCCTGGGATGGGCTCGACAGCGTAGTACCAGAACTTGCTCTTCTTCTTGCCCGCTACAGCTTCTACAGCCATCTCCGTGGGCTTCATCGCAGCGGCGCCGTTGATCTTGATCTTTAGGCCGCTACCTGCCTTCTCTGGCTGCCCAGACGTATCACCGGAGTTTCCGCTGACAGCGCTGTCATCTGTTTTGGCCCGCTTTGGTGGTGGTGGAGGTCCGTCCAGCAGTACATCCACTGGGGCGCCCAGCCGCGTTGAGCGCCGCTCTCCTCGCCAGTCACCCCATGGATCTTGAGCCCCCTTCGCGCTGCCGTTCGCGGCGGAGGTTCGGGTAGACCGACGAGAGCCTCCCGCAGTAGCACCCCGGCGGGAGCTGGTGTTCTCCGCCTCGTCAAGGTCCATGTGGTCATCGTCATAATCGTCGTCTTCTGGTTGTGATTGGTATGCGTATTCGTCTCCCTCTTCCTGCGCGGGAGAACACCAGTCAACACACATACTTCCCACAGAGTCGGGCCGATATATACGCACATCACTCGGAGGGTTGTTCATGTAAGCGTAGTCCGGGCGTGTTGTCCGCCGACGGGTGCGAGTTTCCCTCAACTCCGCAGACGCGATAAGCATGTTCCGCTGCTGGATCTTCCGCTGAGCCTTTTGGATTCTCTGTATCGCCGGCCCCAAGAGTTAGTCACGTGAATCTCGACAAATTGCCAGTAAAAACATCGACTGAGGCAGGAAAGATGCATCCGATCGCGGCGCGTGGCACCAAATATCACTAGTCTCAATGAACAGACGGAAACTCACCGCTAGTTCGTTGTCAATAATTTCGACTCTGTCCTGCAGAGCCTTGAGCAATGCGAGATGGGCGGTCTCAAGCTTCGACTTGCGCTCTCCGGCTTTGGGTTCGGAAGGTGCGCCCGCCTTCACCCTCTCTAGTATCGTCATGAATTCCTCACGCGTCGAGGCTATGGTCTGGAACGTGGCTGTGATTTTCCAAGGGTTCGTTGACATGTAGACCCTGGGTGAATCTGCCGAAATTAAGCGACCCGTTAGTAACGGTTTTAAACGCAATTCGATAACAGCATCCGCAAAGTGCCGGCAGTCCGATACGACCCTGGGCCGCATAGGCTGCAAACACCTGCAAATACCAAAAATCGTCCGAACGC
Source organism: Trametes versicolor FP-101664 SS1 (assembly GCF_000271585.1). Classification (NCBI taxonomy): domain Eukaryota; kingdom Fungi; phylum Basidiomycota; class Agaricomycetes; order Polyporales; family Polyporaceae; genus Trametes; species Trametes versicolor. Next base: position 1,851,599 of record NW_007360321.1, on the reverse strand, counting down.
CACCAAACTCACCGTCAATGACCCAGTAGCGTTTTCGGTCCTTGTCCTGGCCGAGAGGGATCAATTGTAGTCGTTCTTGGCTCTGCGGGTCGCCGGGAGGTGGTGGTAGGGCGGACGCCTCGATCTTCTTGTGCTTGTTGTGAATGACGCCCCACGCACGGTCGATCACTGCCTTGATCTCCAGGCTATAGCAGAGCTGCAGCTCCACCATTTGGCGCAGTATTTTGAGCTGTGGGGGAGGTGGTGGGGATGGAGCGCCGCACGGAAGGGGTGAGAAACGGGACAGGCGCACCTTCAAGTCCCAGTCCGCAGCGAAGAACCCTTCGGTCATGCTCGGGAACGGGTCCACGTTGATCTTTAGCGCGTCGTCCCAGAAAACAGTGTGCTCCGGGGTCTTGAAGTACTCCTGCAGCAGAGCCGCCACAGTTGTCGATATAACATCCGAGCTGGAGATTGCGCCACGTCGGTAAAACGTGTCATACACGCCGAAGGAGGGGTTGAGACCATGCGCACCTGAGATTACGCGTCCCCGGGCGCAGGTTGAGCACAAATCGCGAGAGTATCTGTGTCATGATCGGGTTGGGCTCCGGCGACAACAGCGCCTCCTCGAAACTAGTGGTCGTTTCCTCTATGATCAGACTGGGTTGTTCAAGCTCGGATTGAGATATCCAGACGTACTCCATGGGTGAATTCAGTCCTTCGACCTTCCCTCGCATGTTCGTGAAGCGACATATGAAGCCATATACAAAGAGAGACTCCCAGCGGTCCGAAGGATGCTTCGCGTTTGAAGGTGGGCAGATGTGGCCCTTTTTCTCAGAAGATTCAACAGGTGCGGGCTTCATGGTGAGTGTCGTGGGTGGAGAAGGTGCATGGACGAGTGAGAGTTGAGGTGAGGCACAGACTGGCGCCGCGAGTGGTCACGTTTATAGTGCCGACATCCTTATATTCCGTCATATCTATCGAACAAACACGGGGCAACAGAGTTATCTAGTTCAATACCAATTTCCTTCCCCTGCCGACGAGATGCGGCGCGAGATATTCGCAGACTAAGACACGAGGTAGGTAGCAAGCAAGCGATGTATTTCCACGGCGACACAGAAATACAAGAGGAGAATTGTACATGATTCGACGCGTCTTATCCTGGTCCGACCTGCGCGGTGACGTATGGTAAGCCCACTGAACACGAGTAACGCATCAGACTGGAGACATACTTTGGGGATGTCGTGGTGCTCGCTGAGGGCCTCGAGCTTGGAATTGAACTCGTTGACGCGGTCCTTGTGGGTCTTGTTCGCCAACCTCGCGACCTTCTCCGCAAGCTGAAGGGCAGAGTAAACACTTGATCGGGTAGAAAGTCGCAGATAGCGCACCCTCTTCTTCTGCACCTCCTCGAATCTCTTCTCAGCGGCGGTCTTCCGGTCACTAGTGCCCACGATCGCAGGGGAGTTGCGGCCACTCCCGGAGGGAGTGCCCGCATTGACATCGTCCTCTTTGATAGCACGCTCCAGTGCCTTCAACCGATCCTCGCCAGGAGAGATGGCTCTCTCCTTGTCCTTGTCCTTTGACTTGGATTTCTTCTTCCTTTGTGTGCGTAAGCGGAAGGGTAGGACTGGGCAATGTGGAGGCTCACTTCTTCACAATCCCACCATCGGTGACCCCTCCTTTGAGCTTGAGGGAGCCGCCAGGGCGGAAGTCGTAGTCCGAAGACATGGTCCGCGGGCGTGGTGGTCGTTCAGGTCATCAAGCTGGGGAGTCACACGTCACACACACCGCGCACAGAAGTGAGGCGTGACAGACACGCCCTGGGCGCGTCGCAAACCGCAGACTCCCGCTTGAGTCGTCGTCCGAGCTCATCCAGGTCTCCCTCTCCCCTCGGCCTGGTCCTTCTCCTCGCTGTGCAGCCCTAACTGCACCCGTCCTCCCGCTACTGTGCCATATACTCGTGAATGACTGTTTGACGATACTGCTCGGAAATCATGGCTATCCTCTCCTCCGCCCCGCTGCAATTCGTAGCTTCAATACCCCTCGCGACTCGGGTGATCACGGCCGCGACCATAGTTCTGTCCCTCTTCTACTACTTTCTCAGATGGTCTGGGACTCAGGTCACAGCCTTGCCATGGCTTGTTCTCCTCCCGGGCTCGAGTATCTTCTACCCGTGGACGTTCTTGACGTCCGCATTTGTTGAGAGTACCGTCCTAGAGGTACGCGCAACCTCATTCTCATACTTTGCCTTGGGACAGGTCGCTGACGACTACTGCAGCTCATATTCACGCTTATCACCATACCCCCATCTCTGCGATACCTAGAGCGGCTATGGGGCGCAGTAGAGACCGCAAAATTCGTCGTCGTGACCATCACCGTCTCGAATATCATCGCGTTCGGTCTGAATTGGTTGGAGTACGTGGTGTTGGGATATCCCGGTCTCCTGTGAGTCATTTGGACATTTACCACAAACGTCGGCTGAGCATGCTGGTTCGATTAGCTGGGAGCAGGCATATCACGGGCAAATGGCGCTGCAAATTGGTGTGCTTGTGGCGTTCACCCAGATCATACCTGAGCACCAAGTCCAACTGTTCGGTGTGATCAAAGCGAGGGTCAAGGTAAGGGATGGCAGACATATGCGGTACCAGTTTGCATCCTCATCAAGTTCCCTGTCAGACGTTGCCTATGGCATACGTGACCTTCTCGACGGTCATGTGTCTTGTCGGCTTCCAGTGCCCGTTCATCGTTATCCAGTTCGGATGGCTGGTGTCGTACCTTTGGCTCCGATTCTACAAGAAGAACTCTGGGGAAGTCTTGAGCGGAGGACCGGCGTACGGAGACCGCAGCGAGACGTTCGCCTTCGTCAGCTGGTTCCCTCCATTCATCCAGTGAGTACCATGCATTCTACCTCCGCGCACACCACTCATGTGTCGTTCAGCGTTCCCATCACCCTGCTTGCGAACACGGCTTACACCATTGCGAGCAAGTTCCATCTCATCCCGGTCGGAAACATCGACATAGAGGCTGGAGGGTACAGCCAACTGCCTGGCGGCGCACGCGCAGAAGCTGAAAGAAGACGGTACGTTGATGTATTCCCTGATGGCGGACGCTTTACTAACATACCGCAGTGCTATGGCGTTGAAAGCACTCGACCAGCGCGTGGCGTCTGGTGGATCATCACCCGCGCCGCCGCAGAGGGGGGCCAACGGCTCTGTCTCGCGCCCCGGCCCCTCTTCATTGAGTGAAACCCCGGCGCCCGCAGCAGCAGTTGCAGATACCTCATCAAAGGAGTCGTCGGATATTGCAGAGGGGGGTCGGTAATATGTGTTCTCTCTAGCTTTGCCTCGTAATTGCCTACACTCTACGTTTCCGGTGTATCTATACGAGCGCCTAATGGATCAAAACGCGTCGCGACGCGTCATGCAGCCCCGTCGAAGGGCTTCCTCTCTCCGAACTCTGCTTGTATGTGAAGATGTTATATACGCATAGAATCTCAGTAGACTGGAACGAACACATGATTCACTCCTTCAGATCATTCACTGTGGCTTGGGGCGCGACAAGCGCGACACCTGGGTGCTTGAGGCGCCCGATACCGTTCGGCAGTGCATCATCATGGGCGTCTAACTATGTACACTTGGTTCCCGCAGTCACTGTCCTCGCTGGTGTAACGCTCTCCGTATGGCTCGCCGTCCCTCTTCTGGCTCAATTGGTCTGGCAAACTCCCCTGAGATACCGCGTCGTAATGGCTCCGCGAGTTTCAACACCCCCAAGCGCGACTCCAACCATCTTGGCGAGGCTGCTCGAAGACCCGCCCCGCGCACTGCATCCTCGTCACAGAAACTGGACAGCTCAGTCAACTTCAACGACATTGACCCCGATGACCTGTTCACGAAATATACCGTCTCCGAGATTCGGACAGTGCAGCACCGCCTGAGGTAACTCATCGCGTTTACATGTGGCGGGAATACTGGAACCAACCTGGCACACAGGGCTGAGGCGGATGCGAAGCAGGAGGAGCTGCGGCTTATGGTTGGGTGCGTAAATTCGGCATGTGTTTGCCCGGTAGTGTGCTAAGGGCTTAACGAAAGGACAGGGAACGGTACCGGGACCTTCTGCAGGCCTCGACGTCTATACTGGCTCTCGCGAAATCCTCAACAAATGTGCTTGAGGCCCTAGAAGAGATGCGGGACACCGTGCACTCTATCGCCCCCTCACGAGCGCCGAAACGTGCAATCAGTGGTGAAGGTGAGTCCGCATCCACCCCACAGTACTGCCGTGCTAGTGTTGACGCTACCGGTTCAGACAAGCACCTACAAGCATTGCAGTCCTTGTCAGCTCATGTCAAGTTGCTTCTGGATGCACCGGAACACCTCTGGCGTTTGATGGAGCGTAAATCGTACCTCAATGCTGCCTGGCTCTTCCTGCTCGCCCGTGTGGTCCACAGAGCGCTCTCGCAAGATGAGGATGACCAGAGTTGGCATGCGTACGGAATTGACGTCTCGGTATGCATACATCTTTGCATATATGCAGCATGCTGAATTGCGTCGTGACAGGAGCAATTGCCGCTGGTGCAACGACAATGGGATACCATCGCGCCATTCCGCCCCCAAATATCACACAGGGCGACGCTGTTTCTGAGGGAGCCGAATAGCACACCGGGGGTGCGTACTGGTCTACCGCTCCTACGACGCATGCTAAACGTATGGCAGGAGGTCTGCGCAACACTCTTAACCCTTCACCTCCTTGACGCTCGACCGATTCCGGACATGTTGTCCATATACCTAGCGCAGCGAACGAAGACGTTGTCAGGGCTGCTAACTCGCAACGCCTCTACGTCCTCTAATGGCAACTCAGCGGACTCCAAGCCGAACGGCAAGACTCCTCATCGACCACGGAAAGTCGTGGTCAAGGAGGCCAAATGCAATGCAGAGACGGTCTTGGAGGCAGTATCGCGCACAGTAGGCACGGCGAGACTCATGTTCGCGGACGCCCCATTTGGCGACTCGTCTTTGATGAAGGCGGCGCTACATTTCTTCCAGGTTCCTACCGACAGTCTAGCCCAACTGCCTCCAGAGCTGCAGTTGTCCACGCAACTGCTATTGTCATCATTGCCATCTTCGAGCCATCTCCTTCTACTCCCACAGAACGTTCGTGCCTACAAACCCTACGTCGATAACACAGCGCTCCTTTCGTCTAGCCTGCAAACCCAACTACAAGACAAGCTCCGAGCCTGGTTCAATAAGGCGCTACAGGAGCTTCACGACGCACTCGCGGATTGGTTCTCCCCTTTGGAGTCCATACAAGAAGTGTGGAGCGTGCGCTCTGCGCTGCTGCAATGGCTCAATGGCGCAGAGGGCCTTGATCCATCTGAGCGACAAGAACTCGAGTCTGTCATCAACGCTGCGTCCCTAAGCCAGGCAACGGCCGTTTGGAAGACCGCATTAGGCCGCCTTGAAGCCTCCTTCCGAGGCGCCATCGCGGCCGCGACGACTGCACTCGCGGAAACTACTGACGAACATATACTCGGTAAGCCAACTCGTCCGACCTGACTTACAGGCAACTGACGGACCACAGATACCCAGCCTATCACACATCTATTGCAGGCTCCGCCTATACCAACAGGCTTACAGGCCGGTGCCCACAGCGCTGCTATGGCCGCTACCCAGTTCGCGAAGTACAGGTCATCTCTACGGCAACAGCTCAACGGGCGCACGCCCTTGGTGGAGTCCGCGCTGGCCACCCTTGAGCGTTATGCTTCCGAGATCCAAGAAGACCTCGCTGCGATGCAGAAGTCGCTTGACAACAAGACGTGCGTCACTGCATGCTATGAAGAGCGGCCTGATTTTGACGGTGCTTCCCTCTTGCAGCGATTTAGTTCAACAACTATCAGATGCGTATCGGGCAGACGCGGAAGCTGTCTGCGGAACCGTGTGCTCAGTACTGGAGACTACAGTTGCTGGAGAAGGTCGGTCGAACAGTGCTACAGAGCAAGTTGATATTAATGCCTTTGACTGCTCAGAACCCGTGCTGAGGATTTCGGTATATGTCGGCCGGATATCACAAGAACTGGTTACCTCTTCGCACTTCTTTACACAAATCGGTTGCGGTGAGGCGGCAACACGACGTAGGCGCGATCATACTTCCCGCCCTCGTCTCATGCTCACCAGTGCTTACAGGATTCCACGAACGTTTGACTGCGCTGGCTTTCAAGCTCATGCAGGACTGGCGCGAACGGACGGTTTCCAAAGTAGTACTAGGCGACTTGGAAACTAGCCGGTTGTCTGATCCTCGTAACCCATCCAAAGGTGCGAACACCAATAGATGCGCACCTACCGTCAAATTCTGACTTCGCGCAGGGGACGCGATTCTGCCCAGTCGACCGTCAACAGTTCTTACAGAAGCTTTGCTCTCTCTATCGTCCGAGATGCAACAGCTCGGTACCTGTCTAGACGATGACCGTCGCCAACGACAAGTCGGCTTGACGGTAGAGCGGTTCATCGCTGCTTTCCTAGAACGACAAGAAATCCTGCCTCGACGGCATGCTGAAGATCTCCAGTCTCTGTGGGATGCAACGTTCCTCCGTCGGCTCGCACGACTATGGGAGACGACTGCCAAAGACGTACTTGAACGTGTAGATGCCAACATCGCGCGCTGGTGGGAGGTCTGTTATCTATTGTTGGGACATCGCCTGGGCTCATTCCACTGACGTCGACCCTCTGCAGCGTGATGATGCCAAGATACCACCACAGCCCGACATCGACGCATCGACGCAGGAGTTCCTCACCAAGACGCAAGTTCTGCTCGCACCGCTTCTCCCTTCACGCGCGCCACAAGGGACCCGGCCCACCAAGAAAGCAGACAAAGCCTCGAGTCTGCTTCTCTTTGGCACGCCGGGGGTCGAGCAGGGTTTCGAGCCGGCCTTGGAACTCGTAAAAACGCCCCCACGGTTTGGCCTGCTCCTCGTTGGCGGCGCAGCTCTCCGATAGATATACCTGTACAGCCGGATATACACTGCCAGACTAGCGCTCTCACGCTTGACATAATGCATCTCACTCTTTCTCGTGCGCCAGGTGCAGGCTCCCGGAGGCGAACATATAGTTTGCCGCAGTCTACGAGAGATCGCCGGTTGCAAACCTACTTTCATGTTTATATTTGGTGAGTAGCCTTGGGCACAGTTCGCCGTCGGTATGCCCCGAAATAACATAGCGCCCCGACCGACTAACGGGGAAGTCAATCTCTTTTTTTTTTTTTTTTTTTTTACGGTGCTAACCTAGATAGTGCCTCTGGCACCTGTTCTAGGCTATTGCAGGTTTAGGGGATTTTCACCCATTACACCGCGCCGGGGGAAATGCTTTATGCACACGTTATCGTTCGTAGTGTGGGACTCCTCCGACGCCATAGTCTACTATCCATTTTCTCTAGGCGCGTAAGTCTCTAGGTTACCCACTAAAACCCCCGGAGAATTAATCCAATCGTCTGGCAGCCCTTTTTGGTCTTGTAGGACTCCGTGCCATGTTGCTAGCACTACTTCTCGGCGTATTGCCTTCTTTCCTAGCATCGGATGCACTAGCCCTTGGTCTATTTGCAGTCTTTTGTTCATTACCGCGGCCCATCGCTTTGTTATCTCTCTGTGAGAGTGGTCTTTGGCCGGGTCAAAGCTTACGCTAATCGTGCGTTCGCAGCGCATCTTCCAGATTAGGTGGACTGCTTCGGTGAGCACTATTTGCATTAGCCTGTCTTTCCCCGCTTCATTGGTTTTTGATTTGCCTTTCAGCGAGAGTATTGGCGCCGCCAACACTGATCCAATTCGGAGCGCCGGCATGCGTACTTCGCGTCTCCGGAGGATCGCCTTTGCTAATTCCCATATTTCCCCCTGCCCTGGGGCGTCGCATTCTAGTATGATGTGCTCTAGCGTTTCAAGGCACCCACAGTGGTTGCAGTTTGCACGCTGTTCGTAGCCCGGTATGTTATCCCAATACCTGCCTATTTTGAGTGCTCCGTGGATTGCTTTCCACCAGAAGTCTCGGAATGAGCGCCGCACATGTTGGGCCCTTATTCCTTTCCATATAGCCCCTTCATGGGGATGCAGGTTCCAGTCGTCCGCCAGGCAGTCCCGGATTTGTTCGATCATATGGTCAGTCGATTTCCTCGCTGTCCTTTGGTCCTCGATTATCGACTTATACGCCATCTTTTGCGTCAGGGCTGTCATTTTGACTCCCGTCGCTACAAAGCCTCTTGGCGGTGGCGGGAGGCTAGATGTCTGCTGGGCCTCGAGGCTCGCTCCCGCCTTTGCTAGTTCGTCCGCTCCATCGTTTCCCGGGACTCCGCTATGCCCTTTAACCCATTTGAAAGTTACCGGCGCCGACCTGCTCCGGAGTCGTGCCGCAACGTCTTGGATCATTTCCGCGAGCACAAGTCCTTTCCAGCCCTTGTCCTCCCAGGCTTGGAGGTGTTTGGTAAGTCCATCGATCACGAATAGTGAGTCCGTCACAATTTGCATCGGCACGAAGGGCGGTACTGCGTTCGCTGCCACCGCAATCGCGTATAATTCCCCCGCCTGGTTTGTTTGTATCGGTCCTGGCACCCGTGCCGCTATGTTCCGCGGATCATCAGGTCCAAACCAAAGTCCGCTTCCTGCTGTTGCGTTCGACGCACCGTTGGACATTGCTGATCCATCTGTGTATATCTCGGTTTCCTGCTCGTCCACTTGATACGGTTTTGGAGGCCTTCGAGGCAGGGGGGCGTTTGGATCACTCGGCTCTGTGAATACGCGGAAGCAGGAGGCCACATAGGGGCCGGACTTGATGGATGGGTTGAAGGTGATAGTCTGTCGGTTGTATCTCGCCTCTTTGTTTCTGTCTAACCTCCTCTTTGTTAGTGTTAGTCCGTCTCCAGGGTCCGGGATGCCCGGCCTCCACGTTGGTAGGAGTTGTTCCAGAGCACGCTTTGCCGCTTTTGCGCACCGGTTAGGGTCGGAGCAGTGGTGCACGTCCCTATCTGTAGTGCAGTCTCGACACCGGCATGCCTTGTTCAGGGTATGGCGGCCATCCCCGTCGCTTCCTTGGTCATTTCTCCTACATAGCCTGTTCGCCGTGTTGACGCAGTCCTTTACGGTCCGTACGCCGTGGTTGTCGCGTAGGCATTTCGCAGCTACTGAGTTTGCGGAGGATCTAGCGTCCGATTTTCGGATGTGGTACCAGATTGGGAGGGCGAGCCGGATTTCTTCTGTGGGGTATGGGGAGTAGAACGATACTTTGTGTTTTTTTGCTACCTTGACCAGCGCCTTCAGCGTGACCGGGAGCCCTGCTGCTGTTCTCGTACTTATCTCCCATCCTTGGAGGTAGGCGTTTATTCTGGCGCTCCGGTCAACTCTTGCGTGTGCTGCTGTCGCCGCTTTCGCGAACAGGACGTCCGCTAGGTGCGCCCACTGCGGCCTTGTTGGGGAGAGATCCAGGTACAATTTCACCATCATTAGGTCGATCGCTTCGTTTCTCACTTTCAAGTTCAGCAGCCCCAGGCCTCCTTTTTGTATCGGCATATACAGCATCTCTCTCTTGATCGGCGGGATCGTGGCTCCATCCCAGAGGAAGTCTGTTATCATGGCGCTGAGTCTTTCGGTTATTCTCGGCGGCATGCCTTGTGCCGCAGTCAGGAATTGCGTACGTCCGCCTATTTCCATCCCTATTATCAGCTTTTTTCCGTATAACGTCGGGCGTCTTAGCTTCCATCTTTGCAGGTTTCTTCGTATTGTTTCTACAATCGGCTGCCAGGCCATTTCCTCATCGACATCGTTACCTACCCAGGCTCCTAGCAACCTTACCGCTTGGCCGTCTGGCGTGATGCGTACGTCCGTCGGCAGCTCTGGTGCCTCTTCATTTAACTTGCGGGTTCTTACTACTCGGTCCCGGTATTCTGCCGGGCCTATCGGTATGACTTCGGTCTTGTCTTTGTTGAATTTCGCTCTCGACGCGGCGCACCACTTCGTCAGGATGTCTGTTAACATGCTGTATTCGTCTTGCGCATCTAGGTAAACCGTCGTATCGTCTGCGAACAGCTTGGTTATTAACTTCTCGGCGTTTCCAGGCATTTTTATCCCTTTCAGTTCCGATTTTCGCAGGAGAATTGCTAGTGGTTCTATTGCCAGGTTAAAGAGTAGGCACGACAGTGGGTCACCCTGTCGAACCCCTCTGATTATTTTAAAGCTCTTCCCTAGGGTGCCGTTGATCATGACTGCGCTTACCGCCCCGTTGTATAGGGATTGTACAGTTCTTATGAAGTTCTCAGGTATGTTAAATCTTCTCATTACATCCCACAGGTATTTGTGATTAATCCTGTCGTAGGCTTTCTCCTGATCCAGGGCTACTATCACGCCCTCCACTTCTTCTGCTTCCGCAAGCTTTACTGTCATTTCCGCAAGTCTAATGTGGTCTAGTATCCGGCGTCCGGGCAGGAAACCCGCCTGATCCTCGTGTATTAACATGTCTGCAGCGCCCGTCAGCTTGGTTGTCAGCGCCCTGGTGAAGATCTTGTAGTCTGTGTTAAGCAACGTAATGGGTCTGTAGTTTCCAATTATCCGCGGGTCATTCTTCTTATATATTGGGCAGATCCACCCTTCCGCGAAGCGCGTAGACCGGTCGACTCCGTGCATTTCTATGTCGTTATAAACTCTACATAGGGCTTGCGCGACATTGAAGGCCTGTTTTCCGGCTTTTGCGTCTCTTCTATACCATGCCATGTACGTTTTCCACACCTCCGTCGGGACGCCATCTAGGCCCGGGGCCTTGCCACTTGCCGCTTCATCTATCGCCTGCTCCACCTCGTAGGACTTGATCTTTTCTGCTAGCTCGGCTTTGTGCCTGTTTGGGAGCCTTCGTTCAACAACTTCGTTCACTTCTTGTATGTCTTTCTCGTGCTGTTCATCCGAGGTAGGTGGGTCTAGCATCTGGAGCTCATCGAAAAACCTCGTTGCTACTTCTAACATTCCCTCCGTGTTGCGGACGTATATTCGGCGGTCTCCTTCCTTGTCCTTTTCCATTTCATATATTGTGGCATCTGGTTTGGGCGGCGCGTTACATCGCGTCCAGTAGCATCCTATCTTCTCTCCAAGTGCCCAGTCTTTTGCGGCATTTAGCTCGCGTCTCTTGCTGAAGCGTTTAATTTCTAGCTCTTTTATACGTTGCTTGAGTATAGCGCCACTCTCGGCTGATGCTCTTTGGGCGTCGGTGCCCTCTTCAAGATTTGTGGCGCTGTCACACTGATCAGCAAGCATTTGCCTAAGCTCTTTGAGTTTTTTGTCCATGACTGATGCCCGGATTTTTAGGCGGCTTCTCGCTTCTCCTACTAATCGTTGTTTGAAGGCTGCGAATATCGTTTGCGGGTTATCCTCTTCAGTCCTTACCGCGCAAGCCTGGAGCTTATCTTGGAGCTCGTTCCCAAGGGCACGCATTTTGTCTATGAATTGTTTATCGCTCAGGAGGTGCGTTGGCATCGCCCATCTGCCAGGACCTATTGCAGGCGCGTCGTAGTTCGCTAGCGTCAGGCTTACCAGCTGGTGGTCGGTTTGTATGCCTGCTTCCTTCATTTCCCAGTCTGCCGCGGCGTTTACTAGTTTCTTGGACAGGTAGATTCTGTCAAGCCGCGACTGGCTTACCATCCCAGTTTGGTTGAACGTGTAGCGTTTGACCGTAGGGTGCGCATGTCGCCATGAGTCTACCATGTTTGCGTAGTTCATCAGCGACGCTAGTGCCTCAGTGGCTGGGTGTGGGTCCGGATGTGCAGGCGCCCTGTCAAGCGCGTCTTCCACGACATTGAAGTCTCCTAGTATAACGTCCGGTTTGGGGTGTCCCGTGCTCCGGATTTCATCTTGTACTTTATTCCAGAAGTCCGCATTCTCGCTTGCGCTATTTGGTGCGTATACGTTTAGTACTGTTATGTTTTTCCCCGGTGACCATTGCGTGGTCGCGCGTATTGCTCTTCCAGGCACTAGTACATCTATTGACACTTCTTTGTCTCCGAAGTATCTTTTGCTGATCACGAAGGCGACTCCCGCCGCTCCTGTCTCGTTCCTACTATCTGGGGAGCCTAGGACTTTCAGCTGTGAGCCGAAGAGCGTGTTTAGGGTTTCTATCCGTTCTTCGGTGAGGTGCGCTTCCTGTATTGCTAGGATGGCAATTCGCTGCTCCTTGATTATCTGGTTTATGCATAACCATTTGTCGCTGGTTCCGCCCCCTGCGTTCTGGCCGAAACCTTTCATGTTTAATGTTGCCAGCCGGAGCCGACCCCTCGTCTTTCTCTTTGACCGCCTGCCCTCCTTCTGCCTATTCTCTCCGTCTTCAGACACCACCGGGGTGTTTCTTCCCGGTGGGACGCCACCGTAGTCCACCGATCCTTCATCAGGCCACTGCTCGGCGTCAGGGGCTCGTCGCCTTCCGTCTCGGCGGACGCGCTGATCACCAGTACCCGAACTATTCATCCGTTGCGTGTTTTCAATATGATGTGTGTTTGCAGTCGGGTGTTTCCCGCTGCATATCGACCATTTTGCAGCGGTAGCGAGCTTTTCCCAGCTCGCAGGGCGGTCTCTTCATCCTTAACAGGCGGCTACTCTAGGAGCGCGGCCGTCTCGGTCGGCGTACCGTGCCTAAATAGGCCTCCGATTTATATAGGCCTAGTCATGGGTCGCTTTCCTGTGCCGTGGTTTACACTGCCAGTAAATTTGGGCGACCGTGTTCCTGGGGGGGAGGGAGAAGGCGGGAAGGGGTCAGTTACTCATTAAGCACCTCGGGCGCGCTTTGCGTCTCCGTATCACTCTTTTAACTTCAGCGCGATTTAGCGGTGTTTCCGGTTTTGCGGGGACCATGTATGTATTAGCGCATATGGCGTATTTGCGCCTTGCGGTTGGGGGTACTTCAGCGAGCTAGGCTAGTTAACGGTGTCGGGGATTCTATGTATATGTAGCTACAGTCGTACTTCAGGGCGGCTCATCTATAACTGCGGGCTCTGCCTACTGTCCCCTGCCTCGTTTACCCGCGAAACCGCTGCCTCGTTTGGCGAATCCCCTGCCTCGCCCGAAACCAGGGCCGGCTGGGGCGTTCGACGTGAAGCGGCCTGGGCCAGCGGTGTTGCCCTGCGCGGCCGCGTTCCTCTGCGCCGACTGGACGACCATGCTCGAGTAGTGGCCCCCAGCCGGAGGGGCGTTCCAGGATGGGACGTTCTGGAAGGGACAGAGGGTGGTGGGGTGGTCTGCTCCATGGCACCCAGCGCAATAGACGTTGTCGCGCGCCGTCGCGGGGAGGTCGTAGTCGTTTTCGAAGGAAAGGGAGCGAAGGAGGCTCTTCCATTCGGCCCATTGCTGGGGCGTGTGCGTGGGGGGCTCGATGTAGATGCGGGCTACAAGGTTCCCGCTCCCGAGCTCCTCGACGCGTACTTTGAGAGTGCTGAGAATGTAGGAGACGGCCTGAGCCGTCTCGAAGTACGCGAAGTCCGGGTTTGTATCGAGGTACCTCTCGATCGCCGGCAGCACTAGTGGTCCTTCGAGGGTCTCCCGGACAGTGCCTTCGATGAGATCGGCGTGGATGAATCCAGCAATCGTGAGGGCGTACGTCGGGGTGCGATTTCTGCACGGGAATGCGATGAGGGTTATGGCGCGGCAGGACCAGACCCTCCCTTCCAGCAGGCGAGCTACGCTGTCCGGGAGGAGGTCGACTGCCGCCCATGTGGCCGGCGGGTTTCGCGAGCTCGCGTCTGCCTCCGGCGGTACAAGGTGCGGGTTCTGTTGTCCCGTGATGATCGTCACAACCCTCGCCAGCGTGACCGCTATGCCTCGGGCCTGGCCTTGCCTCGGGTACCCCAGGTTGTAGATCAGGAAGAGGACCGTGTTGAGCTGGGGTTGCCGGCGGAGCATGTCTTGCTTCGATTTGGCCAGGTCGCGGAAGAGTGCGTCAGGTTCATCGAAGTAGACTTTAGGGAAGCCGTCCAGGGGCCGGGGAGTGAAGGCGAAGTCGCCGATGGCAGGGAGGGCCGGTATCATCCCTCTCTGTAGGCCGTCAGGGTGCCGGATCTGCACGATGTGCGATCTGTCCCCGGCGTCCTTCAGGTTCCGGGGGTTCGGCGGGTGGTTGGCGACGTCTGGCTCAGCCGCGGGTGCCTCGTTGGGGGGCGCCGGGGTGCTAGGCCGCGTCCCAGCTTGGTCCTGCGCGTGGTCTACTTCCATGGCGACGTTGTCTGCCAGGTTTTGGCCTCCAGGCGGCGGCGGTGCCCCAGCCAGACCGAGAGAGTTGGTCCTGCGGAAGCTAGCCCTCGACGGGCCGGCTAGCATCTCGCGCCTCGCGGCTTGGCTAGCGCGGAGCCACTCGTTGCGGGCTTGGCTGAGATCAGCGTCTCGGAAGGGTGGGACATACTGCATCCCGTAGATGGCCCGTGCCATCTGCCGCGAGAGGACCGGCACGTCGGGGTCTACACCTCCCATGTACATGCGAGTATGCGCGAGGTCTATGCGTGTATTGTCAACGCCAACGTACATTATGTAACACAGTCACTTCTGGGACCTACTGGTACTAGAGCCCCCCGCGTTCTCGAGGTCAATCGCGCCGTAGTCCAGGTCCGGCATGTCTACCCAGTAGTCTTCTTCGTTCGGCGGCGGGTAGTTTCCCGTGACGACGGTGCCCTGCGGGATCGGCGGCGGCAGCGGGTGGAATGGGCCACGGGCCACGAGCTCTGCGGTGAGGTCGCGCGTACCCGCCTGCGTCTGGCGCGTTTGGGTTCTCGAGCGAGATGGGTGCGGCGTGGCGCCTGCTGTGGTGTGCGTCCTGGCCAGGTGGGGGCTAGGCGTGACGGGCGGGCCTCCCTGCTGCGTCTCCGGCCTGGTCGGGAAGAGGAAACGCGGGAGCGGCGGCGGGGATACGTATCTGGCCCTCTTCCTACCCTTTCGCTCGTCTTCCTCGCGCAGGAACCTGTCTCTGCCTGCTAGCCCGCCCTCCGGGGCGTGCCCTGGCTTGAAGCGGGTCCCTAAGCCGCTAGGGAAGCCAGAGGGCTGCGAGTATATGATGCGGCGGGGGAGCGGGTTCGTGGCGGGGATCCTGCGCGGTGTCTTGGCTTCTCCTTCGCCGCGGTCAGATGCAGGGGACGGCCAGCGGACTGTCTCGGGGATGGTCGTTGAAGGTGCGGGTGAGGGGGTGTCCGGGAGGCTCGAGGGCGGCGGGTGCTCGCGCCTTTTGCCCTTGTCCACCTTGCGAGGCTGCTCGCTGTCGGTGGCCTCCTCGTCCTCATCCCCGCCGTCATCGCGCGGTTCGGCGTCGGACATCTCTGCATCGTCCTGTTGGGTGGCGGGTTCATCCGTCGACATCGTCGTCTCGGAGGGCGGCCCCCTAGCGGCCTGCGTGCGTGTTAGCTGCGTGCATGTGCTGCCGCGTTTCCTGCTCACCTCGCGGCGGATGTGCTCTGCGAACGCCGGCAGGAGCGAGGGCCTGGGGCTGTTCCAGACCACTCGGTCCTCGTCCGGGCGTTGCATCTCGTCCTCGAAAGCCCTTATGCCGTCCGGCGGAGTCGGAGTGCGGCTCAGGGTGCCTTTCGGGAGGTTGTGGTTGCCAAAGCGTCCCCGGAGGACCGTTCTCGGCGTCGGCGTCTGAGGCGGGCTCGACATGGGTGTTTGGGGGTGGTCGCGCAGCAAGATGGTAGGCGGAGGGAGGCAAGGTGCGTGGGTGGGCGTCGAGCTCGCGTTTTCCTCGTTGGGGAGGTGAAGTCGCGTCGTGTCGTTAACGGCCTTCTCTTCCCTTTTTATCCTCCTGCCCGGCGCTGCTTGCTGCCCTCTGCTTGTCTGCCTGCGTCCGTTCCACAACATCTCTACATGTCGAGATGCTGGAGTATGATCGCTTATGCTTGTCGTTCGTAGGCGTTCCGTTTTTGGACGGGTTGCAGTGTCGTGGCCGGGTGCCTCAGTAGCTTCCCGCGAGATCGCTTGCGGACGGTTAACGATTATGTCATTTACGTAGAGCGTCACTCACGACGTCTTTCTCATGTTGTGCACCGTCTCTTAAAAGCTCCTCGATCGGGCTTTCATATCGTTCTGGGGCGCGCGTTTCGGGCTCATACTGGTTTGGGTTGTACTGTTCGGTGGTGGTCTGTGTATACACAGGGGGGCCTCTCACATCATTGCCACTTCGCGTTGGTGGCGGTGGTCCTCGTCGATCTGATGGGGGCACTACTCGTGTTTCCCTCTCCGGCCTTCTATCGGGTGCTGTCTATTGTTACTCTACTGCCGCTGCTCCGGCAAACTCCTATCCACTTCTCTGCTGCTGCGCTCTCCCGTAATGCGACGATGACTCCCCCTCCGCTCTCTCCTAGTGACTCGTTCAGCGTTTATCCCGGATGACTCCTCTCTCGCTTGCGGCGATAGAGCGCGTCGCTCACATTAGGGAGTCCCGCGCGTAGTCATTTCCCTTGCGTCATCGGGCCGGGGCACGTCGGGGCGCGTCGGGCGATCTACGGGGCTGTGCGGAGGGTGTCGGGGTTCCAGTCCACGAGCTCGCGCGCTCGGCGGGAGCTTGGCCCGGCGTATGCCGTGGGCGCGTCGTCCCCGAGTTCGCCGGTGGCGGGTTTGGCGTCTCCGTCCTTGCTGCCTGCAGCGAGCTGCTCCAGGCGACTAGCGAGCTCTCTTGCGAAAGCCTCCCGTGCCGGGCGCTCTGCCTCGCGGGGAACTCGGAGGTGGGCAAGGGATATTTGGGCGTCAGGGAAGTCGTTTCTAACCATGAACTCGACCTCCTGCTTGTCCTGCCGTCTCACTCCAATTATCGGCCCGCGGATGGGGAGGGTTATGAGGCCCTCGTACGTCGCCACCAGTGCAGGCTCCTCTCCGTAGTCATCCACCAGGGCGTGTTCCACCGCCATTTGCAGCTGGACAACACGCCCAATCGCTAGGACCTTGGCGTACACGTGGGAGGCCGAAAAGACGGCTGTCGTTGTGTCTGGCGGCGGGGGTTGGTGCGGTTTGGCGACTTCGTCGGCCTGGATGAGGATGGGGAGGGCGTCGATGGACATGGTGTGGTGGTGGAAGTGGGCGGTGTTTTTTGGGGGTGTTTTCCTCAATGACTGGGTGCCTTTGTACCTGCGTACGCGTCGCTTCGTCTGGGGTTCTTTGCGGGTCTCCCAGGGGCTGCGGTCAGGCTTACGTAGAGTGAATAATGCACAACAAGATGTTTGTTAAGCGAGAGTCGGTTGAAGCTAAGCGAGGGACTGTGAGTTAGTCATGGCGTGCAGACAGCAAGCGAGGCGTCTGTTCCTGCACTGGCAGGCCTCTCAGCGCTCTGGTATTCGGACGCAAGCTCGTGGGCAGTGGGTCACGGTCCATTTAGGCCTCTTAGCATTTTGGCAGCTTCAGGGCTCCTTACGGGCACGGGAGACTGTTTTGCCTCAGCTCCTCGTTCCTAGTTCGCTTCCAAATCTGGAAGGCCTCAACTCGTCTTTAGGCTTCCTTTAGCGCTTTCGTAGCCTCGTGGATGATTTGGGCTTTCGCCCCGATCAGCCCGGGTTACGACTTTCCATTCCAGGCGTTCATCACTTTAGCCTGGGCCGGCCGGTTCGGCGCCGGGCGCCCGCAGCCCACTAGCGCTTGCGCGCGCGGGCTACGTCCATATTTTGGCGCCGGCCAGCGTTGCTGCAGCAAGACTTGTCCCCTTAGGGCTCAGCTCATAGGAGCCTGCTTTCGTAGCATATCCCGTGGTGGGAGCCCGCGGTGGGCGCCCTCGATGGGCATTTCAGGGGTGGGGGGGGAGGGCAGGCAGGTTGGGGGGCGTCGCCAGCACGCCATCCTTTGGGCCTCCAGTTCGGAGGTTGTCCATGCCATAGCTTACCCTATTCTCGTCTCTTCTAACGCTCCGGGTGTTGCCTACGTGCGCACACCTTCCTCTCCTCTGTCTATTATGCTCCGCGCGCTACTATTCGCGGAGGTATGGTATGTAGATTGGAAGTATCCCCGCACCAAGGGCTCAGCTTGGGCGTGGGAAAGTTGACCGTGGTGGTGGTTGACTCGACGGGGAAGTCAATCTCGACTTTATTCGAGCCGATCATTCTGCCCCGCCGCGCTGATCATCATCATAGCCATCGACCCCCACCAACCCCCACGCAAAACCAGAAGCGCTCCGTATCCCCCAGTAACATCCCAGCAATCCTGAGGCCCTTCATTGTACGTTCATCGTAGAACACGTATACCATGCGGGCCCATTGTCCGCATCACAGGGCACTTCGGGGCCCACGACGTCGGTCCGTATCTGTTTACAATCATTTCAACGTGATATGCTCCCCTGCTGATCGCGGCGTGCGCAGGACACCGCCCTACGGCCACAACGCGTGATGTAACACCCAAAGAGGGCGCCAGCCTCGGTCAGACATCATTGGTCGTATCACCCTGAACGCGCGGAGGCCGATGCTCCCATGGCCATCGACTTCTCAACTTCTCTCGCGTCCCCCCACCTATGAAGACGATCGCGTCCCGCCCTCCCGCCCGTGCGCCCTGAACGCTCTCTCTCGCCCCAGCAGCACTGGCTGCTACTGGTCCCCCGGCTCTCCTGCTCGCTGGCCGCTGGTCGCAGGAACCCCACTCCGCTCGAGACGCGAAGCAAGCTGGGACCGGAGTTGATCTCCAGGACGAGCGCAGGTCGCCCGGGTGACGAGCCTAATGAGAGGTGAGCCGCAGCCCGCGTACCTAGTGCATGTCTCGCACTGGCAGCGAGTCCGAGAGCTGAGCGGCGGTGCGACCGCAGAACCCCCTCCGCCGGACTTGCGGGGCCTCACGCCTGTATTCCTCACGATCCACGTCCTCGGCGGCCACATTGGGCTGCCGCTCGTTGTAGCAACATTCCTCATCTCGAAGACGGCAAAGCGGCACCCCACGATCATTAACTTCTGTGTTATATGGATACTGTATTCTATTATCTATTGCCTCCTGTGCGTCCATCTCGACCTTGCTCCGAAGCCGCGCTAGTGTACTGAGGGGATGCTAGGCTTTACGGAGGCAGTGAGCTGCAAGAGCACCCTCCTTACGCGCTATGCCTTACCCAGGCCGCTATGAATTACGCTGCGCCCCCGATGTGAGTTCTCGTGTTACAAGTCCTCCCCGCGGCCTTTCTGAAGACATACCGCCTTAATAGGGCCGTCGTCGCGGGTCTTGCAGTCGTTCTCCAGGTGAGGCTCGTGCCTATGTCATCTATATGCGCTCACTAACGTCAAACGCCACGCCACGCAGATATGGAGTACGTTCGTGGAACCCTGGAAGGAGGCTCGTCTCGTTAACATCCCTCAGTGGATCAAGCTGCTCGCCGTATGTCGCTCAAGCGCACTTGGTCAACATGGATGCAGACTCACTATGATAATATGTCGCAGATGATCTTGCCGCCCTACCTGGTCTTCATCGGGTTCAGTCTTTCGGCCGGATACGTGCGTACACCCTACTCTGAACTGGGACAAGTAGCTGACACTACGCTCGTAGTATGGCCTCAAGAATCCCCACTGGGTCCAAGTCAAGAACGGACTCTACTGCGGCCTCATGCATGGCAACTTGTACGTGAATACTCCCCCCGTGTCCTTCAGCGCACCATTTGACAGTGCCATCTGCAGCGAGATGCTCGCTGTTCCCATATTTTGCGGAACACTTGTCTTGATCATCATTGGTTTCGAAGGTGCGTATCTACTAACTCTGTTCATCCGCATACTCCCTGACCTGACACGATCTCAGTTGCGACGATTGTACGATATTTCAGGGGACGCCGGCTCATCAAGAAGGTTTTCCCCTTGGTAGACCGGAAGGAGCCGTCGCTCTCCCCTTGGTGCAGGGTGCGTCTCGGCAGTGAATACGTGCCCTGGAGGTTCTGACTAAGACGCGGACATCTTTACAGGCCGCGCTCTTCCTGATTTATGCAGCGCTGACCCTTGGGTACGTCCGCCCGCACACATGTTTAGCGTAATGGGGCAGCTTATGCTCAAGCTGTGTAGGGTGTGCATCATGGAACTGAAGCAGGAAGCGAGCGTGTTCGGATACATGATACAAGCAGCCTGTGAGTATTTGTATTTCATTGCTTTCACCTGGCAGGTCTGACCGCTACAACAGTGCCCTTGGCCGCGTTCCTTATATTCGGGTTGCAAAAGGTGCGCAAACAATTGGAGGATGTACCTCTTTGCAAACGTTAACACCGTTTTCAGGACATCGTCTTGACGTGGTTTTCCATGAACCGCAAGAACAGGTGGACACCCGACGAGCCAACCATCAGGATATCTGGCGAGCCCGGACGCATTGCACGCACCATTTCGCTTATGTCAAACACCACGATCGACTCGACCACGCCTATCGCATCGCACCCTTCTTCAGCACTCTCCCATGGATGCGGTTCAATCGTGTAATGGCCATGTCGACATGCGACGGCAACCTGCCACTCTAACGCGGAAGACCATCGCTTGCGCCGAGTTAGGTCGACCACAGGGCATAGACCCAAATCCCCAGGAGCCGCACAGAGGACGCCCGTCTGGACGTGTTCGGCGAAAGCGGTGCTCTCAGGGAGTCCGCACGCCGCAGCGTGACAACACTTCGCGCGCAGAACGGACCAACGACTTCCTTGCGATCTTCAGGAGTACCGTCGATGGACCCCTTGCGCGCGTAGATGGTGGCTTTGAGGAGGGTGGTCTGGGTGACGAAGGGAGCGTGGATGTTTCGAGAGAAGAAATAAATATCCCCTATGTACACAAGTGACGTCCGAAATCCTGCAGCCAGGCGGATCATGCGCCGCCTCTGTGACAATGTTTAGCCTATTGTTATGAAGAGAGAGGTGGAGCACGCACACTAGGATGTTGTTGCTGCGTAGCTTTGGTTAGCGTTGGCTTGGAAGTGACCTGGCAAAGAGAGCTTACATCGGGATGTGGATGAGCTTCACGAAGTAGCCGATGAAACCCATAACCGCGAAGCCGATGGCAACAGCCTTGGAGATCTGGATGAACTCTGCAAAGCGAGCTCAGGGGTTATGAAGACAATGTCACGCCAATCCAGCGAACCTTTCCGCGAAGGCTTCGTGCAGCGAGTGAGGAACTACAGGGTGGATTTCAGAGCAAGTTCT
Organism: Trametes versicolor FP-101664 SS1; assembly: GCF_000271585.1. Lineage (NCBI taxonomy): Eukaryota > Fungi > Basidiomycota > Agaricomycetes > Polyporales > Polyporaceae > Trametes > Trametes versicolor. The sequence goes on along the minus strand of NW_007360321.1, from coordinate 1,830,528 downwards.
CCCTGCGCCATGAGGACAACGCACCTGCTGGCCGTCGTGGACGAACTCCTGGGGTATCTCAACGAATTCCTTGAGCTTTTCGGACATGGCGGAGGACGAGACTGAGTGCAGATGTGGGGGAGGAGGAAGAGTTGGTGGAACGCTGCTGGCGGTCGCCGATCCTGGTCGACGTGTCTCGATCACGAGACCTTTCTGGCGCGGCATACCGTAAGCGCCCATTGCACTTTCTGCCTCGTCCGCCATTCCGCCTGTCTCGTCTCCACCTCCTTTCGTCTGTCTGTGCGTCGACTCCGTTGGATGGAAAGGTGAGCTCGGTCCTCTCTTTGCGAGAATAGAGTACTAAACGATCTTCAGTACTATATGAATGTTCTTGCGGGGGGCATTCGCTGAAGGCAGTCTCTCCCTACTTCGTCTCTCTGCCCGACCACCTCGGACCCGCCCATTCCGCGTCCTTCCAACCCTTACACTGCGCTATGACTCGCATTACACACGCAAACGGCAGATCACTCGCCCTGAGGACCGGGAGTATATGCGGTATCGACATGCGGTCGACAATTTCTACAAAGCAATCTTGACCCAACCCTACCAATCTCCGCGACCCTCTTACGATGCTCTCGTCTCACTTGTCGAGTCTTTCGATGACTACAAGGACGTGTTAGTCCCACCCAACCTCCGGAGAGCTTTCCTTCAGCTCGCTCGGCGCAGGAACCATGAAGACCTCGAGATCCTACCTGACGCGCTCGAACGTTTCGCCCGTCTATCAAGCGTGGCCGTCAATGACTATGCGTGTGGTGTCTTCCATGACTTTCTTGAGGCTGCCGAACTTGCCACGGCTTTCCATTGGTTGAAGTTGTCCATGGACATGAAGAGCGTCACCTATGCCTCGAAGTTCTCGACCTGGGATGCACTTCTCTATACGGCAGCCAAACGCCCTGACTGCCCTCTGGTCGCCCAAGTCCTAGCGTTCATGCACAAGATGGGGAGACCGAGTACGCCAGAGACCTCCCTTTCGATATTCGAGGCGCTCTTCTCCGCCAAGCCCTCGGCTCGTGGCTACCGCCCTCCTAGTTATGCCTCCGTCAAGTTCCTCATCAGGACTCTAAACTCTTGCGGATATCCCTACGATTCTCGTACGCTCGCGGCGATCACCAACGGCCTTGCAAGTATACAAATGGACGACGAAGCGAAGGACGCGGAAGTCATGTATATCACACAGCTAGGTCGCCCAGGCCTGGTCCCTCCCGAACGACTGGTTAGCGTCATGGTCGACGTCGCACGCCGCTCGAGTCGCGACGACACTACACGCATCTACAAGCACCTTGTCCGGGCTGGACTCACTCCATCAGAGACAACGTTCGCAGCTGTTCTCGGCGACTCTGACCAGCTCGCGACCCTCAAGCATTGGGAGAATGTTCTCGGGCGGAAAGCTAGTCCTAGAATCATCGCGCTCTTGATGGAGCGCCGCGCCAAGGCCAACAAGTCGGTCGCCGACTTGTACGAGTATGCGGTTTCTACCGGCATTCCTCTGGCGGCTCCAATGCTGCAACTCTTCGTCAAACCCCTCCTCACCCTACGCGGACTGGATAAACCTACGGAGCGGTCGATCGACAAAGCCTTGGACCGTTATCGCCACTTTGTTGCGCATCTAGACGGTGTCAAGGAGACGAGTCCGTCAGCAACCCAGGAGGTGGATGCTACTCGACTCACCGGGGACTCGGAGGATACGAGTGAAGGTGTCAAAGAGAAGGACCTATATCCGCATCGAGCCACATACCAGCTTCTCCTCCGTGCCATGACCTCCACTGGGAATGTGCCGAAGTACTTGCCAATCGCCGTATCGCTCGTCTCCGACATGCGGCGGTTCGGCGTGCAGCTCGACTCCCCGAGCGCCGCTAGTGTCATCATCCTTCTTATGCACGCCTCTCCCACTCCCGAGGAGGCCTTCCGCATGTATCGCCTCATCGCGCTTCCCGAGGGCATGTCCGGAAAGGAGCCCGTCCTGAACGAGGAGGGCTACGTCGGGATCCTGGACGCGTTCTGCACGCTTCCCTCGTGGCCGAACAACATCCCCTCCGTCGATCTCTACTTCAACATCATCAGCGACATGCGCAAGCTCGGGATCCCGCTCGGCCCCAAGGCGTACACCGTCATCCTCGCGCAGATGGCGCGCCTCGCGACCGCGGCCGCGCACAAGACGGACGCCGCTGCCGGCGCGCGTGAGGCGATCGCGAAGGCGATCGCGCGCATCCACAACCACCTCAACCTGAACCCGTCGTTCACGCCGGACACCGCGCTCTGGAACCAGCTCATGGACGCGTACCAGCGTGCGGGGTGCTTCGCGGAGGCGTGCCGCATCTGGCAGACGCTGTTCGCGAGCGTGCGCTTCAACCGCGCGAGCGTGAGCATCATCCTCGATGCGTGCGCGTACGCCCGTGCGTACGACATGGCTGTGCGCGTGTATGGGGCGCTGCTCGAGGTCGAGTTCCCGATGAACGTCAAGAACTGGAACACGTACCTCGAGTGCCTCTGCCGCCTGGGCCGGCTCGACGAGGCGATGAAGGTGCTCTGCCTGGAGATGACGGGCCGCAGCGACGGCGTCGAGCCGGACACGGAGTCCGTGCGCATCCTGCTCAAGTTCGCGGCGAGGGAGAATCGGGAGGGGGAGGTCCGGGGCCGCTTGAAGCGGTTCTTGCCTAAGCTTTACCGGGCTGTGATTGAGTCTTCGCAATAATGTATCTAGCGCTTTGTTTATAATGCCGACCCGTATAGGATGTGTGCTGTATTGCGAACTACTATGGTATGCAACAGGAGAGCGAATGCGTATGATACAGAAAGATGCGTGCGCGGTTGAACAGACGCGGGGCCGGGCGCGGGCCATCTAGTAGAATAGAAAGCCCAACTAAGGTATGGGTACAGTGAGGTTAGGATGCGGAGTCTAGCGGTGATCAGAGCGAAGAAGCAGATTCCTCTACGGTAGGGCAGTCACACTGCGAATGGAGTACGTTAGTATTGGGTAGATGTGTCTTTAGCGGTTATGGTACTTACGATGAGGTGGGTGTCGCCGTAGGCTATGACGTTCAAGAAACATCAGCACACGTACGTTCGAGGGTGGGTGCCAATTGAACTTACCGTCGTCAATGCGGGAAACAGTGGGCCAGAACTTCTTCTCGAGAAGCCACGGCATGGGGTAAGCCGCCGTCTGGCGGGAGTATGGGCTGCGAACGCATCAAGTCAGTGTGGTTCGAACAGCGCTGATCCCGAGGATGCGCACCGGTTCCATTCCTCCTCGGACTGCGCGATCACGGAGATGGGGTGCGGGGCGTTTTTGAGGACGTTGTTGTCCTTGGGCTGCTTGCCGGCGATGATGTCCTCTGCCTCCTTGCGGATCTGGATCATAGCATCGCAGAACCTGCGCACAGTAGATGTTCAACACGTGTTGGTCGGACCAACGGAATACTGCTTACCTGTCGATCTCCTCGAGAGTCTCAGACTCCGTGGGCTCGATGAGCATGCAGGTAGAGATGGGCCACGAGCACGTGGGCGGGTGGAAGCCGTAGTCTTGCAGGCGCTTAGCGAAGTCGTTCACTTTCAGACCTGCGGCCTTGTCGAACTCGGCGAGGTCGATGAGGAGCTCGTGCGCAACACGGCCCTTGCCGTTCTTGAAGCGGAGGTTGTAGTGGCCAGAGAGGCGCTGCGCCATGTAGTTGGCGTTCAGCAGGGCAAGCTTCGAGGCGTCGGAGAGACCGGCGCCGCCGAGCATCTTGATGTACGCCCAGGAGATGAGGAGAATGGAGGCGCTGCCGTAGGGCGCGGCTGCGACTGCGTTAATCGCCTTGTCGCCGCCGGTGGAGATGATGGGGTGGGTGGGGAGGAAAGGAGAGAGATGTTCAGCCACGCAGATAGGGCCAACGCCAGGACCGCCTCCACCATGGGGACTACAAGGGTGTTGATGAGCGCATTTCACATATCCAAACTGAGATGTTACTCACATTGCGAACGTCTTGTGCAAATTCATGTGGCAAACATCACCGCCACAAGTGGCAGGGTTGGTGACGCCGATCTGCGCGTTGAGGTTGGCACCATCGAGGTAGACCTGACCGCCATTGTTGTGGATGATCTTGCAGGCCTGCAGTAACAATGTCAACAAGGAATTTGGGCATGGCGAAGATTGCACTAACGTCCTGTACACCGTGCTCGAACACGCCGAAGGTCGAAGGGTAGGTGATCTGTAAATATTGTAAGCGTGATTGCGTAATTGTATGCACGAATACTCGGGTACGTACCATGAATGCCGCGAGCTGGTCTTTGTGCTTCTCAGCCTTTGTCTTCAGATCCTCCAGATCGAGGTTGCCATCCGCGTGCGTCTTGACAGGGACGACCTTGAGGCCGGCCATGACTGCCGACTAGTGAAGATATGTCAGTTGCGGTACGTACGTGATAGATAGAAATAGACTTACAGCCGGGTTGGTGCCGTGAGCGCTGACAGGGATGAGACAGATGTCGCGATGGCTCTCGCCGCGCGATTCGTGGTAGGCCCTGATGACCGACAGACCAGCATACTCGCCCGCAGCGCCTGAGTTGGGCTGCAGAGAGCAAGCATGGAACCCAGTGATCTTGCAAAGGTCAGACTCCAACTCCTATATTCTTGTTCAGCATGCAACCTTCCCATGGTCTGACTAAGAATAACTCGCCTTGATCAGCTCCGTGTAGCCCTTGACCTGGTCCTTCGGCGCGAAGGGGTGCACCGACGCGAACTCGGGCCACGTGAGCGGGATCATGCTACTCGTGCTGTTCAACTTCATTGTGCAACTGCCCAGAGGTATCATCGCGTGCACGAGTCCGAGGTCCTTCGACTGGAGGTGGTAGATGTACCGGAGCATCTCCGTCTCGGAGTGGTGCGTGTTGAAGACCGGGTGGGGCAGGAACTTGGATGTGCGGCGCAGGCTCTCCGGGATAGAAGCCGACGAAAGCGAAGTCGAGGCGAGGTCAGCCAGAGTGACGGGGGAGAGCGAGGCGGCGGAGGCGAAGATGTTGACGAGGGCCACTACATCCTCGGCGCCGACACTCTCGTCCAGGGTCAAGCCGACATGATGATCGTCGATCCGACGCAGATTGATACCAGCTGCGAGCGCCGCGACGTGGAGGACCTCCGCATCCTTCACAACAGCGCTGACCTCGAAGGTGAGGGTATCGAAGAACTGCGCGCTGACCGCCTTGTATCCGTAGCTCTCTACGGCGCTCTTGATGATCTGCGCGAAGGTGTGGACCTTCTGCGCGATGCGCTGCAAGCTGGCCGGTCCATGGTAGACAGCGTACATCGCGGCCATGTTGGCAAGGAGCGCCTGACTGGTACAGATATTGCTGGTAGCCTTCTCCCTGCGGATATGCTGCTCACGAGCTACCAGAGAGTCAGCATTGGATGACACACTATGATTGGACAATCCTCACTCTGAAGCGCGAGACGGTAAGCGGGCTTCCCATTGACATCGCGGCTGCGACCAATCAGACGACCAGGCATCTTGCGCTTGAGCTTGTCCGTGCACGCGAAGAACGCCGCGTGGGGGCCGCCGTACCCTGCAGGGACACCGAACCGCGCCGAGTTGCCCAAAACGATATCGGCGCCCCATTCGCCCGGCGGCTTGAGCAAGGTAAGTGCCAGGAGGTCGGTAGCGCAAACGAGCAGGGCGCCTGCACCGTGGACAGCTTCTGCCAATCCGGAGAAGTCCTTGACGGCGCCGTTGACGTCGGGGTACTGAACCAAAACGCCGCAAAGGTCCGCACGAAGCGCCGCGTCCTCGAGAGCCGTGAGGGCGTCGCCGACCACCAAGTTGATACCAAAGCCCTTCGCGCGTGTTCTCAGGACGGCGATAGTCTGCGGGGCGACACCGCTGTCTGCGAAGAAGGTCCGTTTCTTGCCGTTCGTGGCGGTGAATGCCATAACCATGCCTTCTGCCGCAGCCGTCGCCTCATCGAGAAGGGAAGCGTTCGCGATGTCCATAGCCGTCAATGACATCACCATCGTCTGAAAGTTGACCAGAGACTCCAGGCGACCTGCGGATGCTCGTTATGACGTGTCTCAAGCTCACAAGGGCGGCACAAACGAACCTTGGGCAATCTCAGGCTGATAGGGAGTGTACGGCGTATACCAGGCCGGGCTTTCCATGACCTGTGGCACGTCTCAGGGACCCTGCAGCTCATTGCAAACGGAAAAAAAAACATACGTTGCGCAGGATCACAGGCGGGACCACAGCATTGTGGTATCCCATGCCAATGAAGCTCTTGACAGGCTTGTTGGCCTTCCCCAGTTCCTTGGCCCGTTGGAAGAGCTCCGACTCGCTGAGAGCGGGGATGGACTCGTTGCTCACAGAAGAGGAGGATACCCTGATTTTCTGGGGAACGGTGTCCGCGACAAACGCGTCCATAGAGTCGTAGCCCAGCTTCGACAGCATATGCGCGACCTCGCTGTCATCTGGGCCGATATGACGGTCTGTAAACGTGTCTAGAGACGCAAAAAGAGAAGAGGGGGCCTTCGCCGTCGCCAGACCACGCGTGACGGCATTCAATTTGACTGGGCGAGCATGGTAGACGATGTTCCGCGAGGCGAGGGCACAGAGGTTTCGAAAAGCCGCCATGGGCGGATAGGGACACCCTGCGACCCGGGGAAAGGGCTGGGCGGTGGGCTGGGGTGGAGAGACGGGGTGAGGGAGACGAGGGCGCGAGGAGAGGCATTTTGAATTTGAGCAGCATGCTGGATTCACCGAGCCATTCACCGAGTAAAAGCAAACGCTTATCGTCCTACACAGCGGCCAGCTCCTCCCCTTCCCCAAGCCCGCCCCTTCGGCGCTCCGCCAGCGTCTCCCCCGAGCCGGCTCCCCTTCCCACTCTCTTCCCCTCCTCTTTCGTGTGTTTTCCTCTCAAAAAATCTTTCAGTATGCTCGAGAAAAGCCTGCGCATCTCAGATAGGGTCTCTTCATTTCGCGCCCGTGTTTAGATTGCGAGACGGCCATGAAAGCCAAACGGACCTTACGGGCGGAACGGTCACGAGTGAACGTACACGCGGTGAAAAAGATTTTTCCTTGTGACTCGGCTCCGTCGCCCTTCCGTCCCGAGCCTCGAACGCGGCCAAGAAAGCGTCGGGCCCTTTCCATTTCGGGCTCTCACTCCCGACGCGTATCTCGCAGCCCTGACATGTTCAACACATATCCAACATCATGCCAGCTGTTCCTGTTCGTATTTTACAGCACTCACCCCGCGTTGCAGAAACACCCCAAAGCACTCCACGCTAGCGGCTCTCTCGCCGTCTGTGGGCGCAATCCTTATCGCCCTGCCGTTCGGTGGCGAAGAAGATGGATGCCTGATGCTCATGGCATGCGATGATTGCACGGTCATGATAGCTTCAGCGTTACCAGCCTGTAGCTATGGTGGCAAGTGTCGTAAACTAAGGGTAAGTAGACTGGCTGGAGCGATCCGCGGTCACCATTTACGTCAAGGCATGAGGGCCATCCCATCGGCATAGGCGAACCGGATGAAGCCCACTACATCCTCCGACTGTTTCCTGCAAAGAGGATCGTCGCCCGTGTAAGCAAGAGCCAACTCTCAAAAAGCGCGAACGACACTCACGGTGGATCGTCCGCGCCGTGCAGGTCAACGCCGTAGCTCAACCCGTCCGACTTCTCGATGTCCTTCGCGACCGCACGCAATCCCTGGTTCGCAGAGCGCACGCCTGCCTCGCGGAGCTTCGCCTCGAACTGTTCCGCCAGCGCGATGATGTTCTCGAGAGCCTGCTTGGCGCGCGGCTTGCTGCCTGATACGCGCTTTGGCGAGGTGTTAGAGTGGGGGTTGGCGAGCTTCTCCAACAGGGCGTGCTGCTTCCGGAACACCTCGGCGGAGCGCACGACCTCGTACTGGAGAGCTTATCAGCATTTGTATTTTCAAAGGCAGCGAGTCGGACGCACAACGAGCTCGTTCACTGCGGCGGGGCTTGGTAGGAGCTGCTCGCTGCGGCAGAGAGCGAAGTCGACGAGCAGCAGCGTCTAGAAACATGCGTTGGTGCGCTTCCAGTGATGCCTGTGTACGAAGAGCCTACCTCTTGGACCAACTGCTCGATGCCCCCAGTAGTGGTCAAGCTCTCTAGCTTACTAGCCAAGAAGTCGAGGAGCAGAACCAAGGCACGCCACAGCTCCTGCCAATGATAGTCTGCACATCCATTGTGAGTAGGATGCAATGCGGCCGCCGGACGTGCGCATCCCAACGTACCTAGTCGTACATGTTCTTTTTGCAGGTACCACAAGATCCTATAGCACGCTCCTATGCATGTGCTAATTTGCGTGAGTTCAGCGACAGTGGCAGAGCGGGGGAGGGGCTCACATACAGGTAACATTGGACCTCAAGTTTCTTCTGCATGTTGTGCCGAAGCCACAAAATACAACAGTCGAGGAAAGCACATAGTGGGGACCTAGGTGGGTCAAATGGTGGTAGATACGGCGGTCTCTACAATCCACTTGTTTATCAATGTGTCGCTCTTGTGAGAACGGTCATGTAGATGGACAGACCTGGCGACAAAGTCGTATGTCCAATTGAGTGTTCTGACTCAGTGCGCCTAGTATTTCTTCGCTCTCAGAAATTACCAAGAGGATATTGAGTGCGAGATTCGCATAGGCAATGGCACGCGGGGAAGACGAAGATGAAGCATGAGATAATAGATACGAGGTCATAGATAGGAAGGTGAGGGGTAGAGCTTTGGTCGATGTGCCGTCCTGAGTGATGAGGGTTTCGGTAAATGTCTTGCGAAATGTTGCGCTGCCATGCAGGAACTCGAACAGGGGGAGCAAAATCACACATGCTTCGATGGGCCTGCACGTTCCGCTCAGTATGCAGGTGCGGAGGGGGAGAAACCATGCGACGCACTGGCTTTTGAATACTTCCCGGGGAAGATCGACTGGTTTCGACGCAAGGACGCGGTCCGGTCGCAGAGCCGAGAACATAGACCCAAAGCTGGTTGTCAACGTAGGCGGCGAATCGTCTTGAATACTCTGGTAAGCCCTGCGGATATATCATGGTTTTGGTTAGCAGATGGCTACGAAGGAGCCGAAGAGACCGACTTCACGACCGCCGCGACAGCGAAGTTCGCAGCCCAGCAAATCTTCCGCATCAGTGCTTCATCCGTCGAGTCCCGTATACGAGTGAGGTAAGGGTTCATCTTCGCAGCGTCGGACTTGTGGAAGTTCGCCAGGAGGGCCATAAGCAATACTGCTTCGAAGGTGAATTGTCCTGTATCGGGAGCGGTGATAGTCTAGTAAGCGTGCTATGAGTGGTATTCTCCCGGCGATTCTAATACCGTAACACGCACCGCGGCGATACAAGGGAAGAGGTCGTGCTGGAGGAAGTACGCCCCGGGGCTGAGTTGGCTGATGCCGCAAACGAATGTCACGGTCATCTGCAGGACCTCGTGCCGAAGGCTAGCTACAGGGTGGATCAGCGAGACACCCACGATAGGGAGAGCACGGTACTCCACCCACCTGGGGCTGAGGTGTCTCCGAGTACCCCTTCTACCGCACCCGTCAGGCCCTATGGACGATATCAGTTGGTAAGCCCTTCAAGTTCAGGCTATCACATGCATTCCAGAGCTAACCTTGAACACTCTGTCGCTGTCGCTCACACCCCCAGCGAAGACCTCCATCACCTCCCACCCCGCGAGGTTTTTGCTCAACACAGCACGGCTTACTACAGCCAAAGTGATCGCGGCATTATGAGTTTTTACTGTGCCGTCGGCGTCTTCAGAGCGGAGCGCCGCGATACAAGCGTCTACAAGCCCGTTCAGCACAGGCTACTGGCAGCAGCAGGACTCCGTGTGTGAGTGACACACTGACAACGAGTAAACTCGGAATAATTGCGGGACGGACCTTGAGTTTCCCAAGGCAGTCGTCTTTGCGGACTTCGTGCAGTTTAGCAGAGAGGAGACCCCTGTCTACTGGTAGGAGAAGCAGGTCCGACCAGAACCTCTCGGAGGGAACATTTGGCGAGATTTGTTCCGGGGTGTTTCCCTTGATAAGGCTAAGTCAGAATTGGAAGACATTTATGTGTTACGAGAGTAATACATACCTGTAGGAGACGGCTGTATATAGATTCGAACTTCGGCAGAAACTGCACGGAGTCGCGGCGCTCCATTCAAATGGGGGTAGGACCGGCCGCAGGTTTGAACGAAGGTGCAGCCCGAATATACTGTACAAAGCGATATACAAACAAGATGCGTCGACTTGCCCTAGGCAAACGCAGATGGGAGTACTGAGCAGGTCGATTCCGCAGTGAGCGGCCACGTTCGCATCTTGGTGGCAGTGTTGTGGCACCTAGAATAACACTGACTGCATACACGCTCAGGGTAGTCGGACGTAGAACGCCGGGTAGGAAATCAATAGCCACCATACGAAAACAACGACAATACAGTACGCTACAAACAACATCGCGACACACCACGTAAGCTCACGACGTCGTGGTACCCGAAAGCCCCGCGTCAACCATCTCCGTAATCCAGCCCTGGAACGTCTCATGCCGCAGCCGCACGTCCTCCATCAGATACCGGATGCCAATGAACGCCTTCCTTCCCCTCCGCTCGCCCTCCATGTCGCTTGCTGTGCTCTTGTTGCGTTCCTCTTCTGCATCATCCTCCTCGTCCACAACGCCCGGGAACCCGAAGTGGTCCTCGTCTGCGCGGGGAGCAGCGTCTGCGGACGCGAACGATGCGCGGAAGAGGACACGCAGGCAGAGTAGCGCTGTGAGCGAGCTCGGCGGCGGGTCGACGTGTGGCCGCATGTATGTCACCCGTGTCGAGCGCGCCGGTGGTAAAGGGCGGGTCGTTGGCTCTGAGACGGGGTGTTGGTATCCCTGGGAGGGAAGGGTGATGGTGTCCGGCTGGGACGGGTGTTTGGGCGGAGGCTGCATGTCTGGTAGATGCGTGAGGACGTGTCCGCGCATCTGCGCCTTGGTGATGTCGGACTGGGCGCAGGTGGCCCACAGGCAGGGCATGTGGGCGCCTTCGAAGGGAGTGAGGTGCTGGTCGAGAACGTGCTCGTAGAGCTCCTCCGTCGACGCGAATGCCTCCGCGGAGCATTGCGAGCGATCCCATTGGCACTTGAACTGCGCACTAGCTGAATAGTCTTTCCGCCGGTCTACGCCACGCACGACGAATCGCTGGGGCGGACCGGGGAGAACCATCGCTTGTGCTTGGGGGAAGACGGTGTTGACATTCTTGATCACGTCAGACGCGACGAGCAAGGGATGTCGATCCTGGTAGGGCAAGAAGACATCCTTGTAGAGATTCCAAAAGTCCACTTGCGTCAACTCTCCGTCGGGCTTGGCTACGAACATGGTCTTCATCCTGAGACGCATACATTAGTCGCGAACTGGAGCGGAGGCGAAAGAGAGCTCACCATTCGTAGCATCTTTGAGGCTCTTGCATCGCAAGCAGCGTGTCGAGCTCCTCCTTCGTCAGCTCGTGGTCCTTGGCAGTATATGACTGGGCCGGAACGGTGTATGCGGGCATTCCGATTTCAAACGAGACATTCTCCTCCATTTGGTCAGCTAGAATGAGCGACACCAGAAGTCTCAAAGTGCCCGGCATTCGCGGATGCCGCAGGAATGCCTTGGTCATGGACGGATAGGACAGGTGCGCATACATGTAATTGAGCGCGGCGTCAATGAGGTCCTTGTCGAGGATAAGAGGAAGGACGTTCATGGCGGTCTCAAGTGCAGGGGCTTCCGCGTAGAGGTGAGGGGTGTTACTTGGGTTTGAGTACATGACAGTGAGAGCAGTCAACGCCGCGACGATCAAGGCGCGGTTCGACGAGAGCCCTGCGATCTGCTGAAGAGGCGCTATAGGGCTAGCCTTCGGGGAGGTATTCGGTGGAGGTAGGATGATGTTGTGGGCAATGGATTGGAGGATTTCGATGACATAGAGGAGGAACTCAGAGTTGGGGTCCGAGTCCGGCTTGAGGTCGTGCAACGAACAGAGGATGAGGTCTCGCGTTTTGGGATGGAGTGCAAGCTCTTCCGCGTTGGATGAATGCATAGCAGCATTGCGAAGGATGAAGAGCGACTCAATGGCATGTCTCCGTTTGCGCTCCTGCTGTGGAGAGACGGCGAAGACGCCAGAGTCGGCACTGAAGAGTTTTGCGCCCTGCTTGGTGTACCATTCGGGCCACTCGAAGAGGGCGTCTGTCAAGCCCGGGATAGCGATGAGCATGAATTGCTCATTCTGGCAAAGTCGGCAAAGACGGTCGAGCGCCCAAGCCACTTCCGAGTCGATCCCTGAGCGGAGGGAGAGAAGCATTCGGTTGTTGGGGGCGGCTTCGGTGTACCATCCTGCGCAGTACACTGAGTAAGCACTCTGGGCAATACCGGTCGGACTACTTACGTTCATAGTCATCCGTGAGGTTCGGCCGGGGATGGACGGGTGCAGGAGTTTGACGACGGTAGACGGCCGACTGGGCGGCTGTGGTGAGGGTGGACATTATACGTGGCGACTGCGACGCGCCAGTCGGAGTTCCTGCAGTACACGAGTGCGATTTCTATGGATGCAGAGGGAGTGGATGCAAGAGATGACGGAGAGACCAAGCAGGACGGGGTAGGAGGTGGACTCGGGTCGAAAGGATTCAGCGAAGACGCGTCGAACGCGTCGTGCACGTGCCCAAATTTCGCGTGGTCGGGCGCTCGTGTGGGCTGCCTCGCGCCACCTGCGCGGTTCTCTCGAGCAGCCACCGCGACGGTCAAGAGCGCGCGCCCGCTGCCCGAGCTTTGCTGACCAGCCCCCTCTCGCCAAGTTAGAAAGGAACTTACTCATGCAGGCTTCTTTGACTTCGAATGAAGTCATGTCTACGTTCGAGCTGGTACATAAGGGCAGCGGGCCTCCACGAAGATTACGGTAGGCCATCTCTCCGCCTCTTCCGACTCTGTCCCGTACACTTGCACGAAGCGACCCTATCGCTCTGCTCGTAACACCGCACAAAGCCGCTCAGGTCTTCATTGCAGTGAGTATCAACATCAATGTGTTCAAGTGCGTGCGCAGCTAATCCGCTAGTTGTCTGTTGGGTAGCAATTCATGTCGTTGAGCAATACCATGACCCCCCACCGCCCGCATGCTCTCGTGCAAGAGGACGTCCTCCATTACGTCTTCGAACATGCCTCTCATCCCCATGTACTGGCCCAATCCGCCGCAGTCTGCCGCGCCTGGACCATCCCCGCTCAGGCCGCCCTGTACAGGGAGCTCGAGTACTCTCCGTTGGCATGCCGTCCCCGAGAAGCTCTCCTCGCACGCACCTTGAGGACGCGTTCGCATCTTCTCCGCTTCATCCGTAGGCTCTGCCTAGTCACCGTATGGACCCATTCTCCCATCGCGGACCTCTGTGACTGGATCAAGCATATACCCGCCGACCACCTCCGGAATTTCTGCTGGAGATGGGAACGTGGGCACCCTCCTCCTTCCATCATAGAGTCTCCAGCTATCAGAGGGACGCATCACATCACGCTTCAGGGGCGTCTCTACTCGCTGAGCAGTATCCAGCCTGTTCTCGAGCTTCCCTATCTGCAATGTCTGTCACTCGAGCTCAAAGGGGACGAAAAGGGGTATCTGTCGGTAACCACCCGCCCAACCAAACTCAGGACTCTCCATCTCGTCGCACACGAAGGCTACTCGCCGGCGATGAACACACTCCTTTCCGCCGTGGGACCCCAGCTCGAGACCCTCCACCTCACCAGTCGATTAGGAGACGATCCCGAGCGGGATGCATTCCTCGTCTCCTGTGTCGCCGCACATTGCGCAGGTCTCACACGAGTCGAAATAAAGGCGATCGCCATGCCAAAGGCCCCCATCCCGATCGCAGACGAACTCGTCCAGCATTGTCGATCGCTCGAGCACCTCCACGCAGCGCCAGGCACCTTCACCCCTGGCCTCTTCCGCGTCATCCCCTCGACCCTCCGGGTACTCCGGCTTCCCATCATCCCCGAACATGATGATGAAGGTCTTCTGCTCGAATTCCTGGAGGATGCGCGAAGAAGCCGTGACGGTCTAGCGACCCTGGAGCTCGTCGTTGGCCCTGGTGACAAGGAACGATGGGAGCGCATTGAGGACGCGTGCCGCATGCGCGGCATAGCTTTCCGGCTTTGTGACGACTGACCGCTATCGGTGGTGGGAAGAGGGCAAGCTAGCCATGGTACGTCATACTGCAGAGGTTTACCGTATTCACCATGATGTGCCCTACGATACGACATTTCCCGTAGACGTATACCGCCGACCGTTGTCTGTCCACTTCTGCCCCTGCATGACGAGTTTCGTAGCCTGGGTTACTAATACAAGCACGTTTGGTCATTACCAACGGGTTGCCTGGCCCTCTACACGCAACAGAGACTTCAAATGTTGTCTATGATTGCTGACTTTTACTACACTAGACATTGTCCACATTTACTCGTACATCGACACCAGTAACAAATAATGTTCAAACACAGTCCAGCAAGAAAGCCCGAACCCACCTCGCTCATCCCAGAAACTCGTCCACACAGACCATCGCCTCCTTCCAGAACCGCTCCACCACACCCTCCTCAAACCCGTTGCTATCGTACCCCAGACTAATCCATAGCCGGCCCTTGAACGTGTACCCGAACAGAAGCATCGCGCCCTGGCGCTGGCGCGAGCCCGTCGTCAGCGTGTGCAGCTCCACGCCCGGGAACGCGGCGTGCCTGTACACGCCATCCAGATTGCCCAGCAGGCTCAGCCCGATAAGCGCCGCCGCGGACGACTTCGCGCGCACCGGGTACACGGATTCCTTCGGCACAGTGGGCACCGCGGGCGGCGCAGGGGGCACGTACGTGCCCGCCTCGCGCTCGTCGTCCTCCTTCGCCCACATGCGCGCACGCGCCCCGCGCTCCTGCGCCATCTCGTGCGTGCGCGACGCGACGAGCGGGCTCTTCGCCGCGCGCGTGCTCTGCTCCTTCGCCTGGCGCGCGCGCAGCCAGAACGACGCCTCCGTGGCCGCGGGGGTGGACGGGAGGAACCCGGGCAGGACGACGTTGAAGTACCCGATCGCGAGGTACCAGTACGAGTCGCGCGGCGCGGGCCGCGGGACGGAGAAGTACGGGCGGAGGTTGAGCGCGGAGTACATGAGCGTGGGCGCGACGCTCGCGCCGCCGCTTGTGCGCGCCCAGGCGACGTTGCAGACGGCGAAGAGCGCGGCGGAGATGGACACGCCGTGCGCCTTGCATTTCTTCAGGATCGCCTTCGTGCGCTCTTCCGGGACGGACACGGTGGGCACGACGGTGTGGCGCTCGGGGTGCTTGCGCCGGGGGAAGACCTGGCCGCCGATGAGCCGCTGCTGCGAGAGCTGGAAGTCGACCTGGGCGGCTGCCCGGCGGAACCTCGAAGATGGAAGGGGCATGTTATCTTCGAGCGCGGGGGGAAGCACGGACTGCGATCGCGGCGTTAGGATGCCGCAGCTGCGCTCTACAGCAGGAATGGATAACTCACTTCCTCAGGGGCGGTGGCCCACCGGGTGCGCCATTCCTCTTGCAGCAGGTCGCGCAGCTCGTCGTCAGACTTCGCGCCACCGAGTAACCCGAAGAAGTCGTTCGCAAATTGGTGCAGCGCCATGCCGTCGCCGAGGAAGTGCATCGCGCAGATGAGCAGCTCGTACTCGCGCTTAGGCTCGATCGCGGCCTCGTTCGCGGACGCCGAATCAGCTTCGAGTGTCAGGCTCGGGGGCGAGGGCGTGCGGGGCGGGGTAGGCATAAGCTCTGGAGAGCTCTGGGGCTCTGACAGAATGAGGTATGACAGCCTAGAGTTTGAGAGCGTGCGCGGGCCGTTCAGATAGGTGTCAATCAGCTCTGAACGGGCACGGCGATGTCAGCGCGCAGATAAAACGGAGGAGGCTATGTACAAACCATCCTTCGTCTGGGCCCGATACTCAAGGTTGGCGTCCGCGTCGGAATAGGCAGCCTCTGCGGACGAGGGAGCATCATAGCTGCCGGGTGGACGGCGCAGTTAGAGGGCGCCCACACGGAGAAACACAAACAGTACGTACATGAACCTTACGTCGTCATAGTCGCGCAGCTCCGCTCGGGCGCAAAGGAGGGGATGGCGGAGTCGGAGGATAGCCCACGCGGTGCACACTCGGGAACGCCGAGCGACACGCTCAGGCGCTTTGAAGCCGAGATGCAAATACCTGTACGTGTGATCAGTCGAGGTTGGATAGATTGAACGCACAATACTCACATGTCATTCACGCCCGTCTGTCTAGAAGGCAGGAAGTAGGAGAGCTCGGTATCGCCCATTTTACGCTCGTAACGGTGCTTGCGCGACGGCCCGGCAGCGACGTCGCTCACGTCCGACCGAGAGTCGTCGGCATTGGACTTGTCCCACACATCCTCCGGAAAGTCGGTCACAGACGTGGGTGGGGTGAGCAGTGCAGCGTTGTCGGACATATTGACACTGGTAGGCGAGCACGACGGAGAGCGATCACGGCGTTCGTGCGCTCAGACAGCGCGGTATAAAAGCCCAGACAGGCGTCGGGGGTGGAAGGCGGCAGCGGCGCGAGGGTGGGGCGGCAGGGAGGGACAGACGCGATACATACGGCCGCACAAAGGCCATGCATTTATGGCACCTGGTGCGGTCGACGACGCACGACGTGCGAGGGCAGTGGCATGCTGGCGCGGGCCTGACGCGTGAATGTGTGGCCAATAAACGGACGAATATGGCTTCGAGGCCGCGCTCGACCGGGGACGGAGAGAGGTTGACAGGACGGGGCATCTCAGATCCCGCAGATGGATGCGATGTGCCGTCCACGCCGCCCCGTGGAGCAGGGCGCCGTTCTGCCGGAAGAAGGCGTCCGCGGGAGAGCCCTCTTCTGGAGTCGTCGATAATCACTGCGCGGCCGGCCAAGGGACAGATCCCTCGAATATCGGAGGAGGTGCGGGGCGAAGTGCGAGCGCCATGTGGGTGCGCGGTGTCACGCTTCAGCCGCGTGGGGTTAGGGTTTAAGCATCGCACGCCCGGGCGTGACATCGGCGACAACCCTTTCTGTTCTTCCACAAACAACGGGTGCATCGTTCAGGTCTCTCAACTCTCTCGGACCCGAAAACATGGCACCGGCACGATCCCCCTGGAGAGGCTCCACTGCAGCAATGTGGCTAACGCGTCGTCCCTGTTTAGGGTACATCGGCACCGCGCGAACGATCGAACGAGCACATCGTCATGAACCGTAGCGACACCAATCGGAAACACCCTCGTCGGCGGCCTCCAAGGGGCACACAACGCGCGAGCTCGTGGACGCGCTCCACTCGTAGGTACCGTCGGTGGGCAAGCAAGATGGATAGACAACAACGCACGCTCGTCACTCAACATCAGAGGTAGCGAGGGGTGCCCAGGGGCGTCGTCACACCTCTACCTCCCCGGGAGATCGTTCGACGTTATACCTCTGCCTCGGGAACGTGTTACGTCGGAGACTAACTCCTTCCGGACCCTCCGTCGTCTTCAGATCCTCCACAAGCTTGTCAGCTTCAGCACCCGAACGCCGTTCTCGCGCAAGATCCTGTACAACAAGGTGAGGCACCCTATACGGCTCCACGCACAGAATCCACTCAACGGTTCTCTCGCCCGAAAACACCTGCAGATACATTGCACTAACAGTCAGACGTACGTGATACGGTCCGCATCCACGAGGCGTGCGCCCGCCCCAACTGCCAAAAATACGGCCGTCGTGGCGCGCGCGTGCGACGGCGCGGCCTGCCCTTGCACCGCCCGCCGTCCGATTGAGCAATGCTCAACCGCGTCGCTTCGACGTTTTTGAGGGCGTGCTACGCCGCACGCGTAATACGCAGGGGAACGACCCCGCCCCACTTGTGGCGCTGCTACGTACGGAGACGGCTAGGTGAGCCAAATCAAGCGTCCGAGGGCGTTAGGAGACGCGGCAGGCGTGACTGTGTATGACGGCACACGAGTATCGGCACACCAGTGGCCGCACGGGGACGGCTTCGCGCGACCGCGTCCCAGTCCGCCACCTCCGTCAATGGCAATGGCGATGGGCCCGCGGCCGCGGGCGACGCGCCAGGCCAGTTCTTTCTGGCACGCTCTTCCGAGCCCATCGGAATCAGAACCAGAACCGTGCTATGGCGCGCGCACGCCGCGCTCACGCACGGACTCGGAGAAAAATGCGACGCGCCTGGGCCTGGGATCGGGCGTGAGTCTAGTCGCCTCGTCCCGCGGGCCCCATGATGCATCGAACGCTGCAGACCGCGCGCGGAAAGAGAAGCGGGACGTTTAGGACAGGCGGATGCCTCGCTAAGGCGTGCGTGATGCCTGCGCGGGGCTTCCCCGGGGCGTCCGCATCTGTTCGCGACGACATATGTATGTACAGACGGCGTCTTGCGCGCATTCCAGCAAGGCACGTACTCAATGGGCACTTTGCTGATCAATTATCGCATGGACGTACGTCGGCGCAGAGGACGCTAAACTCTGCTAAACTTCCCATGGGCATGGGAATGCCTCGCGTTACGGAAGTGCGCTGCGCACAGCCGCCACGAGCGTCCGAGGAGCAGACAGGTCTAGAAGGCGGCGTACGGCCATTCCATCGCCCTCCTCGAGCGCAACTGGGCACTCGCGTCCCGGGCGAGCGGAGGGCGCAAAAGGTACGAGCGCGCCAAGCACCTGGTGGCAGGCAATGAACTCTAGTGCAGCCCATGATGCCACAAGTCGGTCCGAGGAATCCCAGAGCAGACGGGGTCGGGCCGCATACGGGGGCGAAAGCGGGCTAGAGTACATGCTGAACGAGCAAAGTCCGGTATATCCGTGCACCCTGTAAGGAATTTCGTGGTATGTATTCATTGTTTTGGGCGGTCGTCTAGGTAGTACAGTTCGTCAAAGTGTCGTGCCAAACATCAATACAAGCGTCCGTGGGCGCGACCGCTGTCGCAGCGAAGTCGCCCCCATCACCTCGGTGTCGGGTAATGGCCAACAAGGTTGCCAGAGCCGCAGCCACCGGACAGCGCTAGGATATCCTGAGAATCGGGCGGCGTGTGCGGCCGCTACGCGGCCTGCCGCCTCTTCTCGTCCTGCCAATCGTGGACCTCGCCCTCGATCTCGTCGAGCTGTATGCCAGCGCTCGCCTCGACGTCGTCCTTCGGGATCGCGGGCGCCGCGCGTGCCGGGGCTGGTGCGGCCTCGACGGACTTGACCCATGTGTAGTACATCGTCCCGACGGCGATTACGAGGATAGAGATGGCGCGATTCCTATGCATAGCGCAATGTGATTAGCGGGCGCCCTGGCGAATGACATAGAACAGCGCCAATCCGAAAGTGATTAGGGAGTTAGAGGGCGGGGAGAAGTGCGAAGCAAGGCACAGCACATGGAAAGCATATCAGTAATAGAGCACTCACGCAGTGAACAAGTCGTGGAAGAGCCAGACGCCGAGGAGGGTTTGGATGGCGGAGCGGGCGGCCTGGGATATCATAGATATGTCGGTGACAGAAGGATGGTATCAGGAGGCGACGTCAGACCCTGCGCTCGTAGAGGGGACGAAACAGGGAACTTACGCTAGAGAACATATGGGTGACTGGGCTCGTAACCTTGATGCTGAGCAGCCCGGCGACACATAGCAGGAAGCCGAAGACACCCGTCACGATGCTGCCCCACACGAACACCTCGGCGTTCCATTCCGGGGTGCGGATGAGCTGCGAGAGGCTCGAGAGCTCGCCCTGGAGGAGGATGAACGGTCCGAGAAGGAGCGCAGAGCCAAGGTTCTGCCAGTACGCAAGCTGGATCGTAGAGTTTCCGGCGTACGGAAGCGAGTACTTGATGAGGACGGCGTGTATCGCGATGAAGAGCGACGATAGGACGCCGTATGCGATGGAAAGGCGGCTGGGGGCCTCATGCCAGCGATCGGTAGACGCAGAGCTCGGTGCTACGCCGATGAAGAATCCGGCGGTGACGATCGCTGCCGCGAAGAGGACCCTCATAGAAGGGAGGGAGCGACCATGAATAGACGACACGATGATTGTGAGGGGTAGAACCATCCCTCTAGCGATCTATGGGCGACGTATGAGCGAAAGGGTAGTCACCGCATGGTCATCGTAACGTTACCTGGAAGAAAGAGGCGTCGACGCCGCGAAGGCATAGGATGTTGAACACGAGGCCCACGACGTTGACGATGGTCACTGGCGCCAGCTTTTTGGCCGTCTTCAGCTCAAGCTTTGGAATCTCGACACGCTTCGTGATGAAGGCGGCCCCATGGAGGAGCACTACCGCGAGCGTAAGCTGGATGAGCAGGAAGAAAAGCGGCAGGTCCGGGGAGGAGTTCAAGACAGCTTTGTTGCTGTTAGGTGTGTTAGAACGGCATCGCAATGCAACACTTGAGTGTTCTTACACAAAGACCATCTGTAGAACGTAGTTAGCATAGACGCCAAGAGATGATACTGGTCGGCTACAAATGACGTACGACAAGAGCAGCACCCATGTAGAAGCTAACTACGCCGGCGACCTGCCAAGTCTGAGGTGCGTCGTGATTCATGCTGGGCAACTGAAAGGATGGCGGAGCCTGGGGGCGGACGGGGTATGGGCTTGGTCGAAGGACAAGTGCAGCACGAACGCGGGCGTACTTCAAGATCAGCCACAGCGAGGAGAGAACCGACTGATGGGCGTATTAAGGGACGGTGGCCACACGGTGCGGATAGACAGGGCGTAACAGCCGGCGGACGACCTGGAAGAATGGTGGCTGCGAGCCCCTTGTCGGCAAGGATGCGGAGATGGATCTGGCGGGTAGTAACGGGGCAGAAATCGGGGACTCCGAGGGGAGGGGAGCGAGGGAAGGCTACGTATATTCAGGGCATACGGGAATAGAATATGTTCGCCGCACGCGTTCTGCGGGTGCATCGATGGACGCTGCAGGGCATCTGACACACAGCGTGGCGCTGGGTGTGTAGATGGCGCGATCCTGGGAGACGGCGAGCGGTGCGCCGCAGGAGGACGGCATGGACTGGACAGCGCTCATGCTGCGGCCGAAGCGGAGGAGGGCGTTGCAAACCAAGCACGCCGCCGCAGATTCACCGTCCGGCGCGCGTGACGATCGAGGACCAATGTGACCGTATGTCTGCCGGATCGGGACAAGGCCGTGACAGGGCATCTGAGATCTGGGCGATCGACAGGGGAAGACGCGCGTGAGTGCGAGGAAGTCGGGCGGTGTGGTCTCCTTCACGGACCACGCCCGGCGGACAGATGGCCTCGCGCTCCTGGTCGCGCGGCATGCAACGGATTTCCCGCTCTGCCCCCCTCGCCTCCCTATTATTCGCCCGTCTCCATCCAGACTGACTTCTCTTCCCAGCAGTCTTCCCCCCGTCTCCTCACTCCCGCAAACTCATCATGCCTGTGAGCGGGAAGCCCGCCGCTGCCTTCACCCATGGCAGATCCCAGTCCAGCATGCCGCTGCTCCCCTACGCCGACTCCACCCCGCCCTCGTCCCCCGCATCCCGCTCGTTCAACCCCCGGTACATGCCCTACTTCGCGCACAAGCGTCGTCTGTTTGTCACCGCCTGCCTGTCCCTCGCCGTGATTGCTCTAGTGTCTTTCTCTTTCACTACTCTCGGAACACATGAGGGGTCTCTCGCGGTACCCGTATCCGAGCACTCTCAGCCGTCCTTGGACGTCGATCTTTCGCTCCCGGTCTCCCATGACCAGCCTCCAGAACCGGCCGCGGAGCCTGAGCCACTGGAGGAAGAGGAAGAGACGCCTGAGTACTCCCCGCTCGTACTTGGCGCCCCTACCCAGAGCTTCCGGGATAACCTGCGAAACGACACCAAGTACATCACCTCTTGGATATCTGCGGGATGGAGTGAGCCACCGTCCTACTCCCCGACGCGACCTTGTACTCACCTTTCGTGCAGCAAACGATATTATGACGTACGCGAACCTCATATACCTCGGCCAGATTACGGACCGCGTGCCGGTCGTCGGCATGTTCACGCCCTCTCACATCGGCGGCGACGTGCCCCCAATCATGTTCGGGGAGGTTTTCGACGTGCCGCGATTCAACGAGGAATCCGGCATCCAAATCGTCGAGTGGTACGAGGTAAAAGATCCCGAGAGCCAAGTGGTCGACGACCTCGGCTGCTGGAACGTCTGGGAGGCCGTCCAATATAACGAACACCACCCACGAGGCAGCGTGGTGCCAGAGCAGTGGCTCAAGCTCGGTGAGGGCGTCCGTTGGAGCCGCGATTCTATGCCCGGCTCACTCCGACTTCAATCCGGCAGACATCTCGTATACGAAGGCGCCCGGCTGGATAAAGCAGATCCCGGATTACCAGCACGACCTGTGCAGCACCTTCTGGTCGCTGGCGCGCCTCAGTTTCCCAGAGGAACGCGCCAAGAACATCGGGAACCCCCTGCCCTCCCCGGTGCACAACGCGACTCTGGACCCGGACGAGCATATGCTCTGCTTCGATTACCTGTACTACGCGTGTGCCCAGCAGGTAGGCTCTCCGCAGTCTCTTCTGTGACATCGTTCTGACAATTCGGGTCTTCAGTCTACCGACTTGGAGCACGACTATGCGCCGACTTGGAGAAACGTCCTGCGTCACCTGCATTGGACGGAGCGCATCGAGACGGTCGCCGGACTCTTCGTGCGCCAAGTATTCGATTTGCCTCCAGAAGCCGAATTGCCGCCGGTCAGTCTGTCTCCCGCCTGCCGGTGCAATATGAAGGTTCTGACCGTTACTCTCCCGGATGCAGTACATCGCCATCCACGTGCGCCACGGCGACTTCGCGAACTGGTGCTGGGCGGCGGAGAAGCCCGAGGACTGCTTCGCGCCGCTCCCCGTCATCGCGCGCCGCGTCAGGTAAGCGTCCTCCCCAGATATTCACGCACCCCTTACCCCAGATCTTAAAGTTACTGACCGGCATTCCCAGGGAAGTGCAGGAAGAGCTGCTGGCACGCAAGGGGCTCGACATCCCGATGACGCGCGTGATCATCACGAGCGACGAGAAGGACCCCGCGTGGTGGGAGGAGGTGCGCGCGCTCGGGTGGCGCACGCTCGACCACGAGGCGGCAGGCACGGCGGAGGCGTTCGGGCGGTGGTACCCCGTCATCCTCGACGCGGCGATCCAGTCTGGGGCGCACGGGTTCGTGGGCACGGACCGCTCGACGTACTCGATCGTGTCGCGCAGACGGGTCGAGAGCTGGCACGACGGCGCGACGCGCATGGTGCTGTGGGGGTACAAGGGCGCGGACGACCATTAATGATTTGTTACTGACGTTATGATGATGATGTGTGCGGGGGAGGATGGGGGAGGAGGTTCTTGGCGACCTAGACGTGTACGAGATGTATACGCGGACGATGACTGCATTTATAGTACATTTATTTTGTAAAAGTATACCACGTTGTTGTGCTGGCCTGTCTTTAGGCTGTACACCAACGATGAGAATGCGAACGTTCTCTTTCTCTTTCTCGTCTCGAGCTCGGCGCCAAATGGTTGCTTTGCCGCAGTGGGCGCCTGCCCAAAGTTGCCCAATGCAAGTTGTTGTTGAGAATCCCTTGGCTTTCTACGACTCGATCGGAGCTCTACGTATTGGCCGCAGCGAGATCGCACGTCTACGTAGAGTACTTGAGGTGAGTCACGATACAATCATGCCTCCTGAAATAGACGTGACAGTCCAACGGTTAACGGGCCTTTTTGAACAAGGCACAGTATCCGCGTAATGCACGCGTTTTCCGGGCCATCTCGAAAATGTCGAGCGAGGCTGCTGTGGGCCAAATTTGTCAACTGTACGAGAGCATTTTGAAGCGATTGGGAAGACGGTGCCCACTCGATGGCCACGTCGTCCAATCGACAACCTCTTGCCAGCCATTGGAACTCACCTGAGAGACACATTGGGGTAATCGTCGAAACCACCGACGCCGCGGAGATCCGTCACAGGATGCTGCCAGACATGGACCGAAGAGAGGTGTGTACAAACACGCTCGTTTTGCGTCTCTTCGCCACTGAGAAAGGCTATACACTTGTCCTTTTTGGATAGACGCGAGACCTTCAGAAAGTGACTACGCTCTCAGTACGGACGTGTTCGCTCGTCTGCGGCCTTGAGGTGCTGTCACCGATTCCGAAGCGTGCACTGTTCCCAGGCACGCGTGCGTGCGCAACCTGCCTACACTGTCGCGCTCTTCGGTTGCTGATATCGTGATTCCTCCTTCTAGTGTAAGGCCCGTGCACTGGTGTCACGCACGAGCGCGCAAGGCTGGCCGTCAATACACCTCAGCCTCCAGGACTCCTCCCATCCCACCACCCACTCTCCGGCGACATGGATGCCTGTCGCCGACTCCCGCTGCTTCCCCTAGAAGTCTACACAGAGGCGTTCACCTACTTGTTCAGCTTCGAAGGAGGTTTAGGCCTTAGGACTCTATTCAGCCTCTTGGCCACCAGCCGCTACATCCGCGCCGCCGCCTTACCCAACGTCATTTGGAGGCCGTACTACGAGGCGCGCTACTCGCACTCTACCTCAGAGCGCGATACGTGGCGGCGCGCGTACTACGGCGGCAACTATCGATTGCAGTACATCGCGCGGCGCGTCCGGGACAAACAGGCGCTGCGCCTCCTCGATGGCATCCGCACACACGCAGCGGGGCGCGGCGCACTGGCGCGCAAACTAGCCAAGAGGTACTCGTGGGATGTATGGGACGTCCTCCGCCACGAGAGGGAGCTCCCGGTCCCAGATTACTTCCGCCACAGCCGTGAAACGTTGGTCCCTGCTGCACCGAATGCATTCTCGCGAGGGTACTGGGCGGGTGTTGCGCAAGGAATCATCGCGCGCTATTGGGCGGTGAAAATATGGAAGCGGGTCGCGAATGGACACCCGTCCGTGACATTCGAGCATATGATTTCGGCGCTCTCGGCATTCTTCGACCATTCCCCCACGGAGGTGAGAGGGGGTTTCTAGTCTGCATAAAGATGACGCTAAGAGTTTCTGTGTACAGATTGACGAGATGTTGGACAGGACTACTAGCATGTGCTCAAAGTTTCTGTATGAGCGCCGCGTCAAAGTCGACATGGAACATCCAGATGTCAGCCTGTATCGGTTGTGCGGGGAGGTCATCAGCTTCATGCAGGCATCGGGATGGATGACGAACGACGGTGAGTTGTCGTCACTCCCGAAACAGCTGCCAATTGAGGCAGAGCGACCGCTCATTTATAGATGCAGATCATGCTGGTATCGGCCTTCCCTTCCTCAGGTCATTTCCCCACCATCTCCTCCGCGGCGCAGCCCACCATGGGCGCCTTAGCGTCTTGACGAAATCTTGGCTATTCACGGGGATCTGCGACCGACTCGGGTGCGAGGCGTTTCCGACCCACCTCCTATCAGGGGAGACGGTCTGCTGCGTCCGCTTGCCAAACATGTCTTCGGGCCCCATCGTCGTCAACTTCCGCCAAGGGGCGCCTCTCATCACCGTCGGCGCCCCCGACAGAGGCAACGATGAGGCTGGCCTCAGTACAGGAGTGGAAGTTGCGCAATCTTTCGCCCCTCTTCATCCTCGTGAATTCCTCGACGAGGCCAGGATGGATCTTGTCGGGGACATCGCCGGCTGGTACCTCCACAACGCCAACATACCCTTACCGGCTGCCGGGAATAACGCCCATACAAGCGAAACGCTGCTCCGAGCGATGCACGCCATGGGATGTTACCTCACAGCCAGTGGCTACCCGGTAATGGATCAACGGGGCGGCAAGTCCCTGTCCCTTCTCTTTACGGCCTTCATGACGGAAATACTACCGCTCGACGGCGAAGCCGTCATATTCAATGCGCTTTTCCCCACTGACGCGGAGGTTCCGGCGGAATTCTCCGTCTCCGCGGCCGAGTTGAACAATATTCTACGTCGTATTGAAGATACGAACACAGCTGTCATGCAGCGGAAGACCCGGCGCTTGCAGGGAGCGAGCAAACATCTCGTCGGTGAGATCGTACAAGATTCGAGGACAAATGAGTACGGCTGCATCACCGGGTGGAAGGTGAGCTATTTTCTTCTTTATGCTTTGCGTCGATATACCAGACTCATACGAATTGCGCCAGCCAATACCTAGATCAAGCGCCGTTGCGGCAGCCGACTACGACGAAGACTCTATTCAATTCAAAGTGGTACTCTCCCCAAATTTTCACGAGCGTGGTGAGCGGTATTGATAAGTTTGTCTCTAAAACTTTATGGCTCATACACCGTCGATAGCGGTCACTGATCCTTCAACCTTGAAGTCCTCAGCGTTATCGAAGGAGGCGGCCTGGAACTTCCGCCAGTTGTGGCCTAACTTCAGGCGCTACTTTGAGGACGTCTCTCAGGAGGATATGGCAAAGGACGAACACGGGAACATGCTGCCTACTAAGTTGGTGTTGACTGCAGAGATGCGGGCTCGATATCCCGATGATGTGAGTACTTAAACTCCCTCACTCTGAGACCCGTCGAGAACGCTCGAAGCTAATAAACAATGTAATGTGTACGCTCATACAGTGATACTCACCCAGCCTGAGCTATTATCTTGGTGAAATGTGTATACAACGGTCATTCGCCGTCGCGGCATGTAGAGTAGAGTCTATCATTGTCTAGACGACGGCCTGCTATCTCGTTACGGCTGCTTTCACTGCGTTTAGAACTCTCTGGAACTCTCCGGAGAACACGATTGCGTGTATACGAGTTCGCCGACGTCGCGGAGATTGGTCACTAGACGCTGCCAGACAAGAACCGAAGAGAGGTGCGTGCATTTGCGCTTGGGTCCTTTTCGTCAGATGGCTGCTGAGAAAGGCTGTGGACTCGTCCTCTTTGATCAGGCACGAGACTTTCAAGAACTTCGCTGTCAGTACGGACATGTTCACTAATGTGCGGCCTTGACGCGTTGTCACCGATTCACCGCTCGCAGGCACGCGTGTGTGCAGTACTTCCATGTGCTGTCGTGCTTTTCGGTTGCTGATACTCATCCTACTGCCTGAATTCAGTTTGGACGACACGGACAAACTCGTGGCTCATCGAAGTTGGGTTTCTGCGCTTCCTCTTTCGAGTGAGAGTCCGTCCACTGATGTCACCCACGGAGCGCGGAGTAGGCTTTAAATACGCCTCAGCCTTTGGTATACCTGCCATCTCACTGCCCATTCTCCAGCGACATGGTTGTCGGTCGCAGCCTCCCTCAACTCCCGCTCGAAGTTCACACATTGGCGTACACCTTCTTGTTCAGCTTGGGCGGGGACTTGGGGCTCAAAACGCTACTCAGTCTCTTATCCGCTAGTCGCCACATCCGCACTGCCGCTTCTCCCAACGTCATCTGGAAGCCGTATTACCGAGCACGCTACACGCACTCCGTCGAGGCGCAGGAAACGTGGCGGCACGCACACTACCACGGCGACTACCGCCTGCAGTACTTCGCCCGGCGGACCCGGGACAAGGAGGCCCTCCGCCTCCTCGACGACATCCGCACGCAGGTGATAGGTCGCGGTCCGAAGGCACGCAAGCTCGTCAACGAGTTCTCGTTCGATGTGTGGGACGCGCTCCGTTGCGAAAGGCTACTCCCGGTTCCGGAGTTCTTCCGCCAGCCCTGGGAGGGCCCTGCCCCCGCTGCGCCAAATGCGTTCCCGCGGAGGTACTGGGCAGGAGTCGCGCAGGGAATCATCGCGCGCTCCTGGGCGGTACAGACGTGGAAGCAGATTGCGAGCGGACACCCGTCCGTGTCGTTTGAGGATATGATTGCGGCGTTCTCGGCTTTCCACGAGTGGTCCCACACAGAGGTGAGGCCACGAACTAGCGAACTAGCATCCTTTGAGATGGCGCTAAAGCTTTTGGCAGGTTTGCATGGAGTTGCACAGGGCGAGCGAAATATGCGAAAAGTTTCTGGATGAGCGCGGCGTTCAGCTTGATGAGGAGCATCCAGATTTCGATTTGCATCAAGTATGCAAAGAGGTCATCCACTTCATGAAGGTATCAGGGTGGATGGCAAACGACGGTCAGTGGTTGTGCCTCCTGACACGATTGTTCAGCCACGATGACCACTCCTGTGCAGATGCAAGTAACGCCGCACTCAGCCGTCCCTATCTGAAGTCATTTCCCCACCATTTCCTTCGCAACCCCGCCCAGCACGGTTCTCTCAGTGTCTTGTCGAAGACTTGGCTATTCACGGGGATCTGTAGCCGACTCGGGTTTGACGCGTTTCCGACCCGTCTCCCATCGAAGGAGACGGTCTGCTGCGTCCGCTCATTGGATATTGCTTTGTGCCCCGTCGTTGTTGACTTCAGCCAACGGGTGCACCTTGTCAGCGGCGGCCTCTCGGACAAAAGGAAGGATGAGACCAGTCTCCTAACAGAAGGAGAACTTGGGCAATATCTCGTCCCTCTACATCCCTGCGTATTCATCGACGAGGCCAGACGGGACTTTGTCAACCACATAAACAGGTGGTACCCCAACGATGCGAACGCACTCCTCCCCGGCCACAACATCAGCGCAGACGAACAGCTCCGAGTGGTGCACGCCATCGGGTGCTTCCTGACGGCTACGCATAACCTAGTCAGCGATTGGGGGGGAAATCCATCCTTGTTTCTTATGGGCCCCATCGCGGAGGCGCTCCCGCTTGACGGCGACGCTGTTATTCTCAACACGCTCTTCCCTCCTGATGAGCAGGTTCCCCCGGCATGTTTCGTCCCAGTGGCAGAGCTGCACGACGCTCTCCGTCGTGCGGATGACGTGAACAGCCCATCTATGTGTAGGGGCCGGCTCTCGCGAAGCGCGAGCGGACACGAAGTTGGCGAGATCGTGTACCAGTCGGAAACAAATAAATACGGCTGCATCACCGGGTGGCAGGTTAGTTGTTTGTTTCAATTTACTTTATGTCGATGGACTACTGACATGGGAGCTGCACCAGCACGTGCCCGGAACAAGCAATGCGTCGGCAAACGAACAATCAATTCAGTTTTACGTGACATTGCCCCCGCATTACTTTCAGCACGGTGAGCAATAGCGATATATTTCTCGAAGGGGTGTCGCCGAGACTAAGTCGATAGTAGTCACTGAGTCTTCAGCCTTGAAGACCGCGTTATTAACTAGGGAAGCCGCCTGGGACCTTCGCCGGTCGTGGACACACTTTGGGCGATACTTTGAGGACGTTTCCACGGATGCTATGGCGGAGGATGAACACGGGAACATGCTTCCTACCAGGATGATTCTGACGGCAGAAATGCAAGTATGGGGTGAGTACATTTCCACGCCTTGATGGTCGCCGAGGAGACTTGAACTTGACTTTGACAGGATGAAGAAACGCGACCAGCATGCATATCCCCACACAATGATAGACAGACGATACACCATTGTGAACTGGCACTGTCTCGATGATCTATGTGCATTGCGGCCGTGATATCCTGACACGGGTGAACCGGGATGGAGTCCAATTCCCGTTTAGTGTGCAGTGGTACCACCACTGAGGCTACAGCCTGAGCGTGCTCGGATGTGACGGTCAGTGCTTGCCTCCATGCAGAGTTGTACCGCATACGGAGGGCGTCGAGATTCGTCTATGATCAAATATGGCTGCCGGATGAACGGACCGGCCACCTTCTGTAGTTTAGCGAAGTGCCCACCACCACGCGCCGTTGGCCTTCGACGAGCAGGCCGTTTCCTGCCGCCATAACACTCACGCGTCCCTTTCAGGGGGTGCACATACCATCATGTCGCCCACTCTACCCGTAGAGCTCTATGTTCAAATTCTTCGTGAGCTTCCCGTCAAGGATCAATCTACCCTCACCACTATCGCGAGCTTCCTTTCCACCAGCTCTTTGCTTCGCGCAGCAGCTCTCGAAGCCTCGGTATGGGAGGAGCTCTATCAAGCCAGGTACTCAAACTGCGATGACGACAACGAAACGGACAGACAGGCGCGACTGCACGGAAACATCCGCTTGATGTTCATTGAGCGCCGCAAGACCGATCGGGAGGCTCTCCGCCTGCTGGACCTCATCAGGGTGGACCCTGAAAACAATCAAGGACTCGCGAGTCGGATTGTGCGGGAGATGTCTTTCGATGTGTGGGATGTACTCGGGCTCGAGATGCGGCTTGCTATCCCCAAAGTATTCCGCGACCCGGACACCGACGATATGGAGGAAGACGCGGCGCCGCATGCCCTCCCGAGGCGATTCTGGGCGAAGGCCCTCAGGGGATCCATCGCCCGATACTATGCAGTCAAGATATGGGTCGACATGTGCGTCCATCCTCAGGATCACAGCTTCGACGATGTCCTCCTTGGATTATCTGCTTTCATGGACTTCTCGCCGAAAGAGGTGAGCTTGTATCTGATGGTCAACTAACTACTCCATCTGAGCCCTCCAAGACTATCAAACAGCTTGATGACATGGCAGTCAACTGTCGCCAGAGGTTGAACGCCCAAGGCGTGCAAGTTGCCTCCGGAGCACCAGACTACGACTTAGTGGCCCTTGTCATCGCGATTCGCGACTTCCTCCACCATGAGGGATTCGCGGTTGCCTCCGGTAAGGCGTCCCAAAGGTAACATCGACAGCTATGTGCTCACGAAATCTCATACCAGGTCAATCATTCATGAACCCTCTCAACCAGTTCTCACATCACTTCCTTGGACCGGGACGCTCGTCGACTCTCCCCATGTCCATGAACTGGGTCTTCGCTGCTGTTTGCCGTCGTCTTGGGGTCGAGGCGGGTCCTACGAACACGCCGGGGAGAGTGTTCTGCCATATCACTTCTCGCAACCCCCAGCAGGGCGACATGCTGCTCGACGTGTGCACTTCCACTCCACCCGTCGTATTTTCCAGCAGAGACGTTGCCATAATGCTTGCTGAGGCTGGTATGCCCGCCGATGTCGCCCGACCAGACGCGGTCCTCCCGGGGGAGCTCCCTATTATGCTACGGCGCGCGGCGTACAACATATTCAGCGCCACCAGGACGGGAAACATAGAGCTCGGAAACGCAGGAGACACCCAGCGCCGAGCCGACTATGCCGCTTCGGTGGCTATCGCCGTGTTGTACGACCCACAAGACATCCAGGTTGGCCAGGGGCGGGGCTTCCTGCAGACGATGCCTCAGGCCCCCTCTGGATGCCCCTTGGACACAAAAGCCGTTCTCTCGGCTTTGCTGCCTGATACCCTGGCTCAGGGACGTCGCGACTTCCAACCAATGCTCGGCTTTGTTCCGCTGACGCGTAAGGAGGGGGAGCCGCCCAAGCGTCGGACCCAACCTGGAGTTGAAGGCTTCATCGGGCAGGTTGCATCCTCGGGACCCGATATAGGCTGTATACTCGGATGGCGGGTGAGTAATCGTACACCTAGGGAAATGTGCTCTTTATGAGTCTGACGCATCACGTCACCTACAGTGGGTACAAAGAGACGAGGAGGCTCCTGTATGCGCATACGACGTTCTGAAGCAAGTGGGCATCCTCCCATACCAATTCGAAGGTGTGTGTTCCTATCGCAGCCCATAATTTGACCTACGCGTCCGCTCAACGTTCTCGTCATTAGCCACGAACATTCTCTATTTTGGTCCGCTTACCGCCGAAGATGCACGCAGACTAAGACGGGAGACCGTCAATTTCGACCAATACTTCGAGGACGCGGTCATACCCAGGGAAGACGGGCTAGGCGGACGGCTCATCCCTTCTCTGGAGATGCAGACGGCGTACCCAGACGATATTGGGTATGGCGCTCGCTGGACAGCGCAGGTGCTCGAGGAAGCCGGGAGGACGGAGGGGGTAGCTGCGCACTATGTAAGCTGCTTCGGCTGATAGGAGGTGTGATATTATCGTTTCTACGCTCCCCGTTCTGCTACACGGTACATCGTGTACACATACCCTCGAGTGGCCGCCTGCGATCTGGCCTCCGACTTCGCAGTCCTGTCGACGTCGCTGTGTGGACCGGTGTGTCGGAATCGGTGCGATGCCGTCGACGAGCCCATATCCCGGCGGAAGCCGCCATGCGGTAGTTCGTCATTGTGCCAGGAAGGCGATGGGGCGATGGCGCATAGTTGACAAGGTCGCGCTTGCCCCAGATTGACGTATTGGAGTGACATGTGGGCTGCGGAGCAACTAGCTTCCGGCAGACGGCTGTTAAGAGTGGTTGAGTAGGTAGTACTACGCGACATATGTGCAAAAGAGACGTACTCGGGCCGATAAGCGCAAGCA
This sequence comes from Trametes versicolor FP-101664 SS1, assembly GCF_000271585.1. Lineage (NCBI taxonomy): Eukaryota > Fungi > Basidiomycota > Agaricomycetes > Polyporales > Polyporaceae > Trametes > Trametes versicolor. The sequence goes on along the minus strand of NW_007360321.1, from coordinate 1,798,354 downwards.
CCATGGGACACGACGCGAAAACGCTACGACTGTACAGCGTGGGCAGCAAGGGGAATCGCGCCGCGCATCTTGACGAGGTGCTGGAGCGACATGTTCATGACCGCGCGGTACTTGTGCCGTCTGCCCATGTGAACAAGGTAGCCGTTGAGATAGTCGATCTCCGTTGGGCGCCGCAGCTTCACATCCATGTACATGGAGGAGTAATTGTTCTTCGTCAACTCCACGACGCGCTGGATCTCGTGTCGCATGACCTGCGCGCTCAGCTCGCGCGGGAAGGGGGGCGGTTCGAACGCCGCGCCCGCCTCCGAATTGTGGGCCAATAGTTGCTCGTTCACTTCGGCGGACCACTGTCTCCGGAAGACGTGCTCAGCCTCGCGACAGATGCGGTCCGCGGTGGCTCGTCCGTACTGGCTCTTCAGCACCCCGCCGTTATTGCATTGCAGGAGGGCAGAGACCGGGTTGACGAACGCGTTTACGACTAGTTTACGCCGCATTGCGACGTAGACATCCGTAACCGGTTCCCAGGACGCGCAAAGGCCAGGAGCATGTAGGAGTGCGGCAATGGTGTTTCGCAGGTTGAGGTAGCGAGGCCCGTCGGGCTGCTCGGTGGAGACGTTGGCGATATCGTCCAGTGAGAGCTGGGCGTTGGCGGGCCTGCTTGCGGCGGCGTATGAGGCCTCGTAGTTGCGACGTCCGAGAGGGTCGGGAACGATCCCTAGTTTGATGTCCCCAACAGCGGAGTGTACGGAATGGAGGGGGCCCTTCGAGTATAGCCCGTGGGTGTTAGAGCACAGGACGAAGTTGGGGCGGTCGTTTGGATCAGGGTACACGTCTTGGATGACCGTCTCATACACACCCATGCCGTTATGGAGGAGCACGATCGTGCTGTCGCGAGACAGGTTGTGCCTGAGCTTTCTCATGATAGTGCGCACAGCGAACGCCTTGGAGGTGACGATGAGGGAGTCGATGGGGCCTATGGCCTCGCGGACAACTGGGTCGTCACGCGCGTCGATTCTGGCGGGCGCGAAGTCGCTCCTCCGGACGCGGTTTCGCGGTTCGCCATAGGGAAGATGGATGAGCCCGTCCTGGGAGAACAGCGTGCCGTCCCTCTCGATCGAGAGAGGCGCGCCATTGGGGAGGTCGGAAATGAGTTTTGCGGTCTCTGAGCGATGGAGGGCGACGACGGTGTGCCGAGGATGGAGAGACTGGCGGAGGTGGAAGGCGACGAAGTTGCCTACGGCGCCGATGCCGACGACGTGGATGCGCATCGACGCCGAGGACTGGATGGAGCTCGCTGTGCGTGACGGCGAGGAAAAGCAAGGTGGGAGGGCGCCGGGACCGGGAGACGGGACGGACGGGCGGGAGGGCGCGCCGGAAAGTGCCGCCGAGGCCGAAAGAGGGAGGAGGTCAAGAAAGAGGGATGCACCGAGGTATTGCCGAGCAGGGGGGATGATATCATTTGACCTCTTCCTTCCACCACACCGACGTCGACGCACTCACATCGATCCCGATGAACATCGATACTACCAACCTTAGCTCCCCCGCCCAGCCGTCCGCGGCCCGTATGTCCCACCGATGCGCCGGCTCCCGTCCCCAGTCCTTCAAATAGCGGGGGCCCTTCCTCTCCGTACCCCATCCCTCTTCCCTCTCTTCCCCCACCACCCACAATGTCCACCACCGTTACCCTGAAGCGCACCGGCGACAAGGTATGTGCTCCCGTACTCTCAGGCAGGGTGTCATGCTCACCTCCTGTCGCGTATAGATGCCTCTCGTAGGGTAAGCTCATAATCTTTATATTCGAATCTGCCCCCCTCTGACGCGTCATTTCGTAATACTTAGCTTCGGTCTTTGGAAGGTATGTATCTATAGTCATATCCACTAGCATATAGCTGACAATTTCTCGTGTAGGTCACCAAGGAGACTTGCGCCGACGTATGTCTGATTACGCCAGTCTCTGCTCACGCGTCGGACGCGTACTGATTCTGGTATCAGACTGTATACAACGCGATCAAGGAGGGATACCGCCTGTTCGACGGTGCTTCCGACTACGGAAACGAGAAGCAGGCGGGCGAGGGCGTCGCGCGTGCCATCAAGGATGGTCTCGTGAAGCGCGAGGATCTCTGTGAGTGTCCTTTTTCGACCTTTTGGGAACATGATACTTACGCTGCGAAAAGGGATCACCTCTAAGGTTAGTTCGCAATGCCTCCGATTGGACGGCGGAAGCTGATCGCATGAGAACACAGCTGTGGAACACCAACCACGCGAAGGAGCACGTAAGTCAACGATAACACGGGCGCCCGGTCTTGTGGACTACAGTCTGACATACCGTAACAGGTCGAGGCGGCCGCCAAGTACTCCCTCGCTCTTTGGGGCCTTGACTACTTCGACCTCTACCTTGTTCACTTCCCCATCTCTATCGAGTACATTGAGCCCAGCGTCAAGTTCCCCCCTGAGTGGTGGGGTCTCGATGGCAAGATCCACCCCGGTGAGTAGTTAGATGAACAGAAAACGTTCCGCATACTCATATCAATGCAGTCAACGTCCCCTTCCAGGAGACTTGGACCGAGATGGAAAAGCTCGCTGATAAGGGGCTGGCCAAGAACATCGGCTTGAGGTATGTCATCCCAAGCGCCGTCGTAGTTTTGACACTGAACCCACTTTTTTTCCCCAGCAATGCTCAAGGCTCGTTTATCTACGATGTCCTCCGTTATGCGCGTATCGAGCCGCAGGTGCTCCAGGTCGAAATCCACCCCTACCTCACCCAGGAGCCCCTCATCGAGTTCTGCAAGGTTCTCGGCATTGCGATCACGGCGTACTCTTCTTTCGGTCCCCAGGGCTACGTGGAGATCGACGCACACAAGGGCGCGAAAGGCCTGTTCGAGCACGATGCCGTCGCCAGCATCGCCTCTAAGAAGGGAAAGAGTAAGAGCCTCATATTCGCTGTGTGGAAGAATTAAAAGGCTAACGCCCTGCGTAGCTCCCGCGCAGATCCTCCTTCGCTGGGCTTTGCAGCAGGGTCTTGCTGTCATCCCCAAGTCGAACAACCACGAGCGCCTTGTGCAGAACTTGGAGGCTACGTCCTTCGAGTTGACGCAGGAGGAACTGAAGTCGATCAGTGCGCTGAACATCAACCTCCGAGTGAGTCACCTATGGCAATACGATGTTTTGTATGCATACTGACTGAGTCCGTAGCTCAACGACCCCGTCGATCTCGACAAGCGCCTCTCGATCTTCTCTTGAAGGGTTTATAGGGTTGTCCGGAGTCATATAGCGTGAGCAGCAGTCAACAGTCATGTAGCACCATGGTGTGTAGGATAGACAGCAATGCCGAAGGGCTACGTGTGTGCATACATGTTGTGGCGCAGCGCAAGAATCACATTGAATCACGACCGCAGTCTGAAGATGACTTGCCATGTGCGCAGCTGTGGTGCCGCCGGGCGTTGACGAGGACGTGGACCCACGGGGATGCGTCGGCTCCGGCGTCTGGGGGCGGGAGGGGGCGATCGAGTTGCGCAATGCGGTGCCGAGGTACGCGCAGCCCGGGCGCTTGCCCCGTACTTTCGATTGCGCACTGCGCAGCGGAGTTTAAACTCACTAGGACGACCTCTCTCTCCACCACCAGGGCCGGTATAAAACCACAGCTGCTCCAACGCCCTGCCCCTCACCAACCTCACCATGTCTCCCATCCAGTTCAAGTTTACCAAACCTCCCGATGGTCTTGTTCGGCGCGTTACCTTCCAGGACAAGCCGTCCTGGAATGAGCTCGCTACCAAGCTCCAGTCTCTCTACAACATCCCAGTCCAAAGCATCGGGGTCTCGTACGTTGATAACGACGGCGACGATGTAACCCTCAGCTCCGAAGAGGAACTTCTGGACTTCTACCAGGCCGCCTCTACGCAGAGGAGGGACGGGCCCCTTACGCTCGTCAAATTCACTGTCCGGGACCTCGACGCCCTGCGCAGCGATAAGCCGCTCCCGGAGACACCCCGCACGTCCGGCCTGAACTATCGCAACACGTTCGGGCGGTCTGCACCCGTTCTCTTTGAGATGGAAGTCGACGACGGATGGCAGCCCATCCCCAGCGGTCTCGCCGGGCTCTTCAACGGCGCGGTCCCTACCGGAGACATTCCCCACGCGTTCGTCGAAGTACTCGATAGCGACACTGGTTCCCAATCACAAGAGAAGGACAAGGACACCTTCCGCACGACCACCTACACCGACTCTACCTTCCCTGAGATCAACCCGTCCCCGACGGCCGACAAGGGGAAAGCACGGGCGCGCACGGAGGACCTCACCTCGGACACCGACACCATCTCCTCCGACCAGTCCGTCGTCGCCGAGGAAAGCGGGAACAAGCACCCCATCCACGTCTATAATGCTAAGAAGCGTAGTGTGGACAACGTCTTCGGCGTCACTAGGTCTCGCAGCCAGAGCCGTTCTGCTACGGCTCCGCGGACCCCCACCCCTCGGACAAAGACGCCCGCCGCAGCGACAAACGCGCCCGCAGCGGGCGCGCAGGCGGACGACCCCCCGCTCCCCGATCTCAACGACATGCCCGCTCCCGACGCCAACATCGCCCACGACGTCGCGAACCTCTTCGGCATGCTCTCCGGCGTTCTGGCTTCGCACCCCGAACTCTCAGAGGGTATTCGCAACATTGTCCGGAACGCTTCGAATGGTACGTACTGGCACGGCCAACAGGACTCCGTCATGCGCGCTGCGGAGGAGATCCGCCGCAGCGCCCTCATCGGCGCAGACGAAATGCGTCGGGTCGCTCTCGACGGCCGGCGCTCTGCCGAAGAGGTTGCCGGACGCAGAGTCGCGGACGCATTGAGCAACGTGATCCGTGTCATTGCAGATATCACAGGTACGCTCGCCGCGGACCCGCCAGCCAATGCTGCGCCGAACGACATCACGACGTCGACACCGATCGCTGAGCGCGACCCCTTGGGCGGTGCTCGACGCTGGGGTGGCCCATGGGGGCCAGGCCTCGGCGGTCCCCGCGGCCGCGGAGGCTTTGGTGGACGTGGCCGCGGAGGTCACGGTCATCTTCATGGCCACCATGACTCCATGGGTTCATGGGGTACGTTTGGATCGCGTTGGGGTGACTGGGCCGACCCGTCGTCTCGTGGGTCTATCCCCTTCTCGTACTTCTCTCCCCCTCCCGGACCACCGCCTCCTCCCGGGCCACCGCCTCCTCACGGCCGCCCTGAACGCGCACCAGGCCCGCCGCCACCGCCCGGGCCCCCTCCTCCCCCGGGTGGTGCGCCGCCGCCGCCGCCACCACCACCGGGCGGCCCACCACCTCCTCCTCATATGGGAGTTCCCCCACCTCCCCCGCCACCCCATTTCCCTGGTCCCGCCGGCATGTTCGGATTCCCCGGCATCGCTCCCCCGCACCATCACCGTCACCATTCTTATGATCATTTCGGACCACCTTTCGGTCGGCCAGACCATCACCATCCCGAGTCGGGTGAGTGGGCAGGCAGGGGTGGATTCGGTATGCGCCCCCCTCACTTTGGTGGCAGGGGCGGCCGCATCCCACCCATCGACGCTGATTGGGCCGACACCGTCCCACTCCTTCCGCCTGCACCCCCAGGTGAGGCTAACGGGGACGCCGAGGTGACTATGTATGGTGCGTCCCCGGTGGACTCGTCGGAGAGCGCCAAGAAATCTCTGCAGGCTGCAAAGGACCACTACCTCGCTGAGAAGGAGCGGTACCGCCGCATCAGGGAGGAGCGCAAGAAGCGGAAGATGAACGTCTCGACCGACAGGTACGTCTGCATGATGCGCGGGTTTTCCCGTCGGAGTATGCGTGCTGACCGTCGATTCAGCGAGATGCGCGATGTGCACGACAGCCCGACCACCCCCAACGACGCCCCTGAGCCACCCGTTCGTCCCGCGGGCGAGCCCTCGCCCATCCAACGCCGTAACACCGTCGACGACCAGGCGCAGATCATCAGCAACGCTCGGGGCCCGTTCCCCCAGCTGCAGCTCTACCCCGTTCCCCGCAGGTCTCACACCATCCACGGCGCCGGGCACGCCCGCGACGCCTCCTTCGGGTCGATTGCACCCCCTCCCGCGACCCCGCGCGCCGTGAGTGCCATCACGACACGTTTGAACGACGTACGTACTCCCTTTTCCCCGCACACATTCTATCCGATGCTGATGCGCCATCCGCACGCAGATGGGTTTCACCGCTTCGCAGTATCCGGCATTGGCCGCCAGGGTCGAGGCACGCGTGGCCCGGTCGGGGGAGGTGAGCCAGGACCGCGAGGACACCATCGTCGCTGAGATCGTGGAGGAGCTCGTGCAGAGCTCGCCCCCTCCTCGGGCGCCCCAGGCGTCCGGCTCCGGCTCCGGTCAGAGGGCAGACTGAGCTCGTCGCCCGCGAGGCTCGAGCGAGAGGTGTAAGATGTGCGCCGCGCTGATATGCTTAAGGCTTCACTTATCGACGGACTGTTTTGTACGAGTACGACTCTCCCCCCGGCTGGATATGTTCTAAGGTAGTAGTACGTTTCTCCTTTTCTGTAAAACTCCCCAAACTCCCTCTTCGCTATCGTAGTCAAGGTAGGTCTTTTATTTTCCAATAAAATGGCTGCCCATCGTGGGTGGCCGGCAAATATACGTGTATTCTATTGTACAATTGCGAATGCGTGTGACTGCGTGAACTTCAAGAATCGGGCTGCGAGTGGCTCAGGCATCCCTCCGCCTACTGACACAGCGGGACTTCCCGGGAGTCTCGACTCTCATGCAAGTCTGATGGGTCACTCTAAATGTCTGTACCTGCACATATTAATCCATGTCCGGTCCGGTATGCACGAGGCTGCATGAGGTCGCGCAGGAACGCCAGGCGATCTATTTGAATGCCGAAAGACAATGGTAGCCAGTACATGAGGTTAGTCGCCACCTGTACTCTCATCATCGATCGCGGTACTCCTCATGAACTTCTTCAGAGAACCACGCGCCCAAGAACACGAGGCCAGGGGGGAAGGCAAACTCCGAGAGAGCACGATCTTTCCTTTGTCCTGCGCAGTTTGGGCCACACACGGGGATTAAGTAGCCGCAATGAGGACACTGAATACGTGAACATGTGCTTCCGGTCGGAGTGCTCAGATAAATGCGCACCGGAGATACTGAGCTTGCGCAGGGCGACCCCGAACCGAAGAGTACATGTGTGGCTCGGAGCAGCACTCCGTACTCAGCGTTTGAGGCATACGAGGAACCGCACAGTCATGGCTGAAAACAGCCATATAGGTGATAGCTGTACATTCCAGGGCAGCGGTGCCATGGCCCACTCACCTAGGATGTGCTGAGCGTCGCGGATGCAAAACCGGGGGATCCCGATCGAGTGGCGGATGCGAATGCGACGGGCGCCTAGAAGTGTGCCACTCAGATCGCATCGACGTTTGTGCCACTCGCTTTTCGGAAGCTGACAAGATATTTCAAGGACGACCTGCTGCCTCCGTGATGCGGTGAGATTGCGGCGAGGTCATCCGTACGGCGGCGAGAACCGCTATAGGTATGTACTCACCAGTCGAAAGGCTCTGTCGCTGATATATTATGTTGGCGCGGTAGTAATACCGTAAACGTTGCCTGAGCGGGTCTGGGGATGCCACGAGTCGTCGCCGTACTGATATAGGAGCGCGCCGGTGTGTCGAATTCATGGTTACCGAAGAGCCTAGAGGGTGAAAGTATACATGAAAGTCAGCCGCTAAATAATGAACTAACATAGGTACTTGCTTACTAGTGTCCGCCGTTCGCCGGCTCGTCAACATCTAAATGAATGTCTCGTGGAGAAACTCTGCCGGTCCCCACGCGACGTGATTTCACAGGGTTCACGCCGAAGCATCCAGCCATCTTCCGCGGGCGTTCCCTGGTTTCCAGCTCAGTAGCACGGCCCGTTCTCAACTGTGCCACTGGAGGAATATCCTCTGCTGCGCAAAAAGCACTGTAAATGGACGTAAAGGTGTTCCGAGAACCCTGGATTCCAAGATGCCCAATTTACCGACCTATTAAATGTCACAATCAGTGAACAGCGCTACCGGGCCACTTTCTTTGTGGTATCTTCACCCATGCAGGTGGACCCGTGTTGCCTCACCTATACAAGTGCGTGTAATTCTTCGAATTCGCGATCCTAGGAATGTCTTGCGGACATACACACCTGCGAGTGGCATCAAGACGGAGACGACCCTGAACGCCGCCGCACGGGCCAGAAGTTCCGACCTACGGATATTATGAAATGACCTGGGCAATCTCGTCAGTATAAAATCACCAGGACCAGCGCGGTTGAACTCTTCCACCTCCTACTATCCAAGCGAGTCAAAGCAAGAGCCGAATCCGTCTCCCGAGGATCGCCAGCGTGCGCATCGCCTATTGTCCACGTTTCCAGGACCTCCCCGCCGATACAACGTGGGGTCACCTCACAGGTCGACATCGCCCCATCAGCTGCACACGGCCGCACTTGTTCCACGCCCTAAACGTGATATCGGTGAGCTCTACAGTCATGGAAGGAGGTGAACAGCAGCCGAGGAGAGCTAACGCTGAAGCGGCAGGACACCTACAGTGCCAAACAAACGGTACTAGTCGCGCTTATACCTCTGCTCTTTTCCCGCGCCTCACTGATCGATTCTTGCCATGCCGCGCTCAGCAAATACAAGGGCACGCCCCCGTCCGACCACTCCTCTGGGCCACGCTCCGCTCAGGTCCAAGCACCGCGCCTCGAGTACAAGTCCCTGGTCCAAGCACCTCCCTGATTACAAGGTTGCCACTGGGCCTGCCCTCCTCGCTCCCATTGTCCCCTGGCGCTACTTAAGCTCGCGTCTGTGTCCCGACATCCCCGCTACCTGTCAAGCATCCAAACAAGGAGACCCATAGAACGCTTGAGTGCTACACGAAGGTGCGTCTCGTCGTTGTTCTTCTAGACGCCCCGCACTCACTACATTGCCCGCGCCGGAAGATGTCTTCCCTCGCACAACTCCCCCCCTCGCACACCCTCAATCAAACCCAGAAACCCCTCGAGCAGTGGAACTCCGACGAGCTCATCAGGACGTATCTCAGGAGCAGCACAGAGCCCATGGCGCCCGCCGATCCGGTGCTCCTGCGGACGCGCCTCCAGATGTTCCGGGTGCGCATGTTCGAGATCGAAAGGCTCCGCCTGAACCTCCGCCCCGCGAGCAGCGACGTGTTCGACCGCGAGCTCGCGGCGATCATGTACAAGCGCAAGATCCTCCTCTGGTTCAGCTTCCCCATCCGCGACCTGCCCGATGAGATCCTCGCCATCATCTTCCGTTACGTCGTCTGGAGCTCCAACGGCGCCGACCAGGCTACCCAGCACCGTCTCTGGTTGACGTGGGTCTGCAGACGCTTCCGCGCGATCGCTCTCTCGGACGCGACGCTCTGGAACTCGGTCTGGTTCCGCGACTCGCCCCCGTGGACGCGCTCGTTCACGTTCATCGAACGCGCGAGCACGGCGACGCTCGACCTCCGCATCGACGAAAAAATTGGGCCGGAGGGGACTGCTCACGATGTACCTCCCAAGTACCCGCCCATCACCGTCCCCCAAATCAAAGAGCTACTGAGGATACTCGGGCCCAAGGTGGGTCAAATACGGATCCTCGTCGTCGTCCTTTCGGACATGGAGGTCGTCGAGGCGTTCATGGAAGGTCTGTCCAAGGCTGGCCCTCTTTCAGCGATGGAGCGCATCGAAGTGCATCGCACTAGTCAGCCGTATCTGTGGCCGAAGGAAAAGTCCGAGGGCTCTGGCGGCTATCTACCACTCAGCGAGCAACCCACCCCGAAGCTCAGGTGGCTCTCCCTGAACGGCGTCACCACCAACTGGAACGCGTTGCAGCCGTCCAACCTGAGGACGATCGACCTGCGCCGCATGTCCGTCCAGGCCTGCCCCACCTCCGAGCGCTGGTCCGAGATCCTCAAGTTGTCCCCCGACCTGTTCAAGCTCTCGCTCGACGCGGCAGGCCCGCAGCTCGACCCGCGGCGCCAGCGCATTGGGACCGGCGCGCGCCCGATCGACCTCCCGTGCCTGCGCGACCTGACGATTGGGGACATGAGCTGCCTGTACGCGGCGCACGTCCTCGCGCACATGCACGCGCCGCGCGTGATGAGCCTCTCGCTCATGTCGCTCACCGGGCAGGACTACGGCCCGCTGACGGAGATGCTCAAGGGGCGGTTCCGGGAAATACGTATGCTGCAACTGCAAGGCTTCGAGGTCGGCAAGACGGACGTGAACATGCAGCGCGCGGTGGCCTGGTTCGAGTCGATGTCGCGCCTGAAGCTGTTGAAGTTCTCGCGAGTCAAGCCGTATCTGCTTGACGCGCTGCTCGCGGACCCGCGCGACTACCGGCCGGGCGAGATGGACACGCGCCCGGCGGACGGCAAGGACGACAAGCGGCCGGTCGTCTGCCCCGAGCTCGACACGGTGCACTTCAACACGCAGGGCCCGACGGACATGTCCACGTTCGCGAAGGGCCGCAAGGACCTCGGGGTTATGCTGAAGCGGGCGTACGCGCTCGAGGCGTTCCTCAAGACTTTGAAAAAGGAGGAGGACGTACGGATCCGCGAGAACGTCGCGGAGCTGGTCCCGATGAAGTTTATCCAGATGACTCGGGAGGAGGACTCCATCTATCAGGAGATGGCGAACTCACTGGGGGTCGTGCGCAGGCGATGAGTGTCGGAGGAAATAGAGGGGAGAGTGCGAAGACGAAGACAATGCCCGAAGTACTTACTTATTCTGCTTGTATATAGCTTGTATCGCTAACGCTGCTCCCGAGTCCCCTGCCATGCTACCATTCTTCCGTTCCGTTAATGTTCTACATATCATACTCTCTTTTGTCCCTATAGTACTCAGCGAATGGCAACTATGTTTGGCCAATACCGGTGTGTTTGCGTGAGCGCGGTGCGACTGTTTGTGTCACGACGGGCGTCCAAACAGCTTGCCGAACGTTGGAACGGCGGGTGCACGTGACAGCGGTGCTCCGACGCGTGATTCGCGTTGTTTGGGGTCGTATACGCGGCGGGGACGCGCGACGCGGTTCGGCCGTGTTCAACGTTCGATCGCGTCCACCCGACTTCCCAACTCCCAGTCCAACCTCCACGCCTATGGCCGTTCGTTCGTAGTCGCCACCAACTTCTCCCTCAAGACCCCTCAAGACCTCAAGCCCCTCAAGCAACATGACGCCCCCGCTCTCCCCCACCGTCTCGGCGTGTTCGCTCGACTCCATTCAGACCGCGCCGCCGCGGTTAGCGTTGGGCCAGCCGTCAACGCGGAAACGCCTCGCGCCCGCTCAAACAGGCGCGCTCGTGTCCGTGTTTGAAGTCAAGACGCACCCCTCTCGCGAGGAACGCGCGCTGCTCGCCGCTGAGCTCGGCATGTGCGTATATGTCGCGAACCCCATTCCCCCTGCTCGTGCTCACCGCGTCCATATATAGGGAGCTAAAAGCGGTGAACGCCTGGTTCCAAAACAAGCGGCGCACGCTGAAGAAGAACTGCGCGGGGTGCGGGTGGTCGAAGGGCTCGCTGCCCGAGAACAAACACGTTCGGCCCGCAAATGGCCTCAAGAGCTTGCCTCGGAGCGAGTCCCCGATATCCCTCGAGCGCGTCGTGTCCTCGCACGAGCTTCCCTACAAACCCAAGCCGCTGCAGGCACCGCGCGCCCCGACGACACCTCGACGTCGCACGGGGACGTCGATGTCGAAGGAGATATGGGAGTACCTGCCTTCGTCCCCGCCGACGCGACCCTCGTCCCCCGGACACACAGAGCCGGTGCTTTCCCTGGCGGCGCGCACGTCGAGGGCCCATTCGCTGGAGTGGGCTTGCGCGAAGGCCCGAGTAGTGCGCAAGACGGTGAAGGACCTCCCTATGGACCTGGATGACGACGAGGGTGACGAAGACGTGCCGATGCTGGTCCTGGACGCCCTACCTCGAGACAAGCGTTCGGTGGGCGGTAGCGAGACGGACACGGAGGAAGAGGAGGAGGAGGCCATTACACCCAACGTCAGCGCCGAGCTACTGCCGCCGTTCGTCGTTTCCCCCGACCGGGCGGAGAAGGACGTCGGCAAGGACGTGGACATGGAGGCCGCTATGGCGTTACTCCGATTCATGGCGCCCAAGGCATGATGAGCGCGGATCGACGGAGGACGCTCGGAGTACTAGTGCCGGTTTTGTACGACCAGTGGACTGGAAGCTTCGGAGGGATTTTTTCTGTACGTTCAGCTGCATGCGGGGTTCTGCATGACTGTAGAGACGACGTGACGACTATTTACGACGCTACTTTATTTCTGTCGCTCGCTGTGCATACTGTCTTGCGTGTTGTCTTGATACGGTTGGATATAGCATGGAACGTACGGACCACTGGAAATGCATGTCCATACGACTCGGATGACCAAGGAATGGCTGGGCGTGTTCCAGACGGCGTCCAACGGTGACTGGAATGTTGAAACGTTGGCCGGCGTGGTGGCAGACAGATCGCGACGATGTCACCGGACGCCTCGGCGCACAGCCGCGCAGGCTTGAAATGGCCGGGCTAAAAACATACCTCTCCCACTCCCCCACCTTTCCCTTTCTCCCCTCTTCCATACAGCTTCCGCGCCAGATCCACATATATCTCTGCCACCAGCGTCGTCAGCGACCCACTCCTGCGACCAGTCTCTCCTTTAGACCTCAGCTTACCCCACACCCAGCACTCGGCGGCCTCCGAGCAGCTTCACCCCTATGGCCGACTACGCAAACGAGAACTCGGGGCTCACCTCCTCCCGGCCAAAGACCCGCAGCCGCAAGTGGCTCTGGATAGGCGGCGCCGTCGCTGTCGCCGTTATACTCGCCGCCGTGCTCGGCGGTGTGCTCGGGAGTCGGGCGCACAAGAATAACCAGAACAGCTCGGCAAGCGGTGCAGCGGCCGACAGCGGTCCGTCCCCCACCGGCGAGGCCGCTGCGAGCCAGGCCGCGAGCATCAAGGAGGCCGTCGGTCTCTTCCCCACAGCCACGAACAGCCAATACCTCCTTCCCATATACCCCTCTACGGTGCGTGAGCTTCGTGCGGATCGCATTGCCTCTGAAACTCACCGAAATCGCCGGTAAATTCAGACTAATACCGCGGCCTACACCACGCCCACCTTCCACGCGTCCACCAACGCCTCCCTCGCATGGCCCAAGGACTCCTTCCAGCCCTCCAACCCCCAGCCGACCTCCGTCCGCCCTGACCGCCCCCGCCTCATCGCGCCCTCATACAAGTGGAACGCACTTCCGGACCTGATCAAGAGCGACCCGTACCTCAAATTTTGGAACGACACCATCTTCGGCAACGCGACGCAGTACTTCGGCTTAGAGCCCGTTCAGTACCACATGGACGGCAGCAGCGGCATTCTGGACAATGCGCGCGAGATCAAGATGCGAGTAAAGGCGTTTGCGTACGCGTACCGGATGACGAACGACACGAAGTGGCTGGACAGGACCTTCTCGGAGCTCGAGGTAAGTGCGTTGCCCTTATGTATGCGCGCCCCCGCTCAAGCGCCGTCTCGCTGGGAAGAACGCCGTGTCCGACTCGTTCGGGCCCGCGGGGACGGACAAATGGAACCCGACGCACTTCCTCGACACGGCGGAGTTCACCGCCGCGTTCGCGATCGCGTACGACTGGCTGCACGACGCGTGGTCCGCGGACCAGCGCAGCACGATCCTGTCGGGGATGAAGACGTACGGTCTGGAGGTCGGCCTGGACGCGTTCTCGAACTCGAGCACCGGCTGGTGGGCGAACAACATCGAGGGCAACTGGAACTGCGTGTGCAACAGCGGCCTCACGATGGGCGCCCTTGCCATCCTTGAGGACGACACTACGGGCCTCGCCGAGCAGCTCATCGCGAAGACGATCCCGAATGCGCTCGCGAACTGCATCTGGGCCGTGTCTTCCGACGGTACCTGGTCCGAGACCGCGAACTACTGGTACTTCGGTACCACTGGTCTTGCTGAGATGACGGCATCGCTCCTCTCCGCGACCGGATCCGACTACGGGCTGCTCTCGACCAACGAGCACCTCGAGCTCACCGGCTACTACCACATGTATGTCACCGGCCCCGGCTCGTTGTTCGCGTACGGCGATCACGGACCCAACAAGTTCTCGACGACCGCGAATTCGATCCTCTTCTGGGGCGACGTCCTGAACCACCCCGAGTACATGCTCTTCCAGCGGGACCAGCACGACGCGCCGGAGCCGAACAGCATGTTCTGGTACGACCCCTCCGTCTCGGGCGCGTTCTGGGACGGGCTCGCGCTCGACCGCTTCTTCGACAACAGCACGGACCAGTGGGGCGCGATGCGCAGCAGCTGGACGGACGAGAACGCGCTGTACGTCGCGATGAAGGCGGGCACGCTGCAGGGCCACCAGACGCACAACGACCTCGACGCGGGCGACTTCGTGATCGACGCGCTCGGCACGCGCTGGGCGGGCGAGCTCGGCTCGGGCAACTACCTCTCCACGGGCTACTTCTCGAGCGACGACCAGGACAGCCAGCGCTGGCTGTACTACCGCAAGCGCACGGAGGGCCAGAACACGATCCTCGTGAACAAGGCGAACCAGCTCGTGGGCGCGCACCCGTCGGTGAACCACGACACGTCCGGCACGACGCAGGGCTCGAGCACGGTCCTTGATGTTGCACAAGACTCGACTGCGTACTTCACTGCGGACCTGTCGAGCGCATACGACAACGTGTGAGTACATCCTCTCAAGGTATTCCTTGTGCATGTTGTCTGACAGATGCGGCTCTCAGGACCTCATTCAAGCGCGGCATCCGGATGATCAACGGGCGCAAGCAGGTGCTCCTCCAGGACGACATCAACGCGTCGGGCGACATCATGTGGCGCATGCACACAAACGCGACGGTGTCCGTCTCGGGCACGACCGCGACGCTCACGATCGGCGACCAGAAGCTGGACCTGAGCATCCTCAACGCGCCGAGCGGGGTGAGCATGACCACGGGCCCCGCGGTGCGCTTCTCGGACGACCCGGCGCTGCCGGCGGGCGAGAGCGACCAGGAGAACCCGGGGGTGACGGTGGTGATGATCAGCCTGCCCGCGGGCGAGTACAGCCTGCAGGTGCTCTTCAACCCGCAGTGGAGCGGCATGTCCGCGAGCGACTTTGTGACGCCGCCGTCGGTCGCGATCGACAGCTGGTCGTTGACGAGCCACAACTGATCTCTCTTTTTCTTCCATTGACATTTGCGTTTGGTCCGCCAGGATAGTTGCGGACGGACTGTTGAGTGATTATTGACGACGAATGTAATGGACTGTAGGTAGCACGTCTCTACTCATGGACCCTGTCGTGGGCCAAGTACACTACATTTCTTTTTTGTTGTGGTGTGAGCCGCGCGATGTACGGGCATCTTCTCACGCACGATAATGTACATCCTATCCCCCTCCCCCTTCGTCCATCCGTCGATATGCGCTGCTCACTCGGAGGGGCCAACGGAACCCGCCTTGCCGGCCCTGACGGAACGCGATCACGAGACCGCGACGCGCGTCGGGCAGGCCAACACGAAGTCCGCCCCTTCGTTGGCTGACCACCACCGTCAGCCACATCCTATCATCTCTTTCCTTCGCGTGCGCCGGTCGCATGCAACACTGTCTAATCATCCTAATTCCAACTTCCTGCTGAATATGCCTCCGTCGCCGCGCAAGACCCGCTCGTGCTCTCGTCTCGTCTCTGCGAGCTACGACCCCGACTCCGCTCCCGACTCTCCCCTACTAGGCTCGCCCGCCGCTTACCTCGCCGCTACCTCCGTCCCCGTGATGAAAGCCGAGTCCATGGACCCTGCGCGGGGCTACCAGCCGCGCTCAGAGAAGCGTGCGCGGCACAAGATGACCGAGCCCCAGTTGCAGCGGCTCGAAGCACTCTACCGCGCAAACACGCACCCCGACCGGCAGGCGAAGGAGGACGTCGCAAAGGAGACTGGGATGTAAGTATTTTTATCCCTCCCTGAGGCGCGTGGAAGGTGTGGGGTGGATCGTTGACTATGTTTATCGCGCAACGTGCGGCAGGCCCCTCAAGACCGTGTTGATCTGGTTCCAGAATAGACGGCAGGACCGCAGGAGAAGCAAGGCCGCTGCGGCGTCGAAGGCGGCCGCACAGCGCGCGGAACGCGCGCAGGCACCGAAGGCTCGCAAGCCGTCTGCGGCGAAGGCGAGGACGTCTCCCGGACCCCCGCGGAAGAAGCCCAAAATTACCGTCACCACTACCCCAACCGCCACGCCCATATCGATCGCACAGGTGCAAGATGCTGCGAGGCAGCCGTCTTCGCAGGCTACTGCCCCCACGGTCTCCTCGCACGCTGACGACTTGATGGACGTCGATGAGAGCTCGCCCTCCACAGCTCCGACCTCAGTTCACGAGGGTACCAAGCAGATGCCTCGCGTCCCCCGCTCGCCCAGCAGCTCCTTGGACTCGTCTTCCTCCGCTGGCACTGGACCGGATGCGCTCTGGAGGTTCATCAACGTCTCTCCACCTCCTCCGCCGCCTCTTCCGCTCCCGGCACCGTCGCAACGTGGTGCAGGGTCCGCACGGCGACCCTTCGGAAATCTCCAAGGCCAACAGCAACAGGTGGCACGCAGAGCCGACCTCGAGTGGGCGTGCGCGAACTCGGCGTTCCGCCGCAAACACGGTCAGTACGTCTACCGCGACGAGGACGACTCCGAGGGCGAGAGCAGCGGGCACGAAGACCCTCCCTTGGACTTGCGGGTGAACATCCCGCGGGAGTACGAACTGCTCTTCCCGCCGGACATGGTTCTTGGCGCGTCGCTCCTGCTCACGCTCAAGCACTCTACTGGCTCTGCTAGGCTTTGATCTGGGCGACACTCGGCGGCTGGTCTATCTCTGCTGGCGGAATCAATCTTGAGCTCTTCTGGGTCTACAGGGTCTTCCGGCTGACGGGCTTCTTGCAGCGACACTACACACTTACCATCATCATTCTTCCATACATCTACATCCCCTCCTAATCACATTCTGCGTACAAACCTACATGCTTCCGCGAGCCTCTGGGCGCGAAATATCACACGAATCTGAGATGATAAACAGATGGAGATTGCACGCAAGACAGCACAACATGGACAGCGAGCTACCGATGCAAAATAAGTATGCTACGTGTTGGTGACAGACAGTGTGAGCGGATACCGTGATTGTGTGGACAGAACGTGGACGGCCTCTACTACGGGAGCGTAGCAATGCGAATTAATCAGACACTCCAGCCCACCAGACCCCAGCGCTCCCTGTGTTCAATGCTATGGACATGATACGACCCTCCCTCGCTGGATCCTCAGCTGAGGGACTTTTTCCGCTTCTTGCCCGCTTTTACGGCGGGCGACGCGTCCGACTGCGCCGGGGACGGTTGAGTTGGCGTATACGCGTGCCCGTTAGGAGTGATCCCGTTTGGCTTTGACGCGTGTTTCGCCGGAGTCGTTGGAGTGCCGCGGATCCCGTTGACATGTGGTGGGACGCCATTCGGTTTGTGGATGCCGTTCACTGGCGTTGGCGTGAACGTCGGTGGGGGCCGCGACTCGGAAGGCGCTACTATGTTACATAAGTTTCTGCACGCTATAAGAGGGAGAATAGAGCACCACGCACCTTTGATCGCACACTGGATGAAGAGCTCCACGAAGCCGTTCATCTCCTGCCTGTCGACGACCCGGTCGAGCGACAATCCGCTCTTGAGGGACGGAAGAGGCGTGATGGCATCCTCATCAACGTCCATCTCCTCATCGTGCTCGCGCTCCAGCTCTGCGAGCTCATCCGCGTCATCGGGCCGCACGGCGAGGAAGCCGTCCATGACGGTATCGAAGAGCATCTCAAGCGGCGGCACGAGGTGTGCGGGCGCGTCGAACGCAGATGTAGCCGCCTTCCCCTTCCACGGCTGTGCCGTGCTCGTACTCGCGGAAGTGGAGGCGGAGGGCCCGGTAGCGAGATCTGCGAACGCGGACGCGCCAAATATGTCGTGGAAGAGCGTGCGTTTCGCGGCGGCCGCGTCGCGGGTGATGCCCTGGGCGGACGCGCCCTCTTCCTCGGGTACTTGGACGTCGTCGCCGAAGACAACAACACTCCATGCGTCGGTGACGCCGACCAGCGTGAACCCTGCGGGATCCGTGGGGAAGAACCCAGACGATGGGACAGCAAGGGTAGTGCGCAGATGGAAGGGCAGTGTCCGGATGGCAACAGGATTGGAGGACGTAGGCTCAAAGATGAGTATCTTCGTCGACGGCGAGTCTGCGGTTGTTGCAGGCGCGATGCGTTCCATGACCACGAACTGGTCTTCGTCCGGATGCGCGACTGGTGGCTCTATCGCTGTCCGGCTACGGTAATGCCATCGTACTAAAGAGATGGACGAACGGTAAGTGCGAGCAGATACGGAACATGTAAGAGGACATACAACTCTGCGACACGAGATCCCAAAGGAGCACATCTCTTGGTCCACTGATGACCATGTAGCGACCGCTCGACCCTACGAATCGTGCGCTCGATACAGTCGTACACTCTGGACATGTAACGACCTGGCACAGGGCGTTCGTGTCGGGGTCATAGACAGCAACATGCGATCCAACAGAAACGGCAAGTAATGAGCCATCTGGCGACCAGGAAACATCGGAGGGGGTTTCGTCGCGGAAGCGTAGTGTCGAGCGAGCTACCCAGAACTCTGTGGCAACATAACAACTAGCGTAAGCGCATGGCACTAGTCGCAAGGAGAAGCCGCCCCACCTTCAACACCCTCAGACTTCGTCTTCACCGAACGGATTCTCCAGGTCTTGATATTCCCATCCTCGCCTGTGGTCGCAAGCAGAAGATCTTCCTGGGTCCGCGCACCGGGTCTAAAGGCAACGCCAGTCGCCTTTTTGAGCCCATGCGGCCTGTCTATGCGCGTGTTCAATATCCAGAAGCCAGATTTGCGATCCCACTGCCAGATCTTCATGTACTCTTCTGCACGGAACATCTCGTCCGCTTCTCTAGAGTCTATGGTGGCCATCCAATCTCCAGAATCAGAAAGCACAACATGCTCGACGCGCGAGGGTTGTAGTGGCTTGTCGTCGCGTCTTGAGACGCGGTTCGAGGGGGAGACCTCGAGCTCGGACAAGAGTGTGGATGTGGAGGGGGAGAATGTCTGTAGCGCGGAGGGGTGGGATGAGGGGAGGATGAGGGTGGAGGAGAGAGAGTGGATGGCAAGTGGGGCGGTTGATGTCGAGGGTCGATCATGAGAAATTGCAGGATCTACGGGTATGATCAGCAGAGGTTCATGCAAGGTGAATGCATGCAACTGACCTAGTTTGATGCGGGCTATTGACCGCGCAATTTTGAGCGTCGAGGCACGGACGAAGACGAAGGAAGCATCGGCAAGCCCGAGGAGGTATTCCTCCTCTCCCCCGGTATTTGTCAGGGCGACATGCACGATGGGGGAACCCACGCGAGGCACAAACTCCTTTTTCCCAGTGTGCAGTTGCCAAATAACCAGGACCGACTCCTCACCACCACTGAGCAGGTACGCGCCATTCGGTGTGAAGGTGAGTGATGAGACAGCATGCGCGTGCCAGTGCAGGGTAGTCGTCTGCGCGGTCTTCTCCACACCGGACGTCTTGATCGCAATAGACTCGTTCAGACAGTACCATAGCCGGATGCACCCAGTAGCATCACCAGTCGCGAAGTACTCTTCCGAAGGGTGGAAAGCAAGGCAGGTCAAACGCTCGGGCGAGACGAACTTCGTGAAGCCAGCCTTGAGATCGGCCGTTTGGCACACGTACGCTTTGTGGCCGGCAGTGGCCACTAGCCACGCACCGCTCGGGGAGATTGCGAGCCCGGTAGTCGACCGTGTCTTGCCCACACCCACGATCTCCGAGGAAGTCTGTACTTGGGCTCCAGCCGTCGCAGCCGTGGGCTTGAATGCTACTCGCAAAACAGCGACGTTGTCCTCCGCGGTCGCGACATGCGCTGAAAAACGCTAAGCACGGATGCACTTGATCGGAGGGGAGTGGGCAGCGCGCACCTTTGCTCGTCTTCTTTTTCGTCGGTCGCGCGGCGGCGACGAACACGTGCTCCCGGAATCGTTCATGCGCGGTCAAGTGGAAGATAGGCTGAGCGATGCTGATCGTCTGCAAGAGCGAGGCATCCAGGAAGTCCCATACGCGCACATAGCCATCGAGCGAGCCGGTGATCAGCTGGAACGGGTTGTGGGGGTTAAGGATCGCCGCCGTAACGACATCCGACTGCGCAGAGCAGCCCGTCGTACCCGACACGCTTGTGAGTGGGGGCGTAAGGGTCGACACGACCTCGCCAGTCGCGACGGAGTGAATCTTCACGGACGGCCCCGCGGCGGAGAAAAAGTAGCTGCACAGACATGAGCGGGCCTACACTCACCGCACATTATAGCACCACACACCTTCCGTCCTTCGTGAATATCGGGGGCACCCTGCTCGCCGACGAGTCCGTCAGGGACTTCCACGACCACGCCTCCTCCGCGTCCTCGACCTCTTTTCCCTTCGCCTTCCGCTTCTTGCGCGGGTTCACGCCCGTCTGTGTTGCCCCGCCGAGTGGTATATCCTGCGCCGCTTTCGCGGGCGTGCCGTGGGGGTCCGGCGCAGTCATGGTGCGCGTGCGGTCGACAGCCACAGGCATAGTCGGGAGTCGGGGCTCGGTGAGGGCGCGCTGCAAACCCGTTCTTACCAAAAATTTGCCACGTGCCCGAAATGGTAATCGGGCGGCATCCCGGAAGCGCGCGCCGGCGCTTCCTCGTCTACCGGTTACCCCGCGGTGGCGGTGACCACCAGTACTTGTACTAATAGTGTGCCAGGCTATTAGGGACCACTCGGGCTCAGGCCGGTGAGATGGAGTGGATTGCGGCATATATACACAAGCTCGACTACAACAACGGGTAAACCTAGCAGATAGGAGTGGGTTGGCATGCAGCGTCGTGGCGGTCGTCGAGGAATGGATACAGTGCAGCAGCATGGGGTATCGCAGGATGAGTGAAATGAGTGGAGTACACATAGTCATACGCGTGGTAGGTAAAAGGGTTCGCATGTCCCGCAAGCACATATCCACTACTCGTGACAACAGCAGGCATAGAAGGGGCATTGAAGAGAGCGTACAGAGAGATGATAATGGAAAAGAAGAGTGCGACATTTACCAGATCTGAGGAGCGGCGGGGAGATAGTCGGCAGGTAGAAGGAAGGCGTCGATACCGTTCGCGCCGAACGACGCGCCGCCAAGGCTTTGGTCGGAGAGCCACACGGGAAGCTGCTCGTTCGAGGTAGTCTCGAACCCACGCCAGATGTTCTCGATGTTTGGCGCGTACTGCTGGGCATATGGGTGAGGCGGGCCCATTGGGACATGACCCACGGCGTCGGGGTGACCTTGGTATGGCGGCTCGAACGTCGGAGAAGTGGGAGGTTGCGATGTCGTAGACTGGCTGACGGCATCGGACGAATATCCACCAGCGTCGCTGACGGATCGATGCCGTTGGTCCCGCGCCATTGTTGGTGAGCGGGAGGAGATAGACTGTCTGCGCTTCCTGAACCGCTTCAGCATCAACTGCAGCGTCAATGCATAACGCCCTCCAGGAACTGGTGTGTTGATTTATAAGCGGATGAACAGGAACAGACTTGACGGGACGTACCCTCCGAGAGAAGTGCAGACAATTGCTCGACGAGGGCCCTGATCTCCTGGGGGTTACACTGGTCCGGACTGAATACGTAGTCAGGGATATGCGACCATCACAAGTAGCAATGTTAAGCTCACATGAGACGACACAAGCGGAGCAAGAACGACGCCGAGAACGTGGCAGTCGCATGGGTATAATGCACCGCTACGTTAAAGTCAGTCGCCGTCGCACGACAATACGTACAGAGAACGTACCGTATTTCATACCCTCCCGGTACGATGGCGAGTTGACCGTGATGTCCAGGATCTGCCGGCCAATCTGGATCGACCGGATGGCAAGCTCGCGCTGTGCGGGAGGCATCTTCTGGACTTCCTCTGGGCCATCAATACCTCTTAGAGCGGTGGCGTTGTGGAACAGCTCGGCGTGCAGGTGCTGAATCTGCAAACTCTGCCGGTAGAAGGCTACGCAGAGTCATGAATATATGCACCGGCGGTGTTAGCGGGCAAAACGTACCCGCATCCTCGTACTTCTGCGAAAACGCCTGATCCCAAGTGGCATACCAGTTGCGGAACTCCATATCGGCCTCGTGCAGGACGTTGAACGTGATCTCGTCCACAGCGCGGTCGAAGAGTGGCGCCAAGTTATTGTGGACGCGCTCGCGAATCGCCATGAGCTCCACAGTCGAGACCAGGCGCATGTCATCTTCGATTGCGAGCGGGTGTTGCAGAAGCAGCCGGCATTGCCATATGCTCTCGTCGTCCTTGAGAATCGCTGGCCGTCCTGTTCCGTACGACATTCTGGATAACGATAGCGGTCAGCGATAAACCACTTCCCTTGACGAGATGATGACGCACTGATGCTCGAAGAGGTACAGACAGAACCACGTCCGTGAGGACACGACCAGTTGCCTATCTTTAGAAGACGTCGTGGCCTTGCCAGCCTTCATGCGCTTCAGGAGCTCGGGCCATGCCTTGTGCATCGCTGTAAAATAAACATGAGCACTGCGGACTTGTTGGTGACTTTTGACGGCCGCTTACAAAGCTCCATGGCCATTCGGACGGCATGTCCGCCGCTCAGCCAACCGTTGTCGGACCACCCGGAAACCAAAACTGTATAGCGTAAATCAGCGTTCCGCTCCCGCATATAATTACCGCCGTTCTCACCCATGGCCTGGACAGCCTCCTGCCGCGTGACCGGCGAGAAGAGGGTCGCACACGAGATGGCCTGGACCTCCTCCAAGCACTTCAAGAACACGTCGCTGGGGTTGCCTGCAAAAATACCGCTCAACGAAGGGCCCCTTGAACTCTGTTCGAGCGTACTCACCGCCACCATCCCTCACTTTGGCAGCAACCATGCAGATGCAGTCCACCGCGAACGGCGAGCGCTCGTGCAGCGCGTCGTACGTGTCCACGCCCGCGTCGAACACGGGCAGGAACGTTGAGCAACCGTGGTAGAATCTAGACGCGCCCTATCAGCCTCCCACACTCGCGCGCCGCGGGACATCCTCGGCACCACGTACATCCTGAACAGCTCGCGGGCCTCCGCTTCGGAGATGATCTTCTTTGTCACCACTGCAAACGGACGCTATTCAGTGTGCTGCGCTTCGCGAGATGGATCGAGCGCGGGCTCATTACCGTCGGGGAACGTCGTAGATCGAGGCGGCAGATGGTGCACCTTTCTGCGCTTTGCAGGGCGCGGTTGGCGGGGTTCAGGCGAGGACGTGCGGGCCCGGCTCGGCGCTTCACTTTCTGCACCGTTCTCCTACAATGGCGACGCCACCAAGCGTCAGCTGCGTGTCATGAGAGGGCATGCTCCCGCTCGGCGGCCTACCTTGGCGGCCCGTTCAATGGCGACATCGGCCAGGCCTCGCAGCACTTCCCAGGGTGCGACAAGACCTGATGCAGGAAGCTCCCCAGTGTCCTCTTCGGCGTCAGAAGAATCCGCGCTATTGGCAGCAGAAGCTGGTGGCAGGCCTCGTTTTGTTCCAGAGGTTCCTTCCTGCGGGCGCCCCTGACGTCCGTTATCCGCGGCGTTGTAGCGCATGGAGGACACGTTGGTTGTAGAGCGCGGAGGACCCATGGATTCGATGCTGGAAAATGGTGGCAGACTGGGTCCGTGCGCTGGATGTTGGCCGGCTCCGCCGTTACTGTACATCATACCGGGAGGGCCTTGAGTGTGCATGTCGCCAGGTCCCGCTGGTCGAAGACTTTGTGAAGGGGCGGGTGGTGGATACATGGGTGGATGAGGCTCTCTGTGTTGCCGTTGGGCGGCGGGATTTGGCATCGCATGACTGGATGTCAAGGTGCTTGTGGCTGCACCATGCCGGGTGTGGGTAGTGTTCATCGTGTCTTGAGGAAAATACGCACCGGTAGAAGGCGTAGAAACTGCCGGTGACCCCAAACTCTGCCCCCCTGGAGAATGGTGGGCGAATGGGGGATACGTCGATGGCGAGCGAGAGGTTATTGGAACGCTTACGCTCCCCCCGCCGCGTAAATGTGAGACTATTTCCAGCAGGGTGTTCTGAATCGCGGTCTGTGACGCGCGTATATCTGCGACATGGGATTCGAGGCTTCGTATGCGTCTGTCAGGCAGGCTTCAACACTGTCCTTCAGGCTCGCGACGCGTGAAAGACTCACTCTAGTCCGGCCTCTCCGGTCAGACTGGCCTCCCTCGTCGGCTTCTCAAACAGGCACTCGAGCCCGGCGTGGCGACAACGTCTACATGGCGGGTTCTCCGCGCCCTCGCATCGCATCTTCTGTTTGCGACAGGCATTCTGAATGGTAGTGACGGGGTGAGCAGGAGCGCGATCGGCGGGAAAGCGACCTTTATGATACTCACGCATGCACCTGGAACGATTACGGTGAATACGGTCCGATGGATGGCTCCGGGATAGAATGGAGCATTATGTACTTACGGGGTACCCTGTTCAGCGTCCTGACGACTGGCTTCTGCTCGGCCTTCTGGTCCGACTTCGGGCCCATACCGTCCATGTCCTCCTGCTTCTTGATGTTCATGCTTGCGCTGGAGCTGCCGCCGACTGGATCCATGCTGATAAGGTGAGATGGGGGCGATCGCGTGGGGCGGGGCGGTATGTACAGGGCGCAGGTGCGGCAAGCGCAGATGCGGGGAGAGGGGGGAGCGGTGCGGAGGCGGAGGTGGGGGACGGGACGGAGAGATTGGGACGAGGCGCGGAGGGAGGGAGGGAGGATAGAAGACGTGCAAACAAGGACAAGCGCGGCGCGAGGATGGGAGAGGCCGTCCACGTTCCCCCTGCTCCCGCTCAGATTGGCCTTTTACCGTGTTGGGATGAACATCTGCTGCCCATCGCCCGTTCGACCTCCCATTTGCGATCTGCTCGTGTTCCAGAACGCACGGCATCTCTTGTGCGCTGGGAACAACTCCGCTGGGGCCCTATCACACCTCCCCTCGCTCGATGCTCGCGATCTGCGCTCCCCATCTTGCGACGGAACTCCAACCTTCCTCCTGCGCCCTCTGGCCAGTCACCACCTCCGTGCGTTCTAGGACAGGGTCAGCGCACCCGCTTCCGTCGTAGAAACCGCGCGTCCTCACGAAGCCCCCCATGAGTCACTAGTCCCCCTTCCCTCCTGCTTCTCTGTCAGAAGGCCTGATTGTCGCTCGCCACCTATGCTGCTGCACGCTGTCGTATAGATACCTGCGCACCACCGAGCTCGGCCAGCCAGCACGTTCCTCCCCGTAACTGAGCTTCGGACTCGTCCACGGCTAAACGGGTGCCCTGGTTATGCTCCTCCGAGGTTCTCATACCGCAGCGTGCAATCGGGGCTCACTGCGAGGGTTATCAACCTCAGGGATCCAGGTGTGGCTATTGTTCGATACGGTCCCACCCCCTGCTTCTGGTACGTTCGCCAGGTGCAGCACGCATGTCGCTGACGATGCACCGGCACCCCGAATGGCATCTCTTTGTAACACCGACGTACACCGCGATGCCCGCGGATTGGCCACAGCAGGAACATGTCTCCGGCGTCCTGGAGTTCGAGCGGATCATCATCGTGAGCTGAGATATCGGATGTACTGCGCAACATGCACTTTGTCCGGCGCAGGCGTGCAGCCGTTTGATACGCCATTCCGCCGCGGCACGCCCCTTCATTTACGGGCCTCTCTCGTGTTCCTCGCGTCATGCAACGTGTTCATGTGTGAGAACAAGGCAAGATTTGGGCCGCGAACTGCGTCCGGTGACAAATTGCGCTGAGTTCGCAAGAGGATACGACGGACACATTTGTACCTCATATCCCCGGACTCATGACGGGCGGGATGCCGCCGTCCACCCGCTCCGGTCAACGGGCGCTCCGAGAGCGCGTAATGGGCGCCCCGCATCCGGGCGTAGGCGCTGCTGTGTCAGTGTGGCTGAGCCCGGCGCGATCGCCCAGTCGCGACTCGCGACGCGCGCCTCAGCACTGCGCCGCCTCATCTCGACATCCACGTAGCCGTTCACGACCACTTCTCTTTCATCCCCCATTTCTTTTGAGACACCACAGGCAGCAGCTGAAGGACCGACCAGACTCACTTTGCCAGGATGTTGATGTCTTTCCTCTCGCACGTCCTCACGTACGTCCTCGTGTGACTACTGCTCGTAGCCGTAGCAATCACGCGAGCTCCGACGCGCATGCATCGACTGACACGTCCGCACACACAGCGCCTGGTTTGCGTTCCTGCTGCCCAGCTACGCGACATGGAAGGCCCTTGCCCACCGTCCCCTCGCCGAGCCGGAACTCGAGCGCTGGGGACAGTACTGGGCCGTAGTCGGCGCCTTCGTCGCATTCGAGTACGTTTCAGGGTGGCTCCTCGACTGGTCAGTAACCTCTTCACCCTCGCCCCACGCGCCTCGTGCTCACAAACACGCGCAGGGTTCCGTTCTACTGGGAGGCTAGAACCGTCTTCCTCCTCTTCCTCGCCCTCCCGCAGACCCAGGTCCGTCTTCCTTTCCCTTGCTCTCCTATCGCCCTCCGCGGACGCCCATCTCATATATATTGTGGCGCTTGCGCAGGGCTCCACCTGGGTCTACCAGACCTACCTCCAGCCGTTCCTCCTCAAGAACCAGGCCGACATCGATGCCGGAATCACCGCGGCGCAGACCAACGTTCTCACCTTCGTTCAATCGCGCCTGCAGGTCTTCTGGCAGACCTTCTGGGACCTCGCGACCAAGGCGTCCGCCCAGCCCGGTGCCGCCGCCGCCGCTCCCGGCGCTGCCCCGCAGGCCGCCCCCGGCAGCAACCCCGTCGATGTCGCACGTTCGCTGTGGGCCTCGTACGGCTCCTCCCTGATCGGCGCGATCCAGCAGGCGTCGAAGCCAGCCACGGGCAAGCAGCCGCAGGCGACGGACTACGCGGTCAAGGCGCGCCCTGCTGCCTCCCCGTACGACGTCGGCACGGGCTCGTCGAGCTCCGTCCAGACCAGCCAAAACGCATTCTCCGCCGAGATGGTGAGCAACTTCTCCCCGGCGGCGTCTTCGACGAACCTTGCGCAGCCCCCGGCCTTCCCCCAGCCCGAGGTGCATGCTGCGTAGACGGCCAGATCGGGTCAGCTGGATGTCGTTCTGCTCGTGGACCGGTATTTATAGCAATGCGTTGTCGGACTTTGGGCCACTGTATCTGCGATAGCAATGGATAGTCTGTTCGACAACTGGCTTGCTCGACCGAGCCACAGAAGGTGTGCAGAGATAAAGAGTAGCTTGTACAACGTGCTATATACTTCCAGACCTCCTAGATCGTAGCCTCGCCTCGTCTACGCTGCAGTGTACACGTCGGGATAGTGGGCCTTCCGCGCATGTTCTGCCACGTCCTGGAACGGTATCTGAATTAGCCACTGACGAAGAAGGGAGCATGTGTTAACGTACCTCCGGCGTAGTGAATGGCTCGTTGCACATCCGGCCGTCCTGGACGTGCCGACAAGCGTACAAGACCTCTTCGATCTCCCCCGATTCGAGGGATGCACGAGGCGATACACGAGGACTGAAGGAACGGCAGCCATTCAGAACGCGGAACGCCTTCCCATGCCACGGACTGCTGTCTTCCGCGTCCGCCTCTCCGTCTTCATCCATCTCCACATCCGCGTCCGCATGTGCATCCTCCTCCGACCTTTCCCGCTGCTCCGTCATCCGCGCGATGATGCCCGCCATCTTCTCCATGTCCGCGCGCACGATCTCCGCGTCCTCTTTCAGACGCGCGTTCTCCTCGCGCAGGCGCGGCTCGACCGCCGCCCGCCGCCGCACGTCGTCATCAGTGCGTTCGTCCTTCGCAGTAAGCACAGAACATAGCGCCCGCCACTTCTCCGCCTCCGCGCGCAGCGTTTGCGCCTGCCCTTCGAACGTCCCGCGGATCATCGCGAGCCCGTCGCGCACCTGGCCCTCCGCGAGGGTCGCCCGCGCCTCGAGCGCCGCGTTCTCCGCCGCGAGGCGCGTGGCGTGCCCAGACGCCTCTGAGTACAGGTTCTTGAACATATCACGGTCGTCTTCCGCGTACTTGAAGCGGCGCTCCCACTCCTGCGTGGTCGTTGCGAGGCGGGATGTCAGGACAGTTGACTCCTCTTCCGCCTTCAGCAGGCGTGCGCGGACGTCGGTGAGTTCCTGCTTTAGAGTGGTGACTTGCTGCTGCGCCGCCAATATCTGCTCCGCGTGTTTGTGGTCTGCGTCGGTGGCGGTTTCCTGCGCGGCAGCTGCGAGGCGTTCGCTGTCAGCTACCGCCGTAGCAAGCTCTTCCTGCAACTCTACCAGCGAAGATTCAAGCTGCGACACTTGCTCGTTGCGTTCTTCGAGAGACTCGCGAAGCTCTTGCACCTCCAGCTCATGGCGTTCCCTTTCCTTCAAGCACGATGATAAGTGAGACGACCAAAATATATTGAACAATATTTTCCGTGAACGTACATTATCAGCATCGGACGCTTGTTGTGTCAGTTGCAGCTGGAGCTCGACCAATTGACTCTCCAACTGTGATATCTGCTCCGTCTTGTCGTCGGACGCCTCCACCAGCGCCTTGAGCTCCGCTTGGCGGGTTGCAGTCTCCTGTAACGCTCGGTGAATCATACAGCAAGGGGACGACAACTCGGCGGCATACCTCCGTCTGCTCGGCCTTCAACTTTGCTATATGCGACTGCAGCTCCTCCAACTGGAGCTCGAGCTGTGTAAGCTGCTCGTCCTTCTCCTCAAGCTTGGCATTTAGCTCTGCGATCTGACCGTTGAGAGAAAGCTGCGATCCGCATCAGTTTGCGTTCTGGAAAACAGGACAGTCACATCAGCGCACCTGCGACTGGCTATCCGCTTCTGCTCGTTGCGTAGTACTCGTGGCCGGCAGGTCCTGCAAAACCGGGATCTCTGGAGATTCTGCGGCCTCAGTGGAGCGCCCCTGTTGGGATCCTGGGTGCTAGAAGCAACGTCAATATAAACATTTTGAGGTCTAGAATGGTCTTACCTTGGCCAACACAGTCGTCATGGCCAGCCGGGAGCCACCCTCCTCATCAGGTGGGGGTAGACCGGGTCCCAAGGAAAGCTCGGGTCCGTCTTCTTCCGAGGCGAACGGATCATCGGCAGGTTGCTCGCCACCATCCCAGTCCATGAATAAGTCCATGGGCTGAGTAAACTCAGCCTCCTCAATGGTGTCTTGAGTGGGAATATCGAGGGCCCGCTTCTTTCGACGTGTATCCTTCTCGGGAGAGCTGAACTGCTCGATCTCTTCATCGTCAGCGGAGGGAAGGTGAGGGCGGAAGACAGATGGTGACATGGTAGGTACAGGTCGAAGCTCCTTAGTTGACGTGCGCTTGCGCTTCATCTTCGCCTTCACGGACGATGTGACTTGGGAGTTGCTGGGCTGTCGCTCGGAGTGAGCGCGAGGAGGCGTACTTGGGGGATTCTGATCCACGACGAATGCATCGCCGGAGGGAGAGGGCTGCCTCCGATGATCAGCACTGCCAGGATCCGGATATGGCTGGGTCTCTGGAACGATACCCTCTCTGCTGAAGGTATCGTTCGCAGATGGGCGCCCTTGGAGAGCAGGCCTGCCAGAGGGCTTCGACGGACCGGCTTCAGCATTCTCCTGACGGGGGTGGCTGGAGCTCCGACCAGACCGTCGTTCGGCCTGGGGCGGTTTAACGGGTCGCACAGCAGGAAGTGGAGGGGGAGGAATCCAATTGGTCGCCTCCTGGGTGCTCTCCTCCTCTTCTTGTGCGAGAATACGTTTGGTATCGGGAGAGATTTGAGCTGAAACAGACCGCGATTTTGCCTTCTGAAGCGCCTTCAAGAAAGCAGGGTTCATGAGCTCCTCGTCGTCGGATTCGGATTCCTCTTCCAGCTGAGCCAATGTAGACGATTTGCTACGGCGTGAAGATGCGACCTCCTTTGGGTTGGTGGCTCGTCCGCTGACGGCGTTCGAAGCGTCGGCGGCCTTTCGAGCTCGCGAATTCGAGGACGAGCCGCTTGGGGTCACTTTGGTACTGCGAGACGAGGACCTCCCGGATTGATGCTGATCGAGAGGTTCTTGTCGAGAGCGGCCCTTGATAGCGGGTGAATCAGAACCTGCAGCCCCTCCAGAGTGCGTCCGAGAAGGCACGCTTTCATGACTCTTGCTCTGCCGACCGCGCTTGAGATGTCGAGGAGGGCCAACCTTCGATATGGGGACAGCAACGGACATAGGTTCATCGCCCCCTTCCACATTATCTGTAGCCCGGCCCTTGCCTTTCGAAGATCCTGCGGGCCGCACGGAACCGTTACGGACGGCGAGCGGGGTGTCCGCATTCTCCTCCGCATCCGCCGCGCTCACAGCAACCTTCCCAAACTTCTTCCGAGCGACAACTTCGTGGCTGGACTCTGGGGGAGGCGTAGGCCGCGCAGGCGAAGACTTGACGATCTCGACCTCTACCTTTCGCCTCTTTCGGGGCCGCGCCGGTTCTGCCGAAGCACCGTTGACATCATCCTCGCGAGATTCACGGGCAGACTTTCGCTGCTTTGAAGTTCCCGGAACAGGTGGAGGTGCACGAGAGGGCTCGGCGCGGGGGCTGCGCGCGGGCGGGGGTGGGCGAACACTCGTCGAAGGTGTGGCATCCTTCGCGTTTCGACGCGTCTGTCGCGTCGTGGTCGCTGTGGATGTACTCTCCGAGCGCGTCTTGCTCTTGGCCGATGCAGTAGCGTTGCGGACCTTCGCTGGGACGTTGCACGACGGTCAGCGCCACAACCGCGGCGCACACGGTGAATATTGCGACGTACATTGCCTCCCCTTCGCAGTGCTTTTCTTCCTGTTCTTCTTCGCCTCTTGCTTCAACTTCCACGTACGCTTGAGCGCCGGATTGCAATCGCGCTTGTATTCCCAGGTCGGCGCGTAGGGCTCGCCGTCGGAATCAAAACCATCCCACAGCACCTTGTACTTGTCCCCTCTCTCTTCCAAGATCTCGATCGCATCCCACATCTTTTCGGGGTCATCATCTCGCGGTACAAATCGTGTTTGACTATCTTCAGTGTCGGACTCGGATGGAGTGGGGTCGCGGTTGCCGCGAGCCATGTTGCTGAAACGGAGGCGCAATCGACCGGCGTGGTTTAGAGTTGGGCGTATGGGCGCCTATACTCCAGCACTTGTGGCTGAAAGGAGCGCCTGTACACCTTCGGCTTTATCCGGCCCGGACTAGCCGACGACTGCACCTCGACCTGAGGCTGCGGCAGTAGCGTGTTCCAAAACGTCTCGTATGCGAATAAGTTAGTGCTACAAAAATGAACGAGCTACATGAACATGCTACGCATTGACCCGATGTCTTCTGAAAGCAGCCTCTACGTCGGCGGCAGTATACTCCAGCGACACATTGCTCTCCTTGTAGCACTGGCTGATCCTCTTGTTGAATAGCTCCGTGATCCTGAGCAGCTCCTCTTCGCATGCCTTCCACACACCAACCATCACCGTGCCAGGAGCGATGCCGATATTCGCGCTCGCGTCTTCTGTCGTGGCCTTCTCTGATGCCTCCGTGAAGTGCTTCTCGACACGCTTGAACAGGGCGTCAATGTACTTCCGCACATCCTTCGTCGTGTATTCCTTGACGACTTTCTTCAAAGCGGAGCGGTTGTAGCTGCTATTCGACGCGATTTCTGTAGGCGCAGTCGTCTTGAGGAGGCGCTCGACGCCTTCGAAGTATTCCTGACGTAGTGCATGAGCCAATGTAGACCACGATAGTGATGCCGCACTCACGATGATCTTGGCGAAAGGTCTCCTGAGGACAATCTTGACGTATGCGGTCAGGTTCTCCTCGTAGATAGACTCCGCTCGCTTGAGGAAAGCAGCGACCGAGCCAATCTCGATCTGGGACACCTCAGCCACGAAGTAGTGCATGTTCTCTAAGGCATATCCTTCAGTGAAGCCCATGCCCCCAGGAAGAAGATAACAAACCGATGATGATGACATGGTAGTTGAGCTGGCCCTTGTCTTCTCCTTCGCCGTCCATCTTCGCCATCTGCTTGAGCGCGTCGAACATGGCCTGCACGATCTTGTCGTAGGACGCATCGACGCTCTGGCGGATCTCCAGGGTATCCGAGCCGATGAGCTGGGTCTCCACACGGCTGATATACGTGGGGAAGTATTTGATGAATGGCGCCACACCCTTGCGCTTCTTGCTGGTGAGCTTTGTCTCCTCGATGGACTTGATGTGATCGGTCTGATCAAGGGTGCTGTGAGGAAACTGCGAACCAAATTTGTACAAGACACACATACCGCGCGGCGCTCAAATAGAGCCTTGAGACGCATGTGCTGCTTCTCCAACAACGTTAGCAGGAAGGTGTTGCCCCGGTCCTCCGCTTCGGATTGAAACCTCTCTAGTGACGCGAGCATACCAACAACCTGGCTGAAATCCGGAAAAAAAAGTAAGAAGGGAACATCTTTGACATGGCATCGCAACATACACATTGTCC
Organism: Trametes versicolor FP-101664 SS1; assembly: GCF_000271585.1. Lineage (NCBI taxonomy): Eukaryota > Fungi > Basidiomycota > Agaricomycetes > Polyporales > Polyporaceae > Trametes > Trametes versicolor. The sequence continues at coordinate 1,765,803 of NW_007360321.1, read as the reverse complement.
CGTGCCATCGCAGTGTCGAGCCATGCCTTGAGCTCCATAGGCAGGAACCCAAATATGAGGTCCATGGCTCCGCGGACCAGCTTCGTCGTGGCTTGACTTAACCCCGCCCATCGCGAGGCCTGACGGCGGAAATAGTTTTCCAAATTCATGTGGTCAGCATATGTCTTTGCAGCGTCGTCGATCTGCAGGAAATGGGAGATCCATTCTTCCTCGGCATAGATCGTGCTTGCAATCTGCTCAAGAACCATGCTCAAAGCCTATACGAGTCGCGAGGTGAGTTATCAGTATATTCCATTCACACTGGGAGATGTTCACCTCAGCAGCACGCAGCTCTCCGTCACCGCCGTCTCGCCTGTCCCGACGGCTGTCGAGGGGAGAGCGAACGATTGTGCCGGCGCGTCGCATCCCTTGCGCAGCTTTGGCAGCATTGCTTGTAGGTGTGACCCCAGAAAACCCTTCCGCTTCCTCCTCTGCAGGCGCTTTCTTCACCAAGGCACTGTACGCGGAAAGCAGCGCTTTGATCTGTTGGGCATGCAACTCGCTGACCGCGGAGAAGTATGCCTACAGTATGAAACGTCAACAGATGTGAACCAGGAAACGGGTGTGGCACTTACAGCACACAACTTGGCATATGAGCTCTCGTCCATCTCCTTCAGGTATAGCAGCAAGCCACGATATCGCTCCAGGTACGTCTCGAGAGACCTGTGGTCTTTCAGCGCAGGTCGCCCCCGTGACGACTTGACGACACCGTTGTTGTCGCCGAGCAGCATCTTGCCCTATTGCCAAACATCAATATATACGCATGTGCGTTCGAAGTGATGTGTACCTGTGCTGTAAACATGATGGACAAATAGTCCAGAATGCGCTTGCAGAACTGGGCGTTGTACTTCTTGTATTCGTCAAGACGTTCCATGGTGGCCGCCATGTCTGGAAACCGTGTTGAGAACGCATTCATGGGTAGACTGCATGGCACCTACCGCGATCCCGACCAGCGAGTAGCGCCTTGTACAGTTCCATAGAAGCGGACTCGAGCTTCTTGATACTGACGGGGTGCTCTAGAGACTCTTGTGTGAGCGCGAGCAAGACATCGCCACCGACTTGCACAGTTTGCTATTACAAGAGTTTCAGCCCGCGACTCCCTCGGCAATACCGCCATCGCATAGCGTACCAATAGCTCCTCCAGCTCGTTTAGGAGTGCGCGTTGGTTCTGTGTCTGAACTTGAAGACCTCGGCCTTGTCCCTGGATGTAGACGATATCATCGCTGACGGCCTGTAGAGGAATTCATTCAATGGACGCAAGACACCTTATAGCATGTTGGCATACGTTGAGATGGATCTTATACGACGAAACCACGCTCTCCATCGTGTCGAGCTCGTTGATGGCATCGTCGAGGAATTTGAGCACCGTCAGTACTCTGTCATCGGACTCGATGAACGAGTGGATGTTCGCCTGTGCATGGTCAGATCAACGTTGCGCACGTACTCAGGCCGCCCAAGATGCCCGTACCTTGTCGAGAGCCATAAGCTCATCTAACAATCTCGCCTCGATTTGGTCCGCGGTCCCGGTCAAGGCTCTGCGACCCAAGATATCGTCGCTTGCCCACTCGTACCCTTCGAGCATCTCCTCCACGCTCTGCAGGGTCGCTTGTGCGCTTTCATCCTCTACCTCACCAGTACCGTCACCTTCACCATCACCTTCCTCGTGCAGCATCGCATCACCGGACAAGACACGGTTCAGAGTCCCCTGATTCGTAGGGTCAAAGAACGAGACCCGGGTATTCTCCCGCCTTGGTTGTCTCTTCTCGGCTGATGCCCCGTTGGTACTGCGGGAAGGCTGTGCGCGCGCAGCAGGCGCGGATGACGCGCCCAACGAGCTTGGTAGGACTGGGTCGCCATACGCTGACCTAGGAGAAGGCTGCACTACGGAGGAAGCGGGCGACGCTGATCGGGAGGGTATATCTAGAGATCCTCGACCTGGCAAGTTGCCATTCGTCCTGTCGCCATACCGAGACACGCCCTCCGACTGCACAGAAGCAGGTGTGGAAGGCAATACTATCGAGGGTACGGACGTAGCAGCAGAGGAGCGACTAGCCGTGTCTGCGTTGGAGGGCAATCGGGCATGGCGCGGACGCAGCGCGCTGGGAGGGGGCATTGGTTCACGAGAAGGTGTGCTTGGACGAGTGCGCACCGGGGTCCCTGATCTGTCTGGGGGGACAGCCGTTGGCGGCCTTGACAGATCAGGGGAATCAGCGCGCGGCGGACTTCGTGGTCTTCTCGGTCGCGAGGATGATCGTGCACCGGGTGTGGAAGGCGCGTACGAGGAGACCCCGCTCATGCGACCGTTCTGTTTCGGGGAGTCTGAGTAACCATTGGCTACGGGCCGTCGGGGGGATGCTGGAGGTAGAGGTGCGCCGCCTGTTGGTGTGGGTGCGCGCTCCATACGCGAAAAACTTAGTGGTGGCGGCCTTGATGCTGGTGAGGAATGCTCGAACGGATGCACATCGAATACCGAGGAGGCAACGTACATGCTTCGTTCGGGTCCCGTATGCCCACCAGCTCGAGAGGTGCTGTTCCCCCGGTAACCGTGCGGAAGAGCTGAACTAACGCGCTAAGAAAGCTGCTTTGGTCGCGCTGGTTCTCTGTTTGCCATCGATACGTTCGTGCCATGGTGATATTGAACGCAAGGGGCTGGATGCCGTTCACATTGAGACCGGAGGCAATCTGTATACACTTCAAGCACTTACATTGAGAACTTCTAGCCCTCTAAGCTCGGAGAGCTTCCATGTCTTGCCCACGGAGAACGATCCATTGTTGTTTAGCTTCGCCTTATGGATGAACCCTTGTCCGCCAGTGGACTCTGCGAGCGTGAAGCGTGAAGCAGCGATGTCATAATTCGGAGTAGACGCGTAACATACGCGAGAGTATGATGTATCTTGGCTTCTTCCCCCCCTCGTCGGGCGAGGCCTCCTCCCAGATCTTGATGTGCCCGGCATAGGTCTCCTCCGTGAGCTTGGTGAACACGGAAGAGACAATCCTCTGGCGAATTGAGTCGCTGTCCGCCATGCGGGAGAGCGGAAGATGGTGGCGGTTCGGTCAGCACAGAGCTCAGGCAGCAAGTGGTTGCGGACTAGAAGAAAGTGCAGCGATAGGCAGGTAATGAAATGGTTGCTAGCACAAGACGCAGCAACTCCGCGACCACAATACTGTACTAACCCCACTCCGCGTGCCGGAGTGATCAGTCCTATTTGGCCTTGTTGTCCAAAGGCTTTGACGCTCACGAACTTGTCTACTGACCAGTGGCTGCATCGTACTCCATCTAAATTCACTAAGGGGAACTCATTGGACGCGTGCATTGGACTGGTTTGGAGTGCAATCCGATCACAGTAGATAATTACATACGAAACCCGATGCTACGAAAACAAGAAACCAACAGTAAACAGCATTCCGCGTGCCTCTACCTGTATATATCTGCATCTCGATCGTCACTCTCAGAGGGAGATAAAGGACCTTGTCTAAGAGTCGACCTATACGTCTACCCATATGTCTGTTTATTGAGCAGCTGAACCTCTAGTATCCAGCGGTCCAAGTTCCACGACATTGACACCTAGATTTGGCTGAAGCGCAACGACATCATTCAGTACACGATATGACCGCGTTAACGCGCGTACGCACCTCTCTCTTTGAGTGAGCATTACGCCCGGACTGTTCCGTGTCGAAGGGGGTGTGTTGAACCGTCACTGCCATCATCTTCTTCTGGAGAGAGGGCCGCCCGTTGAAGGTCGCCAGAAGTGCGTTCAGAATCACTGTAAGATGTATGAGCACGGACTTCTTTTCTGTTCGTCACAAGCGGTGAGGTATCGCGCACATTCCGGATAGATCATGTACAAAGCCATGAAGATGAAATTCCCGGGCATGGTCAGGTACTAGGGTTGAGGGTAAGAAAAACGCTTCCTTCGAAATATTTGAAGCGAAAGCTCACTGTTACCAGACAGACCAAGGCGCAGGTGCTGTTTCACGACAGTTAGAACGAGATGGCACTCCGACATAGCGCCCAGGCGATGAACGTACGTGCTCAGGAGCGCGTTGTTTATCGCATAAATCGTCAAAGTTTTGACGATGCTATCCGATCTGCGGACCCATAACTTGAGTGAGCGAAGCTATTTCAGCGTGTCAATAAAACGTACCTTGCGTGGCCCGTCTTTCGCATCGCAAGCAAAACGCAGAGCGATGCGGAGATGAGAATGTCCGCAACCATGCTCAATGCCAAGCTGAGGGAGAGCAGCCACTGCATGGCCAATGTTCGCTCGAGTTAGTCGCAAACACCATAGACAATTGCTTGTACTGACAGAGTACTTGGGAAGGTCGAACCAGGTTTTGAAGCCGTGGCTTCGCAGAAGGTCAGTACACCATTTCAAAGCCCTGCAATAGGGTATACCTACGATACAACGGCGTATGCTAGACGGATGAATGGGAGTTAGATGGCGATGACTATACGTCGACCGAACGGCCACCGGTTATTATCGCACTCACCAACATTGACTCCTGTTTCAAAGGACGTTCAATCAGTTTCAATAACATCCTTGCGCTTCAGGCAGGACTAACCCAGTGCCGTGAGGACGAATAGTGCCTAGCAAGGGATCAATGGTAGTGATAGAAGAGAGCATCGCAAGCACTCACGATCGCTGACGCAAGCCACCAATTTCTACCGCTCACTAATAGCACGAGACCGGTAAGTCGTCGAGTATACAGTATGCGCACCACACTCACAGCGCCAGAGCCTAACGCAGAATATGCTGTAGTGGGGTACATGATGAGTTTCGTAGATCTTCGTTAACCTGCTGAAGAGCTTCTGACCCTCGCACAACTGCGTTGTTGAAACCCTGTAGTACAACAACAATTAGTGTAAGCTCCGACGTACTGGAGATAGCGACAAGTTGTCTCACTACTGTGATAACGGTGGAAGGCTACGATCGAAAGTAAGATGATCTGTATCGACACGTTCAACGATGCAGCTTACGAAAATACCCCTGAAAACGCGAAACGCGAGTTAGACTTTCGATGAAGACGAGCACCTATGTGATTACGCACCAGGTTGGCTTCAAAATCGCTATTAGATTCATGAAATCCGTGACCATGTACGTGTATGCCGCATTTGTGATCAAGGACACGCGGAGCGTATTGAGGACCCTGACGAGTAGTATGTCAACAACGTCATAACATCAGAACATCTAAGGCATATGCGTACCAAAGCATGAAAACCTGACGAGTATGGGTAAGACCGAGCACACCCAAGGTAATAAAATATTTGAGCGTACGATGCATCTCATTAGCTTTTTATCAGTGGAGCTGCCAGTGCGAACGAAGTAAATGTATGTCTGGAACGATGTGACGCCGTACAAGCTGGATATCTTCATGAGCCCTGACACTAGGCTGGCGAGTCATATAAGGCGACTTGCCAGGAGGCGAGAACCACTCCTGTAACGCAGCTATATCAGAACGTATCCTTTTACTGTGGGTTTGTACGCACCAACGAACATCGGCCCGAGCGAGCCACTAACATCTATTGAAGGAATGGCGGTGATTGCAGCGGGCTCGGGGTAAGACATTGGCGAGTGTTAGTTGAGAACGTCCAGAAGGGAGAGCTTTCCAATTGTGGGAAGCCACATTAACCGGACGGCACCTCTATACCTCTTAAATGCTCTGGGAACGGTGTGGCCTCCAGTTTCGGGCGTCCACAGCGGGTCGGCGGTTCTGAATCTCCTTTCACTTCATCTCTCTTTCGAAGCGGGCTGTACCTGCGCCCACAGAAGTCCGGACCTAAGAAGCACCAAACCGTAAGTGCGTTCGGGGCGGGGCTTTCGAGCGCGTGCGTGTTTGTTATCATTCATCACGAAGCCAGGCCGCTGGTGTTGAGACGCTCGGTATCGGGTACTCGTGGGCCCCCCCGTTCACGGATGCGCGGCGCCATCTCGTGCTGCATGCCTCACGTCGACCGCCCGTGAGGGACATCGTTCTTTGATGCCGCCGGGGTGTTGGCAACATTTTCCCCTAGGCCACATCACGGCGGCCAGCCTTAGAACCTCTAGAGTGGCACAGATAGGGTTCTGGAGGCGCATAGAACCTCTGCAGAGAAAGGTGAGCAACATTGATAGTATGTAACATAAGATGCTCACGTGGGCGCACTTCATCATGGCTGAATTTACCGACCACTGGAGAAGACAGCTTCCCTTGTTGAAGGCTGTGAACACAGCGGTTCGAAGAGCTTGAGAATTTCCAAAGGAATTGCCAGCGCGAGATTGTGGCGAGGCGTCTGAGTAATCGAAGCCCGAAATCTCTACGTACAAGGGAACTTGTGCGAGCGCGCTGCACGCGCTAACCTACGTGATCGAACTGAGTCGGAAGTGCCCATGGTGGAGGCCTCGGGAGGTACAACCTGGGGGGTGTCAGGCATAAGCGCAGACTGTTGTGAGCGACCTGGACTCACTGCGGCAGTGCTCTGGCATCAGGACCCCACCCACACGTGCTAGAATGATCAGTTGTGTTTGACTTTGAAATTGTTGTGCAAAAGCTTTAGCGATAACGCTCATATTGATAGCGTTCATCTTGATTATTGGACTCCAGATCATCGCGGCGATGCGCTGAGAAAGACCCATGATGTTCGGAGTCCCCCCTCGATCCAAAACAAGCAATAAATTCCATGAAGACGGACGTAAGAGTGATGTCCGAAAACACAGGAAACAGCCTACCCGCGTCCTGCATGCCTCCACCTGCTTCACGCACTCCATTACGCCAAGCGGTCAGTAGTAGACCTTGTCCGATACCTCAGCTATCTATTGTCAGTAAACATGGTAAGAGAACACATTTTTGAATGACGGGCGCAGACTGATGACTTGCCTGTGATGCCATGCTTATATCAGTTCCCTGAGAAGTCGCACTATCCACTGGGTCTCCGAGTTCCGTGATGTTGACGTCCTTGGTCTGAAGTGGGAGCTAAGTTACACACCAAATCTGGGGTTTGAAAGGCACGAGTACTCACCTTTCTCTTCGCATGAGTGTCACGCCTGGACTGGGCCGAGTCTAAGACTGCGGGTTGAACCGTAACCGTCATCATATTCATCTTCCTCTGGAGAGCAGGCCGCCCGTTAAACGTCGCCAGAAGCGCATTCAGGATCACTAATGACTGTGTTAGCGTAGATAAAAACATGAACGTCATAGCTCACATTCCGGATATATCAGATACACAGATAGAAATATGAAATTGTCGGGCATAGTCAAGTACTAGGAACAAGGACCAAGAGCGTGCATTCAGAAGTCATCCTGTCGAAAGCGATAACACGAAAGCTCACTGTTATGAGACAAGCCAGAGCACAGGCGCTGTCCCACAGAAGTTAGCACGAGTTGGCATGATATCTAGGTGGTAAACTTACGTGCTGATGACTGCGTTGTTTATTGCGTATATTATCAGAGTCCGTAAGATACCGTCCGATCTGTGCAAGACTTCGATATCAATCTCTTGACTAGCTCAAGCGTTGATCAGCACACCTCGCATGACCTGTCTTTCGCATCGCCAATAGAATGCAGAGCGAGGCGGAGATGAGAATGTCCGCCGCCATGCTGCATGCGAACGCGAAGGAGAGCAACCACTGCAAAGACAAACAAAGCGAGCTTAGTCGCAGATTCGTAATTACCGTATAAGCCTACTTGCACTCACAGAAACCTTGGGGAGGTCGAACCAGGTTTGGAAGCCGGAACTGCACGGGAAGATTATGTATCACAATCTCCTGAGAGACGGAAAGGTCGAAAGGGTGCCTACGATATGACGGCATATGCTGACGGAACGTAGGTGGTTCAGATGGCTCTGGGCAAATAAGACATATTATGGCCATGCTAACACTCACCGGTATTTGCACCTGTTGTAGAGGCTACCCAATCAGCTCATAGGACGTCCTGTGGAGGCCCCGGAGACTGACCAAACGCTGTCAGAATAGTAAGAGCCTGACCGCATAGCTTGCACTCAGTAATGGTGACGGTAGAAGAACATCAGGTGCACTCACGATCGCTGACGCGAGCCACCAATTTCTTCCGCTCACTAGTACGAAAAATGAGCATATTCCCAATTATAAACAAAGCGCAGTTTGCTCACGACGCCAAACCCTGTAGCAGAAGACTCTGCATTGCGCAGAAAGTGAGTAACTCAATTTTGAGTCTGTAGACCTAGGATCTCTGACCCTCGCACAACTGCATTATTGAGGCCCTATGTAGTACACAGACTGCGTAAGTCGAGTGACCGTTAATAATGGAATGATGTCCCGTACCACTGTAACAACCGTGGAAGGCTGGAAGTTAGTGAGCCCGCTGGTAAGTATAATGGCAACGAGGGCGTCGATAGTCGTCCTACGTACGAAGATAGCCCTACAGCACGAGTCAAATTTCCTGTGAGACTGAGCATTGGTGTATCAACGCACCAAGTTGGTTTCAGAATCGCGAATATGTTCGTGAAGTCCGTAACCATATACGTGTACGCCGCGTATGACACCATCGCAAGACGTAACGTGTTAAGGATCCTAGCAAGCCGCACCAGTGAGTTCCTCGCGTCCCAATTCATCAAGACATCGACTACGCGAGAGACCATGCGTACCATAGCAGAAATATCTTAGCAGTGCGAGGAAATGGGGCTAGATGAGTCGATTCGAAACTTGAAGACAACAAGACACAACGTACCAGGATTTTCATCGCCATTTTGTCGATAGAGCTGTGAGCGAAGTAGATATATGTCTGAAAGGTAGTGACGCCGTACAGGCTGAGAGTAGTGAGCCCCGCCGGCCTGCTGAGTCGTATCGCACATAGCAAGTCGGCTTACCAAGAGGCGAGGACCAACCCTATCGTACTGACCCGTTAGAAAGCATTCCTCCACGAGGGTTCGGTACGCACCGACGAACAATGGTCCCAACGAGCCATCAATGGTCCAGTGGCCTATAGATAAAGACATGGTGATTTCCGCGGAATGAAATGCGAGCGAGTCGCAAGTGACGTTCCGTCGGGGAGGGTTGGATAAGTTGCTTCCACAAGTTCGACCAGACAATATGCTTATATATCGTGCATCTCCTGGGACAAGAGCTCCTCTTGAAGACTTCTGAACTCCCGTGGCGCGTTGAGGACTTTCCGCTGGGGCTCATTCTTGAGTTGAGGGCTGTACCTGGGTCCATAGAAGCTCTCACGTATGTCGTGCCAAAGCACGACTGCGGTCCGGGCGGAAGATCAATGAATGGAACATGAAGTAGTGGGTCACGGTAGCAAGCCCGGACGCTGGTCGTCAGGGGCTGAATATCTATGAACCGCGTCTCGGGGCTTCATGCGCCTAAGATGTACGGGTGTACGGCGTCAAATTGTGTCGTATGCGTTGGCATGACGTCCCAAAGGAGCATTACTCTTCGATGCCGCGGGCATGCTGGCAACAACGTGCTTCAGGGCCCGTATGACGACGTCCAGTACAACATCCACAGTCGACAGGGTTCTGTGATGCGACAGAAAAAGAGGTGAACAGCGTTGATATTTAGCATGAGCTTCGGAATGGGCACAGTAAATCTTGCTGACCTGGAGTTTATACCTTCGCCCAGTGACTTGCATTGAAGCTGTAGAGATCGGGGCACGATGAGTTTGATTGCCCTCCGAGTACCCCTCAGGAGATGATGATCGTAGGACCTTTGGTGGCCGAAGGCAACCAATCTGAGTTCAAGGGTATCTGAACGGGCGGGCAGCGCGCCCTAGCCTGAAGAACAAGGTTAGTGTTGGACGTTGATGATGGACAAGGATTGAGATACCGGGGATCACAGTGCCGACTCAGACGACCACAGTCGAAGGCCCCGCTTGCTCAACGTGCGACGGAGCCTGTGTCGAGAGATCTTGTGGCGGCGGCCTCAAGAGGCCAAACCTAAACGCGCATGTCAACAGTAAATGCAAGTTGAAGCTGTTATGACTGAGCTGCGGCAGCGTTGCAACGTGATGAGAGCAAATTGACGAGCTTCTTCCGCCGCGCTTTGGTATGCAGGTAGTCGCCCTCATAGCAGGTAGCGATACGCTAAGTCCTCACGAAAAAGCTACGCTCATGAATCTCGCGGGCCAGCGAACGCCCACCAGGTAAGATGCGATAGTCTCGAGGGGGAGGTAGCTTGGAGCTCGATGGAGCGTTGCGCTGTACGTTACACCATGAGAGGCAACGATCACGGTCGAGTCTCGAAAGACCCCGAGACTGTATTTCTTGGTGTGGCGCATCGTTTCGCTGCTTGCTGTAGACCAAAGTGCTTCCTGGGTTTACACCTACGAATTGCGACGCATTTTGCACAGTTACCTCGCAACGCACCATTGGGGGTGCCGCTTGGTCGACAGCCTCGAAGCACCGCAGTAAGCACTGAGCGGCATAATCGGGGAACGTACCAATTTCATATGTCCTCCATCCATCGCGTCGTCACAGCCAGCGCTGCAGACCCCGAGGTCGCAAGAAATCTATTCTTGCGTCTCCAACGGCTCGTAGTAGTCGGCGGTCTTCCTGCCCCACCGCAAAAACCAGCCCGTGATCCCACCCTGGCCCTCGCCCACCCTGCGCACCTCGCCGTTCTCCATAACCTCGTACCGCTTCCCGCGCCACTCCACCTCGCTGCCCACAATTGCCATGAACCAGATCGGGAGCGCGATGAGCTCGCGCGCGGCCCACGCGGCGAGAAACTGCCAGCGCATGTTCGCCGGGACCGGGTGACTAGCGAGCGACGCGAACACATCCATGTCGACGAAGAGCCACACGAGAAAGTGTACGGGGAGAAAGAGCCACGGGGAGACGCCCGTAAGGTATCGGAGGCCTATTGCAGCAAGGACGCCTGCGAGCACGGACTCGGTGAACGGCTCCGCGAGGGTCGCGGCGAGCACCATGCGCTTGCGCACGCGCACCCAGCGAATACGGCGCGCGACGTAGTCCATGAGAGACATGTTCCCGACCGCGTTCTTCGCGACGTCGCACGAGAGGTCGTGGCGCAGGCCGAGCTCGTGCCAGAGCGCGCTCGCGATCATGTTGTCCTCGGCGAGGAAGCGCCCGAACGCCGCGAGGCCGCGCTCGCCCGGCTGGCAGCCGCCCGCGTCCGCGTGTGGGACGGGCTTGAGCGAGCCGTCGACGCGGTCGAGGTCGGACTTGCGGTAGAGGCAGGACTTGCCGACGACGCAGGAGTCGACGGCGACGGTGTTGATCGCGATGTACATCTTTGCGTGGTTGGTGTTCAGGAAGGCCTCTTCGACCCGGGAGCCGGAGGAGTCCTTCGTCACCCAGGCGTAGGGTACGTGATGGACGACACCGATGCGGCGGCGGGGAGGATTTGGGGCGTCGGGGGGCGGGTTTAGGATGTCCACGGACCGCGCGAGAGTGCCGGGATCGACCATGACGTTAGAGTCGAGCACCCATAGGATGTCGTGAGCAGTTTGATTGTAAGCTGTCATTAGGTTGTTGACCTTTGGGTTCACGCCTACTGTAGCACCATTTCCTGTCAAACGTGTATGGAGTCAAATAGTTGGAAGTTCGGACATGGTACAGGACTTACGTATGGCAATGTGAGCATTTACACTGGGGTACTTTGTCATTAGGTCGCGGACGACGCTCAAAGCCTGGTCATCCTCGTCATCGACACAAAAGAATATCTCATAGTTGTTGTATTCTTGGGTGAACGTAGACTCCAGATTCTCGTAGAGGTTTGTGTCGAGCCCTTTGAGGGGTCGTAATATAGATACACCAGGGACAGATGAAGCAGGGGCGGAGGCAAGGGGCGAGCGCGGACGCAATCTGTATCGCTTGCGACTGGGGGCGGTGAGCGGCGCCACACTAGTATATGCAGAACACGTACGCTGCGAGGCAACCGAGCACACCGAGACTCCACAGGAAGGCGTACCATATGAGACTGGCCGACGCTAACGTGAGCTTGAGGATGTCGCGGTGTTCGGCTTCCACCATGCTTGTACCAAGGCTGGGAGTTATAGAGTCTAAAAAAGGGGCTGGAACATCCCCTGATCCCGCGGAGACCAGATAGACAGCACTATGGCTAACGTCAGGGAAGGAGGAGAAGAGCTCGACGGCGTCGGCGAGCGCGCGGCGGATCCGAGGCCACCCCGAGCACTTAGACGCCCACCCAAGTCGCGATCAATCCCGCGGCCTTATACAGTCGGTCACAGATCATCACACTGTGACGCCATGTGACAGTACGCGTCCAGTCGCGTCCGCGTCTCAAGCTGCGCGCTCCTGACCTCATCCTCCCACTAGGTCGCTCTAGTCACCGTCCAACTCGTACTCTGACTGGCATCTTCTCAAGAGTACTCTGTCTGTGTGCTGCTTTGCCACTGTCTGTCAGCTGGGACATACGATGGCTACGTTCGCTCGTGGAGTGAAGTTATTTCGCGATGGCCAATATCAGGACGCAGTCGACTGCTTCTCCGAAGTGAGCAGTGTTTCACTCTCACCCGATGCAATGTTGTGAATGTCAAAATCTCAGGTTTTGGAACTTGGAGGTGACAAGTTCAAGATATACGACTCTCGCGCGGCTGCGTACCAAAAGCTAGACAAGCTCAAGGACGCGTTGCGTGATGCGAAGGCAGTCATAGACCTACAACCCGACAGGTGGCAGGTTTGTCTGCCTTACTTCACTCGTCATCGCTACTCTGAAAAAGTGCTGCCTGTGCAGGGCTATGCGCGGTCCGCCCGTGTATTTTGCCAAGCGCGCAAATACGAGGCTGCTACTCGCATGGTAGAGCTCGCGCTCGAGCGCATGCCCCCAAACCTCGATCGCCGACGAGACGAAATGGTCCTCCTGCAGGAAGAGATTGCCACATCCCAGGCTGCTGTAGCAAAGGCGATATCCAAGAGGACGTATCACTTTGGCAAGCTACCCGTGGAGATCGCGGCGGCCATGTTCTCTATGGTCCTCGAAGATAATCACGCGTATGTCGTTACGCTCGCACAGGTCTGCCAGAACTGGCGCCACACCATCCTAGACACACCGTCCTTCTGGTCAACGCTTGTCCTAGGCAACCGACATCCTAAACGCAAAGTGAAGTTCTGGCGGGAACGCTCGCGAGGCCGGATACACGAGTTGGCCGTACTAGACACATTCACGGACTTCATACCCACATTCGAGGAACTACGCTCTGTGTCGATGGACACTCTCCGTTCAATCCGATTGGACGCCCAAGCTTTGACCCGGGTGCTTAAAAATTTGCCTAACGTGACGCCCCTTGTCCTTGCCTCCCTTCACCAAGTCGTTCTGCACGCGCCTTCCATGGACTTCCTGAATCTGGTGGATGTGCCCGAATACAATTGGCGCGTACTAGAACTCACCAACGTTCTCATCACGGACTACTACGCTCTCGCATGCCGTCTGTTACAATTAGAATCCCTCTCACTCTCAAACTGCCCCTCTCACGGCTCCTGGGACGACTTGCTTTGGCTCCTCTCACGTAACCCAAAACTCGCCCGGCTAGATCTCACTGCCTTCGACCCCGTCTCCTTGAATTTTACGAACGAGCCTGGAGACAGGGAGGAACTCCCTGCCATCATCACCGTGCCGAGCCTCGTAGACATCCGTATCGAGGACACCGACCAGCTCGCGAACGTCATCCTTCCACGTCTCATCGCCCCTTCCCTCGCCTCTCTCCGCATCTTGCAGCATCGCCAACGTCTCGACGGCTGCCTTAGCTGGCTCGCGGCCGGCCCCGCCGCCACTCTGACCACGCTCTCCATCCAACGCTCGGCATTGAACGTGCAGGCTCTCCTCGACGTACTCCCCGTCGCGCTCGCGCTCGAGACGCTGGAGCTCACGCACGTTTGCGACGTGGCCCTCCCCGTTCTAAAGGCCCTAGGCACCCTCATAGAGGTCACCGGCCCTACGGAGAACCACGCCATCGTGCGCCGCGTCCGCTGTCCCAACCTCCGCAAACTTGACATATCACACTGTCCAGACGTGGTGGCCTGGCCCGTCATTGCGTTGGTGAAGCTGCGCCTTCCAGAGGCGCAACCCCCTCCTCCGGATGAAACGTCGATAGAAACAAAGGACGCATGGCCGCCAGTACGGAGACTAGAGTCGCTCGTAATTGACGGCTGCCCGGACATGGATGCGGACAAGCTCCCTTGGCTACGAGCGGCCGTCCCGTCCGTCAGTTGCGTGTACCTCACTCGGAAGACTGCCAAGTGGCGACGATGAACCCTACGCTGCTCAACCCGGGCTTCGAGGGAGCAGAAGGTGTATGTACCATACCAACGATACTCATGCCTACTGTAGCTCTGTCAAGCCGAACACTTCGACCGTGTTCTTCCATGCCTTTTCCGTAACCTGCTCGAACGACGCGCCCTCAGCAAGCTTGTACACAACCCAGGCGACACCGCCTATCGCTCCGGGCTCGTTGCGCCCTTTCACAGGGCGGCCGTATACGAAGGCCTCGGGCTTCGTCGCTGGGGGGAAGTACAAGGCATTGAGCGCGGGAGGCAAAGACGTGAGGTAAGCCTTGGACGCATGTGTCGATGTCATAGAGCACCATGGCGCATCTGGAGGTATGTGTGTCAGTGGGAGATTTATGCGGCGTATGCCAGGCGGCGCACCGGTCTCTAGCATGATCTTGTCCGGTCGGATCGACTTCGTGGCGGTGAGATTTTCCGCGGTCTTGAGACTACATCCGTTCACGCTGGAATAACAGGTGTCATCAGCTCCCCGCCGATTAGCGGCCGGTCAGAGTTTTGCGTACCTTACATGAAAGCCCATGTCCATCTGTAGGGGATGAAAAAAGAAAAGGTGAGCACTCGCCCATAATGCGATCGACATATGTGCTCACCAATTCTGCGGCCTCCTCCGCGGTGCCCGTGAAGCTGTGTACGACGCCGCCCTTCCCGCCGGCCGCCTTACCGCCATCCTTCTCATACCCTTCCTCGCGAAGGATCTGCACGAAGTCCTTGTGTGCTGCGCGCGAGTGCAGGAACAGCGGCAGATGGTACTTCTTCGCCAACGACAGCTGAGAACCTGTCGATACCCCGTGGTGAGCGGCGGAGAACCGCCAATGATTGGCAACAGAGGGTCCTCACGGAAGTGTCGCCGCTGAACGTCTTTCGGCGCGAAGTGCGTGCGGTCATAATCTGCGGGCCCCACACACGTTAATCCCACTCTATCAATCGAGTGCAAAGATTCAGAAGCCCACCCAAGCCGCACTCGCCCACCGCGACGACGCGTCCCCTCCCCGTCAGGTTCTCCGCGATGAGCTTGTCGAGCTCCTCGAGGTACTTCGCGGGCCCGCCGCGGAACTGGTCGAACTGCGCGGAGCGCGTCGGGTGGCAGCCCGCGGTCGCGTAGAACCCGAGCTGGCGCGCGAGCTCGATCGCCTCGCGGGACTCGTGCAGGCTGCCCCCGGTGAGGATCATCGACTTGACGCCTGCGGCGCGCGCGCGCTCGAGCATGGCGTCCATGTCATCTGTGCGTGATGTTTGCGTATGAACGGTGGTTTTTTTTGTGAGTGGTGCAATGGGCCCGAGGCCGGTGCGCACCGTCATGTTTGCGTTTGCCATGGTGGCAGCCTCGAAAGACGGGATCGGTCAAGTTTACTGACAAGACATCCTGATCAGCCGATGCGCTGGGAGGCCGCCTTTAACAGAGGAGCCGCTATAGTACCTCCAATATCTGGAGCATCACAGAGTAGTCGCCATACACCATGAGCTACTGAACTGCAAATAATCGCAAACGAATCTGGTGGCGCACCAATGAATCTGTACTTCTCCGGATGCACCTCCTGGGCAGCTGGCTTTGCAGCGACAACGGTAACTGGCATGTCTTGTTTGATATCGCTCAAGGTCTTTGTGGGAGCTTGAAAGTTATGATGCTGGTGGTTTGGAAGGAACCACGATGAACGACGGATGGTACTTATGCTTAGCTGCGGCAGTTCTTGTTGAAGGCGCCTCCTACTGGCAAAAAATCCGAGCCGGGACATACTTACGCACCCGGTGCCATGAGTCAGACAGTCGCGTAGACAAGTACTTACGTTCGCGGTTCTCGAGTGGATAGGCGAAGGTCATAGATCACTGACTTCCTTGAAGTCAACTTAAAGGGTCAACGTTCAACATACGACCTGGACGATCCCCCCAGTCCAAACTACCATCGCCCTCGAATCTTCATAGCTTCCCTCATGGATGCTCAATGCAAAAAACAAGAACGTGTTATACAGTCTATGTGGTCGTGTACGATGTCTGGTATACATATGAATAATTGATTTCCGCCATATGTGCATAGCTACGCCGCGCGCCGCCCGGTCGAGTCGAGTCCGTGTCCATATAGCATACAGCACAACCCATGCGCCCCCGAGTTCCAAGTCCCATGTCACGAATTAGAGTCCTTGATCCCGACGATGAGGCGCACCTTCCGGCAGGGCACGTCCGGCTCGCTCGTGTCCGCGAGCGCAAGGCGCTGCGCCGCGAGGATGTCCTCGCGCAGGCGCATCTCCTCTACGATCTCCGTCTTCCCGAGTGGGTCGCGTGGCGGGAGCTCCCACCCGTTCTTCACGAGCGAGTGCCAGAGCGATATTCGGCCGCGCATGTCGCTGTAGCCGGCACACCGTCAGCAAAACGCACTCGTCACAGACACACAAAGCACGACCCACCTCTGGTACTGGTCCACGGCGGTCTCGAACCGCGCCCTGCTCGCATGCGGCGTGTAGTCCTCCTCCCGCCACCCAAACCTCTGCAACTCGGGATCTCGCGCAGCTACGCGCGCGGCGAGCTCCTCCCACATCGCCTCCTTCGTCGACAGCACGAACGTGACCGCGCGGTACAGGTGCATGAAGCGCGATTGCTCCTCCTGGTCCTCGAGGCTGTCTGTGGGGATGAGGTCGATCGCGTGCGCGCCCCCGAGCGACGTGCTCTCCGCCGCGGACGACAGCAGCACCGACGGCCGCCGGCCCACCTTCGCGCCCGAGCCTGAGCCCGTACCTGCGGATCCGGAGTCGTGCGAGTCCGTCGTCTGTATCGAGCCCGCACCGGAGTCACGCCGCACGGGCGGCGCACGCCCGTTTGTCGTGCTGCCGTTGCTGTGTTCGGTGTTGGGCGTGGGGGCGTTCGTGCGTTGTTCTTGGCGGAGCGAACTCAGCGAGGGTGCGGGCGAGAGCGAGCTCTTCGCGCTCCCCGCGGACGTCGGCTGCGTGGAGGTGGGCGAGTGCGTGAGCGACGGGTCGGGCATGTTCTCCGTGTTCAGTGGGGTCAGCAGGCTGGACATGCTTTCGCGCGAGAAGTCGGACGAGCCGTTGCTGCTGCTTGCGCGAAGGAGTGTGTGGGTTGAGCCGCCATTAACGACTCCGGGTAAAGGTGCGAATGGTGCGAGGGGCGGGGTGAAGAAGTTCAGAACGGGCGGGGCTAGTACCCGGTCGAAGAAGGCGCCGAAGTAGCCTGGAATACATGCTATGGGACGAGGCGAAATATATTAGTCGGAGGCCGCGCTGTCAGTACAGGGGAATACTCACAGCTGGGCGTGGGATTGATGAATCTATTGGACCAGACGTCGTGGTAGAGGGTCTCCAGGAGCTCGTGCTCGTGTGCGAGCTCCGAGGTATCAAACGATGAGGGGTATGATGACGGCTGTTGGGCAGCGCCGGGGTATATGGTCGACGGGCCACGCGCATGCGCGCGGAGCGGGTTTGTGTACCATCGTGGCAGGATGGGGAATATCGCATCTGGGCGGTGTGTGAGCCGCGTGTAACGAGACGCCTGGGCAGTTCTGGGTGGGTGCATATACCTTCTTCCAGTAACTCTATAGTGGCCCCCGGCTTCATGACCCTACGAATCTCCTGCGCTGCGGGGTGAGTCGACGGCTCGGGCGGTAATGATCTCAACTCACTTCGAAGACACTGTGCCACTGTAGCAAGGGTTCAGCACCCCGGATCAATTGAGCAACATTGTTCGCTGACCTTATTTTCGGGGATGCCAAGGGCCACGCATTGCATGTGCACATGGTCGAACTCGTCGTCGTCGAACGGCAACTTGTTCCTCAGGCTGTTGGGCGAGGAGTTATGGATTAATTCTAATCGTAGACGCCCGGGGACATAGGCGACGCAGCGGTGACGTACATGTTTGTATGCACCCATTCTACGCGATCGGCCGTCTCAGGCTCAAGCACTTGCAGTGGTGGCTGAATATTGACCATGTCCAGCCCGACCTGGGAACCGCGTCAAGCAACTCTCGCGCTCACAGAGCGGTAGGAGAACTCACAAACGTGGACTCCGGCCATGTTCTCGCCGATGAGAGCACCCAGAGGCCGAGCTGATAGACAGGCGGCGTTAGATCAGAGGAGCATGCGGTGGCTGAGCGCAGTGAGCGGACGTACGCCCGTGCCGATGTCGAGACACCGTTTCGGCGGCTTATCCTTGAAGTCAATGAAGGACGCGAAGCCCTTGGACGCGACGATCATAGCGTTGTCCAGGCATTGTCTAGTGAATCGTTCAGCTCGGGGCTCGCCGCACGGCTGCGCGAGTGCACGTACAGCTCGAGGACGTCGCGGTCGAAGGAGGACGGGTAGGGCGCCTTGTCTCTGTCGTAAGCGTGAAGCTTGGAGCCGTTCGTGTATATGAACTGGTGTTCCTTGCCGCGAGGAGTGCGGTGTGAGGCGGTGGAGGAGCTGCAGCTGAGGCGGGTGCTGGTATGGCGCGTGGAGTGCGGATGTGGGGGTCCCATGGGTAGGAGCGGGGGAGGGGATGGACATGGGTTGGGAGAGAGGAGGAGAGAAGGAAGGAGACATGGGGAGGGCTGGGACTGGCCCCGAGAGGATTCGGAAGGAAGGGATAATCGAATATTGATTATTGCGAGCGGCAGGAGGCCCTGGGTGTGCTTCGCCCCGACCCCGGCCTCGGACCTCTCCCCCCACCGTCCATGCCGCCATGGCGCCCGCCTATCGGCAACTCTCTTCTCGCCCCGCCCTCCGCCCGATTCCCATCTTCGCCTATTTCCCCGCGCGGCGATGTGCCTGGGTGTTCATACACACACTCATCGCCACAAAGTGATTGTTTACGCAACGGGTCCTGTCGGGGAGCACGTTACGCGGGGGCTGAATGTCAGGGTCGACGGTGAGGGATCGCTGGCGCTGCGGCCGGAAGACGAGGAGAGTTTGACCCGGAGAGCTAGAGACGCACGTCAACATGAGGCAGCTGGACGGTCGATGGAGGCACGGCTGATATGTTTTCGACAGACTGGGAGTCGAGACGGAGTGCCCGGGAGCCGTGTTTCCTCGACGACCTGTGATCAGTCTCACAAGACTCCAGCCGCGGCACCTTCGAGGTGTCAGACGAGCGCACATGAAGCAGTTCCAGCCTCGTATCGTCGCGGTGAATAACCTTGACCAGGTGCGCGCCCGAGAGATGCCGCGGGACCGGTGGTGACTTGGATTAGCACTCGATATAATGTCCTGCATATGGCAGTCCCCAGATTCAGCCACAGCTGCTACTGCTGCAGCACTCCTCACTCCTTCCTCCTCCTACTCTCACTAGTCTCGGATCACAGATCGCACAGGCACCCATCAGCACCCCCACCCACCATGCTAAACAGACGCAAGAATCTCTCGCACAAGCAGCGCAGGGAGCAGATGATGCTCAAGCGCGCCGTCAAGCGCGGCGACATCTCTCCTCCCCCCGCACTCAGACCAGACAGGCGCGTCCGCAAACCGCGCAACCCCGCCGTCGCCCTCCCCGACCATGCACGCCATGCGCGTCGGCTTCAATCCGAGTTCATCAAGCTCCCTGCGCCCTTCCTCAAAAAGACCGAGATCCTCGCGTCTGCGATCCCGCTCGCCCGCCCCGTTCCGCCCGAGGCCGCGATCCTCCCAGATGTGAACGCTGAATCTCCGAGCTCAGCGGAGCACACGAGCACTGAGGCGACCTCAGCGGAAAACACAAGCACTCCAGCGGTCCAGCTGACGTGTCCGAGGCGTCCCAAATGGCGCTACGACCAGTCCAAGAACGAGATCGAAGCGAACGAGGAGGGCCTCTTTGCCAAATGGCTCGCACAGACTGACACCGCGCTCAGCGCGTGGTGCACCACGGAGGACCCCCCGGCGCCCGACCCTACTCCCGCGGATCAAGAACCTCCTCCGCCTAATGCGGAGCCAGAACAGATGCCCCATGCGCCGACCAGCTTCGAGCGCAACATCGAAGTGTACCGCCAACTGTAAGCTTCAGTTTTCTTTTACCGCACACGACCCGCACTGACCACCTCGCGGCAGTTGGCGCGTGACCGAGATCTCCCAGATCCTCCTCATCTTGCTTGACGCGCGCTGCCCGACCCTGCACTTCCCACCCGCGCTCTCGACGTACCTCTCGACGGTGTCCAACGCGACGCGCCTTCGTACCATACTTGTACTCACTAAGGTCGACATCGTCGGCCCCGAACGCGCCGCCGCGTGGGAGCGCGACCTGCAGAAGCGCTTTCCCGGGGTGCGCGTCGTGCAGGTCGAGTCGTATGTGGAGAAGCATCACCCAGACACCCATGGAGGAATGACTGCCGGCTCGCGGCGCGCCCATAAACCGTATCTACCGTCTGCATTCCGCGCTGCACTCGTTGACGCGTTGCGCGCGACGCACTCGGAATTGTTGGAGCCGCCGGCGGAGGTGAAAGCCAAGCCGCAGAGGCTAGCGAACTGGAAGCCGCGCGTGAAGACGCAGGTCAACTGGGACGCAGTTCTTCAGGCACATGGAGGGCAAGTTGGCACCACGGTAGGAGGCGCTGCGGCACCGAAGCCAGATAAGACCGCGGCGGACGACCACGCAGATGGCGAACATACGGACGAAGAAACCGAACCCGAATTTCTGACCGTCGGCGTCATCGGTAGGTTGTACCCCCATATAGGTCTAGCGGCGGGTTTAACGTTTCTTTACAGGCCAGCCCAATGTTGGCAAATCATCGCTGCTGAACGCGTTGTTCGGCGCGACGAAAGTGAAGGCGTCCAGCACGCCAGGCAAGGTAAGACCATGCGCTACGAAGTCCTTGTAGGCTACTTTTGAACACGCCGTTCTCCCAGACGAAGCACTTCCAGACACTATTCTGGACACCCGAAGTCCGGCTCGTAGACTGCCCAGGGCTCATCTTCCCGAATTATGTGGATATGGAGACACAGGTACGCTGTCCCATCGTATTTATGTGAGCCAACAGAGGCTCACGTACGGCACCCCGCAGGTGCTGACCGGGATCCTGCCCATCGCGCGCGTGTCCGCGATCCCGCTCTGCATCCACCACGCCGCGCAGCTGCTCCCACTCGAGGCCGTGCTCGGACTCACGCACCCGTCGCTCGACGAGCCACCGCCCGAGTACAAGCGCACGTGGCGCGCGGGGATGCAGCCGCACGCGGAGGAGCGGGCGCGCCTGCGTGCGCAGACGTGGACCGCCAATGACATCCTCACCGCGTACGCGACGAAGAAGGGCTGGATTACGGCGCGTGTCGGCCGTCCGGACGTGAAGCGGGCTGGGAACGCGAGTGCGTGTTTTCCATTTGTGTGCAGTGCACCAGCTGACAACACCACAACCACATTATTGCGTTCATGATCATCGACGTCCGTGCATGCCTGCTCGGTCCGGTATTCTAATCACATCGCCTGCGCACACCGCCGTCTTACGCCCGTCCATCTGTCCGCGATGCACGCACAGTTCTGCGCGCGCTCGCCGGAGGCGCCATCCGCTGGGCGTTCTGGCCCCCGGGCACCGACGCAGCCACGATCAAGGCGAACGAGCCCATCCCGGGCGCGGGTATCTGGATCGACCACGGGCAGCACGATATCGACATCGACGACGACGCGCACCCGCACGAGCGCGGATCGTCCGAAGACGACGACGATCACGGCGGCTCGTCCGAGGAAGACGACAGCGGGGAAGAAGGCATCAGCGAGGAAGATGAGGAGGAAGAGAACGGAGGTGAGGAGGACGGCGACGACGCGGCCGAGGTCGGCGCAGGGGCGGGGACTGGCGGGAAGCCGAAGCTCGCTGGGACCGCAGGCCGGTTCGGCGCGCTCGTGCTGGATGATGAGGATCAGGACGAGGATGCGGACAGCGATGCGTCGAATGGAAGGGAGTGATGGTGGCGAGCTAAAATCGTCTTCGACTCTGCCAAGGTGCGTGGATGTGTCGGGATGGAGCTGGTCGGACTCGAGGCGCGGCTCGGATGTGTGTACGAGAGCTATATGTGTACGATGAGATGTATCGCAGTTGTACAGTTGTACTCACCGGCACACCATGATTCCGAGCAATGTATCGAAAGTCTACAGCAATCAACACAGCCAAAGAGATGTGCCTCACCTCGTCCAGGCATCGTGCCGTGCGTGGGCCGAAACATAAACTCTTGATAGCAGGCACGGACCGAGGTCGACGGCAGGAATACGCGCACACGTCAGATGCATGATGTGGACGGGAGGGTCGACGCGCTGTCTTGCCAAGGTCGTCACTGTACGCACATCAAGTACTAGTATAATCGTCGTAGAGGAAGCACCGGCTCGTCAACGGGAACAAACGGCACAGAACGGGAGATGGCGTTAAAGCGTCCAGCGGGTGCGGCGAGCGCGCGCAGGTCGATGCGCAAAAAGTGGGGCAAACGGACGGACGGGATAAACGTAACAGACACGGGGGATCAAGAAACGGGTAGATTAGGGACGGCCGCCGGCGCGCATGGGTTCGGTCTGTCTGCGGTGCCAGACAGACCGCGCGCGCACGGCGGCGTGAAGAGGGGAGGAGGGAGACTTCGGAGAGAGGAGGTATCATTGTGGCATTATTCGCTCCTATCGATACAACGACGCGCTGCGCCCGTCGTGACAGAGCACACACCGAGGGAGAGGAGCACGTCTAGTAGCGAGCGCCGTGGCCGTAGTCGTACGCGCCACCACCCATGCCCTGATGCTGCATGGGCATGCCGTAGTCGTAGCCGGGGCGGTTCATGCTCGGGCCGCGCGAGAGCTCCGCCATGCTGGGCTGCGGGCTCGGGCCACGCTGGAGGTCCGCGTAGCCGCCGACGGGCGCAAGCGACGCGCCTGCGGTGAAGTCGTGCTCGGGGAGGGGCTGGAGGCCCGCCGCGCCGTGGCCGTGACTGGAGGACTTGAACGAGCCGTGGGACTCGTTCGAGCCCGCGCGGCGGTGGCTCGGAATGATCCCGGCGTCCTCGGGCGCGGTCGGCTGCCAGTCGATGGGCTGCATGCGGTCGTCGAAGTTGGACGACGGGCGGAGCTTCCACTTGCGGAAGATGGTCCACGCAAGCGCGATTCCACCGACCGTGGACGCGATGACGGCGATGACGATGATCGTCGTGCGGGTGATGTGGCTGTTGTCCGTCTTCACGGCGCCGGTGGTCGACGCGCCGGAAGTGGCCGAAGCCTGTGCGCTGCTGTCGGTGACGGTGACGAAGTTAGTCGAGGTAGAGCGGGCCGAGGAGGTCTGGGTATCGGTGTCCGGGCCAGGCGCTGAGGTGAACGAGATGTCCGCCTCGCTCGTGGACGTAGGCGTGGCCGAGGAGGTGGAGCTGGGCGCCGAAGAAGTCGTGCTGCTCGAGGTGGACGTGGCAGACGACGAGGCGGCGGAAGACGAAGTATCGCTGCTCGTGGACGCGGAGCTTGCGGACGTCGCAGACTTTTCGGGCTCATTAGCGTCACGTACGCGTGGGCACAAAAACCAACACTCACCGAGGACGTGGCCGAGGAGGAGGTAGAGGCGGCCGACGACGCCGTTACGGACGAAGTCGCCGACGAGGACGTACCCGTCGCCGAACCAGAGGTAGCGGTGCTTGAACCAGTGCTGGCAGTGCTGGTGGGGTCGCTCTCTGCGCCGAAGACGGGCAGGAGGGGGAAGCCGCTGACATCCGCACGTTTCTTGATCATGCGGGAGAGCTCAACATGGCCGCGGGCGGGGGTAACGAGCGAGTTCGCCTCGGATACGGTGGCCAAACCCAGGGCGACGACGAGGCAAAAGAATGTGAGTGCGACCTTGCTGCGGGCGAACATGGTTGCGTGTGTGTTCAACAGGTCAAAACCGTGTCGCAGGGGGGAGAGGGGGAGTGCGAGACGCTGTTGGGGGCTGCTGTCAGTCTTTTTCGCTCTCGAGTTCACGGCTGTTGGAGTTCGCGGAAGGAGTCGTCGCGACGAACAGGGCAAGTGAAGACGAAGGGGACCAGCCCGGGCGATGAAAAAGAGAGAACGGAGAGGATGTGGACGTACTGGACGGCGGGGAGAAGGAGGCCCCCGGGGATAGAGTTTCTTTTGTTGCTGACGAGAGAGGGGGAGATGTAAAGGAGCGGAGGGATGGCAGAGGCCAGAGTGCGAGAGCGCGGGGGAAGAGACACAATTTGGCGGGCGGCGGCTCCTGCTAAGGCGCGTCGTAACCAAGGCCCCATATCACCCCAGCAACAGGCGCCCACCCGTCGCCCCGTCAGCCGTCAATCATTCCTCCCTCTGAACGTCCGCAGCATCCCGCCCGTGAACACCGCACCTATACCTTTCCGAACACACCGCTGATTCAAATTGACCCCATTTATTGAGCACACGATGGGTACCTGAACAGCAAACACCCCTCGACTCCAGTTCACCAGGGTTTCGATTCCGTAAAGTGCGGCACAAGTAGAAGTGTACTTGAAGAAGAAGAAAATACAAGGGCGACAAATGAATCCGAGCCGTCACGGTCCATCATTGATCATGGAAAAGTAATACGCCAACTATGGTAGAAACAAACATCCGTGTCCATCAATTATGCGTCGTGGCTCGTCAGCGTCCAGCTGTCGATCGCCACCGCCGGCGGCGTCACAAAGTCGCTCGCCGACATCCCGTCCCACTGCGGGTTGAACAGCACCTGCAAGCTGTACTGCCCCGCCGGCAGGCTAATCTGCACAACGGTCACCCCCGGGTTGTCCTGGTCCGTCTGCCCGTCGATCAGCGGGGGGTCCGAGTCCAGCCGCTTCGCCGCCGCGGTGGTGAACGATGCCCCGCTCGGCGCGTTCAGGATCGACATCTGCAGCGTCTTGTCCCCGATCTGGAGCTTCGCCGAGGTCCCGTCCGGCGTCACCGTTGCGTTCGTGTGCATCCGCCACATGATAGCCTGCGACGCGGTGATGTCGTCCTGGACGAGCACTTGCTTCCGGCCGTTGAGCAAGCGAACACCACGCTTCCACGAAGTGCTGTAAACGCTTGTTAACAGGTGTCAAATACGTCGATGGTAGGGTTGCACTTACACAGTGTCCGCGTATGCGCTCGTGAGATCACCGGTGAACAGCGCGGTAGAGTCCGAGGGAACATCCATGACGGTGCTCGAACCCTGGGCGGTGCCCGACGTGAGGTTCTGGAGGATCTTGGGCTCGGCGGTGACCAGCTGGTTGTCGGCGTTCACGAGGAGCGTGTTCTGGCCCTCCGTGCGCTTTCTGTAGTACAACCACCGCTCACTGCCCTGCGTGTCGTTGCTGAAGTAGCCCTCCGAGCGGTAGTCGCCCGAGCCGAGATCTCCTCCCCAGCGCGTGCCGAGCGCGTCAATGACGAAGTCGCCCACGTCCAAGTCGTTGTGCGTCTGGTGACCCTGGTTCTTCCCGAACTTCATACCGACGTACAGCGCGTTCTCGTCCGTCCAGCTGCTGCGCATGGCCGCCCACTGGTCGAGGTCATCGGAGAAGAAGTTGTCGAGCGGCATGCCGTCCCAGAAGGCGCCAGCCACCGTCGGGTTGTAGTAGAACATGGACAGCGGCTCAGGAGCGTCGTGCTGGTCACGCTGGAAGAGGACGTATTCGGGGTGGTTGAAATGATCGCCGTACAGGAACATGGCGTTCGCGGTGGTCGAGAATTTGTTTGGACCGTGGTCACCCCAGGCGAAGAGCGACCCAGGGCCAGTGATGTACATGTGGAATAGACCGGTCTTCCAGAAGTTCGGGTTGACGTCGAGGAGATCGTAGTCGGAGCCTGTGGCACTCTTGAGCGAGGCCGCCATCTCAGCGTGTCCGGTAGTACCGAAGTACCAGTAGTTCGCAGTCTCCGACCAGGAACCGTCGGTGGACACGGCCATCGCACAGTTCGCTTTCGCGTTGTCCACGGTCTTCCCAAGGATCTGAGCCGCGGTACCAGTCGTGTCATCGTCGACGATGGCCAAAGCACCAAGGGTGAGACCGCCGTTGCAGACACAGTTCCAGTTACCCTGGGTGTTGTTTGTCCACCACCCGGTAAACAGGTTGTCGCTGTTGTTGTAGGCGATGAGACCACGGTCAAGACCATACGTGATCATGTTGGTCCGGATCATGGTCTTCTGGTCGTCGGTCCAGACATCGTACAGCCAGTCATAGGCGTAAGCGAACGCGGCAGTGAACTCGCCAGTATCGAGGAAGTGAGTAGGGTTCCACTTCGTGTTATCGTTCGGGCCGAAGGTGTCACTGACGGAGTTCTGCAGATCGACAATTAAGATCGGTCACTGCGGCGTTATGACGCTAATGCGCACCTGGAGCTCCTTGTACGCCCTGTCCACCCACTTGGTGTCGTTGGTCATGCGGTAAACGTACGCGAAAGCCTTGATGCGCATCTTGATCTCACGCGCGTTGTCGAGGATACCGCTGTCACCGTCCATGAAATACTGGACCACGGGGAGGCCATAGTACTCCGTCGCGTTGCCGAAGATCGTGTCGTTCCAAGACTTGAGGTAGGGGTCGTTCTTGATCAGGTTGGGGAGTGCCTGCCACTTGTACGCGGGTGCGATCAGGCGTGGACGGTCCGTGCGGACGTTCGTGGGCGAGGGATCGCTCGGGGCAAAGGTATCTTCAGGCCACGCAAGCGCAGCATTGGTCGAGGGATTAAACGTGGGACTAGTGTATGCGGCGGTATTGGTCTGTTGCGCATGGTCAATCATACAGCTACCGAGGCTAGACGTGGACAGATACTCACAGCCGAGGGGTAAATGGGAAGGAGGTATTGGCTGTCGGTCGCCGTCGCGAAAAGGCCAATGGCGGCCTTGGCGCTCACGGCTTGGCTGGCTGCAGCCTCTGACGAGGAACTGCCCGACGAAGATGCGGAGGATGACTTGTGCGAACGCAGGCCCAGGATGATTCCCACTACGGCGGCAGCAACGACGACGAGACCGACGGGGATACCGATCTTCACCCAGTTGCTAGTCCTCTTCTTGGTGGCCTTGGGGGTCACGAAGCCAGTGGACTCGTTGTAGTACGGGTCGCCAGAGCCATAAGGGGTGTGAATGTTGGATGCGTTGCTGTGGTTGTAAGTCGCGTTGTAGGCATAGTTGTTGGAGGCCATGGCGCTAGAGGCCCAGCGGGGCAAGTGAAGGAAAGGAGAGGACGCAGCGAGCTGCTGGAGAGGGATATGTAAAGAAACGACGGAGGACCAGCCAGACGAGGATGCTGGCGGGCGTGGATGGCGGTCGTTAGAGAGGTGAGTGGGGCGGAGACGGAAACGGGGCTGATTGTTTTCACGTTTCTCACTCGGCCTCCTTTCTATCCCTCCTCGGCATCACCCGGCACCAGCCCCTGCTATTTCTGCGTCCGGCCCCTGCTATACATAGCCTCCTCCTCCAGAAATACAACACACTCTGCACCTCCCTGCATGGCGTCGCTCGTGTGCAGACCCGTATGTCAAAGATGCGAAACATAGTCGGTAAAATACAATCCAGAACTACATGACAGAAAATCCCAAGCATAATTGAACGCGATACATCACTCTGCGACGAACACAGCAGCGGCACCAATCCCCGTTCCAACACACATGGATGTTATAAGGATCTGGAAAATCATATTTCAGCCGCCTCGTCAACGGTTCCGGGTGGGATCAAGACGGGCTTACCTTGCCGTTCCGCCGAGCGAGCGCGTTGAGGCCCGTCGCGATCTGTCGGGCACCGGTGCAGCGTGGACGGCCAACAACAAGATCAGCTACGCCTGCGATATGGCACCAATGTTAGATACTTATCTAGTGGGTGGCCAAGAGCAATGGCACCGCCATTCACGTTGACCTTGTTGATATCCAGGTCGAGCTTCTTGACACAGTAGACGTACATTGACGCGAAGGCTTCGTTGATCTGCGCGGGCGCGTTAAACCCGAACGACAGTAAAAGGCTCGCGGTGCGGAAATTACCTCGAACACGTCAACATCCTCCTTGCTCAGGCCAGTGGCCTCCAACACCCTGGGTATCGCGACCGTAGGGCCAATGCCCATGACGCGAGGCGCAACACCGCAGACTGAAGTCGTGACATGCTTTGCCAAGATTTTCAGGCCAAGCTGCTCGGCCTTCCGCCTCTTCATGAGCAGCACCGCGGCCGCGCCATCCGTGATTTGGCTCGCGTTTCCGCCTGTCGTCTGCCCGCGGCCCCACTGCGGGAACGCAGGCCGGATCTTGAGCAGGTTCTCCTTCGTCGTGCCATACCGGATCCCGTCGTCCTTCGTGACGAGCTTCGTGGTGCGCTGGCCCGAGCCGTCGTTCACGTACGCGGTGAAGGGAACGATCTCGGACGCGAACACGCCCTCCTTGTCGGCCTTCTCGGCGCGCTGGTACGACATCGCTGCGAACGCGTCCATCTCGTCCCGGGAGACGTCGTAGTCCTCCGCGAGGTTCTCGGACGTCCAGCCCATGGGCATCGCGGCGTCGCGCGCGAGTTGACAGGCCTTGACGACGTCGCTCTGCTCAGGCCCACCACGGTCGGGGCTGTGTGAGAAGACACGTCAGTACGCACCGACGGACATGAGTGACATGCGTAGTGCGCACCTGTCGGTCATGCTCTCGAAGCCAACCGCGAGACCAATCTCAATCTGCCCAGCACGTACTTTGTTTGAGATCTCGGTGACGGCCATCAGCCCCGAGGCGCACCACCGGTTCATGGTCTGGACCGGGGTTGTCTCTGGAATGCCGGCCGCGAGGGCAGCATAGCGCGCCTGGTACGGCGCGCCTTCCGTCAGTGCGGTTCCGACAGTAATATCATCGATGAGCGACGGGTCAATGGTCGACCGCGCAACGGCTTGCTGTAGTGCAACATGAGTGGACTGGCGAGGTCTCTCACGAGGCGAGAGCGCTGCACCTTAAACATCTCGTAAAGCAGCTCATCGCTCCTGTGACATGCTGTTAGCCGACGTCTACGAATGACACGAGTATAACACGTACTTGGTGTCCTTGAAGCCGCCCTTCTTTGCCTTGCACATGGGAGAGCGAATGGCCATGGTAATGACGACATCGTCGGGCGAATTCTGGAGCAGCGCTGCGCGACCCTTGGTCGTGCCAGACGTAAGATGCGACACGACTTGTTTTACGCGGTCAAGAGACATGTTTGGGGAGGTTTACAGGAACTGGTACGGCTAAGGACAAGAGGACAGGAGGGTGTCTCGCTGGAGAAGGACGTGGGGGTGGCTTCTTAAGCGTTCCGGCACTCGGAACAAGATGTGCAAGTCGTGCCGGAGACCCTGGTCTGCTGGACGCCTTCGTTTGCCGGACGCAGATCACCAGTTCAATGGAGAGGTCCCGCGGACCTGAGATTGTCTCGGCGTCGTGAGTAATGCAACACCGATCTACTGCGACCCCGTGGGGAGATGTGGCGGGCAAGAAGGCGGGGTCGGGGGACAGGTACCACCGTGGCGGGCGTCATGGTACTTAGTAAGTAATTAGTCTACTAAAAGTAACAACTTTGAGGCGTATACCAAACATCGTACACGACCACTGCGCACATAGACCGTACAACATGTTCTTGGTTAGATTGAGCCCCTTCGTGGGACTTGGGAGAGTTAAGAACGATTGTAGTCTGGACTGGTGAGTGGTCCCTATTGATCACTGCTCGTCAGCCTCCCTTTGCCAGCTTGACTAGTGACCCTACATGGCCATCGGGCCCGCTAGTAGACCTCTCTGTGATTCAGGCTGCCGAGCACAAGCCGTGTTAGCCCTTGTGTCAGCCTCATCTGCAAGTATGCGTATACCGCCCCGACGTCCGCCTGCGTACCTCACCCTTCCTGCCGTCTTCCCCCCTTGAAAGCCGGTCTTTCGTAAACCACGAAACGAACATCTGCACGCCCGGACACAGCCAACATGTCCTCCCCACCGCGCAAGCGGAGCATCCAATTCTCCCCTCATGACGACGCCCCCGACGAGCGAGCCCGCGTCGGATCCTCCGCACGCCCATACCGCGAGAATCTGACGCCGCATCCCAAGAAGCTCTCTGACGCGTCCTCGTACTTTGAAGACGTCCAAGGTGCGCAGGGCGATGTCCAGCCCACGCGCGACTACCCGACGCCACACCCCAAGAAGCTATCCGATGCCTCCTCCTACTTCGACGGTGTGCGACCCGCACATGGTGGTAGTGGTGCCGGCTCTGGAACTGGCTCTGGATCCGGAATACCGCCCGTGCCCCCTCTTCCTCCAAGCGAGCCTCCGAAAGCCGCCGTATTCGAACATCCAAAGCGAAGTGGGCTCCTTCGACGGTCCTCCACGATGGACTCGGAGATCCGGGAGCGGCACGCGACGGAACGCGCACAAGTCGAAGCCGGGCGCGCCGCGCTCCTGCGGCGGTCCTCGTCGATGGACTCGCGCGGGACGGGGACGACTGCGGCGGGGCGCTCGTTCAGCGCGCTCGAAGAGGGCGGGGAGCGCCGGGCGCGCCGGAACAGCAGTGCGGGTGGGGGCGTCGTAGGGGCGTTCCTGCGCTTTGGGCGGGGGCGGCTGCCCTCGGGTGGGCTGCACGTTCCGAAGGTGCATGTGCCGGGGGACTTCAAAGTCGCGTCGACGGCGTCGCTGTACGATAGCGGCGAGAAGCAGGTTGACGCGTCGGGAACGAGTGCGGGGTATCAGGAACGGGCGAAGCAGCTCCGTGAGCGGAGGAGCTCACAAATCACTAAGCATGTCGAAGGTCGGTCGTCTTCAGCCGTGCATATGCGACACATGACTGACAATCCCGCAGACTACGTTGCACGCCAGAAGTTCGTTCTCCGCCTCGCGAAGGCTCTCCTCTCCTTTGGCGCGCCCTCGCACCGAATCGAGTCGCAGCTCGGCTCGGCGGGCGAGATTCTCGACATGCACGTCGCGTTCGTGCACCTCCCGGGCCTGATCATGGTCACCTTCCTCGACTCGGACACGCGCACGTCCGAGACGCACTTCGTGCGGGCGGGTGGGCGTGTTGCGCTCACCGCGCTGCACAGGGTGCACGCCGTGTACCGCGACGTGCTGCACGACAAGATCGGCGCGACGGAGGGCTGCGAGCAGCTGAAGCGTATCCTGCAGGCGCGCCCGCTGTACGACATCTGGACGCGTTGTTTGCTCGCGTTCTTCTGCGCGTCGATCATCTGTGTGCTCTCGTTTGGAGGGTCGATCGTGGACATGTTCGTGAGCGGGTTGAGCGCATCGGTGCTGCAGTACCTTGGCCTCAACGCGGCGGCGAAGAGCTCCATCTATGCCAACGTTTACGAGTGAGTGATCTAGCGATGTGGGGTGTCCATCACGCTGACCTAGCCCTTACAGGATTTCGGTATCTATCGTCGTGTCTTTCATCGCTCGACTCCTTGGGACCTTGCCGGGGAATCTCTTCTGCTACAGTGCGATCTCTTCGGCCGGAGTTGTCCTTATCCTTCCTGGTTTCACTATTCGTGAGTGTCGCGCCATTGCACAGAAGCACAACAATACTGATTACGCTCACAGTAATCTCCGCCCTTGAGCTGACTTCGAGGAACATCCTCTGTGGTTCCGTGCGCATGGTATATGCTATCATCTACACCCTGTTCCTTGTGAGTACCATATCTAACATGAAGTTAGAGAAGGCCTTGCTAACCTGTGCTTCTAGGGATTTGGCCTCACGATCGGATCGGACTTTTACCTGCTCGTCAACCCTAAGGCGCGGCAACATCTCGCGGCCACCGCCATGCTGGACGCAGAGACCTTCCACGGTTTCATCCTGAACAGTAACACTTCACTGCCCATCTCGCAGCTCGGCGGCACTTTTACGTTCATGGAGACGGCGGACTCGGGGACGAGCCACATCATCAAGGGTCAGTCACTGAACGTTCTTACAATCTCTCTGCGGTTCCCAAACTGACGAACGCGGGCCACGCAGGATGCTACCGCAACCCGTCCTGGCCGTGGTACCGCCAGCCGTTCCCATGGTGGACGATGCTCTTCCTGGTGCCGATCTACTCGACGTGCTCGTCCGTCGCGAACCTGCAGTCGATCCGGAGCGTGCAGCTGCCGATCATGGTCGCCTTCTCGTGCGCGGCCTTCGCGGCGAACAAGGGCGCGAACTACCTCATCTCGGACCGCAGCGACATCGTCTCCGCCTTCGGCGCGCTCGTCATCGGCATGTGCGGGAACATCTACTCGCGCGTCGTCGGCGGCACCGCGTTCACCTCCATGGTCACCGGCGTCCTGTTCTTGGTACCCGTAAGCAACTCCCACATAACCCGGATTCTTCCGAGACGTACTCACCACCATCCATTTGCACAGTCAGCGATTGGTAACGGCGGAGGGCTGATTGCAAACTACAAGAGCTCCACGGCGCAGTATTCGAGCAGTTTCGAGCTCGGCATCCGCATGATCCAAGTCGCCATCGGGGTCACCATCGGGCTCTTCGTCTCGCAGATCCTCGTGTACGCACTGGGGCGGCGCAAGAACGCGGCCCACTTCGCCTTCTAGGATAGATTCATCAGCCTACGCATTGAATACAAACTTCTTGTCTCTCTCTAACCCCACCGCGCCCCACTGGGCGCCGCGCTACCGCCCGTCTCGGACGGGCGTGTGATGGTACAGCAAGAAAACACATCGACGACGGAGACCAAAGTTACGTGGGATGTACAGTATGCAGAATAGGAGCGGCACGAGCGTGCAGGGGAATAATGTATGCGTGCATAACTTATGAGGCGAAGAGCTGCTGGAGCTCCTCCATCCGCCGCGCCTGGATGTCGGACTTGGATAGCGGCGGGCCGAGCGTGAGGTTCGCGAGCTCCGTCTTCTTCTTCTGGACCTCGAGAAGCCGTGCCTCGATGGAATTCTCGATGATGAGCTTCACCGTTGTGACCGGACGGGTTTGGCCGAGACGGTGCTGAGGACGGTAACTGAGCGGCGTGCCTGAGCGAAGGAGAGGGCGGAACTTACGATACGATCCACAGCCTGGTTCTCCACTGCCGGGTTCCTGAGGCGAAAATGAACTGAGTGGTCCGGGTGCCTGAACGGAGGGAACGTACCAATAGGGATCCATGAGGTATACGCGTTGAGCGGCGGTGAGGTTGAGGCCGACACCACCGGCCTTCAAACTGACGAGCAACACCTCGCAGCCGGGATCGTTCTTGAGTGCGTCCATGGCCCGTGTACGATCGTCACGCTTCATGGTACCGTCAAGACGGTCGTAGCGGATGTTTGCAATCTCGAGGGCGTCCTCAATCCTAAAGGGAAGAGAAAGGTCAGCGATGGTGATTTGACGAAGCACAAGAACCACGTACTTGTCAAGCATACTCGTCCACTGCGAACTGCAACGACGACTCAGCAACACCCCTGCTGAGTGAATGACTAAAACACCTACAACACAACCGTCTTCGTGACCCCGTCTTCTAAACAGTTGCCCTCGTTGTCGACCATCTGCACCTCGATCGAGCCCGGGTCGTAGTTCGCCGAGTACGGGTTCCCCCTCGAGAACTGGACGAGGTCGTTCAGCAGCGAATTCACCTTCGTCGACGGGTGGAAGTCCTCCGGCGCGATCCCCTTCACCCGCTTCTCCTTCTTCCCCGGCTTCTTCTTCGCACCGCCCGCGATCACGCTCTCCAGCAGGCTGCAGTCCATGTCGATCTGCACGACGTCCGCCGGCCCGAGCGCGTAGTTGCACGTCGAGCACGCCCGCCGCAGCTCTGGCGCGACGTTCGGCCACCCCGGGAACGTATGTGCGCGGAAGCAGTGCAGGCAGAAGAGGTGTTGGCAGCGCGTGAGCACTGGATGTGGTGTTGACGGGCTGTTCTGCCGGGTCGAGGCACGCGAGCCCGAGGCGGCGCCG
Source organism: Trametes versicolor FP-101664 SS1 (assembly GCF_000271585.1). Taxonomy (NCBI): domain Eukaryota; kingdom Fungi; phylum Basidiomycota; class Agaricomycetes; order Polyporales; family Polyporaceae; genus Trametes; species Trametes versicolor. The sequence goes on along the minus strand of NW_007360321.1, from coordinate 1,731,817 downwards.
CCCTTTGGCTTGCGCCCACGCCGCGCGGGGACGGCGGGCGCGTCGACCTCCGCCATGCCCTCGTTGTTTGCGTCCGTGGGTAGCGAGAGTTCGCATGAACATTCGACGCACTGGGCTGTGCCGGCCTCCTTGAGCAGCGCGAAGATCACTGCGGCGCGCTGGAGATTAATGCCGTCATGGATGATCGAGGCCGCGACGTCCTCGTACGCGGGAGTAGCATCTCCCGGGAGCCCGAGACCCTTATTCTGCACGAGCTCGAAGTGGCAGCAAATCTGGCGCAGGCGGAGGATCTTCTGCAGGATGCCGACGTAGTTCTTCATGATCTCGTTCTTGGACGACAGCTCGTGGAACTCGGCCTTGGACTCAGTGAAGAAGCGGTCGTAGATGGACTGCTCGTCCTTGTCGAATTTCAAGTAACGCAGCTCGTCTCGGCGGGGAGGCAGCGCGAGAATCTTCTTGCCGTCCTCTGCACGCGATTCCTTGGTTCGGCGGAGCGTGATACACCTCATGATGGTCTGCAGGCGAGCCACACCGAGCGGTTGCGCAAACTTGACAGGCGTGCCGATGTACTCGTTCCAGGTGTTCTTGTCGTCGAAGGGCGCCAGCCGCAAGAATTTGATGAGAGCGTAGACGTCATCGAGCTTGTTCTGAACCGGAGTACCAGTGAGACACAAGCGCCGGTCCGCTGCGAGATCGCACGATGCGCGGCAGCCAACCGTATTGGTCTCCTTGATAGAGCTGTGCTCGACACTGCTTCAGTGCCAGCAAGAACGCAAAAACTGTGTTCACTCACTGTGCCTCGTCAAGAACGACCCTGAACCAGTGTATGCTCTGCAGCGGGCTGGTCGCCTCCGTCCCAGGCGCTGCCGCCTTCTTCCGCTTCTTCGGGGCCTTCTTCGGCTTGGGGGCCCTGCCGATTGGCCTTCCCAGCCCGTCCAGCTCGACGATCCCATCGCTGCTCCCGTCGTCCTCGTCGTCCTCGTCCGCCGCCTCGAGGCTCTTCGACTGCTTCGAAAACTCGGACGCGAGCGTCGAGTACGTCGTGATCACTGCGTCGAAGTCCGCCAAGAACGCAGGCTCCAGCCGCCGCGCGTTTCCGTGGTACACGTACACGCGCAGCGGCGGCCCGTCGCGATTGAGCGAGAACGAGTGGCCCGTGTTCGGGTCCGGCTTGATGTCCACCTGCGACCCGGACGGCGCCATCATCGCCGAGATGGAGAGCTGCACGGGCGGCGGCGCGGCGCCCTGCCCGCCGCACACGATCACCTCCCCACGCCAGTGCTCCTTGAACTGGTCCTCCCAGTTGACCACCGTTGACAGCGGGCAGATGATCAGCGTGGCACGGCTCTTCATCTTGATGCGGCATGCCCGGGTGTACAGGGCGTCCGCGCGGTTCTGCTCCCGGGCGGCCTTCGCCTTCGATTTGGCGGAAGTGCCAACGGGCGCGGCTGCCAGGGGTGGGATATTCCATACGCTGCTCTGGAATTGCGAGGCGAGCAATTGCGGGTCATATGAAGAAGAAGGGGGAGGAGTTTGTGGCGGCGTGAGCGGGGCCTCAGCAAATGCACGAGCGGAGCGCGTTGTCGCTGCTATGAGAGAAACGCAAGTGATCGTTTTTCCCAGACCCATCTATAAATGAAGGGAAATGATTGGGGGTTGCGTTAGCGTAAACTGCAATGAGTAATGGAGACGGCGACTACTCGTTCACTAGACACTTACGTCGTCAGCAAGAATGGCACCCTTCGCCTCCTCAGGCATCTCGAACACCTCCACTTGGGTAACGATGTTGACCCAAGAAATTTGGTGCGAGACCGGGTTGATCCTCTCCTGCCACATGGACAACTTCTTGCCGCGAACGCTCTCCCACTCCTGTTCCCGAGCAAGCAGGAATGTGAGAGCCTTGCGCTGGTGGGGATAGAGCGTGGTGGCAATCTCAGGTGCTGTATGCACGCCGCATTTAGCTGGAGCGGCGCATATATGCAGTTGAACCAATACGTACGCGGGTCCGTCTCGTCGAGTTCATCGCCGCCCTTCAGGCTCTTGAAGAGCTCGTCAACTTGGCTTCGCTGGACCTCAATGCTCTTGCCAGAGACGGCGGGTGAACTCCAGGACCTATGGCTACCAGGACCCATGTAGCCCGGTCGGTTGATAACCGGCGCCCGATTATGGCCGCCGGGAGGTGGATTATGAGGATTACAGTAGTAGGTGTTAGAAACATGGTCGATGTCGGACGGGAGAGATGGATGGTCTAGGAGGAGGCCGTGCTGTTGCATATAGGCAGAAACGACGGGAATGTTGCCCTTGGGCGTGTAGACTAGCATTTGGAGTTGCACCATTGGCAGCTGTAAAACATAAGCTCGGGTTCGCACGGGACCAGACAAGTGCTCACAGTGTGACTTCTGCGAATTTTCGCATCTAGGCGAATGAGACCCTTCCCCAGCATGGGGCCCAGCGGTGTCGCGACCTTCTGTTCAACTACAGCGAACACCTCGCCGGGAATGACTTCACCAGTAGGAGATTTGCACGAGGGTGGTCGGACGTTAATGTTTTCCGTCGGACTCGCGGGCCTGTTGTCAGAATGCTGTTCGTACTGCAGTCGGACCGGCACCCATTCGGCGTCCATGCCATTGGGGTCTTGCGGGATAACATATGGGATGGGGTATAGGACCAGAGCTGTGGCCGGGAGGACTCCGATGCACACCGGGGTTTTCGGAGGCAGGTCAACTGGAAGGTTGCCCATAGTCTCATGAAGCTGTGGTTGGGGCTGTGACCGCGAGGTGTGGGAAGGAGGCGGAGACGGCGAGTCGGTAAGATCGATGACTTGACGCGCCGCTGAGTGTGAAGAGGGCCCGGCGAGTGGTTGGGGGTGAGGGGAATGTGCGGAGCCCAGCGGGTTCATGGAGGGGACCGCCTGCGGCCGGGGCTGGAAGAACGCATCGGAAGTCGACGGACCTTGGAACACGGGCGGTCGAACGGTGTTCGGAATAGGACCATCATGACTCGGGTAGTAAGAGGGAGCTTGCGGCTGGTACTGAGTCTGAGAACCAGAGGGTGTGCTCGGAGCCGCGTGCGGTGCAAGGGTAGAGAGAGACATAGCCGGAGAGAGCCCGGAGGTAGACTGGTGGCGGGAGAGAGGCGTATTGCTGCCTGAGGGCGCGAAGGCCGCGTTGAACGAGCGCGACATGTTGCAGACCCGCTTGGTCATTCGCTCGGTATTGTGAGAGGCCTCGTCGTCATCGTCGAGGGTGAGATCGATAGGGTTGGCCTGCGCGTAGTTGCGCGAGAAGGCAGTGGTAGTTGTAGTTGACTGAGAGGACATGGTGAGCGACGAGAGCGAGGGGAGTGAGCGTCGAGAGCAAGGAGATCGGAGACGAGTCGTCGAGTAGAAGAGAGCGGAGGGAGAAGGGCCGGGCGCGGTGCAAGATTGCAGCGGACGGACAGGATGCGCAAGAGAAAGCGTTCAGGCAAGGAAAGAACACATAAGCACCCTGACCCTCGCTTACGTGACTTCTCGGTCGCACCTTGCCTTTCCGGGCGTGCGCTGTCGGTGATGCGTACCACGTGATTTACACTTTTGGGCGTTTGCGTGCCATACTCGGTCGACAGGCGCCAGGCACGGCGGTGACTCCGGACGGGCCCTCCTCCTGCTGCGCCCACTCCTCCGCATATCCTCGACGCCCCTGCCCCCTCCTCGTCTCCGTATATTCGCATTACGGCGCGCCATGCTCATCCCGCTCTTCCCAGGACATTTCCGCACCCACCGCACTCGAGGGTTGCGTGTTATCCCCGGATTGCGCTTACCAATGGCGTGGGTTGCTGACATCGCACGCCGTCCTTTTCCGACTCGGCCTTCCCCACTCAGTCTGACGTGCCTAAAGCACTCACCATGCCGATTGAACGCGACCGCTTCTTCCATCTTCCACATTCGCCATGTTTGAATCACCTACAACGCGCCTTGCGCCAGCGGCGGCACCGCTGCCCCGCGCGCACCGGTCACTCCGAGTGCCATCGTTTCCGGATAGGTAGATGGATATATCGCCAAATGTCATCGCCCCAACATCATGTCGTGTCCTCTGCTATTTTCGCCGAAGATGCATCATAGCCGACCTCCTCGGGCGCCGTGTGGTCTCATTGCACCCGGTGTCCGTGCCGTATAGTACTTTCTACCTATGCTCAATGACTGTCATCTTCCGGATGTTAGAGGCCCTTACAGCCCCTCTCTGACCAGATAACGTTGCACATGCCATCCGTGTTCTATTCGTCCCGCTATCTGCGGCGATGTCATAACGGCTTGCATGTGATCCGCTTCAGACATCCATAGCTCCCCGCAATATCCGGTCGAAGGTCCGCTCGTCCTCGCTCGAAGTCTTCTCCTCGTCATGTGTCTCCCGCCCCAAGCCTTGTCTCGTTCTATACGTTTGCGCGCGGCCCGCCACTCCAAGCGGGCTTGGATATCTGGGCAAGCTCGCTACGGCCTTCCAGCTATCTAGGAGGATATCGCGCTCATCATGGCCACCACTGTCGCTCTGTGGCAGCTATTCCTCGTCCTTGTCCTGATTTTACCCGTCTTGGCTCTCGAGCTTCCACCTCTGGTGCCTGCGGTTCATGATCATATCACCGCTGGCAGCGCTTCTATTGCGTTCCGGCTACCACAGCACCTTCGCATCGTGGTGGACGAACGGGACGCTCAGTCGACCGCGGACGATGGACTCACTCTGATTCCTCCGACCCTCCTGGAGTTCGCGCAGACGTTCCAGTCCGATCTGGAAACCTTATTTCCTAAAACCACAGTGTCCCTTTCGCGCGGAAACGTGCAAAACACGCCCAGCGGTCAAGCAACGATCACATTATCCCTGTCAGGCCGGCTGAATGCCACACATGCGGATGGCTCGCCCACCTCCGAAGGTTATGAGATGGAAGTCTCGCCCGGCGGCGTCCAGATCGTAGGCACAGGCAGCAAAGGGGCCTTCTGGGCCACCCGCACATTGCTCCAGGGCCTCGTTCTCACAGGCGGCCAATTTCCGGCTGGCAAGGTTGTGGACCAACCCGACTGGCGCACGCGTGGATTCATGCTCGGTACGCCACGGTGTTCCTGCACGCAAGTCTCGTAGCTGGCCCTAATCTCCGTCGTATTATTTTACAGACGTCGGGAGGCAGTGGTACCCGATTACCTTCCTGGCGGACCTGTGCACGTACGCGTCGTGGTTCAAGATTAGCGAGTTTGTATGTTTCTAGGCGCGCGCTGCGGTAGCTGTCGTATTGAACTATGTCCGCGCCCAGCACGTCCACCTCTCGGACAACGTCTCGCCGCGGGGCGACTTCAATGCATACGCACGCTTCCGCCTTCGGCCTGAAGATCCGGCCCTGGCAGGCCTGACCCCGCACCTGAACGAGACGTATTCGCGGGCGGAGTTCGACGCGTTCCAAGCCGGGTGCGCAGCCCGCGGTGTTACAGTAAGCAGCCGTCTCAATTTTTCTTCTTCGCGTATGGTGCCAATATAACTCACTACATCGCGCCGCGCCCGCAGGTCGTGCCAGAATTAGAGTCGGTGCGTAGTCGGGACCTGTGCGATTGCGCGCGCACGGCCTGACCGCCCTCCCCCTTTGTCAGCCCGGGCACGCCTTGGTCATAACACAGTGGAAACCCGAGCTTGCGCTCTCTACTGACCCGACGCTGATTAATCTGACCGTCCCGGACGCTATCCCCACGATTAAGTCGATTTGGAAGGGTGCGTCATGTACGATATCGATGCGGCCTCGCCCACTGAACGCGTTGCGTCACCGCGTGTTGTAGAATTCCTTCCATGGTTCCATACGAGTGCGTCCTTTCGCATCCTAGATAGGGATAGGAGACAGGGCAGCTGAACAGGCCACAGAACAGGTGTCGATCGGCGCGGACGAATACAATTCTTCCTTGGCAGATGACTACAACAATTTCGTGAACGAGATGGTATGCCCCTACCGCAGCAATGCCTCGCCCCTGGCGAGCTGACGGAGTTTGTGCACAGAGCGACTTCATTGGCCAAGAGAGCGGGAAGACGATTCGACTTTGGGGCACGCGCGAGCCGTCCAACACGACGTCCGTCAGTAAGAACATCACCATACAGCACTGGTGAGCGTGCCCTCAGATCGTCCGACCTCCCGCATGCTCATCGAAATTCAATACCATACAGGGATTTCGGAGACGACGATCCGTTCGAGCTGATTCGCTCTGGCTACGATGTCATCAACAGGTGAGTCGCGCCGAGGAGAACGCGAGACGACGTACGCACCGCTGACCAAGCGGCCGGCCTGGGCATGCGTGTGCACCTACAGCGAGGACTCCTTCCAATACATCGTGATGAAACAGGTGCGTAGCCGTTAGTCATTCCCCGCCGCGGGCCCGCCCGATATTCACGGGATATCCCCCTCCCCCCAGTCGGGCTCGTTCCCGCAGGCCCTGAACCAGACGCGGATCTGGGATGGGGCAAACGTAAACACCGGCGGGATCTGGGACCCGCACGTATTCGACCGAGGTCAGTGCTGGCATCCCGTGCGCGCCGTTCCCGGGCGAGATAGCGGTGGAATGGCGGTGCTCATCGGCTCAACAGGCAACGCGTCGAACAACCCAAGCATCTCCGACCCGCACCTGAAGGGCGCGATCATGGTGCGTGCTGCACAATTAAAACGCGGCGGCTGCTGCGGCCGCCGCGCCCGGCGGGCTCGCTCTGCGCATTTAAGCCAATGTGCTAACCCCGCCACGCACATACAGGCGGCGTGGAACGACCACGGGCCGACTGCCAGTACGTTCCTGGAGGCGTTTTATGCGCTCAAGCAGGGGCTCCCCGTTGTCGCGAGCGCGGGCTGGCAATCCGCGACGCGCGCGAACCATCTTACGCACGCGCAGTTCCTTGCCGCGTTTCCCGCGCTCGAGGCGGCCGCCCCGGGGCAGAACCTCGACCGGCGCATTCCCAGTAAGGGCGCGGTCGTCGTCGACTACGACTTGACGCGTCTCGGTCCCGGTGCGTCCAGGGTAGCGGACTCGAGCGGGAATGGGTACGACGCGCGTCTCGAAGGCGCGGTGCTGCATACCCCGCTGGGGAGCAAGGGGCACAACTATACCCTACTCCTGCGCGTACGACTAAGCGGTACGCCGGGAACGCTGCTGTCTAGCCCGGACGACTCCTTCGGGGTGGCGACTCTACCCGACCAGGGGCTCACGCTGGCCTTTACATCATCGAACATCACCTACCTCCTCTCGAACTACACCCTTCCGTCTACCTCCGCGGACACGGCGGTAAGTATTGTACTGACGGGCACAGAGCACGGCACATCTGCGTTCGTAGATGGCGCCCATGCCGGCGACTTTCTCGTCTCGATCGATCAGACGTCGGTGTTCGAGCCGATGGCATTTGTAGCACCGGTGCAGACCATAGGTGGAGGCGATAACAGGTTGCAGAGATTCATACTTTGGGATGGCATACAGAGCGAAACGACTATATAAATAACTACCAGATTATGGAGCCAACCAGTTTCTTGGACGCACGCCTGACAATGCGTGTGCGGAGAGCGTATTCATGAGAAAGTACGAAGGGGGAATACCGTCCATACTGGCGCCGAGCGAATAGGTACGAAACTAAACCCTGCGGGGCCTGCAGCTATGCGGTTACAGTACAACGTGAGATACGACGAACAAGTGATACAGGTGAGAGAAGCGCGCGGGGTTACCTTACATGCGCGAGTACATTGGGCTATTGTAACCTAGCAGCACGTAGCGACCGTAGAGTGATAGTCTGTTGCGGCTCTTCCGCCGGCACTCGACGGACGATACCCTGATCATATACCACGCAACCCCATCTCGAACTCACCATGCTGCACATGGTGAGTTCGAGATCCGCCAGCGTGGTCCACAATCTGGAGGAGCGAGATGACAACTGCCCAAAGTATTCGTGAGGGCCGGTGACGGCAGCGCGGCGTAATCCGCATCAAACACCTGTAGACTATTCAGCTCACAGTGGCAAAACGATAGGCGAGTTACTCACGAGGCGCCCAGCCCATGGCATGGTAGGCTTGTCGGGCGGCCTCCTCCTTGGCGAGCTGCTTGCTCGCACCTGTGCCTTGACCCTTTTCGATCCCGTTGACTGCGAGAGGTATATGATTAGTGTTTAAAAGTACGCCTACAAGCTGCAAAAGCGCACCAAGACACAACACGGTCCATCGGCCGGCGTGCGCAGGCCCCGAGAACTGCGCGGGATACTGTACTTCGAGACGGCGCTGCTGCGCGGTCTGGTTGAAGAGAGGGAGAAACGCAGAATGCGGCTGCGCGGGTGCGAGAGGATTGAACATAGGAAGGGGAGGGGGCGCGCTGGCCGGCGGCGGCGGCGGAGGGGGCTGCCCGTACATAGACGGCGGGGGAGGTTGTCCCCAGTAGCTCGCCTGGGGCTGACCAAACCCCATGCCCATCCCCATGGGCTCGACCTTGACTCGCTTGTTCTCGGGCTCTGGCGAAAGCCCCGACTGAGCCCCTGGTTGAGCCTGGGGATCGACAAGGGCTCCGATCCAGTCCCGGACCGCCTTGTACCCTCCACCGACGAACACGGCCCCCACATAGGAATTGAAGAGAATACGAGTCTCCTTGGAGGGTGTGAGGGACTGTGCGGCGGGAACGGTAGGTGGGCAGGGACGTACCTCGGGGCTGCTGAGGTTCACGGACGAGGTATGACGAACCTTATCCCTCCATCTATACCCAGAAACCCAGGACTCCACGTCCTCCTGTAGCTTAGTTTCGACCTGTTGCTACGCGGCGCGTGCAGTGAGCAGGTATCGGATGAAGCATACCGAGTGGCACAACATACCTTCAGCTCGTCCGCCTTCAACATAGGCCGCTTGTAAAAGAGCACGTCGGTGTAGGCCGCTTCGAGGACCTTGTCGCCAAGAACCTGTAGTCGTTGGCCATCGCCGTAGGGGGAGTCGCCGTTAAGAGGGGCGCCAGAGAACTTCATCGAACGATGCACAAAAACCTCGAGCATCGCTTCGCCGTCGATTTTCGGAGCGGGGGGGAGATCAGGATCCATAGTGACTGAAGCAGAGCGAGAACGCTTCAGGTTGGGAGAGGGACTGTGAGATTTCGCTGGTGCGGAGGGAGAGGTACACGTGCCAAAGTCTGGAGGGGAGGTTAAAATGTGGGTTGCAGATTGCCGCAGCAGGCTGCCACAGTACATGTATGTATACGCACCGGACTGTGCTGCGGTAGTCGAAGCTCCGTTGCTCGTGGACGCTTCCGATGCCGCGCTGTATCCGTTTGTGCCTCCCAGTCCCAGAGTCATCGTGGTGTGTGCGGAAGAGAGTTGAACGCAGGGGCCGCCACTGCGTGGCCGCTGCTGCACTGATGCGAACGGCTCGCCCGCCAAACGCAATTGGCTTTCCCCCGGCGCAGCGCTGCAGCACCACCAAAGCTCCGCCGCGTAGCGCTTTCACAAAGCGCTTTGAGATCTGAGACCCACATACAATACGACGAAAACGTATAGCTGTACAATTTCGTATGAACTAAAAGGCGTGTGCCGCAGATACCATAACGAACTATCTAGATATCGGGACGTTGTACGGTAATAGCGCTGGAAGGCAAGCAAAACAGTCCGAATCGGAGCACGTATCGGAACAATGACAGATAGCGCAGTTCAACTGTCCCAGGTCAGAGAACAAAAGACAACCCTCTCTAGGCGTACTAAGAGTCACCGAGGTCTATGACTTGTTTGGCGGCCGCCCTGGCCGCCCGTCTCTGCTGTTTGGCCATGAGCTTTTGCAGAACATCCACCACAGGACCCAGGTTAGGCTCCCGCGAGAGCCGCTGGATAGCTTCCGAGATCCTGTCGAATGGATGCTGTCAGTGCACTGGGCGCCCATCACAGAGCAATAGGCCTTACTGAGAGGGGCCCTTTGCAACTACCGGGCAGTCTTTGAGCAGGTGATGGGGCACGCGTCCGCAGACTACACATGGTGGCTGTCCCACCATCTCCTTTACCTTTTTGGCTTTAGGAACATCGTTGGTGGGCACAGGGGAGGGCGGGCGTTTGGAAGAACCCGCGACCGCGTTCGAGGGTTTGGATATGCGGGGAATCGGTGGCGGGGGTATCTGGACTGCGGCAATAGACGGCTGTGGTTTGGATGTACTGGGCTGCGAGACACCATTCTTCGAGGGCCCTGCGGTGGGCCGTATGCCGTTGGGTGTAGCCTGAGCTGCAGGGCGCGCACTCGGGGTATCGACCCGAGTCGCTTTCTGCAGGGGTACCGCAGAGGGCTGAGGAGGTGCCTCGACGAGATGCAGCGGCTGACCGTAGATGAGACTGATCTTTCCGAGCCGATGAAGGGTCTCATCGATCACCCGGATAGCAGCACGCTATGATGCAACACGTCAGTAAAGGCGCGGTACAGGTGAGGCATAATTTGAGTCGCCGTACCCGCTCCTCGATCGTCTCATCTCCCGCATGCTGCATGAGCATGAGCCTGTACTGCGCCAGATTCTCCGGACTGTCCGTCATCGAGCACTGGCCGGGAGGATGGATCTTCCCGCATAGACCACAGAGTTCGCCCTGCGGCCGTCCGGAAGCCTTCGGTCGATTATGTATGGGGGACAGCGCTCGGGATGTCAGATCGGAATGCTTATGGCGTGACGCCCCCTTGTGCTTGGAATCGTGCTTGGAGGCGAGAGGCACCGGAGGGCTGGACCCGCGACGTTGTAGCATGATGATGTCGTCCATGTCCACGTCCATACGCACAGCGCTCGCATCCGACTCGGTAGCGGCATCCGATACTGCAGCACGAAATTCGGAGTCGTCTGACCCTGCCGACTTGTCTCTGGATTTTTTCCGCTTTCGCGACTTGCCCTGCTCCTTCGTCGGGGTATCGCCGAGATCCAAACTTTGCTAAGGGGCCGTCAGACACGAATCCGAGAGAAGACTGCCGATGTCACTCGCCTGAGGAAACACCGCAGCCGCTTTGCGCCGCACGCCACGCCCAGTAACCTCCTTCTCGCGTTCCTTAGCACGCTCTGTGGCAATAAGCTGGAGCGCCTTCGCCCACGAGTCCGCTTCTTCGGAGTTCTCTGCCACATCATCTGCTAGGTCTTCCAGGCCGTCCTTCTCCGCCGACCAAACCTTCGCGAACGCGAAAAGCGATCCAGCACCCGACTCTGGCTCGACTTCGTCACCTTCCTTCTCGGTCTTGTCGATGAGGTTGTCGATGTCATGTTCCGAATCTGTGATAGTCGCACTGTGAGCGATAGACCGAAATCGACCGCCGGGCGATACCCACAATGTATCTCCCGCGCGGCGCTCTCCTCGGTCTCCTCGAAAAGCGCTTTAGCTCCGAACATGAGGATCGACTGCACGTCTTCCTTCGAGCCACTCTCGTCGTCCATCTTCTGCACAATGAGATGGTCGAGCACGAGCTTCTTCTTGCCCGTCTGCATAATACGTTCTGCAACGACATCAGCACCTTGCAAGCAATGCGATGTGATGCCTTACCCTCGGCGGAATCCTTAACCATGAGCTTGAATACAAGTACTGTCTTCTTCTGACCATATCGATGTGCACGGGCGATAGCCTAAAATGGGACGTCAATATATACGCGTTTTAATGTCTGGAGAGATCGTACTTGAAGGTCCTGATAATATATTGCTATACATTAACAACATGCCTAATCATTTGACACTGAAATACCCGTACCTGATGAGGGTTGAAGTCGGGGTCGAATATGATGACTGTGTCTGCGCTCCAGAGGTTGATACCGACGCCACCGGCGCGCGTCGTCAGAAGGTAGATGAAAATGTCTGAGTCTGCCTTGTTGAACTCGTCCATGCCTTTCTGACGATCAGCTTGCTTCGTGTTACCGTCCTGGGGACATCATTAGACCGCTTGGCTGAAGGTCTCAAAATGACGCTTACTAGACGGAGATACTTGACACCCTCGCCGATCAAGAAGTCCTCAATGATGTCCAAGGCGATGACGAACTAGGACCTATGAGCGCACGCGCAGCCACGCAGGAGGTCACTACGCACCTGACTGAACAAGAGAACACGATGTCCCCGCGTGCGTAGTTTCGGCAACAACAACTTCAACAGACGAAGTTTTGCACTCGCCCCAACCAGCCTGTCATGAGTCTCTTGGGGTGGCAATCCTCGCGGCTCGATGGTCTCGGACACGAGGTACGGATGCTGGATGCACTTGCGCAGCTGCATAAGCATGTTGTTCATGTTCGATTTTGTCGTTGCGTTGCTGTTCTTCGATGCACCATTGTTACCGGACAAACTATTCAGGATGTCCAGGTTTTGACCTGTCCGATGTCAGCAGACGAAATGGCACCAGTAGGAATATACGTACTGAGGATTGACCGATAGACCTCCTTCTGGAGAGAAGCCATGGTGACAGGAACGATAACCTCGTTCTACGACAAGCTCTTAGTCCTACTGTCTCGCACGAGAGTATAGAGATCAGTACCTTGGGCGGCAGCTGCAGGACTTCTGACTTAATGCGACGCAGGAAATATGGCTTCAGTCGGACGTGCAACTCCTTGACGAGGTCATCGGTAAGCTCCTCGTACTGCCTCGAGAGCGCCTCCAGATCCCGCCACTCCTCGGGATCCAAGAAGTTCATGAGGTTGAATAGTTCTCGGATGTTGTTGTTCAGTGGAGTCTACGACTCAGACGTGAGCTTGTGGCATATGGATGTGAAGCTGATAAGTAACACTTACGCCGGTCATAATGATGCGGTGGAAGCTGTTCAACTCCTTGAGACGCTTGAAGATCAGACTCGCGTCGCTCTTGACTGCAGTGGAGTAAGCCTCTGACTACTTATGAAACTGTCCACGGATACTCACGCCTCTGTCCTTCGTCTACGACAAGTGCCTCCCATCGCGGCACACTCTTGAAGACAGGTGTGAACTCCTTCGCGTTGGTGACGGTCTCGTATGTGGTGACTAGAACATGATATTTCGCGCCTGTCGTCCCGCTAGCAGGGTTGTTGTGAAAGAGTTCATACTTCTTGATGATGTCTCGAGACTTGGCCTCGCCATAGAAAGGGACGACGCGGAGTTTTGGCGCCCAGCGCTCAAACTCACGAACCCAGTTCGTGATCGTCGAGTTCGGGACGACTACCAACGCTGGGAAGCACTTGAAGGCTGTCGCAAGATACCCAATGAAGGTCACGATCTGAACGGTCTTGCCCTAAAATGCGAGACATGAGCTATAGTGGTCGACAAAAGATTCTTTGAATCAATCCTTACGAGACCCATCTCGTCTGCAAGGATACAATTCTGAGAGATGTTCCAGTTGTGACAGAGCCAGTTGACGCCGTCGACTTGGAAAGGCATGAGTTTGAACTGGGAAGCTTGACCAAGCTCAGGCTGCGCTTCTGTTGTAAACGCCTTCTTCTTGAGCCATTGCGGGCCGGCTTTCATGACTCCTTGTTTCTTGTCCCGCAAAGGCACAGTGACGGACTGGGCGAAGATGAATCGCTTGAAGGCGTTCAGGTAGGCGGCATGACCTGTCTCGGATAAGCGAGGAGGCGAGTCCCAGGACGCTGTAAGGGAATGTTAGTCAATCAAAGCTGGAAACAGTAGAGGTGAAACGCCCAACCGTCATCGTAGCCAAGGTCGTCCCACTTGAGGAACGCCCATGCGACCTTGTCGGCGTGTTTCTCGCTCAATCGTTCCTTAGTGAGTTTCTCGAACTCCTCGACTGTGACCATCGTATCTGAGGGGGGCTCCTCGCCACGCTGATACGCGAGTTCTCGAGCTCTCGCCATCTCTGGGTCGTCTTCGCTATGTTCCTCGTCACTCTCTACCCTGGCCTTCTTACCCCTGACCTTGGTAGGTTTGCGTGGGCGCCAGAGACGAATGTCTAGCACACGGTCTACAGTCTTCCACAGCGGAGGAATCTTGCGTTCGGCGTCCGGGTTGGCGAAGAGAGGCGAGGTGTGTCCTCCGTCTTTCAAGGCAGGTGTGGCGTCTTCGCCGTCTTCACCTGCAATTTCGAAGTCCGCAGGTCCAGCGTCACCGTTCTGCTCGGGCTCGGACGCGGGGTCGGGGAGTAGAGGAATCTTGGAGCCAGCTTGGAGGAAGTTTTTCAACTTCGTTTGCGTCACGGCCAGAAGCCATCCGTGCGGAACCCACTCGACCCGCCGGTAACTGCGGTCGACCCACTTCACGAGGTATTCTCGAGGGAGCATGGCCTTGTAGTTGACGGGCTCATCAGCGGGGCGAGGAGGCTCTACAGCGTTCTCTGGGTAGGGTCGCCACGCAAGGATGTGTTCGACGATATACACGTAAGAGATGCAATCCCCGCACTTCCAGCCTGTCTGGTGCTGATAGTAGCGGGCAAGGTCGGCAGGAGAGATATCGTCAGGATCAAAGTCGTCAGGAACCGGCAGATGTGCGTAATGCGAGAGACGTTTGCAGGTAAAGCATCGGAAGAGCAACTCGTGAGGGCTGTCGTCGTCATCGTCATCCTCCTTCTGTTCTGGCGCGGGTGCAAGAGAAGGAGACGGAACAGTTCCATTCGTACCGGGGGCACTATGAGGAGCGGATTGGGTATCTTGATCTTGCGGAGCCGTGGTTGTAGCATGATGGGCGAACTCGTCCGGCTTGAGCGCGACCTCTTTGCAGCCCATACATACGCCACCTTTCATGCATGACCCGCAGATAAACTCGGTAGTTTGATAGGTGTCGAGTCCTGGTCGCCTTCGGGGTTCAGGCAAGCTGGGATCCGTGGCACGCCAACTGGCCTTATCCCGCTCCTGGGCGGCTCGGAGAATTTCATCCCGTTGAGTCTTCGCAAGACAGCCCCAATGCGCGGCAACAGGACACTTGAGGCTGATTCAGTCGTAAGCCGTCACTCAAATGCTTCACACGTAGCGGCGCTATTCTTACCATCGCACCCATCCGCCGAGAGCGTTGAGTCTCGTTTCCTCGTCTTCCGACTCGTCGTCTTCATTCTTCCGCCTCCGCTTACCCTTCTTCGCCGCCTTCGTTAGTTGCTCGTGCGCGGGAGTGGTGTGGCATTTCTCGCATATCCCTCTGTGCGCGATGAGAGGGGCAAGTTCCTCGTCCTCCTCTTCGTCATACTGGAGGTCCGCAACAACACGGAAATGGCCATAGGCTGCCCGCGACGCCTTGCCGCGAACAATCTTCTTCTTCTTCACAACTTTGCTTCGCGAAGTTGAGGCAATGTCTGATGCGTCGTCGATGAAGGCTGTATCCTCGAAATCTTCATCGTCCAAATTAGCTCGCCTGCTCGTTCGATTGCGTGTGGACTTGCGAGTAGCCCGAGCGACCTCTCGGACATCGCTGTCGCTGTCGGAGTCATGGATGACGATCGCGCTTGAACGCGTCTTCTTAGGACTGAACGGTAAGTCGCTGCCAAGCTTCTGGTTAGCATTGGCAGCGGCGGCGCGTGTGCTCCGACGTTTCGCAGGTGCAAGAGCTAAGTCGGAATCTTCCGCAGAGTCAAGATCCTGCGCTAGCTCATCTGAACTGTACTCCTCGACCGTACGCGAGCGGGCCTTGGGCCTTTTCCCGCGACCAGGGAGTTTTAGCGTCAGTACGGCTTTCCGAACGCCGGGATGCACTTCTGAAGAGGTGGGATCGAAAGGTGGTAACGTCCCAAGAGCCTTCGACTCCTCTATATGACATGCAACGCTCAATAACGCACATGATACGAGTCCACGACATATGCTCACCGTAGTCCTGTACCAAGCCCAGGTGACGAGATTCGAGGGGGCGGGCGGGCACCTGAGATATAAGTGGTAAGTGAGTTATTCAGACGTCACCACAGAGCAGCCAAATCGTCTCGTCCATGATCGCATATTATTCTCTGCATTGTCTTCAGGGTGAGCGGCGAGGGCTGCGCCCGACCTCATCGCAAGTGTTGCAGTACATGCATGAATGCTCTCACCTTATAGATCACTCCGTCATCATAGCGAACATAGTAGAATGACTCTGCGCCATCTCGAAAACCCGCTACGATGCGCTCCAGTCCGTCATGAGAGAACTCGGCGTCAGATTCGAGCTCGTCTTCAGCCACTGGCCGGTATCTAGCCTTCTGAGCGCGCGAAAGAGTGGGGACGTGAACGCCGGCAAAAATCGGGGTTGTATGCGACCCTTTCGACTTCACCGACCCGTCGAGTGAAGACATGGAAGTATCGCCAGGAGCAGGTGCGTCTGTGGACGGTTCGCGGTCGACCACCCGCGCGGGCGAGAAGAGGTGCATTGCGTCTGAAGCGTCCGAAGTTGGCTCAGACATGTTGGGGAGCCTCGCCAAGGTATATGGTGCCCAGAGAGAGCCACTAGACGCGACGCGACGCGTGGGGGGTGTAGCGAGAGCAGAGAGAAGAACGCGCCTCACTTTGTGGCCGACGCGCCAGGAAACGCAGGTGCAGCACGTGCTGCTGCAGAGGAACCCTGGCGGTGGTCGCAGGTTGCCATTAAAGGCAATTATTGCCTTTCTAGGTAGGGCTGTAGCAACAATCATAGCCGGGCTCGCTCGTCTGTGTCGTCCTCCATACCTCCTCCTCCCGCTCGATGTCGCGAATACCTCAGTATCCTCCAGAGCTCTCCAGACGTACTCGCGCCCCCAGCGTCAGTGATAATGGGGCCCCGACGCGCCCTCTGCAGATCAACCGGGTCCCTACTCGTCCTACCACACCTAGCGGCAGCAGTTCCGTAGCTTCAGGGTCTCCTGGCGGACCAACACGCCCTACCCGATCCGGCCTGCGAAGCAGACAGATATCCGAGTACTCCACGTCTGAACGAGTCTCGAGTGACTCGCGTACAACACGCGACTCCAGAGAGGCATACGAAGGCCGACCCGCCGGACTACCGGATGGCCCACAGCCCACTCGATCGCGTATTATCACACAGAATGGTTCAGAACAGCAGGCAAATGGCAGAGTAGGCGCAGCAGGAATCTCGCCTCCTCAAGTTTCCCCCACTTCCATGGCCGCGGTGGCAGCATTCCAAAGCTTCGGACGCCGGAGAGGAATGTCGAACGATGATGGGCCGGATGAGTACGAAGAGCAGAGGAGGAAAGAGAAGGAGGAGCAGAGGGCTCGCCAGATGAGGATCAAGGAGAAAGTACCTGGAAGACGAACGACCGGCAAGGCGAAGGCTGGAGATATCGACGGTAAGTGCCTCTCGAGCAGCAGCTACCGTTTCCACCTGTGCAGAACGAGCGTGGAGCTTACGTTTATTATAGCCGTATTGGACGAGATCAAGGATGAATGGACAGTAGTAACTGACCCCGATGTAAGTTGCAATTAGCAGACGTCGAAATAATGAGATTGATTGGAGCAGTTCAATCCAGTGGACCTGGCCCTTCAGCTCTTGGACGACTCTTCGCTCGGTAAAGACATGGACTCGTTCCGAAGGACGAAAGACATGCTCTCACGCGCCATGAAGGGGTCCGTCGACAGTGGGTTGGCTCTATACTGCGGAGCGAACTACGGACACCATTAACGCTGTGGATATTCAGAGCACTATCAAGCATTCAACGCCGCCCTTCCCCACCATTCGTCCTTGCTAAACCATCTTGATGCTACACAGTCTCAGATTAAGGACGCCCGCAATGCCCTCCAAGAGGCCAAAGAGACGTTAGGCAGCAAGCGCGCGGATCTCGTCCAACTGTGGTCTCGCAATCAGACGGTCGAGGAGATGATGCGAATACTGGACCAGATGTGTGTATACAGTGACATCACTACACATAGGCTGGCCTGCTCACTAGCATAATATCTAGTGAACACTTGAGATCGGTTCCGGACGCTCTGGAGAGCCTCATCTTGGAGAAGCGTCTGTTACAAGCAGCAGCTCTCCTTGTACGAAGTCTCAAATTAATCAATAAACCCGACATGCTCGAGATTGGAGCGATCTCAGACCTCAGAAGCTACCTAGTCGGCCAGGAGACAGTGGGTTGTCCTGAAATTGAACGCCTCCTTTTTGACATACCTTTTGTTCCTCGCCACAGACCCTACGAGATATTCTCGTCGACGAGCTACACAGTCATCTCTATCTCAAGTCATTCTGGTGCGAGTCTCGTTGGACCGTATACAACCCTAATCAACAAAACTGTAAGTCATACCTTGGATATCCGTTTTCTTCTGGCACATCTAAGTGCGTATCTCCAGTCATGGCGCAAACCAGTCTCGAAGAGGGAGAAGGCTCCAATGACACGGATCGCCCTCTCTCCGTGTCTTCACCAGTTTCACCTACGGCGCCCCGCGCAACACGAGTGGCGAAATTCCTCGATGATCTTGCCCTGCGCCCGAATGACCCGCCTTTCAATGTCAACGACTCAAATTACCGCCATAGCCTCTCTGCTGGACTGACTGCTAGTACATCTGCCTACGGGTTCTCCTCCTCTGTGTCGACCAATGCGCTATCGGCCTTTGCTTCAGCTTCAAACGCCCAACCCCGCAATCCGGAAGCTGACTCCTTCGCATACATCGAGATGCTCCTCGAGTCTCTCGCTGCACTGGGGAAGCTGGGTACTGGCCTGGACATCGTCGCACAGAAACTACCAGGAGAGGTATTCTCCCTCATCGAGAACACTATCGAAGAGGTATCGGAACGCGCGGAGTACGGCCGTCGCGGGTCGATGATCGGCATGATGGACCCAGGGTCAACAGGAGGGCGGCCAATGGATCTCTCGATGCTCACTGGCCCTATCATCACGTCGAACGCGCTAGGTATCGCCGGTGTGGCCGTTTCCGTGGCTCTTCACGGATCGACCGTGAACGCCCGCCGTACAATCACGGATGCGACCAACTTACGGTTGATTGCCTTGGAATCCTCGACGAAGGTCATCGATCAAGATATTCTCAAGGATTTCTTCTGGACGTTGTATTCGAAGCTCATCGCAGTCAGCGAAGGACTTCGGGTCGTTTACGAGGTCGCGAACCGGATTGGTTCAGTACGTCTTTCACCCAACCAGAGGCGCCACATCTTGTTCAAATACTAAGCTGCGTGATTACCCAGAGGAGAGATTACAAGGATTCCTCCGGTACCAAGCCAGGTGCTCTGTTCCCGTTGGAAGACGTTTGGGCGCCAATACAAGCAGAGGTGAATATATGCCATGACCCGTCCTGCATCCAAGATGTTGAATATTGCGCTAGGTACGGACATTGCTCAGTGACTACATCACCGATGAAGAGCAAGGGGCGATATCTGGGCGCAACCCAATCTCGTCAATCAACGAGGTCCTCCGAGATGGCCGTTTCACTCGGGATAAGGGCAAAGTGCGTTTTTGTTCTTTCACGTGCACACCTTGCTCAATAATTCGCTTCAAAGCCTATTTTCCGGTTCGCAGATACGGACGCCAAGTTTGCGACGAAGGCACTGCGACAACACGAAGAAGAGCTCACGCGCGTCCTCAAGGACACTGTGCCGGGGCTTGTCCAGGGTTCTGAGAATGCCCTACAGGCGACTCTAGCCGCAGTTGGTACGGACGATCGGCTGATGGGCACCGGCCAACACCATAGGGTATTGGTGCATCCGAACGCGTTCCACGTCAGTGTACTGTTCCAACCGACCCTTGCATTCCTCGATCGCATTTCGGACGTCCTTCCCGCTGGACTCGAGACCGCCCGTGCATCCAGTGCGGTGCTGGACGAGTTTGTCCTCAAGGTGTACTTGCCACAGCTAGAGGACAAGGTATCTGCACTATTCCACCAAACTGTCACAAGTACGTTTTTCGTGATACCTTGAGCGGCATGCATTGACAGGCATACCCAGGTCCGGACGCATTCGAGCCTGATTCAGCGTCATTGACACTGTCGCCAAAACCACTGGTGAAAGTAAGCTTATGTTGGCGCGTTACCCGTACCATTGCAATCTGACTCGTCCGGCAATGTAGGCGAGCGTGCAGCTAATGGCGTTGATCAATTCTCTCTGTGTCATGCTGCGGACGACTCCCTTCCATCGCGAGAACTACTCCCGGCTGATTTTGACGGTCATCGGGAAGTTCTATCAGCGCTGCAGCGACAGGTTCTACGACCTCGTTGCCGTCAAGGGAGGCAGCTCACCAGAAGACGATTCTCGTATCGCTTTGGCCGCTCAATGGGCGCAGAAGCCAGAGCTGGGGCCTTGCCTGTCCGAGCTACTGAAGTTGTTGTCTGGTGATACTTCGGCGGCGACCAAGCAGCAGGTATGTCGACAAGAGACGCATCTTGAAAACAGCCTGCTAGGTGAAGGTGCAGTTGGCAAGCACGACCTCATTCCTTCTATTCGCAACGTCTCCGCCCTCGCAAGCTTGTACCACAGTGTTGTATGTCCTCCATTTTTTGTAGATGCTCTCGTCTCACTTTCGCCTTCCGAACAGACTTGGTTTGCTGCACAGCTCGAAGTGTTGAAGGGCACCGATGATGCGACGTCGCTCACCAGCCCACTCCGACTCGAGCCTTCCAGTGCACTGTCTCCCACATCACCATACCTCCCCATCGTCACTCCCGTACATCCGGACGAACAGCTCAAACTCCCGCTGTCGTCTGCGATGGCTCTGTACGTATTCCCCATGCTGTGTAACGAGGAACAAATTTATTAACACCCTACAGACGCTTCCAAGCGCTGCACATGACATACGTACAGCTGGCGGAACTCATCCTCTACACCATCCGCATCGACGTCAGGTGTCGAGTCATCCACCATCTCGACCTTGCGCTGAGACACGTCAGTAATTTTTCGTCCGTTCGTGTCGGACCTAACTGACGGCGCTGTAACAGGGCATCTATCGCATCGAACGAGAGGCGGCCGAGCCGGACCCTCATATCATCGACCTCAACACGGAGATCGGCAACTCCGATGCGTCTCTCACGTCGTCATTACCTGAGGTTCAGCGCAAGTATGTATCCATGCTCGGAGTCGTCATATACATGCATCTTACACCCCCTCAGATTCGTGTTCGAAGGCATGGGCCACCTCATGCAACATCTCGTGATCTCGAACGCACGGTTCATTCAGTCGGCGAACGCGTTAGGGATCAAGAAGATGATGCGGAACATGCTTGCGCTGCAGCAAAACATCAAAACGATCACGGATGACAGCAACAGTACCGACTTCGAGCGCGCAAAGCGGTACTACTCGCTGTTTTTGCTGTCACCTCCTGTGAGCCTTTCTCCCTGCGTCAAGTTTGGTGTCGTACTGACACCTCACGCAGGACATGCTCGACACAGTCCGGCAGAAGCAAGAGTTCACATTCGACGAGTATAAGGCGATCCTCGACCTCCAGTGCGGCGTGCAGCCGAATCTCAAGAACAACGGCGCGCAAGCCGCGGATCGGAACTACAACATGTACCTCATCGAGCTGCACGGGTTGGAGCTGGAGAACTCGGCGGACGGGAGCTAGCGGGTGCAACGACGGACGTTCTGCGATTACGTTTGGAAGTATTTATACTCTTGTTCCTCCATACCCTGTTGGATACTGGCATCACCACTGTACTCATCCGCCCATATCTCATTTCTTCTTGCTCGGTGCCACCTCCTCCGCGCGCTCGATCCACGCCAGCTCGGCCTCCCCCGCCATGCGATGCGCCGGCGCCGTCCTCCGCGCTGCATTCGGCGAGAGCGTCGCCTGGAATTTGCCCGGCTGCGTGCCGGATGGTGTCATCCTCGGTGGCTGGTACACCAGCACCGGGGTGCGCGCGAGCAGCTGCTGGTACCGCCGCCGCAAGAACCTAGCCGGGAGGTGCGAGTCGAAGGCTGGAGCAGGTTCCTCCGCCGCGCCCTCTGGCGAAGCACGATTCGCCGACTGGCGCACCTTGCTCGGCGGAGAAGCGAGGGCTTCGATCTCCTCGAATACTCCGGAGCCCTGCAGCCCGACGGGTCGGACCCCGGCGTGCGCCAGCGCGGCCACATCGGTCTGACGCGGGACAGTGCCCCCACCTGACGCGGGTGCCTCTTGGATAGCGACTTGCAAGGGGAACAGGGTCCGCAGCAATTCCTCCTGGAAGAACCGCCAGCGGAGGTTGACCTCCCTGCGCTTGCTGAAGGGACCGAGGGCGATGGCCTCGGGCGACTCGGGGTTCGCGCGTGGGGGAAGGTTCGGCGGATGGGCCAGCGCCGCCGCATCGAGCGGTCTGGTCTTGCGCGACACGTCTGACGCGAGGAGCGCCCTCATCTCTCTCGAGTAGAAGGGCGGACGTGAGGACTCGACCGCGGGGATGATGCGGGGTGGCGGCGGGACGCCAGGCTCGGAGCGGAGGGGCTGGAAATAGGCTGCTTCAGTATATTGTACTCGTGTGGTTCTCGCGGGGTAGAAGCCTACATCTAAGATCTCCCATCTCAGAGGGCCTCGTCTGCCATAGGCTGTGTCGAGAATGTACTCGAATGATTTAGCAATGCCCGTGTTTGCGCTCTGCAATTTCCGCAGGTCCTGTGTGCAAACGACCCGGCGGTCAGTCACGAGTCGTCTTGGCTGCGACATGACATACCTTCCGAACACGACTTATCTTTGTCGGACGCAGATGCTCACGCTTCGTGTCGAGGATAGCGCGAACATCGTCCCCGACTCTGAGCCGGAAGAACTGGCTGCACTTGCTGTCGTCAGTCGGGACGTGCGACACGTATTATGCCGGGACGCACCGAAGATATTCAGTGGGGAGCCTTCTGATCTGCCGCAGGCATGACCGGTAGAGCGAGAATATCGATCTCACGTCGCCATTCATGCGATCTACGCTCTGTCGACTCTCGAGGCGGTGGCAGTCGGGCTCAAAGCTGCGTGACCTCTGAACGACGTAGCACAGGCGCTTAACAAACACTTCGGCGAAACTCTCGCGACGGCGCTTGTTCGAGCCTGCCATGCGACCTCCACCACCTCCAGCTACGGCATTCGCTGCTAGGTTACCCTGCGCCGCCGTCTTCTCCCCGAGCACACCGACATCCTAACTTGCGTGTTGTGATGTAATACGCCTGCTATGTGAACGACGACGACACAACGGTATCTGGCAGAGACAGCGGCACAGACAGTCTTAAGGACGTGCACGCATGGCCAACTGAGACGTCATGCAATAGACATCAAAATATCAACCTACTACTGATGCACACGCTAGGCTGTTAGAGGCAATCTTGCGGTTTCTTGCCCTAGGGAATCCTCGGTGTCTATCATCTCTGCCGCTATTTCTGATTCCCTTTACTCACGAGTACGCAATGATCGCTGTGGTTGCCTCCGAACCCACTCGCTTGCGGCAAAACTCGACTACGCCAGCATGATTCCCCAGCTGGTACCCGTGGATTTTCCGGCACTCCGTGCTACGTTAATCTGGCCCGTGCTGCGTCGTGGACGTATATAATCACCGTCGCTGCACGCCGTTGGAACCAGACTCGCCGTTCACGTCCAAGTCACAATGAAGTACGCAACTGCCTCTCTCGTGGCCGCGGCCACTGTCTCCCAGGTCGCCGCGGTATGTCTTCAGTCTACTACACATCCTACCCCTTACTTATAAGCGATGCAGGTATACCAGCAGTGCGGTGGTATCGGCTTCGGTTCGTAACCGTGCAAGTGGCCTGTTTGACTATCTTCGCTAACGACATTGCAGTTGGGCCCACTGCGTGCGATGCTCAGTCGGTGTGCACCACTATCAACGCCTGTACGTTTAGCCTGGTATCATCATACGGACATATGCTCATACAGTCATCCAGACTACTCGCAGTGCCTCCCGTCGTCCTCCCCCTCGGCGCCCTCTGCCCCCAGCTCCAGCCTGATCCAGCTCGGCGGTGTCAACACTGCGGGATACGACTTCAGCGTTGTAGGTCTTCCTCTGATGGAAGGTCTCGAGCGTACCACTAAAGATATTGACATAGGCTACTGACGGAAGCTTCACCGGCACCGGTGTCTCTCCCCCGCCCTCTCAGTTCACCCACTTCTCCAGCCAGGGTGCTAACCTCTACCGCATTCGTAAGTGTATCCAGTGTTGAGAAAGGGAACTGTACTGACAATTTGTCTCACTGTAGCCTTCGGTGTGTTCACTCCATAGCGACGCGGTTTCGCCCTCCTAACTGTACTTTAGCCTGGCAGCTGATGACCCCCAACCTCGGCGGACCCATCAACGAGACCTTCTTCGCGACCTACGACCAGACCGTCCAGGCCGCGCTCAACTCGGGCTCGAACGTGCACGTCATCGTCGACCTGCACAACTACGCGCGCTGGAACGGCGGCATCATCGCTCAGGGCGGCCCGACCAACGAGGAGTACGCGTCCATCTGGACCCACCTCGCCGCCAAGTACGGCTCCAACGAGCGCATCATCTTGTACGCCCGCCCCCGTTCTTCTTGCACTCATGATGAGAGTCGTACTCACGACGTCGGTGTGCAGCGGTGTCATGAACGAGCCGCACGATATCCCGAGCGTCCAGACCTGGGTCGACTCCGTCCAGTTCGTCGTCAACGCCATCCGCCAGGCTGGCGCGACGAACTTCCTCCTCCTGCCCGGCTCCAGCTGGGCGTCCGCCCAGGCCTTCCCCACTGAGGCCGGCCCCTACCTCGTCAAGGTCACCGACCCGCTCGGCGGCACCGACAAGCTTATCTTCGATGGTAAGCCCAGCGTGCTAGAGCCGATGATCCTGTGCCCGACTGACCCCGATCGTAGTCCACAAGTACCTCGACAGTGACAACAGCGGCACCCACCCCGACTGCACCACCGTACGTTGTACCCCTCAGTGCCGCGCTGCGTCCAGCGATGCTGACGCATATCTTGCAGGACAACGTCGACGTCCTCAAGACCCTTGTGTCGTTCCTCCAGCAGAACGGCAACCGCCAGGCGATCCTGAGCGAGACCGGCGGAGGCAACACCGCGAGCTGCGAGACTCTGTAAGTGGCCTCATGCCCCTCCCCCCTCTTCCCACCCCGTACTGACGCTGCGGCGCACGCAGCCTCAACAACGAGCTCTCCTTCGTCAAGTCCGCGTTCCCGACCCTCGTCGGCTTTTCCGTCTGGTCCGCGGGCGCGTTCGACAGCACCTACGTGCTCACCGTCTCGCCCAACCCCGACGGCTCCGACCAGCCCCTCTGGATCGACGCCAGTATGTCCTCTCCCGCGCGTCGAGCCCTCTTCCTCAGGTTGCTCACCATCTGCTGCAGTCAAGCCCAACCTGCCCTGAGATCTCTCTCCAGCAGCGCTGAGGTGTCCGGAGTAGTATCGGCGAGCCTTCGTGTAGAGCTTGCGTGTACGTGTTTTGTAAAATGGATCGGTTTCAATCCGTACAGGAGGGCACGTGCGGAGTCCATGTCCTCTGTCGCGGATATCGGCGCACGTGAGCTCGGGGGTTCTTTCCATGGGTTAGGCATCATCCCCCGTAGCAAGTCGGAGCCGTCGCGGCCGCGCGCACGACTAGATTGAGCAGGCTTCGGGACACGACGACAAGGATATTCACGACTTGGTGGGCGGACATTGATCAACTATTTTTGGGGACACATTTTTGCAACTGTAAACAAACTTTCGACTCATGGGTGCTCTCGTCTGTAACTACTCTAACTACTTTAAGCTGCACACGTACTGTAACAATAGACGCTCGGCGTTCAGTAGAAAGCGGCGGGCCGCGATGCCGGCCGAGTTACCGAATGGAGGAGCTGCGGGGAGAGTGGACACCGTGGATTTCGGAGTGCGACGCTACTTTGCACGAACACCTCTCTCTTTCTCTCTCTCGTCTCCCGCTCTCTGGCGACAGCGTGTCTCACCGACGTTCCTCAGGGAGGCATTGATGGCGGAGGCTGGGCCCTCAACTTCGAGCATCGACCGCCCCGTCACGCCTCCGTCTCCGCCTCGCAGACCCTCGCGCATCCGCTTTCCGGCGGACCAAACCAATGCAGACAGCAGACAGTACGGCAGCTTTCAGACACTGGGCTTGGGACCTCCTCCTATTCTATCAAGTTCTCGGAATGGAAACAACGACGGCTCTCTCATATTCAAGCTGGACGACAAGCGGCGGCGCGTTAGGTCGGTAGACGGAGTGGAAGGGCTCGAACAACCTCGCGCAAAGGACGGGCATATAGGCAGTTCATTGTCAAGGAGAACAGTTAGTCTTAGCAGGAGGGGAGACCAGCGCGACAAGTTTGTCAAGGCAGTCGGTAACGGGTTGACCGAGGCCTTCTCTGACGAGTATGATCTATGTGAGTCGCCACACTGGTTATTCGCGCCTGTGCATGATTTCTGACAACCGAGTAGCACGCGAAGGCATGTAAATCCTTGCACAGGGATCGCCACATGTGTGTAACAGAGTCATGTTTACAGACCCGGCTATTCTGGAGGACGTCCAACGAGCCTTGCGGCTGAAGGCGCGTCGTGAGGCGCGTCTCAGGAGCCTTCAGTCCAGCCCTGCCCAGGGCGAATATCGCGGCAGCCCGGACATTGCATCACTATCTTCTGTATCCGCAACCTCATCGCCTCTTCGGGGGCAAGGCGTCACTGCACATGCATTTCCACGGCAAACTGAGCTCCCAGGTGATTCCGAAGTGGACTTCAGCCCTTCCGTTGGGACCGCGCCCTTGCATCCTGTCCCATCCTCTTCTAACGGTGGCGCCACACTCGACTGGGCGATCCCTCCTCCCGAGGATGCTAGGGAACGGCGGTGGTCTATCTCTATCACCAAACGCAAGGGTAAGGAAGCGCCTCTAGCCTCCAAGGACTTGGTTGAGAAGCAAGAATCTATCTATGCGGGTAAGTTGGCTTAACTTTGCAGTAAACACCTCGGGCACTCACTTTAAGGTTGGCCGCAGACAAACTTCAGCAGATACGCTCTCGAGCGAAACCACACACACTCCGGAAAGCTACGATCACAAGTGACCAACTAGAGCGGAAGTACCAGGCCTTGCTGCCCCGAGGGAAGAATCCTGGCGCAAACCTCTATGATGTGACGCGGTGGTACCGCAAGCAGGACGATACCGTCAAGGCGACTCTTGACAAGATGGAGCCTTCGACTTGGATGAAACACCTGTGGGACAAACATGGCGCCCCGAAAGCTGGCAACTCGGCTTGGTCCCCCACTGCACTGGTCATGGAGGAATACGTCAAGTCGCATGCGACTCCTCACACTATGTCTACCATTCCCGAAGACGAGGTCGTACTGCCAGCGTCTCCGGGGACTCCTTCGTTCACCGAGGCGCGCTCACCCTCGACCAGCACCTACTCATGGACATCCCCTCGCAACTCCCTCGAGCCAGCTATATCGCGGAAGAGGTCTTCATATGACGCCCAAGTATCGTTCGAACCCCTTGTCGAGTCCGGAAGGGAGTCCGTTGGTCCGCGGTCGAGGCACAGTAGCGAAGGCTTCAGCAGGAACTGGCGAAGTCCTGCTACAGGTGTCGACTCTGCGCGTAGCTCGCTATACAGCCTCATTTCCAAGGGCGCCTCGCCGAACAGTAGTCGCAAGCATTTGCGCGGCTTCGGCAGGCGACTTGGTCGTCGGTCCAGCGACGACAACCTTTCATCTGCTCGGAACTCTGCCTCCGAGGGTCACAGCGCTTCGGATGATGGTCATTACGGACACCAGAAGATGGCTACTATCAGGCCGAACAGCAGGCCAACCAGCCTCAACCTGCAGTCTGGAGACGAGCGCTCCCCTTTCCCGATGGACAGCATGGATGCGAAGCCGTCAGAACACGATACCCTCCGCGCGGACGAGCCTCCAACCGCGACGCAGAGTACCACCATATTTACTAGTGCGCCTGGTCAGACTCCGGGTCCCGATGAGGACGCACCCACGCAAACGCGGCTACCCCGTCGCCGTTTTCGGACATCTTTACCTTCGTCTAGGGATCTTTTTGTACGCGAACGGGAGAAGCAGCGACGTGCGGCAGACGAGCAGAAGGAACGGGAAGAGTACGAGATCAAAGCCCAGTAAGTCACTTGGTTTATATTTGCCTGCCCCTGTCCTGACCAGTATGCAGGGTCTTGGAGGATACTATATCACAGAACTACCGCATTCGACATCTCCTTCAACGCGTTTCGGCCAGTGCTCGCGAGTACGACTCTGTGCAAAGCGTCCTGTCAGATCTACTGCGGATACCATACCCCAAGATACCCCCAGAGGTCATGGACGCGTTTGTGCACGACCCAGCCGCTGTTACTGGAGCGACCCGCCGCGTCAAGGGCTGGGAGGCGGTCGAGGACATCCACGTCCGCATTCAGCGACAGCGAGAGACGCTGCAGTCTTTCCTACACGCGCACGATATTGGCTGCGACCCTGCCGAATGCACCGGCAACGTGTTCGACGACCAGATCGCGACTGCTATGCGGGCTTTAGAGCAGCTCGGGTCCCAGCGCGAAGCTCTTGCACAGAAGGCGGAAGAAGTCACTTCTCTGCTGAAGCGAGTCAAAGCTGTGCACGCGACAGTGAAGAAGGACTATAACGACACGCTTGCCCATACGTCGTTGGTATATCCCGAGGTAGGTTGCTCATTAATGTGGTGTGTGGGATAGACAAACTGACCCTCTGTATAGTTGTCGCAGCTCGCCGCTCTGGAAGAGAACTACCGGAACCATTATCAGCAGTTCTGGGACTTCGGGCTGGACGCGCTCACGCTGCTCCTCGATACCGTCACCCCGTTCTGGCGCAACTATGGCAAGGTGATCGGCGAAGACGTGCAGGACTTCCTCATCATCCCCTGGTACCGCAACGAGTTCACGGGCGAGCCCAAGCGATACCTTATCGAGCGCTTTCCACGTCGTTCGTTCCGCCACTGGGTCGGCCTCCTCTTCCTCTCCTTCCTCAGCGTCGCTATCACATTCCTCCAGACGCGTTTCGCTGCGTCTCTTACCATGGCCTCCAACCTACCCTGGATCACCAACGCGGGCCTCTGGTGGATCGTGATGCCCGTCTACATTATTGGACTCCTAATACAGTGGTGCGCGGTCCTGCTCGAGTGCTGCGTCCTCCTCGCGCAGTCGGGTGTCGTCATCTGGTGGATGGGATGGTCTGTGAACCTGTTTACATAGCGCTATCGATCTCGCTCTGCTTGTATCATTATACTATTGGTTATGGCTATTGTACAACGGAATGGATAGTCAGGGTACAAGCACTTATACAGTACATTCTCTGCGGATCAACCTGGTGGTGCGGCGTGTGACGATGAGGCTGGCGGTGGGTACGGTGGGTAATACGTAGGTGGTGGGGGCGCCGCAGAGGTGCTTGCGGGCGCAATGGTCCCTGTTTCCGCGACCCACTGTATTGCGAATGGGGGTGCAGGTACGACGCTAATCGGGGTGGTGTGAGGGACAGGCGTGGAAGGCTTCCCAGAGTTTGCTCTGCTAGGCTGAACCTGGGGGATCTCAGTGGTGGCTTTTCCCGCGTTGATGCATTCTCTGCAGAATCCTGAAGTACTCTAATTAATCTCCAGACGTCAAACGTGTGTGAAATGCTTACTGCCGCCCATCATCAAGGGTACGTCTCGCTGTCCGCAGGAGTGACAGGCGATAGGAGGGGGCGCTGAAGCCTTAGCCTTCTGTTGGGCCCGTCTTTTCACGGGTGGTGTGGGCGGTGGGGGTGGCTTCTCCGGAGAAGCAGACGGGGCGGCTGCGATTGAGACTGTGGGTCTCCTGGTTACAGATTTCCGTTTCGCCTTATTGCTGTCGGCCCCCGCTGGCTTGACGGGCCTGAAGGTATATGACGGAGCTACAGCCTGGACAACACCATGAAAACACAGCGCACACAGAAGTCCGTGTACACTTACAGCCCGAATTTCTTCTAGCAGCTCGCCCTCTGGCAGGCGATGCTTGAGATACAAGTGCGGACCCGCTTGCTTTGCCTGTAGCGTCGTGTCAACGCTTGAGACATATGAACCGCTGAATGGGTGGGTACTCACAATCTCAGCTAGTTTGACTCGGCTCTCTTCTATCTTCTGTGGGCCTCCCGCCCACGTAAACAGCAGCTCCCACACCGCATGCGAGACTCGCGAGATCCGGAAACTGACAACTTCGGGTGTGTCATTGTCTGGAGGCTCTGCACCCGGCGTGGTCGGTTGAAGGCTTGCCGCGTTTGCAAACGGCACACAGCAGGTGATGATCGCGTCCGACGCCTTGTATGGCGATTCGGTTTTAGGCGCCGCTAACTCACATACTACATCGCCGCGGGGTAGGATGAAGCGGTCGGACGACCGCTCGTGGAATTCGAGGACTACGTCGAACGGTCTCGGCGAGGACGGTCTTGCAGAAAATTGGGCAGCAGACATCCCGAGGAGGGTGGGGTTAGGTTGCTCCAATGCCTGTACTCCCTCTAAGGACTGTATGAGGAGGCCCAGCGTTTTCACTTGGTCGTCAGTAGCAGTGCGACTGATCACGGCTTTGAGCAGATTCGCGAGCACCGGATTGCTTTGTGCGGCCACCGACACCTTGGAGGATAGCGCTGGGGTGACATAAGTGCCAGCCGGAAAGGGTATGGCGGACAAGGATGTTTGCACGCCGCTACTACTGGCAGTTGCGGGTGGAGTGGAAAACGGCTGTTGTATAGCTGTATGCAACGTCGGACGAGTGCGACACGTGCGGACAAGCCAACGACCTACTCTGCAACCCCTCAGCTATAGGTTCAACAGCAGGGAGGTAGTGGACCTCGTAGATGGCTGTGTCATGGTATACGTGAGGCCCAACGTGAAGATCATACTTCCCGTGAGCTTTGGTCGTATGAGGGGGCGGGGTCACTTCGGGAGTTTTTCCACTGCGTGTTTTCACGGAGAACTTTGGAAACATGGTTGTGACCCATTTGCTACGCGCTATAAATTCATGGGTACAGTGCTCCTGAACTAAAGGTGAAAGCAGAACGTACATTGTCTCAAAGACTGTAACACCACCAAGCTGGATAACCGCTTATGAGTTCATAATCTTGGGCAGCGTATGAGGGCATCCACTGCCAGGAAGTCGACGCTGACCTCTCCGACACGCTCTTGAGATCTGTCTCTCCGGCGTGTGGCCCACTGATTTCCCATCCGGGCTGTGGGCCTGTAGGTAGTTCAACGGCACGATGCATAGCGATGTCCCTATACCACAAAGGCTATCTCAGATTCCCAGTGAGATCAATGCATAGACAGCACGAGCAGAGTAGAAGAGGGAGCAGGTCAGTGAGTCGGCGAATGGCAAGTAGGAGTGGTGGCGGGTGGTGGCGGGTGGTGGTACAGAATGAAGTGCAGATCACAGGCGCCCGTCCATGCTTCTCTGACCTTTACCGTCTTGACCCTCTGGTGACCTTCTCGCTCTCGGGACTGTTCCAACGTCTCGCGACACTCGCGTATCTTTTATCTCTTGGTTACCCCTGGAGTAGCTTTCTTGCATGTCTCAGCGCGTCCGTGAGTTATCCTCCTGGCACGGCTTGTGTACGCTGCTCACCTAGCGCGTAGAGAAGGGAAGTACGGTCTTCAGGCCGGTTGCGAAACCGCGTCCGCGAACTGGAGGAGGATCTCGTCAGTCGTCAGTCCTCCCAGAGTCTTCAGCAACGCCGGGCCCGAGCAATCTGCGAAATACACAAGATGGACCTCCCAGGGCACCCTCGGCTATGCCTCCCCCATCCTCCGTTCCACAAAGGCCTTCGGCAGATCCGTTTCCTTCACCCCTCCCTGTCAGCGCCGTAACACCCGCTGGCGATGTCAGTATAATCGAAGCACCCCCATCCCAATCAGGCCCAAGCGTGCTTCCTACCCAACCTCCTGCTGCGCGAATCATTCCTATGCCGTCGCGGATGCCCCCTAGGATATGCGCATCTCAACCATCCTCTTCTCAGTCTGGCGTTGCGATCAGCATGCCCTCGCGCACAATGGCCCGTGCACCAACACTCCCCCCAGCACCAGCCCCTACGCCTATCGTGCCGGTAGCACCGTCGCATCCGAAGCCGAGCTATCCTGCAAACCAACTCCCTTTTCTCCCACAGGATGCTCCTATCATGAACGGCCCGCCATCCTCCGCCCTGTACACTATCGACTCTTCCCAGATTGACCCATTGTTGATGGATGCGTCTGCGTTTGCTGGGTTTACTTCTTTACAACCGCAAAACAACTCACCCGGTGAACTGTCTGCGGAGCCTAGACAAAGCGTTGGCCTTAGCGACGTTCCTGCTGTGAAGGCCACACGACCACGCCGGACACAGCGGAAGAAGTCCGATACTGCAGAAGCAACCACAGAGGACGGGGGTGATCGTGAGCACGGTTCTGCTTTTCACTAAGGCTGCGGTTGAATTATGATCTCAGAAGATGACGCCGAGGGCAACACCGCGCCCCCCAAGAAGAAACGCTCCAGGAAATCTGTCACAGAGGGTGACCAGAATTCCTCACCGGCCGGGTCCAAGAAACGCAAACGCTCCGAGACTGCAGAGCCCCGTCGCTCCCGAAAGCGTGCACCCTCTCCTCCACCTTTCGACGCAGAGGCCGACCCCGGCGAGGAACTCGACCCCACAGCGATCACGATGGCTGCGCTCTGCGATGATAACGGCCGTGGGCGAGTGAGCAGCAAAGCAGCCCAGATCGTCAGTAATCACGCCGCTTGGCGTGCGTCGAACCGGGACAAGCGGGCTCGTATGAAGATGGCTATGGAGGCGAAGAAGTATGGCAGGGACGCAGAAGAGGAGGATGGCGCAACTCGGAGCGCAAGTCAGAAGCCGGCTGAACAGGACGATCCGGGATCAGCCTCGCGCGCAGCATCCGTTGCATTGGATGTAAACGCACCAGCCTTGGCCGCAGACGAGGATGAAGCGGCTGAGAAGGGCGTCGATGGCTTCGACTACGGTGCAGATATGGCAGTCAGCCGGTTCAACGTCCAGGTTCGCATAGGCGCGAATGGCGAGACGATCATCGACGAGCAATCGCTGTTCGTCAACCGCGATGAAGAACACCAGACCGACGACTACACACATGTGGAAGAGTCAGACTTTACGAAGTTCGTAAACTCGGCAACGTACAGCAAGAAACTTCGGGGATCTCGCTGGAGTGCCGAAGAGACTGAACTGTTTTACGACGTGAGCCCAGCGCTACAATTGGCATATCTCTTTACTCACTTACGTTCTCACCATAGGCGCTTTCGCAGTTCGGTGAGAACTACGAACTCATCTCGTACGTCCTCCCCGGACGGGATCGCAAGGCGTGCAAGAACAAGTTCAAAGCTGAGGACAAGAAGAACTCCGCGAGAATCACGTATTGCCTCAATAATCGCACACCCTATGGTATGGGTCATAACGTTTTGTATAGGTTCGCATGTAGTTCTCACAACTCTGCCAGATATCGAGACGCTGTCCCGCATGACTGGCAAGGACTTCTCTGGACCAACCCCCGAGATCCGTGCGCCAACACCACTGCGCTCAACAGAGCTTGAAACTGCCTCGGAGCTTCCCGCCCCCTCATCTACTCGGACGATTCGAAAGAAGAGCAGAACGCCGAGCGCCGCTGAGGCCGGCGTGGAGATTGTTGGCGACATCGATGAGGTTGAGAAGGAAGACTTCCAACAGATAGGACCAGATGGAATGCTAGTTGGGGTCTGAACGCAAGCGGACGTGAACGTTATCCTCTCTGTTGTACTCTGACTATAACAGTCATAACAGTTCTCCAGGCCATCAAATTATGTGCGCTGTCGTGCACAACGTGAATCTGTAAGTTTCTGCAGGTAAGCAGCAGTTTTTAGGCAAACATGTGCCGCGAAAAGCCGGTTGCAGGATGCCCTTCTGGAGGCGAAACGCTGACAGCCGCGGTCACATGACTGAAACGCGTCGCGCGTATATGAGGCGCATCCGAATTGGAAGACTGCTCGTTCGCTTCTCTTCTTCCCACCACCATATCCTCCTGCATTTTCTGCGCGCCTCCCTCTCTGCACCTTCAGCTATGGTCCGTCGCACAACGTCTCAAAGCGTCCCTGCTCCTTCACGTCCTTCTTCTCCCCCTGGCGACGATGTCGAAGAGGTAAGACACAGACGTCCATTCCTTGAGGAGCACATAGTCATGCTGCATATGTAGGGCCAGTACTTCGATAGTGTGGATGAGTTACAACAGCATGTAAGCGTTTCCGTTCTAGGCCTCAGTTGAATCTGACCCACTTCGGGTAGGGAATCAATGTGCAAGACATCCTCAAGCTCAAGGTAGTTTAGTCGATGCCGATGCGGTCTGACATCTTTTATACATTTCCCTTTCTTTTTCCGTATAGTCCGCTGCTATCAACACCGTCTCTGGCGTGAACATGACCACACGGAGGCAAATGCTCAAGATCAAGGTACTACGGCACAGCATATATGCGCCTTCATCGAGCTGATATGTTGATAGGGTATGTCGGAAGCCAAAGTAGAGAAGATCAAGGCAAGTTTACTCGTCCCTCCGTGCCGTTGGGTACAGATACTGACATACCGCGTTTGCAGGAAGCTGCACACAAGATTCTGGTCAGATCTGCACTCTCAGGACACGCATATATGTGGCTAACCATCAAATCAGGGCTCTTCCTTCGCCACCGGGCTGGAAATACAAGAAAAGCGGAAGCGCGTCCTCGTTCTGAGTACGGGCAGCAAAGCCGTGGATACAGCTTTGGGAGGTGAGTGTTCTTGTATCTATGTACTGAATAAATTCGAACTCGCCCGCTCCTCTTCCAGGAGGAATCATGTCTCAGTCTATCACCGAAGTCTACGGGGAATTCAGAACTGGGAAGACCCAGCTTGCGCACACCATGAGCGTCGTTACTCAGCTCCCACCAGACATGGGCGGTGCCTCTGGCAAGGTGCGTATATGCGCATATTTCTCTTCATGGGTGTCTGACACCCACTTCCAGGTCGCTTACATCGATACCGAAGGCACATTTCGACCTGACCGCATAAGATCTATCGCGGAACGGTTCGGAGGTATGAGGCATTCCCCCGACGGGATCGCAACACTAACGGCATGTCAAGTCGATGGCGATATGGCTCTTGAGAATATCCTCTACGGTCTGTCATGTTTTTCGCTGACACAGGGAATTGCTAAATCTCCAGTATCAACAGCGCGCGCGCACAACAGCGAGCACCAGGTTGGTGTCACAAACGTATGTCAAGGAGCCGCTAGCTCACACCTTGTTGTAGATGGAGCTCATCAATGAATGTTCCATTCGCTTCGCGGAGGACAAGGACTTCAGACTTCTCGTAAGCATGCCTGCTTCAGAAATGGTTTTGCTATGACACGCCGTCCCCAGATCGTCGATAGTATCATGGCACTTTTCAGAGCCGATTACTCCGGCAGAGGCGAACTCAGCGAACGCCAACAGAAGGTTTGCCAATACGACAGCAGTATCACGCGATTTATCATACTGACCAGTACTTCTACTCAGCTTGCTCAGGCTGGTCTTGCCACGTTGCGTCGGTCGTAACTCATGCTAATCTGTTCGAATCTAGATGTTGTCAAAGCTTAGCAAGCTGTCAGAAGAGTACAACGTATATATACGATACCTCTCACTAGCGTTTAACAGTATTGATCACAGTAATTTCACAGATTGTGATCCTTCTCACGAACCAGGTTCAATGTGGGTTCAACTCGCACTCGTTCTCATGTAGTTTCAATCTGACCATTGGTTCATTTTAGCCGATCCTGGAGCGACTATGACCTTCGTCGCGGGAGGGGCGCTCAAGCCCATTGGCGGGCATATCCTCTCGCATGCCTCAGCTACTAGGATGTTTCTCAGAAAAGGTCATAGTTATACCACTGGGTAATCATTGCGTTTTTGGTCTAATAAAGTTGGCAGGTCGCGCTGAGGAGCGAGTCGCCAAACTGGTAGACAGTCCAGACAGGCCAGAAAGCGAAGCTTCGTACAAGCTCGACGAGGGAGGCTGGGCTGATGTCTGAACTGCTTCGAACGATGATCCCGCCCTCCTGGATGCCTTGGTCTTGCAACAACTTCCGGCTGTCATCCTGTTCTGCTCTCGCTCGTGTTACCGGAACACCGCTTTATAGCAGATCGTACTCTCACTCTGCTGCCTCGTCTCAGGAAGCCTGCTCGCGCCCTACTGATTCTGCTCATCGGCCCTTCTCGGAGTTTCTGGCTTCGGCGTACTCTCCTCGTATATTTAAAATCCGCAGTACCCATTATTTGTACTCAACCAGTCCCATAATAACGAGTGTCGAACTATGGTGTTCGTCTCGATTCGAACAACACCAATCTAGGTTTTGGGCACCAGGCACAGCCCATACAATATGCAGAGCACGTGGAAAGTCCGGCGGCTAATTTTGGTATTCCTTCGATCGTCCGCACTTGTGCAGTCCTGCAACTCTGCTCCCTCTACACGCTCTCCTCACGCTTCGTCAACGTCATCGCCCACCGCAGCGGTGGTGCACCCATTCACCCATACATACATACCCGACACGCCCCCACGATGAGCGGCCAACAAAAACTCACCAAGAAGCAGAAGAAGGCGCTCGCCTTCCGCGACCGCAAGGGCAAGGGCAAGCCGCAGAGCTTCGATGACCTGGACGACGTTCCTGTCGATGAGAACCAGGATTGTGCTGAGGTCGAGCTGGATGCGGAGGCTGATGCTGTGGAAGCTCCGGCGGGACGTAAGGCAGGCGCGAAGAAGGGAGCTGCGCAGGATGCGGAGGCTCTGGGCGACGGTGACAGGGGGAAGGGGAAGAAGCGGAAACGGGAGGAGAAGCCTGAGGGGGATGAGGAGGCGAAAGAGGACGGCGCGGGGGAGAAGAATACCAAGAAAAAGCGGAAAGGCGCAGACGGTGCAGGGGTGGCTGCAGGGGATGCGGTAGGGGAGGATGCGAAGAAGGCGGACAGCAAGAAGCCCCAGGGGAAGCAGCGGTTTATTTTGTTTGTCGGTGAGTGTCAAGCAGGTCACACAGGTGCGCTTTGATCTCAAGGGTTTCGCTCAGGTAACTTGAAGTACACTACGACAAAAGAGGCGGTTGAGAAACACTTCGCAAAATGCGGTTAGTTTGGTCGATTCTCGAGGCTCTCGCTTCACACCTGACACGGCCCGCGCAGATCCTCCACCAACTGTCCGACTCATGACACCAAAACCGTCCGCTACCTCAAGACCCACCGCGAAATCCAAGGGGTTCGCATTTGTGGAGTTCTCGCACAGGAACGCGTTGCAGCAGGGTCTGAAGCTGCACCAGTCCGACATCGAAGGCCGCAAGATCAACGTCGAACTTACTGCAGGAGGCGGCGGCAAGAGCGAAAATAGGCTGGAGAAGGTCAAGAAGCGGAATAGGGAGCTGCATGAGCAAAGGGTATGTCTCCGCCACACGACTAATAGTGCGGGGTGTTGACAGTCGGTGCAGCAGCAGATTGTGTCGAAAAAACCGAGGACGGTCGGCGAGGGCGAGGCGCAGGTCGAACGTCCGCAACGGTACTCGACCACCTCGGGCGTGGAACAGCAGCCGTCGAAGGAGCGAACATGGTCGATCCCGGAAGCTGGTGACGACGGCTCAAAACGCAAAAGAGGCAGCAAGAAGAAGACCGAGCGAACATCAAGACCACAGGGAACTGGCGTCAACGCTATTCCGGTTGGTTGAGGGCTCTTTGTTATATGTCGACGGGGGTATCACGGCCGTGCTAGAAGGCTAAGGCAGTGGGAATCAAATGCTCTATATCCTAGGTGTCCATACTCCTATTACTTGAACCTACACATAGACCGGCCAGCCAGCAGAGACAGATTATGAGACGAGGATGAACACGAGGAACTAGGTAGCGGGGTGAGTGGCAGAATGACGTATCGGACAAATTCGCGACTCACGAAAACAATCAATACTCCGAAGACCTTCAGCATCAGCCAACGGTTACTCGAGATGCTCGCATAGTACTTGAGGAGTTCTCGTTGCGCGCCGCTGACGTTGGATGCGATGTCGACGGTGTCCGCGTCGATGCGTTGGACGGTTTCCCGCTGCTCCGCCACCATCTGAGCCAGCTGAGTGAATATCTGACCGAGCTCGGCGATAGTCGATTCAATGGACTCGATGGCTGTCGAACGCGTTTGGATGTAGCTATCCTGTAAACACGTCATCCTGTTTCAGCAATTGACAAGTGGCGGGTATATGCATGGCACGGACCTGTTGCTCGACTATCTGCATCTGCATGAACGCATCCCCATGTTGGGGCGCCGCGCCCTCCTCTGCCGCACCGAGGTCAAGGGCAAGGATGTCGCCGTTGTTCTTGTACGACGCACGGCCTTTCCCTTTGGAATCGAACCGAGACGACGTCAGGGAGCTACCGTCACCCATAGGGTCCTGACGCTGGGTATTGCCGTACAAGAGCGAACCTGGTCATACGATCAGCATGCGCAAACAGCACGTCCCTTAAACTGCGTTCCTGATACGTACTTGGAGGTGGTTGGCTGGCCGCAGCGGTTGTGGAGTGCATAAACTGCTCGGTCCGGTCCTTCGACTCCTTCATGTTCTAGGAACGAGGGTGTTGCGTCGGTCCGGGAGCATGGGGTGATATATACGAGAAAACGTACCTGCGTTCTGATCTCGAGCACGTCCTTGAATGACATGCTGGTATCCGCCAGCTTGCTCTGCAGGAGCATGACGACATTGTGGTTGTGCTCCTCCAGCTGCTTGCCCTCCGGAGACTTGGGACCCTGCGCTTTACGTTGCTTTACGTACGCTTGCAGTTGGGCAATTTGCTTGTTGATGTTCGCAATATCTTGTTTGATGATATAGGTGAGTTCCTATGGACGCCTTCAACGACGCTGGTCGGCGAGCGGACAGGTTAGGAACATACACTGATCTCCACAGGCCTATCGTCAAACAAGGTCTTCCGCTTGGCAACTATAAGATGGATGTTGAGCGCGGGTATAGACGCGATAAGGCATGCAGACTCACGCTGTGCGAGCTTGCCCAGCTTCACCGTCGTACTGCTAATGTCCTTGCCAATAGAAGAGGCCATCCGCGTGAACTCCGACTTGCTCCCCTCCGCCTTCGTCTGCAGCAGGCGCTGCTTCTGCTCCGCGCCTTTCGAGGAGAAGGTCGACCTGTTCCGGATGGACTCCACGCATGCCCGGAACTCGTTGGTGCGGTCCTGGACGGGCATTTTGATAGGCAATAAAGATAGGGGGTATGCGGGGTCGAAAGCAAGAGTAACGAGCGACAAGAGAGTGTGGAGAGGTAGCGCAGATTAGACGAGGACGTAGAGGGGACCCGCGCGAGCTCGGTGAGCAGAGGACAGTTGGCGCAGTTGGCGGCAGTGGTTGGCGCAGTTGGCGGCAGTGGTTGGCGCGGGGCGGCACTTCGGCTGTGTTTCCCACGTGTCGTGTTCCCCACCGCCGCGGCCCGCTACCTGAATTCACGAGAAACCATCACTCACAACGCTTGCTTTCCTCGTCCATACGCTGTGTCGACTGTGCTGAAACTACTGCTATAGCTCGTGGAGGCTCGCAGAAGCTCAGAATTTGTCTCTTGCTCCAGGAAACACGGCATAGACCGAGATCAGGCTTCCGTTTCCGGACCAATTACCTCAACGATCGCGTGTGCTTGACTGGTGGCTCCTGCATGCTCCTCTCCTTCGCTCTCTCATCTCTCAGACCTTGCACGCACAGGCCACTTCCTAGAGGGCTGTTCATATCTCAGCTGCGTTATAGATCGCGTCTCGTATCTCCCTCGGGCTTCAGAATGGCGTCTCCGTCACTCCCCGCAGCCGAGAAGTCAACAGTCTTGGTCTTTGGGGCCGGAAACTTTGGGAGCTGCCTTGCCGACCACCTCGGAGATTCCTCGCACAAGGTCTACATGTGGTCGCGCTCCGAGGAACTCGTCAAACACTTCAATCAGTGTCATCGCAACGTAGAAGTCCTCAAGGATCACGCTTTCGCGGAATCAATTACCGCGGTCGGACCCGAGTTCCCTTCATCGGAACTAATTCAAAACATGGATGTGCTGCTCTTTGCTATCCCTACGGAAGGTGTCAGGTGATTGGCCACGGCAACTCAACTGGCGTTGCAGCCAACGTGTTCAACGTTTGTGACAGAGAGACCCTGACCGCGTTGAAGCCAACATTGGATGAAAGCAAACTGCCTCTGCTCATCTTCGTCAATAAGGGTGTTGAGATCAAGACTCGTGCACTGACTCTCGAGATCATCGCCGACACCTGCGGACCTGAAGTAGCGAAGGTCGCAACGTTCATAGTAAGCACTATGACAGCACAGCATTTAACCCAGTACCAAGTGCATTTCCGTAGTCGGGACCTTCGTTTGCCACAGAAAGTAAGTGGCAATATTGCATCTGGTATCTCGTCTTATAGGCGACCAACAGTCGTCAGAAGACAGCCGACGTCAGTATCCGTGGTGTCGCTGTCACCGTCTCATGCCGAGCAGGCATCGCAATTGTTCCACCAACCTTGGTTCCGCTGGTAGGCATGAATCCTCGTAAGCATGTCTCGTGAACTGAAGCTACATCGACCACCAGTTACACTGGCGATGACCCGATTGGCGTCGAGCTCGCGGGCGCCCTGAAGAACGTCTATGCCATCGCGGCGGGGATGGCCGCTGGCCTCGGCTTCGAGAACAACACGAGGGCGAGTAAGTGTACCTTCTAAACCCCATCATATGCAGACGCTCAGCAGCACGCACCGCAGTGCTCATCACGAGGGGTCTTGCCGAGATGACACGGATTGGGACGGCGTACGGTGCCTCGCCCTTGACCTTCCTGACTCTCGCGGGCGTCGGAGACCTGTTCCTCACCTGCAGCTCGTCGAACAGTCGAAACTATACCGTCGGCTTCAGGTTAGGGAAGGGCGAGAAGCTGGACCACATCATCAAAACATTGGGCAGCGTGGCAGAAGGTGTTACCACGGCGAAGGGCTTGAAAGCCATTGTCGACGAGTTGGGCGTAGTGGCGCCGATAGCATCAGGGGTGAGTGTCATGACGTCCTACATTGCTTCATCGTTCTATCGCTGACATCGGGCCAGGTGTACGATGTGTTGTACGAAGGTGAGTGCAAGGCAGGTCCCCCGCGGAGCTCCGCTGACGCCGGAAGCAGGAAGGGCGGTCCCGGAGCGCGCGAACGAGCTGCTGTCTCTGCCGTCCATCCGCGAGCTGGATCTGTCCGTCGAAGGCGGCAAGCCTGCGAAACGTCTAATGGCGAAGCTAGGCCTGGAGGCAGATGTGTAAATGAGTGCCCTTACGGCCGCAATCTACGTGCTTGTTTGCTTCCATCTTCATCTAACGCGAGCCTGCACGTAATACACGGCGCGTGAGAGCGCTCTGGGGCTGGGACTCGGCATCATATATGACGAAGGCCGGAGGAAGACGGCGGAAAATGGGCGGGAGACGGTTGGCTGGGCCGGAGAATCAGATGAGGGGGCGTCGGACGACCGACGAGACCTGCCATATCCGGACTGATAATCAGAAGCCGATTATCTAATCCAATTTTTCGGGATTGAGGATGGCAGCTGTGGCTGCAGCCCGTCCCCCGCTTCGTCTGCAAAATTCTTTGCGCGTGCCCTCTGTCCGCATTTCCTGCTCTGCCTCCGCCCATTACGCTTTCGCTCCGTGTTCATTCGTCCCGCCCCCACCCAGCTCCCCCCATCCCTCCATCCGTGCCCCATCTCACCATGGTCTCCCCCCTCTGGAAGGCGTGCTCTGAGGGCAGCCTCGAGAATGTGGTCGAACTCCTCAGGGACGCGACCCCGCTCGATATCGAGGTCAAAGGTACGCTTCATCTCCGCCACTCCCCGTATTTATTGCACGCCGCGCCGCGTCCAGATCACTTCCCGGATTGACACGTTTCCTCTCAAGATCACACCGGATCCACCCCACTCATCGAGGCCGTGAAGAGTGGCCACGTAGAGATCGTCCGCGTCCTTTTGGACAAAGGTATGTCCTGACTCGCGCGCATGACTCCGCACGCGCATATGCTAAGTGCCTTCGAATTCCCCGCAGGTGCCGACCCTACGAATGCTTCCAGCCAGGGTCCTCCGGAGTCGTACACCGCGGACCCAGTAATCCACGGTCTCATCGGCGTAGCTAGGAGCAAAATGGCGCACGCCGCGGCGCAGTCGCAGGAGGTCGCCTACCCCCACGATCAGTCCACGGAGTCTGCGAACATGGATCCCTCCACGGGATACTACCCGCCACCTCCTCCTGGTGGCTACTACTACCCGCCCATGCCCCCGCCCATGATGCCCGACGGTTCCGTGCCGTACTATGCTCCTCCGCCCATGGCCGACAGCTTCGGTAACCTCCCTCCGCCTGAAATTGCTCGCATGATCCCCTGCCGATATTTCCCGGCGTGCCGCTACGGTGCCTCGTGTATGTTCGCTCATCCACAGGCTCCCTATATGCAGGGGCCTCCTCCCCCACAGTACCCCGCACCTTACGACCCCATGAACCCTGGCCCCTACCCTCCGCCCACCTACTACCCTGTTCCGCCCACATCCTACGGC
This sequence comes from Trametes versicolor FP-101664 SS1, assembly GCF_000271585.1. Lineage (NCBI taxonomy): Eukaryota > Fungi > Basidiomycota > Agaricomycetes > Polyporales > Polyporaceae > Trametes > Trametes versicolor. The sequence continues at coordinate 1,689,510 of NW_007360321.1, read as the reverse complement.
GCGTCACCAAATGGTGCGCCTATGAACGTAATGTCACCGACTCAGTCCTTTGCTCATGCTAGATCTGGTTCAGACGTGGTGTCTCCCATCCAAGGCCCCTTCAGCCCTGTGAATGGCCAGCCGCCCATGCCTTTCGGCGTGTCCCCCGTTTCTCCTACCTATGGCCACCCTGGACCTATGCCCGGACAGGTCCCTCCTTTGTCTCCTCTCCAGACTCACCCTGCCAACGGACAGTCACCTCCGCCGCACGCGATGTACCCGCCCATCTCCCCCAGCGCGCAAGGCATGGTCTCCCCTTACGCGATGCCCACACAATACCCGCCGCAAGGCATGCCCAACGGCGAGGCCGCCGATGTCGTCTCTCCGAAGTCGCCCGTGCACGGGCACCCGCAAGGAGAGGGCTATGGGCCCGGGCCGATGAATAGGGAAGCCATGACTCATCACAGGCGAGGCAGCGCTCGCAGGCCATCTTTCGGTGGTCGTGGAGGCAAGCCGCCTTGCCTGTTTTTCCCCTCCGGACGCTGCAGGAATGGGTGAGTGTCGCCGCAACTTTACGTCTGAGTTCTGGCGCTCATATACGCGCTGTCAGTGACGACTGTCGCTTCCCTCATGTCATCCCCGAGGGTCCGATGGGTCACCAACCTTCGCACTTTGCCCCGCGCGGAGGTCCCAGGCCCCGCCCACCATTCCACGCGCATGTTGTGCCTGCGCTGGAGGATAAGTTTGCGGCTTTGACGACCCAGGACGTAGGTCACGTGTATATATAGTGTCCGCAAAAAGTTCCTGACGGAAATGTCCAGGACAAGGGTCAGGCGCATAGCCGTAACGGCACTGGCGGAACGACCACGAGCGATTCGAGCCGCTCGCACTCGGCGGATCCGGGCCAGAAAGGCCGTGCGCCTAACTTCAGACCCAATGGCAACCAATTTGCCAACGGCCCTCGGCCGGACAGGAAATTTGCACCGCCCAAAGCTCAGCGTGTTCCCAACGCCGACGAATTCCCTGTCCTTGGTGGTTCGTCGCCCACGTCGCGGGGCCCGAGCGTGAATGGCTCGGTCACGTCTGCCTACTCCGGCCCCACGGCTGCCCAAGTCTTGCAGGCACCTGCTCCTCCTAGGAAGGACGCCCCCACCACTCGGGGTAACTCGCCGGATCAAGCTTCACCCGTCCTGGCGCCCAAGGTACGTGTTCTGGTGCAAGTGTTACTTTGTCAATTTAACACTCGGTCTAGGAGGTCGCGCCCGAGACCAACGGCATTGTCTCCAGCCCACCTGTTGAGTCTATCAACAAGCTCCCTCTTTCTTTCGCCGCCGCCGCCACTGCCGTCCCCGAGACGATCAAGGAGGTATCCGTCTCCGCCTAAAAAGGACGCTGGTCCTCGGCTCGTGTTTTACGTTGTGGTCCTTCCCTTGTCGATCTCGCGCATATGTTGTCCCGTGTCTCACCGGGCTCTGGTGTATTCTGTATTCTCTCTGGCTATCCTGTTTGCTGCTCCTAGCGTTGAGGACCTGGCGCTACAGCTGTCACTATCACGTCCATCTCCGGACCCACCACTCCGCCCATCTGCATACACAGTTATCTACTACCATCCATCTATTCTGCACTGTTTTCCCACCTCATATTTAGATGCCCCCACCCCACACCGCTTGTTTATCGTTTCGTTCTTCATGTTGTCACACGCACAAAAGCACACTCATTCTCCGACGATTCACTATCGTAGCATCGCTCTATGTCGTAGCTATACTTCCCGTCAAGTACCGTACACCCATGGCCGCCACCGTCCCCCGCCGACCGCGCTGCTGCTAATTGATACACACAAGCGTTTTTGCTATCGAGCTTCTTCTCCGTCGGACGACCCATCGGATGACCCACACATTTGGAGCCTTTTTCTGCCTGAACCCCCTCACCCCCTCATGAGCTCCACGCGCTCAGGTTGCGCATCTCCACTCCGCTCTGCGCGGTGACCTCCCCGATCCTATACACGTCCTTCTCGCCCGCCTTCTGCAGCACCTCGACAGCGCGCTCCACCAGCTCCGGCGCGACCACGAGGACCATGCCGACGCCGTTGTTGAACGTGCGCGTCATCTCGAGCGGCGCGACGCCGCCGCGCGCCATCAGGAAGCGGAAGACGGGGGGCAGCTCCCACGCCGATGCATCGATATAGCACCCGAGGCCCGCGGGCAGCACGCGCGGGATGTTCTCGACGAAGCCGCCGCCGGTGATGTGCGACATGCCCTTGAGCAGCCCCGCCTGCGCCGCGGGGAGCACGCCCTTGACATACACGCGCGTCGGCGTGAGGAGCGCGTGCCCGAGCGTCGTGGTCGCGTCCCACGGGCAGGCGTCGGAGTAGGAGAGCCCAGAGAGCTGGACGACCTTGCGCACGAGCGAAAAGCCGTTCGAGTGCACGCCGGAGGAGGGGAGGCCGAGGAGGACGTCGCCGGGGGCGATCGTGGGCTGGGGGAGGATGAGGCTGCGCTCGACGGCGCCCACCGCGAAGCCGGCGAGGTCGTAGTCATCTGACGGCGCGGAAAGAAGCTCAGTTCAGCGGTCAGACACGGAATGCCAGACGCGGGTAAGAAAGAATGGGAGAAGAGGAAAGAAGCTCACCGCCGTGGTACATGCTGGGCATCTCAGCGGTCTCGCCGCCGATGAGGGCACACCCGGCCTGCACGCAGCCGTCCGCGATGCCCTTCACGACGCGCGCGGCGATGTCAACGTCGAGCTTGCTGCACGCGAAGTAGTCGAGGAAGTACAGCGGCTCCGCGCCCTGCACGAGCAGGTCGTTCACAGACATCGCCACCAAATCGATGCCTGCGATTCAGATTGTGTGAACATTATTGTATCCGTACCCCGGGGCGGATCGGGGTGGCGTGAGCGTGGACGTACCGACAAAGTCATGCAGTTTGACGTCCATGGCCACGCGCAGCTTGGTGCCAACGCCGTCGGTCCCGCTGACCAGCACGGGATCCCGGTACCCTGTGGCCTTGAGGTCGAAAACGCCGCCAAAGCCGCCGATCTCGGCGTCTGCGCCTGTTCTGCGTGTTGCGCGAACATAGGGTTTGATGGCCTCGACGAGGGCGTTCCCAGCATCCACCGAGACTCCGGCCTGGGCGTAAGTGAGCCCACCAGAAGACGCGGGTGTCGCTGACAAAGCCCTACAAAGAAAGACGTATTTGGTGAGTAGATTGGGACAAAGCAACACTCGTAGAACGCACCTGTGCGCGATATCTCTCCGGAAGACCTTGCCCTCGAAATCGATCTTCTCGACGCCAGCATACGCAGCATCAAGGGCGCCTTGGAGTGTAAGCGCGTAGGCCGAGACCACCAACACACGACCGCCCGAGCTCACGATCTTTCCGTTAACAGCGGATGTTCCGGCGTGGAATGGGACCACATCTGTATTGGCCTGTCAGAATGGCGGAAATCCCGCAGTAGATTGACGCGTACCAGTGGGCATTTGCCCGATAGTGATTTCCTTGCCCTTGGCATAATTTCCCGGGTATCCTTGGGAAGCGAGCACGACAGAGACGCCAAACCCTGGTCGCGACTTCACTTCCACAGAGTCTAGGCGGTGCTCGGCGCAGGCCTGAAGAAGAAGGGTCGGATTTTACGGACAATCGAGCGAAGAGAGATGGTCGTACAAGGAGAATGGATGCTAGATCTGTTTCTGGGTCGAGTAACAAAACCAAAGCTTCCGTCTCGGGGTCACCGAACCGGACGTTGTACTCGAGAACCTTGGGTCCGTTTTCCGTGATCATGAGACCGGTGAACAGCATGCCAACGAAGGGGAAACCTGTGTGCATGTTCGTTGGTTTGTTCAAGGCTCTTTAATATAGTAATAAAAATACTTACCCTCCTTCCTCATACCGTCGATCGTGGGTTGAAGAGACTCCTTAGTGATGCGGTCCAGAATATCGGGAGTAGCGACAGGAGCGGGCGCATATGCGCCCACACCACCGGTGTTGGGACCGGTATCGCCCTCGCCAATACGCTTGTGGTCTTGCGCAGCGGGCAAGGCGGTGACGGTGTAGCCGTCGGAAAAGGCGAGTACGGACACTTCAGGTCCGGTCAAGAGCTCCTCAACAACAACTTCTTGACCTGAGAAAAATATATTCTTAGGATAGGTAGTATACACGGATTGTAAGGTCGCAGACCTGCGGCCCCGAAGACGCTGTCGACCATGATCTCCTTGAGGCCTGCGATCGCCTCGTCCACACCTTCGGGCAGAAGCACACCCTTGCCGGCGGCGAGACCGCTAGCCTTGAGAACGACCTTGAAGCCGCAGGTCCGGACGTACTCGACAGCCTGGTCGAACTCCGAGGATGCGAAAACCTTGAACTTGGCAGTGGGAATTTGGTGGCGGTCCATGAACGCTTTCGAGAACGCCTTTGATCCCTCCATGCGGGCGGCGAGCGCGCTCGGACCGAAAACCGGGATGCCCACTTTGCGTCGTGTCAGAACTGGTTAGGTCACATGCGGAACACCATACCTTTGCGAAAGTATGTTTCGACGCCATCAACAAGAGGTTGCTCAGGCCCAGGGAGGACAAGCGATACCTAGCGGGCACAGCGGTTAGTAACATATCAACGCGCAGTGGGCATTTGGCGATGCGCACCTCGTGCTTGAGGGCAAAATCGACGAGGGCAGGGAAGTCCGAGGCGGACAAATCGACATTTGTAGTCTTGGCCTCGAGGGAGGTGCCTCCATTTCCGGGACAGACGAAAATTCTGTCGACGAGCGGAGACTGCGAGAGCTTCCACGCGAGAGCGTGCTCGCGACCGCCGCCGCCAACGACGAGGATCGTAAGCGCAGCCATCGAGGGAACGAGGAGGAGGGATAAAGGTGGATTGCAGTCAAGGGGCAACCAGGCCGGGTCTCAGTGACTCCAACCTCAAAAAGTGCGGAGACGGACTCCGGACACCAGGGAGGTACTACTACTACTATAGCCGAGATAAGATTACGGGAGGCCAACAGATACGAGCTTGCACTACTACACTTAACTTAGTAGCACACTCATCGTACTCACATTGCAACGGGTTTAGTGAGAATCGTATGATCCGCGCGAGTAATTATATAGTTCAATGTCAATGTTGTAGACGGTACGCGCAAGCAGCAGCGGCCTCGCTCGTGTGAGGGATGATCTCAGTCTCCGAGCTGTGTATGGCGGGCAGGCTGAGGGGTGGGTAGCGTGGCGTAGGTGCTGTACCGAGGTAATACACATTAGAAACAAAATTCAGAGGCATCCAGGACACAAGCGTCCAGTCGCGAGCCAAGCGCGATGGCCGCGCAGGGTATACAAGGCGAACGTGAACTCGCGATGCGCGCCATCGGCGACGCGCCACTCGGTGCGCAACGCGCGAGGGCTCCGCGCGGATCTCCAAGGGCGAGAGTTATCGTCACATTTTTGCCACTCGGAAACGCGCACGGCGTGCTACTATGTACCGAGCACAGTGGGCGTTGGATAGCCTCAGGCTGAGCCTCCGACGAGCAGCGACTCCGAGTCGGAAACTTCGTACGCTAGCACCTGACAGCACAATGCAGAATTCAATATGTGTTCTTTTATGATATTCAATATTAGACTCAGTGGGTGAAATGCATCTAAACGCGCTACTACTTACCGGTACCACTGACAATGAACTCGATAATGCCAGAGCGTCCTTCGAAGCGATCGCTCGCGATGCACTCAGCCACATCCATGTCGAGCAGTATGGCGCTTACTCGTATGAAGCGCCGAGTTAGCTCCCTTGACGCAGGCCGGTATAGCACTAAGCCCCCGTCTTTCGCTTCAAAAACACCACAGTTGAATAGAGAGACGTATTATGTGGGATATCCTAGGTTTATGAGTTCCAATACGAAGGAATGAGGAAGCAGTACAAGATCTAAATTTAAAGGATTTCAGTCGAAAAAGTCAGTTTAGGACCCCGGAGACCCAAATGCCACTGCTACTACATAGGTTGGAGTTAGCGCTCCCCTGCCTGGTTGCCCCTTGATTGCAGTGCAGCGCAAAGCAAAGCTTTGTTTAATTTTGCGGGCAGCGGGGGTCGAGGACCCCGGATGAGCGGCCCCCGGACAGGGTGGGAAAGACGCCGGGGGTGGTTGCGGCGATGGAGTGAGAGCAGAAGCGAGGGTTGTGGACGGACCTGAGGAACAGCTCGTGTCCGCTCTCTTTCGCCCGGAATCTCCTCGACGCTCGTTTCTTCCTCCTCTCTTTCCCCATGCCCCCCCTCCTCTGACCGCCCGCTGCTGCCCCTCTCTCCCTGCACCGCGCACGACGACCCACACGCTTTGCCACGACCAGGCAAGTCGCGCCATCATACTCCGTTGCCGGCCTCAACTAGCCGCTTACCATCCGCGCACACCCTCTGCATCCTCCAGTTTTCATCGGACCGCCTGTGCTCGCTTTGAAGAGTACTCTGAGTCGCCATGGCTCCCGAAGGTGCCCATGGGCGAACGAAGCAGAGGAGCAAAAGCTTTCTGGGCCGCAAGCACACCAAGAAGCACGACGATCCTCCTGCCAAGCAACGGTCCGCGACTGACCATGGCCAATACGATCCTCGTGGCGGCAGCCTCGACGTATACGAGAAGGAGCAGGAGAACGCGCGCCCACACTTCAATCCGTTCGCATTCTCGATTATACCGGACCCCTTGAACGAGTTGCCCACATGGTATCATCGCGAAGTCGAGTTTGCGACCGCCTCTGCTGTACAATTTCGCATCCGCTACCCGCTGCACAATCCTGTCGGGCCTCGCTGGTATCGTAACCACCATCTACTCGCGCCGACCAAAGATGGCAGGCCGCCATCCGTTTTCTCTCCATCCTTCCCGCCCATGGCATCAGCGCCCGAGCGCGGGCAAGACCCTGCGCGTATGGCTGGCCCGAGTAGGACGCCCTCGGGATCGCCCCTCCCCACGCCGACCTCATCGCAGATCCGCATCCAGGAGCCTCCGAAGCCGCGGTCTCGGAAAGTCTCAACGGGCACTCATGACGGTGTGGACATGTTGGATGTCACGGACCCATGGGGTACGAATTGGCATCACGAGTCGCCTTATGATATCCAATCTGACAACCGAAGAGCAGAACCACCTCAGGTATGTCGTTGAACCATTGCGCAAGCAGCGGAATATTCAGGCGTCTTTCAGACTCCTATGAGCTCACGCGCGAGGCGGCAGAGCATGACGAATGGGATTCGCCACAAGACAGTGACGCCCTCGCCACTCTCCCAGTCTACATCTGCAGTCCACCTCCATGCCATAGACCCTGCGCAGATACAGTTGCCACGCAAACTTAGCAAGCGGCGGAAACCGTTCACCGGCATATTCGGAGGAAACGAAGATGGTAAGTGTTGTAAACGGACCGCGACTAGCCGTTTCTGACCGTCTGCTATCGGTAGAAGGGACTGTTCAAGGAAAGCTGCTACGCCGCCAGTCTGCAATGGCACCTTCCATGACATCTCTGCCCTCTCTTCAACCGTCCACGCAAAAGGTGAAGAGGGGAAGCGTCCTCGGTCGTCTGGTCAAGCGTTTCAGTGTCATGCGAAAACCCGACAAGGCTACGAACGCCTTGGGTACAGAGTGGCAACACTTCGCGAGTGCTGATAACAGTCGACTACCGACTCCTATCAGCCCTCTTCCTCCAGATGGTGACCATCGCGCGTCGTCGCGGATGTCGAAGTCCCCGGACCCTGTCAGGCGTGTACCCGCGCCCTCTATAGACGCAAACCCCGAGCCGCAGGGCTCTATCCGTGCACCCAGTCGTCGATCATCGGGGTCCTCTGTACACGAGTTTATGACGTCTGGGAGACTCACGATAGCTAATCCGGATGAGCCGTGGGGCTCCGGCGGTAACACGCCATTAGAAGAGGACCATGGCCATCCGCCCACGATCCAGGAGGAAGCCACGCCCAGGCCTATGTCAAGGGAGAATCTACCCCTTCCGGAAATCCCGAGGACGGATTCCCCGGCACCGCTAGAGGAGAGTGTCAGGCTTTCACGTCCGTATTCGACACAGCTCGTGGATAATGGCCCGGTTTTCCGCGACTCGCTCCCTCCCATGTCCTCCCCTCCCCTTCCTGAGTTGCCTCTCCCTACACCCGCAACTGTCCTACAGAGCTTGCCCGAACCGTCTCCGGCTGAGAGTTCACCTGCACCATCTACTGTTGTACCTCCGTCACCTTCTCCCACCCCGGCACAAATTCAGAAGCCTCCACATGAAGCCGTCCAGCCTGCACCCCCGATGATACCTATGCCATCTGTGGAAGACATTGCCTTGGCTCGGGCGTCGATGTTCGTCAACCCACCAACACCCTACACTACGCCCCTCGTCATCCCGACCGCTGTTGTGGAGGCTCCCGAGCCCAGTCCTAGCAAGCGCGTCGATCGCTCCCCCACGAAGTCGAAGGACACGAAGGATGGAACAGTGCGCTCGAAAGCCTCGATCGGATCGCAGAGCCGTCAGACGGAGACCTTCAAGCTCATCCGCAGTCCTTCTGGTAACATCAAGCAGGCTGGGGAGGTCATCATGGGCATGGGCGAGCAGTGGGAGGTTGTGGGTTCCCCCGGTGAGCCCTCCAGTTCGACGAAGAAGTCGAAGTCGAAAGACAGGGAACGTTCGAAGTCCTCTGAGCCCGAGCCTACTCGCCGTCGCGAGAGCAAGCGACGAGACACCATCACAGAGGAGCCCGAGACCCGCCACAAGAGACATCCCTCGAACAGCGGTCGCGAGAAGGCCCCCTCTCCCGACTACTCGCGGTCCACGCAGACCCCGATCATTCCGGAGCGCGTCACGTCGACGAAGACTGCGAGGCGCAGTTCTACCCTGAAGAAGCCTCGCAATGACGAGAGCAAGGTTGCCAAGTCCTCCAGTGCCCCGTCTCCCGTTGCCCCGTCTCCGGCGCCGGCGCCCCACGGTCATGAGCGTCAGGGATCTGCCCAGACCTCGACGCGACCCAACTCCGAGTTGCACTCTTCCGCGGACTACTCCTCCATGAAGGCCAAAGATGCCTGGGAGATGGAGCGGCTCTGGAAGGCGCGGAGCATGGCGTATGGTCCAGACGGTATGCCCGTAGTCTCTACGCCTGCTACCATTGGCAGTGACTCTCGCCCGTCGACGTTCATTAGCACCGAACTCCAGCGGGTGAGCTCGATCCCGAGCGTCACCGCCGTTGCAGAGATGCAGCGCGCGTCGAGTTCCCCACCCGCGCCCGCGGCTCAGATGCACGGCTCCAGCCACACCTACGTTGTCGTCCAGACACCGTACCAGGGCGCGCAGAGCCAGGCGGCGTCCTACACTCAGTTCGCCTCCGCGTCGACACCCATCCTATACCCTCCCGGCTCTCCTCAGTCGCACCCACAAGGAAGCCCTACACATCAGTACTACAAACAATCCTCATCGAGCTCGCCCCCTCCCCCTCTGCGCAACTCCCTCTCACATAACCCCCTCCCGGAACCCCCACGCCTCTCCTCTTATCAGCCCGCGCCACTGCCGCCGTCGCTGGCCGGTTCGTGGACGGGCACTTCCCCGTGACAGGACCGCGGTACATTGACTCAGACTGCCGACTGACTGACTGGCTCGACAAGTCCGGGGACGCTCTTGTTACTGACCTGCAATTGGAAGCCCGACGCACACTGCTGATACCACCCACACGCCCGCATTTACATGATCTCTACTCACAGACATTCCCAGTGCACATTGCCTATCTAGATTCACCATCTCTACTGCTGCATCTACACCTGTCGCTCTCCTTTCTACGGATCCCCCGTTACCCGCGCCGCTTTTGTTGGTTCTGCTTTTTTGATTAACGGGCATTTGCGGCTTTCCCCTACTTCCGCTTACGCGTTTGCATCCCGTCCCTCACTTCACCGCACACCCCTCTGCTTTAATCTTATAAGGACTATTGCTGTCGTTTGTACCACCGCGCGATGATGTTGGCATTCCATATTCAATCCTAATTCCGGCTACCTTGGAGCTTTCCCGTGGCCCATGCCCAACCCATCTCTAAACGTTCTCGAGTGCCTGTTGGTGTGCAATGCGTTGAAATTCCATTCCAAAGCGACTGCGTACGTAGATTACAGCACAAGGCGGAGCAGGAGAAACTAAAGAGGTATGATGCGTGCAGGTATATAATACATATGCGGGAGAGCCCATACAGACCGCGCCCTCCAGGGCGAAACCACAGCAAACATATGCACAGATAGTATGTCACACAGCCTATTATGGACATAGAAAATGGCAGCAGCACGGAGGCCGGCGCGGGCTACTGCTTGTACTCGTTCGGGTCGATCGGGAACTTGGGCTTCGGGTAGTCGTCCCACTGGTGGTCCGCGTCGAGGAAGCGGCGGAGGCGCGCGACCTGCGAGGAGAGGAACATCACGATGATCTGCATCTCGATGTCGAGGTTCAGCTTGAGGATGTCCTCGCATGTCTTGAGCGCCTGCGTGCGCGTCGACACGAACATGTTCCCGTCGAAGCCGAGGTGCTTCAACGCGTCGATCAGCTCGCTGAACTCGGAGCACCACGCGAGCACGCCGAGCTGCAGGGGCACGGGCAGGTTAGCGTGCGTGCGGGGGTAGGTGTGGGGGAGGTATGCGCACCTGGCCGAACTGCTTGAAGCGGGCGTAGAGCACGTTTGGTGCGCTCTTTAGTGCGTAGTCGAACGCCTCGTTCTGCTCGATCACGCCTGGTTGCGGAACGTAGTTGTCCATCGTCGCCTGGGGCTGGGGCGGGGGCTTCGATACAGGTCAGCCCGGTCGCATGCTTCAATTATGCACATCCTAGCTTACCTCAGGACGTGGCGGAGGGTCTTTGAACCACTCGATGCCCGAGTAGTCGACCTCACCTCCCCAGTCGACGGTTTCCGCTTGCTTACTTGTGAGATCCATGTCTGGGTCGATGGTAGAGTTGCGGAGGATCTTCTTGACGAAGTTTAGGAGATACGCAGGCGGGCGGAAGTTGACAGCCTCCGAGTATTCGTGTGCGTTGGGGGCGGGAGTGAAGATAGCGTAGGGGGAGTCCTTTGGTGCTACCCGCGGGGATGGTGTTGGGCTAGGAAGGGGGAAAGAGAAGAGGGAGGTGTCTGCATTGTTGGAACGGTCAGTAGACGTAGATGTTATATATAAAAGTGACGCACCAAGGGCAAGGGGCGTAAGAGGAGATGGGGGTAGGCTGGAGGTCTCCGGAGGAAGGCAGAAGACGTTCAGGGAAGTGTTCTTCGGCACAGATCAGACACAAGCCGCTGTACAAACAGACTGCACGACGTACCGTGATAACGTGCCCGTTATGCTCTTCGCTGAATGTCACCGAATGTCGGCTCTGGCGGTTGTCTGCTACCGAGCGACGGTAGATCACAGAGAGCCGGTTGACTGGGCTGGACGGTGCGAGGAACGAGGTTCTTTGAGAAGGGTTGTAGAGGGTTACAGATGAGCACGTCGATCTCGGCGTCTGTGGCGCTGTCGTGAATTCGAATTCGATCTGTGACGATATGGATGAGCGATAGGCAGCGACAGGCACCCCATCATTGCGTACCTCGGGCTCGCGGAGGTAATAACTGTCCGGCCTCAAAGAACGGGGGACGATATATAGTGGCGGAGAGGGCGGGGGAGGTATCGGGAGCGGAAGAGGGCTGCTGCTAGCTGTGGGCTCAACGCCTTCAACGTTGCGAGAGAGCCAAGCAGGAGATGGTGCCGGGCTCCAGAAACGAGAGATGCGATCGACTGCAGATGCAGGCGCAGAGGCGGTCAAAGACTGAGGGTCTACAAACAGGCAGCGAGGGAGCTGAAGGCTAGCTGTTCGCAAGCGTGGGCTCGATTCGTGGACCTCGATGCGAGGAAGAGGGGGTGTGACGGGTGTCTCGGCCTCGGCTGCAGAGTCGGGCTGAGTGGCAGTCTGAGTGAAGGATGTGGCGGAAGGCGTAGAGGTGTTCTCTTCGACGATAAAGGAGAAATCAAGTTCGTCGAAGACAAGCTCAGGGAGTTGGAGGGCCTCCGCTGCGGTAGGGGGGCTAGGGAGATGGAGGGATGCACCAGAACTTTCGGCAGGGAGGGCGTCGCACACCTGGGGCGCGTGTCGGCGAGCGCTAAATAGCGAAGACCTACTTAAAGTTCGGAGGCGCCGGAGGGACGAGGAGAAGGACTTGGCTTTCGGAGAGGGGGGTGTCGCCGCCGGAACAAGCGCAAGGCTATCGGACTCGACTGTAGCTTCGTCTTCGAAGTGGGCAGTCAGGGAAGCCTCCTTGTCGTTTGGAGACGCGGGCTTCCGTGCAGGGTCGGGTCCGAGGAAGAGTAGCGGCGAGGTGTGCGCTGGTGGCGTTTCCGGAGAGGTAGATGCCCTGCTGGAAGTAGACGAGGAGGAGGAAGAGGGCTTCGAGAGTTCAAAAGAGGGTGTTTGTTCTCGTGCGGGATCTTCAACGAGTGTCCGGACGTGCTTTGCCCGGGTGCGCGTGAGTGCGTCGCGTGGTCGCTTGAGGGAAGCTCGGGATAGCTTTCGGAGGCGAGAGATGGACGAGCGGGAGCGCGATAGAAGCGTGTGGTTGTATGCTCGCTGGTAGTCTGCACCGATCGAGTGTCAGCTCGCGCACAGAGGCAGGGTATTGTCCGAACTCACCGAAGACGGGCGCGAAGTGCGCAGGATCGGCAGGGCAGAGCGATAGGCGGAGCTCGTCGTACGATATCTCCTCGAAGTCGTCTTCCTCGATGTGCTCCGGCAGGGATGCGTAGTCTTCGAACGCGGCGCCGAGTGTCTTCCCGGACGCGAGAGCCTGTTCCGAGAGAAGAGGGTGGTGAGTGCCGGCGAGCGGGGAGGGCCCGGTCGAGGCACGCTGTGGGCCTTGGAGGCCGTTCGCGAGACTCGACTGGTAGCGGTTCGTGTAGGGATGCGTGGTGACTCACAAGTCCTCCAATCGTGGACCTGTGGGGGCAGGGCTCGTCCGTTCGCAGCAGTAGATGAGGACCGCGGCAGATGAAGTGAACGTGTAAACCTCCTGGCCTCGGCGAGCAGCACACGTCTTCCCGATAGTGACGAACGCTTGGAAGATACGAAACAGGCGGCCTGAGATCGCGAGCGAGCACGGAAAGCGCGAAGGAGAGCTCGACGCCCGGGAGAGCTGCCTCGAGGACGGAGGCGCCGCCGTACTTTCCGAGGGCACAAGCGCACGCTCTCATTCCGGCCTTCCTTCTACTCTCATCTCCCACACCTCATTCAATGCCAAAATTCATGGTTCAAACATAGAGTCTCATGCGAGACGAATTAGTATACCTAGGTTACTTCGATGGCCCAACATCCGAGTGATATCTCCTCCGAGTGATATTTCCTCTTCCGTTAAGACACCGATCCACTCACCCGCCCCCTCCCTCAAGGTGCCCAGGCCGCAGACGGATTTGCCACAGTCAGAACCCGGTGACACATTCTGATTAAGTCCGCCATGTTTTCGGTGGAGTCCGCCGCTGCGCCTATGGTCATGCAACCGGGGAAACATACCTTACACGGCGATCGCACACCTACATGACGGCGATCGCGCCTGGAAACACACTGCGACCTGGTCAGTAGACCCAAGCAGGCATGAGTAGACCCAGGCAGGCATGCCAACGTGCCGTACTGCGCCATGGTTGAGTACTGCCGGTGTCAATCCCGCAGGTAGGGTAATCCCGGGCGAACGATATTGAATGTTCACCTTCTTTCGTCCTACTTTAGGTATATCCAACGGAGATGGCAGGGTCCCAGAGCACCCTAGCATCCCCCGACGTGCTTCTTGTAGGGCACATTCTACACAGAAGGCTCATCCCCCACCAAAGGAGCCTATCCGTGGGCATTCCAGAGGCAATCGGGTCCTCGCCGTGTGATAGGGCAGACATGCAGTATGTGCGTGCCCGCGTACCCTCAATATCACAGGTGCACGCATACAGTCCTGGCGGCGACAAGATCTATGTCGCAGGACACGATCCGGCACATGTTCCGCGTTCTGGTGACTTGATCGACTGACAGAGTGACTTTGAAGTACACGAAGTCCAGCGACGCGCGAAGGCAATTATCCCAGAGTCTTTGAATTTGCATGGTTTGGGAGCTTTATTACTCTCTGTCACCTGGAACACAGAACACGAGAGAACTTGTTCCGGAGCACGTTCCGCGGAACGCAGCCCGCAGCCCGCATGGCGTTCTCCGCGCACGGCACCTGTGGTCGGCGCGCTGACCTGTCTGCTCCGGTTGGGTCGACCCAGGTGCGCCCCTGGCATGTTGTGGCGGGCCTGCTGATAGCCTCTTAAACGTTCGTGATGCAATGTGGACTGCTGTCTACTACTGTATATTCCGCTAGAGGCACAATAACTTACAAGTGACCGGTCAGGGGAACACATAACGATACACACCGGTGGGTTCACAACACGGGGATACGCTCGCACAGTCCAGGCACACCAAGGGAAGACCCGTAAGCGGGGCAGGTTCTCTCAAGTTCCGCTCAGTCTAGCAGCGGCCGTTCTTCGCCTCTCGTCTCCCGGGCACCGAGGTTCCTAATGGACACGAGAGCTCGCTGGACCGCACCGGTGAGCGACGCGATCGCCCTCCCGGCTCCCTGCTCGCGGTCCCCGACTTGGCCAGCCACAGCTCCCGCCATCCACGCTGTCCCCGCGATTGCCCACACCACAGCGAGCGCCGTAGATGTACCCCCCGCCGCAAAAATGGTGCGGCGTTGGTCAAATGGCCACGGCACGCTCACCGTCTGCGCCCACGAGCCAGGCCCGGTCTGCCGGAATGCGTGCATGCCGCGCCCCGCAAGCCCGCTCACCCCGCCCGCGCCGCCGTCGCACCAGAGCACCATGCTGCCAGTTTCCTCCGCACGCGCTTTGGCTTGCTCCCACATCGCGCGCCCGATGCTCGGGTGCCAGGTGCGCGCGGGCGCGAGGATGAGTGCGGGGCGCGCGGGGAGCCCGGCGAAGGAGGACGCAGTGGTGAAGTCGAGGCAGATGGACGCTGTGATGTCGATCGGGCGCGTGAAGTTAGGTGCTGGGGCCCATTCGGGCGCGGTCCAGAATTTTGGGTGGGGGAGGTGCATGGTGAAGAGCGAGGGCTGTTCGTTGGAAGGTGTGAGGGAGAATGATTCGGCAACTGCAAGGACGTCAGTTGTGAGACCCTCGTCACGTTCGAGATGAATGCACTCACTAGGCACCAGGTTTCGCTTGTAGTACTCATACACTACACCTTCCCATCCGAGAAGGACCAAGCCGTTGCGTCTCATACCAGCCTTCCAGACGCCGTCCGGAGAGTCGGAATGGACGACCTCCTCGAACCCGATGCCGTAGTAGGTCCCGTTCGCGATCTGTCGGCTGATCTTTGCAAACGTCTCCTCCCGCTCTCCCGCGGCGGTGAAGTGCACAGCACTCTCAGGCCAGAGGATGATCTTGGCCTGGGATTGCAGCGTCCTCGACTCCGCGACGTAGTCCTTCAGCGAAGGCGGACCAGTTGCGTGACCATTACGCTGTGGGTAAGGCATAGCGCACGCGACGCCGAAAGGCGTCACATCGGGCGCGGAAACCGGAGGCGGGAGGTCGGAGACCATGTATGACGGAACAGCGAGAGTCATGAGGACTGCGGCCATGACGAGCGTCCGGCGTGCCTTTGCAGAGATGGCCGATCGTGCTTTCGGAATGGGATGGACGAGGGGTACGTCGTCCACGAGGGAAACAACGTCCTCCGACCCGGGCTCTTGCTCTCCGCCCGGTCCCATCATCCATGCCCCCGCCACGTCCGCGATGACCACAGCCCAGGCGGCCACGACCCAGTTAATCGCAGCCTGGCCGCCCACCTGCCGCAGCCAGCCGTAGCCCCCGACGTTAACTACGGGGCTCCAGGTTGCTAGCTGGCCAATCGGACTACCGCGCTCGACTGCAGCCCATGTCGTGGCCCAAGTGGCAGGGAAGAGCGTCGCGCGCGCCCAGTGCGTTTGTGAAGCGCGTTCCGTGTAGTATCCGGCCGCGATCGCCCCCGCGGCAATGGTAGTTGACACAGTAGATAGGCCGGCTAGGACGATCAAGGAGGTGAAGGGCGTGGAGAGGGCGTGGAGAGACGCTGCAGCATGGACTATGCCTGTCGCGAGTGAGACGCAGATTACTTGGGCGACGGCTCCAGACCAGTTCCGCCGAGGGATGAGCGTTGCAGCCTGGAGCCGCAGGATAGCTAGGAGAAGGATCAGTGGAGGTAAGGATGGCGTTGGAGTTAGGGCGCCGAGGGCGAGAAGAGGGCCCAGGGTGAGGTACACTCGCGACGGGTGTCTGATAGGTATACTTGCGAGAGACATCTGACTGCACGATGGTCAGGAGTAGGAGTAGTTATTTCGGATGAGAAGAAGACCGTCTTTATAGACCCGACGCCGACGTCGCTTCTGCAGTCAACGTTGTGCTGCGGTAATCCTATTAGTATTACAGCACTGCGGTAGCGAAACTGATCAGTACTTTCCAGCGAAGCACGTAGCTTATAACCTGCGCAGAGGAATCAAACTTACCACACATACATCTCCCCGATGTGTCATGGACGACTCGGAGCGAGTTCAGGAGAAAGTGACGAGGTACGAACACGAAGGCCTGTGTTGCGCTGCGGACCCTAACCTCAGACACTGACCTTGTCCTCATCAGTGCGTCCCAAAGCTGCCTAGGGCCTACTATCACGGACCCAGAGTTCGAACGGCAAACGAGTACCCCTTGTTGCGTAACGAATAACTCCCCTCCCTCAAGCCCGATAATTCCCAAACTTGGCAGAACTACTCTTCATATGTATTCCTACCATCATACCGACTTTGAAAAAATCTGAGGATGTTGCAGACCAACCCGAGCCCGACCAGTGGGAGGGTACCAGAGTTCGAACGTTTTGATGCCGATGAGTAACGCTAAGTAACGCCGCCGAGCCATGCCGGATTGATTCCCCGCAGCAAGCGTGCACTACGCGAGGAGGCGCTCTCGGCCACCAAGATCGTCGGAGTTCAGAACGCTGCGTTAGCGGTGGCGCAGATGTCACGCTTTGAGTCTTACACCTTTTGCTACTCAACTTCCCGTTCCCCATAGATGCGTAGAACTTCGGGAAAATGGTGGAAGCATTTGTATATACATATAACGCTCCCAGAAGAAGTTCTGTGACAGACACTCATGGTACAGGGAAGAGCGCCCATGGGTGCATCGTGCAAAAGCCGAACTCGTCCACTTACTCGCTCAAGATCGGGACCTCCACCTGCTCTAAAAACTTCAACTCTTTTGCAGGTAGTGTATCCGACATAGAAGTATTGATGTGCGAGTTTGCAAGGTTATCGGTGGCTAGGGAGGGAGGGATCTTTCGGAACGTTCGAACTCTGGGTCCCGTTCGAACTCTAGGTCCGTGATAGTACTGGACGAACGTTCGTCTTAAATCAGCGGCACAAATCGAGAGCGACTATCATGTCCATGGACACTTCATGGAACCCCAGAAGATGTTGTATCTTCATGGAAGTCGTACACAGGATCGCCTTCGGTCACCGTCGTCGATAGGCACGTCGAGACAGTGTTCTTGGGTGAAGGCAGGCGTGTTGTATACAAGCTTCAAACTGCAATCCTTCCTATTGTCGCGTAGCGGTAGTTGACTTCTCAATCATACACCTCGTATATGTTACATTCCGACCGTAGATCTCGAGTGGAGGCACATCGACGCGAAGCGCTTAGCACTTGCACTCGCCGGGCTTGCACGCGCAGCTACATTGCAGACACGCATCAGCACATAGCCGGAGCGGTACTGTAGGGAAATACTCACGTCGCGCCACAGTTGCAGGAGCTAGAGCCGCAGTTCTTGTTCTTGGGCGGCTCGGAGCTCTTGGGGCCGCACTCGCAGTTGGGCCAGGCGCAGTCAGAGCTGCTGGACTGGGTGGAGCACTTGACGTCGGCGGGCTAAGAGGGACGGTGAGCACGGATGAACGGATTGCAGGGCGAAATGGGGGGAAAGCTAACCATGATGATAGTTGGATGTAGGTTCAGTTTCTGACCGTGGGTCAGTCTCCCATCGGACACTGCTCTTTATATACCCGTCCACGGTCCGCCTGGAATCGAGATCCACCATCTGATAAAAATGGGGCAGCGTTCCTAATTCCTCTCTGCGCTCGGCATGGGGCCGCTGCGCACAGCGGGCGGTGAAAGACTTCAAATCTTCGTCGTTTGATACGACAAGAGCCCATCTAGAGCTGCCGATAGAGACCAGGCGCGTCGATAAGCCATCTTGGTCGAACCATGGGGCTCTTCGTCCTGAGTTCTCCTAAACGGGTATCGTCGGGACGGCGGCCCACAGTGACACCTGGAAGGTAGCGGTGCTTCGAGAGTGCCTGTATCCGTTCCGGTCTCTCCCCGCGCCGCCGCAGAGTTGGCGGCGTTGACGATCGAAGGTATACAAGAAGTTGTCAGTTTACTCAGTTCGGTACCATGCAACCTGCACGCCTGAATATCTGAGTGTCGACACGAGATGCATAGAGAGAGTATAAACATATCATAGCGAGAGTGCTCTCTAAAAGTTTGTTTGCGATGGTCGCAGTCAGGAGATCAGAGAGTTCGCCGAGCGCTAACTCATGCTTCTCCGCATATCAAAAGTTCTCACGCATACACATCGGGACCACATAGACGCCGAAGACATTCTTACTGCTCTCACTGCCAGTGCACACACCTGACCGAGTCCTCTTCGTCCTCCGCCCTCCCCCCGGCCGCCCTCCGTCTCCAAAACACTTCGCATGGCGACCAAGCGCATCGCCAGCCAAGTGCACAAGCAGGCCTCGCGCCTCATCCGCGAGGGCTACATCCAGCGCGAGCCCGCCTGGTACCGCGCCGTGCTCGACAACCCGCCGCTCCCGCTGCCCGCGCGCGAGCCGCCGTCGCGCACGCACTTCGACACGCCCGACGCCATCGCGCTCACGCGCCCCGCGCACGCCGCGACGATCAGCCCGCTGCCGGTGCAGTACGTCGAGGACCAGGTCCGCAAGCAGTTCTTCCGCGACCACCCGTTCGAGGCGTTCCGCGAGAAGTCGCTCGTCGAGAATGAGAAGGTCGAGAGCGAGCACTCTGTAAGGGGGAAGGAGTGGAAGAGGTTGAAGCAGAGGGGGCGGAATCCGTCGCCGGAGGAGTGCGTATATGCTGTCCTGTGTGTCCGGTGTGACAGTGTGCTGACTTTTGGAGCAGTGCTATCCGCTATGCGGTGAACCTCTATGAACACCAAAATGTGAACCTGTCCGACGCGTATGCGTCCGCCGTCGCCCAGTTCCGGTCACTACGCTCCGAAGTCACCATCGCCCGCCAGGTCGCGCTCGCCGAGGCTGAGGCGCTCGGCGTAGAATTCGGGCCCTCGCAGACGGAGATTACGTTCCGGAAGGAGAGCAAGGCGTTCGAGACCTTCCAGGACACCACCGAGCAGACACGTACCGCGGAGACGGAGCGCAAGCGCTGGAAGGCCGTTGTCGAGCGCGAGGGCCGGCCAGACCACTGGACGAAGGGACAGGAGTACACGCGGTTGTGGAAAGAGGGTGTCCGGCCAGTATATGCGCCGGTCTTTTCCGAGGCTGAGGCTGCCCCGAAGCCTGAGTTGACACCAGAGCAGATCGCAGCACGGCTTTCCGCCCAGGCGGATTTCCTGGCTGTAACCGGTAAGGCATAGGGCAGGGGCTCGGCGCACTCTCCTAGTCTCGGTTGCTTGATACTTTACATATGGAATAATTTGACGTTACCTGTCGCACACCTCATTCGACAGTACGGCCCACGAAAGTGAAAAGCGAGAGAAAACAGTCCGCGATGAGTATGCCTATATACTATGCTGCTAACTACTATGCTGCCTTGATGGCTCTCGACTGTGCCGCCTGCGCGGCGTTCACGCCCATCCAGGTCTTCTCGACCAACCCAAGCAGCCGCTGCATGTCCGAACTCCAGTCGTTCATCACGTCCTCCGCACTTCGGCTGTTACGGAAGTTGACGATACCTGTTGGTCGGTCGATGCGCGCCCACACGGTCGCAGAGACTACGAGTCGGCAAAGGATCTCCTCGGTTTGTTGCTGCGTCAGATCGAGGAGAGAGGTGAGGCGGGCGAGGGTGATGCGAGTGTAGTACTGCGCTACGATGCGGATGTTCTGTGGGAACGTAAGGTCAGTTGTCATGAATCTACCATGATTGAACTTACGTGTTCGATGACCCTGGTGTGGAGGTCTTCCCAGAGCTTCTCCGAAGTGAAGACCTGAGTCTTGCGCAGATGAGGTCCGTAGATGGCTTCAATGCCTGGCCATCTCATAAGCTCGGGAGTCGTGAAACATTTCACAAGTGCGCTGAGAAGGATGTTCATGAGGCCTCGGTGAGGCTGACCGGAGGAGATTAAACTCACTAATGTAGTTCAAGCTTAGGCAGAGCAGGATCGGCGAATAGTCGATGAAGCATGTCAGACTGCTCGTTGTCGTGAGGCGCCAGGACAACGTAGTAGACGATGTGTTCTAGCGCCTGTACGAGACGTCAGCACAGCGGAACTACGTCGAGATGACTTTCACGTACCTCGCGTCCGCGGCCATTCACGTCCTCCTTGATCGAGGGGGTCTCCCAGACCTTGTGGTAGTACTTCGCCGCATCGAGGTATGTGCTGCCATACAACGCATATTGGATCATCATGTCGTAGTACTTGAGTTTCAAGTCCTGATGCAGCCCCAGTGTCAGCCCAAGTCAATAGTACGTAGCGAGCACTCCTACCTCGTTCGCCTTGTCCTTCAAAAACTCCTCGTTGACCTTGCGACCTCCCACCCTCACTTTGACCCACTCAGACTCGCCGCCGCCGATCGAGTCCTTGCCCTCCTTCCCAATGTCGCTGTCCTTCAGGCGCGCAAGCGCGATCAGTAAGCGCATCTGCTCCAGGAGGAACTCGGTCTTTTCTCGCCGGTCCATCGAGGAGTACGTCTCGACCTGGAGGTCGCTGAGGAGATCAGAGGCAAGTTGCAAGGTTTCCTTGCGGGAGGCGGGGGTAGTGGCAGCGGCGGCGATGGTTTCATGGTGGTGTGCAAGGAGGAGAGTTACACGAGCCCGTGGCGTTTCGAGGAAGATCTACATAAGCTGGTCAGCGGAATGGTTGGGGGAGTGTTATTTGAATGCACGCACCTTTCCCTCGGTGACAGTCCGCAGCGTCTCAATGAGCTCCAACCACGTCTCGGTGCCCTGTGTCTTGCGGATGTCTTCGAGCCACTCATACGCCTGCTCTACGATAGCCTGGATGGCCGCCTTCAGCTGGCCATGCTTCTTGCTTAGCGAGCTGATGTTGCTGTTGAGGAGCTTGAAATTCCGGGCCTTGTAGCAGAGTTCAGAGGCCTCCTTGACCAGTCTCGTAGTAGACTTAAGGTCAGATGCCTGCGTGAACGCGTATTAGCAACGCATTAGCCTCTATAAGAGTAGTACGACTCACATTGCGAGTCTGCTTCTCAAGGACGTAGATCTTGTCGAGTGCCTCCTGCAGCTTCTTCGACTGTACGCGCACGCCCAATTAGCACAATGTCCTAAGCAGCCGCAGAGCACGAGCACGCACTGCCGCAAGTGTTGTGGTCTCCGAAATCAGCGCATCGACCTCCTTCGTGAAGTCCTTCTCTTGCTTTTTGGGATCAGCCATGTTGTACGTGTTGCAGGTGGATGAGGGGGAGTGCAAGGAGGAGGTCGCGGTTCTTACGGTAGACTGACGCGTCGCGTTCAGGCTTTCGCTTCCCCTCCTGCCATATCCGGTAGCGCCCCCACATTCGGTCACGTGGAGTGTGGGCGCTCGCTCAGGCATGGAGGCGCCGAACTGAAAGTGGATCGTAGGTACGTCCAGCGTAGGCCTCGGGTCAGTCTTCCACTCATCCGACTCGCGCGCATCGGATGCCAGGTGAGGTTCAGGAGGAGAAGAAATAATGATATTCGCATCGTCAGAACCCTACACGCGTGCCAGCACATCGTCCGTATGTAAGCATAGAGCGGAGCAGCATAGTCGAAGAATTATTGACAAACAGGGCTGATGGCGTCTGTTGCCGTGGGTGCCGTGCCGTTCGTGTAGGCGGGCTCGGAGTCGGCGATCGCGCGCTTGTCCTGTCCGTTGGGGGCATACTTGAGTTCATAGTCGGAGGCGGGCATATGGTTGTGGGTCAGCCGTGAG
The DNA here is from genome assembly GCF_000271585.1 of Trametes versicolor FP-101664 SS1. Lineage (NCBI taxonomy): Eukaryota > Fungi > Basidiomycota > Agaricomycetes > Polyporales > Polyporaceae > Trametes > Trametes versicolor. Next base: position 1,667,384 of record NW_007360321.1, on the reverse strand, counting down.
AGGCTGAACGGCATAGAGGGCATAAAGGAGAACATGAAGCGGATGGGCGCGGTGTAGAAGCGCACAACGCGGTAGGTGATGTCGGCGACGCCGTGTGCCACGGAGGGGATAAACGTGGAAATGGCGGGCATGGTGTTTTCGGGGCGGCTGCCCTCGTCCGAGCTCTCGGATGCGGTGTCGGAGAGCGCAATGGACATGGGCTCCGTGCCCTTTTCTTCGGTCTCAGGGACGGCGTCGATGCTCTGCTCGCAGAACTCGGGGACCGCCATGACCTCGACCTCGACGAAGACGGGCGTGGCATCGATGGAGACCTCCGCCGTCTCCGGCTCGATCTGCACGCCAAAGTCGACGAGCTCCAGCTCCGCCTGCACGGCGAACTCGGCGACCTCAGGAACTGCAGACACGCCCACCTCAGAGGTAGACACGGTCGCGTCGACGCTCTTGTCCGCCTTCGGGGGCGGCACGTACGGCGCAGGCGGCGGCTGGAGCTTGCGCTCCGCCAGACGGATGTGCTGGATGTGCGGCAGGAACTCCGCGACACGCTGCCACGCAACAGCATTCGCCTCCACGATCCCTGCGCGGTTCTTCTCGTTGAAGTACTTGAGCGTGTCCAAGTACGGCGCAATGTGGCTCAGAAGCACCGCACTCTGCAGCGGGTTACGCACCCACGAGTGCCCGACGTGGAGGCGCAGCAGCGAGCGCGAGCACACCGTGCGCGTCCCGTACACCTCGTCACTCTCCAGCTCGGCGGCGTGCACGACGACCCCGAGTGTATGAAGCCGTCGGCAGTCGCGCGTGAGCGGCACGATGTTCTCGAGCGTGAGTGGCGGCGGGGGGCCAGTCGGCGGGAAGCGTGCGGCGGGGCACAGCCGGAGGATTTCGATGTTGGGGCAGATGCGCGCAATGTGCGCGATGTCGCGCTCCCTGAAGATGACCGACTCCGGGAGATCGATCTCGAGACGCCAGAGGCGGGGCAGGCGCGAAAGGTAAGAGAGCGGTAGCTCGCGCATGGGCACGTCGCCGCCGCGGGACGTTGCACGTACGAGTTCGCCGAACCGCGAGGCACTCGTTGCGTTGATGCGCAGCGACTGCAGGGTGTCCGAGAACTGCTCGCAGATGATCGTGCAGACCTCGTGCCAGTCGAGCGCCGGGGGCGGATCCTCCATGACGAGGTCGAGCTGCACGAGCGGGCTTGTAAGGTGCTTGAGGAACGTGGCCAGGTTGGCAGCATCGCCCGTGAGCGTGAGGTTGCTCAGCTTCGCGAACGCACCACGGCGTGGCCCGTCGCGCGTGAGGCGCACCGCCGCCTTGCGTGCCTCGGTGAAGTCGACCTCGTCCCCGGAGAACACGCCGCTGTCGCTGTTGGAGCCGCCGACAGAGCTCGGCGTCGAGTACCCCGAGCCGGGGCTGATGTCCTCGAAGAAGCCCTCGACGGCGGTCGTCGTGCGCGCGGACAGGTCGACCGCGAACGTCTTGAGCTCCGGCAGCGTAGAAGCCCACTTGCCGATCTTCGGCGCGAGTGCGCCGGGCGCAGTGAGCGCGACCTTCTCGAGCGCCGCGTTCTGTGCAAACGTCTCCGTGAAGTCGTCCGGCAGGTTGGTGTGCAGCGTGAACGAGAAGGCGGACAGCCCACGGTGACCCGCGATCTCCTCGAGGAGCTCGTTCAGTTTCGCGCTGCGCGTGCCCACCTCGAGGGTGACACCCTGCACGCGCGGACCGAGGAACATCCGGCAGCGCTCGAGGCTGGCCACAGACTCGGCCTTCCACGTGAGCGTGGTGAGGTTTGGCAGGATGTGCGCGACGGGCTTGTTCTCGTCGAGCAGGGGCAAGATCGAGGGGTGGATGTTCCCTGAGCTCTCGACGTACGAGACGCTGCGCACGCGCTCGCCGTACGCGAGCACGCGGGCCCAGTCCTGCCTCTCGGGCGCCTTCGTCTGTGCGCCGTACGCGGGAACGAGCGGAGGGGTAGGGGCGGAGGTAAGCAAAGGCACCTCCGGACCCGACAGAGACAGAAAGCGTACCAGACCCAGGCCCGGCCGGCGGGCGCGTCTGAGGATCGTGCTCGGGAAGAGCCCGAGCAGCGGCGTGAGCGAGTCGAGGTCCCGCCAGAGGACGTTCAGCGCTGGTTCCTTGAACGCCTTGCAGGTGCGTGCGAGACGCGACACAGAGCGGCGTCCGCCGGGCGTGTCAAGAATCGCCTCGAGCAGCAGCTGCGTGGCATCGGCGTCGCGAAGAATGGCGGGGAACATCTTCTGCTGGTATACGGCGTACGGCGTGTAAGGGTCGACGCGAATAGAGGCGGTGGACTTGCGAGAGCGAAGGCTGGCAAGACGAGGTCGCGGAATCGCAGAGATGTAGTCGGCGAGCGAGGAGCGGCGGGAGAGGGAGGGTCCAGTAGACATGACGAACGGGCTCACTGTGCGCGGCAGGTACTTAACGGAAGATGTCGCTGCGGATGGGTAGGTTTGGGTGCGGATGGGTAGGTTTGGGGGCGGTCCTGGCACGTTTGGCCTGTAATAGATATGCTGGTACTCTCGAGGCGCGAGAGAACTCCGGTAAGAAGTCAGGAGGGCCGTATGTGACGGTGGGATGCTTCGAGGACGACGCAAGTGCGCAATGCGACGATGGCGGATGTGGATGGGCCCTGTGTCCGTAAAAGCGCGTAAATATACGACTGGCAGAAAGCTGGCTCCAGCTGTGTACACATGTTAGCGGTGTCGCGCCGCACATTGATAGCGCACCGAGGATGGGAGCTGGAATCACAAGCATGCATGATCAACGAGGACATAAGCTCTGCAAAGATGCGGGCGGAGAGCGTGTAGTCGCCCATAAGACGGCAGCACGCGTCTCACGTGAGTCGCGACACGCGTCGAACGCACCTCTGCGGGGCGCAATGTCTGGCAGGCAGTCCTCTGCGCGCGCGGAGCAGCACCCCAGACCACAGCCCAGCTGCAGCGAGACTCGGGATCGTGCAGATCACAGTGAGCATTGCGTCCAAAAACAATTCGGCACATACTAGTCGTACACCGCCTACGGCTCTTTCTCCTAGGGCACTGGCACTGCTGCAGCTCATCTGGAGGTCGACCTCCAACTCGACGGAGTCTCATGCGGTGTGGCCTGATCATTCGAGTTCGACGGGGGTCGCCGGTGTGCCTCGCTGCAGCGAGACTTCGGATCGTGTAGATCACAGTGAGCATTGCGTCCAAAAACATGTCGCCACATACTAGGTGTACACAGCCTATAGCTCCCCTTCCTCCCAGGGCACTGGCTCGCCCTCCCACTCTTCTTCGGTCCCTCCAACGTGGTCCTCGTCCTCTCCCACATCCCAGATCTCGCCGCCCTTGCGCGCGTTGTAATGGACCTCGCGACTGCCGTACAGAAGTTCGCGGACGACCTTCTCTTCCTCCGTCCCATGACCTCGACCAGGCGATATGGCTAAGACACGCTGGAGCTCATCCGGAAGGTTGATCTCAAACTTGGCAGGGTCTGCGTTATGAGGTAGGTGATCCGACGGCGGTCGCCAGTGCGCCTCCCAATCAGAGTCTGGATCCACATCGCGCTCCGCCCTGGAGGACCGAGACGAAGGGTCGATCTCCTTCACCTGGATCTCGTCGTCGAGGCTGTCCTCCTCGTCCTCCTCGTCTGCGCCGTTGGAGTCCTGCAGGAGTTTCGCCTTCTTTCGACTGAGCGCCGCAGCCTTTCCCTTTCCCTTTTCGGCGTACTCCGGCCCGGAAGGCTTGGAGGAGTCGGGCGGGGGAGGAGAGGGCGGAAGGAGCGGCAGATTCAGGAAGGTATTTGTAGAGTTAACGTCATTCTCAGCGTCATCCTGGTCGTCAGGCAGAGACCGCTTGTTCGACGTGCGCGAAGGCGGGTTCGCCGAAGCCGTGCGAGAGAGTGAGGAAGGTCTCGGAGGCCCCATGTCCGACCACAAATCATTCCTGCCTGGTATGAGCGCCTTTGGGATGCCGTGTTTCCCGTTGACCGTTCGACCCTTCTGCTGCGAGAGCTTCGCCGATCCCACCACAGACGCGTCGAGACCTTTCAGTCGCGGCTTGAGGCTCCAGTCGTCTTCCTCGTCCGAGGAAGGGGTGAGCGCACGCGACTGCGCCCTCTTGGCGCCGAGGAAGACGTTCTGCGAGGAGTTGGACTTCTTCCGAGATGAAAGAGACTTTACGAGACGCTTCTCCCCGTTTGGGAGGACGTCGTCGAATAGGATCTTGAAGTCCCGTCCGCCTGTACGCGGCTTCATAGGCGTGTCGGCGATGATAGTGTCATTTTGATCCGCAGCCATCTCATCTCCGTCGGAGGCGTCGGGGCTGTCGAGAGCAGCGTGGCTATTAAAGGAGACCGCAGCTTGAGACGCCACGCGTGGACGCTTCTCTTTGACCGGAGAAGGTGATACGGGTTCACCGCGGAGGCGTTTACGTGCGCGTGTGACAGCAGAATCAGCGACGGGAGCTGTAGGCGTGCGCTGGACCATAACCATGGGCGGTATTGGCGGAAACGGGTTCGGGGAGGGGGAACGCCGGGTGACATGGGGTTTGGTCTTCGTCTTGCTGGGAGTTGCGAAAGGGTTCGGGCGGGATGGATTAGATGCACGTTGTGGTGAAGATTGATCATTTGGCAGCTTCTTCCTGTTCTTGACAGGCGAGAAGGGATTGGAAGTAGTAAGAGGAGGATCGACCTTAACGGCTCTAGCCTTCGGCAGGATGGATGAGGATGCCTGGGGTTGACGTGGCGCCGAGGACGGGGGCGTAGAGGGGCGCGCAGCGGGATGCGAGCGGGAAGAAACGGCCTTAGAGAGGGACTTGTAGAGTTTGTACTTTGCGGCTGGACCCGAGGTGAACGCGGCAGGACGGGGTGGGAGGAAGAGAACGTACCGATTGCGGGCTGGTCCTTGATTTCCTGGATGGACGGGTCCCGGCCGTGTTTTGCCTTGAATTCGCGCTCCCAACTCTTGATCTCCACGCGAAGGGCGGCGACGTCCATCTCAACGGGCACGGCGCGTGGCTAGAGGATGTACAACTGGCAGTCACGGTGACTGGGAACTAAATCCCAGTAATATGAGCCTGTGACTTCCTGGCAGATAACTGAGATATGCACCTGTGATCCCAGTTATTACCACAAACCTCCCAGAGTAGATGGCGGGAGCGTTGCCAGATGTGAGGCCTGTGAGGAGGAGGAGGTAGAGGAGAGACGCGCCGAGACGCGACGCCTCAAAGTCTGTTGACGCGTTGTTTGGCCGACACGTGGATGAGACGCCCGTTGCCGGTCCGGCCGGAGGTGCCTTGTGGGGGTGCAGTGGCCCTGGGAGCAGGAACGCAAGGCAGCGCCTGCATGCGCTCCAGAGAGACAAGAGGCGGCGGCTCCCTCCATCGCCCTCTGCTCCTCCCCCCCGTCATATTCTCCGCTGCCCCTGGCCGGCTTATCGAATGATCCTCAACCCAAACTTTTATCACCATGACCGCGACGACTTTCCTCAAGACTCTCCTCCCCATCTCCTCCCCCGCCCGCCCTTCCCCCACCAGACCCCCGTAGGCTTCTCGTACTCCGGCCCACAGTACCCCGTCTTCCAGCAGCCCTTCTCGACATCTTATCCGTCCCAGGGGCCTTCCCACTCCCAGCAGCAGCAGTCCTTCATGCTCCAACACCGTTCTGCTCCTCCCCATGCTCGTCCATTTCAGCCCTCGCTCCTCAATGACCCCGCCTTCTCTCCGGATCCGCGCTCCAATCCGTACTTCTTCACCATGAACGACCGCGAGGAGATCTACCCGGCGAGTCTCTCAGATAGCCTATCCGACTACGCCTCCACTGCCCCGGACGAGGAGTCTGAGATAGACCACAACAATCTACCTCCGCGCATGCGAATGCTTCAGAGCTCGGACTCCAAAGCGCAGCCGCTCTCACAACATCTTCGCTCGCAGTCTGTCCCGTATCCTCCCATTGCCCCTTCAGACGAGAACCTCTCGCGATCGTATTCTACGCGAGTTATCCCGATCCCTCCTCCCATATCGCGAGCATCGGCCTCAGGTGGCCCCTTCCAACAGCCGTCTTTCCAGGAGCTCTCACAAGAAGACCTGCGCCAAAATGCCCCAGGTCCGTCTTCGGTGTACACCTCTGCCTTCATTGCCCCGCGAGATCTATGGCAACCTCCTCCCCCGTATTCCGAATCTGAGAGCGGGTCCTCGTCCTCGTCCTCGCTGCCCCTTCATCAAACGCCTGCTTCATCGTCTTCCCATCTCCCGAGGGAAGCACAGAAGTCCACCAGCTCGCTAGCCCTCTCCCAAGCGTACGCCCTTGAAAAATCCTCTCCATTGCGAAGCCACCCACCTTCGCCTACGGCTGGTCCCTCCAAGTCGCGGCCCCGGGCACAGGCAACCTCCCCCAATGGCTACCCGGCGGATAACAAGACTGAACCTATAGTTCTTCGTCCACCGGCGGCTCAGCGCAACGTATCTGCGCCAGATCTGCACCCGCCACCGCCCCAGACCGAGCTGCCCCCACGACCGTCAACAGTCCCGATTGCAGCGCCCACGAACAGTTCGGTGACCGCGCCTGTAGCACAACGCAAACGCAGCAAGAACGCGAGCACTTCCGCCATCGCGCGGGACCTCGATCGTATCGACGAGCTCGATGAATCTGACCCTCTTGGGTTTGCCTGGCACCATGACGGACCATACGAGGCCATTGCGAAGGCGAACTCCTCGCACAATCAAGAGCAGACCGCCTCCGGTCAAAAACGCGCTGAGGTGGGCGCTAATACCGCTTCCCTTTGTTCCTGTTCGCTGACCATTCGTCAAACCTTCCAGCCCCCGAAGCGCAAACCTGTTCAGTACGGCAGTGTCGCAGTTGGTGTCGCCCCCGGACAGATCTTCCCATCCAACTCGCAGTACCAGCCTCCGACCCAACGCGATGTTGCACAGCTGGCCGAGAATATGCCGCCAGGGTCGCTTCCTTCGAGTCCGCTCATGCAGGTGCCAGTGCAGCGGCGATTGCCACCATCGGGTGTGCTGCCGTCGTCCCCCGCATACCACAACAACAGGCACATGAGCGTGATGCAGGCGGAGCAGCAGCAACAGCAAAGTTCGCGCACGCCACAGCCGCCCTCGCCCATTCAGGCAGAGCGCTCGCGCCGCGCAGAGCAGCCAGAACCTTCCCCGCCCCTCCCGAACCCATACTCCCCCGGCGCCGACTCCAGGTTCCCCGACGGCGTACAGGACCAGCGTAATAGCCCTCCACGCAACAGCCCTCCGCGTAACAGTCCCCCACGCAACAGTCCTCCGCGTACACGCGCACCCTCCGTCGTACCAGGCCGGCCCGAGCTCCCCTCCTCAAGCGTCGTCCCCCACCCAGACATCTCCCTACCCCCACCACAGCAGGCCAAGTCCTCTGCTTCGCTCCTCCCGCGCCACCTCCCGAAACGGCTAGTCATGCCCGCGCCCCTGCAGCCGAACCAGCAGCAGGCGAACCAGCAGGCGCCCGACGGCCGAAGTGCGGCGCACGTCGAGGTGCTCGCTCAGCGCCACACCAGCCAGCCTCCCCCAGCGCCGCCGAGCATGCAGTCGCAGTCCGGCCGTGCGCAGGATATCCCGTTCGGCCAGGGGCCGAAGGTGCTGAGGAAGCGGCATACAACGGGCGGGGTCCCACTCCCTATGCCAATCCAGTTGCCTATGGCACAAGGCGCGGAGATCCCGGCGTCGAACACTACCGCCGCGCTGTTCGCTGCGCGGGTGCGGTTTGCGGAGCCGCCGAGGGAGGAGACGAAGGAGGAGCGGAAAAAGCGGGAGAAGGAGCAGGCGAAGAGGGAGAAGGAGCGCGAGAAGATGGAGAAGGCGCGCGCGAAGGAGCAGCCGGGGGTGTTTGCGCGCGATCAGGTACGGGAGGCGGAGCTCGCGCGTGAGCGGGAGATGGCGCGCGCTCAAGCGAGCGCGAAGGCATCGGCGGGGCGCAAGCTCAGCAAGCGTCGATGATTGTTGTGGACATGGCGGGCAGCCGCTGCGCGTCAGGCGGGTGGCCGCTCGCTATGAGGGCGCATGCTCGCCTGCGGGGCATGCTTGCTCGTCTTTCTTGGTCATTCTCTTCATCTAGGTTATACACTTCCTCATTCCCTCCGTCTTACCATCCTGGATCTACATTCACCTCCTCATCCACACCCCTGCTACTCACTGTGATGATCCTGCTGACGACACATCGACGCACATGTAGCGCATACGACTCGGACTGGACTCTACCCTGCTATTGCTGTATATCTTCCGCCTCCTTCTCACTGTTGTCTGTTGTACTCGCATATCGCCTCCTCATCCGCATAGTTCCTCGCAGCACCACTACCGGGCCTCCCCATCATCATACAAGTACGAATATACTCACCGGACACCGGTATTTATTGCTACATCCTCTTGCTCAGCGCTCAGCGCTCAGTGCACGATCCCTTCTGGACGTTCTTGGACTTCGTCGAAGGACTATATGCATGTGTACGTACATGCTGTCCGTAGCGACGCACGTTTGCAATATTCTTGTGTGCTCCCTCGCAACGTTGGCTGAGAATCACAAGTTGGCGTTTAGGCTATACACGCGGTCTGCAACTCGGCCGGGGGTTCGTCAGGTCATATTATATTGGCATGTGCCACCTCGTGGGCTAGCTCCGCCGCAACTCAGTACATCGCGACCCCATTTCTAAATAAAAACGCGACGTTCCTTGGAGCAAGCTGTCGTCGAACGACTCGTGCCTACAAAAGAGCTGCGCAAGGCTGTGACGAACGCCCACAATATCGGAGCATCGTAGTCACTGCCACCGGAGTGTACGGCTTTCCCTCAACCGTAACGGTCCCGGGGAAATCGCAACCGTCGACTTTCGTAATGATAGATAGGACATAGGAGGTTAAACACTCACGTCCAGTCGTCGCGGGAGGATTTGAGCGAGCACAAGCTCATGGCCTTGGCGAGATGGCAACAGGGCCAAACGGCAACACGAACCTACAAACCTCTAGTGCGCGTGCCACATGCTGATAAGTGTTTCCAAGAACTCAAGGACGCTGCTCGCCTCGTCCGGTGACCGGGTACGTACAAACCTACTGATGGGCGCACTACGAACGCGGGTCGTCCACATGGAGCGTTGCGGCGGCGGTTTCGCGTCGGCGCTGCACAACCCATGCACGAGCCTGAGCCCGAAATGATAACGCACGTTCCCTCACCGTGCATCTGCGTCGATACCGCCAGATACCTGCTTCTGGCGTCGGGATGTCCGCATGGTCTATTGTCGATAGGCCTCCCCGGAGGGCGGCTGATGGTTTACAAGGAAGTGCAGCTGGCTTACAGGGCGTTCGGCGGTGGTGTCGCCGAACATCTTGCAGGCCAGCCAAGGCGAAGGACCTGCTTATACGGGCACTGGCGGCTACCGGTCGGCGAATGCGTCGTATGTGATGCACATGCGTCCATGACGAGGGGGAGCGCGCGGTCTGTATGAGCTCGTGCATGCTGAATCGGCTCAGAGGACGCCCGGGGAGTGCATAAAAGCGCACCGGAGACAGAGGATCCTGCAGCGGTTGGCCCTCTCCAGACGCCTCGGACTCTCCTCCAGATCCTCGCCATGAAGTTCTCTGCTGCCTTCACCGTGGTCTCTGCGCTGTTCGTTGCGTCCGCCACCGCACGCGTCGCTAGGCGGCAGTCTGGGGGCTGCCATTGCGCAAGTCAGTCTTCCCTGCACTGATGAACTCTGATCACATGCTCACCTTGTCCTAGGCACCTCGTACACCAGCAGCGATATCACCAAGGCGATTAGCAAGGCAGAGGCTGGCGGCGCGAGGTAAGCCCTGAGGTGTACAAGGTGTATACCGCATGTCTAACCGTAACTGCAGCAACTATCCCCACCAATACCACGATTACGAGGTACGTACTTACCCGCCGTTGGCTCGAAGTGTTGACGCTAAGCGTACGTTTTAGGGCTTCTCGTTCCCTTCTTGCAGGGGGGAATTCTTCGAGTTCCCGCTGAAGCACAGCAGCGTGTACACGGGCGGCAGCCCTGGCGCCGACCGCGTGATTTACGACGAGAGCGGAGATTTCTGTGGTATGTCCTTAGCCGTTATGCTCGAGATGGACGTATCTCACCCGTGCTGGTTACAGCTTGCCTGACCCACTCTGGCGCAAGTGGAAACAACTTTGTGGAATGTAGCTTCTGAATGCGGGAACATGGATGTATATAAACCTGGAAACGAGCTGTCTGTATGAACCATCATGGAGGGCCATCATGTAGGGCGTCGAGCAAATGGCAATATTACAGGCAAAACGATACAGTATCATACATCAGTACTGGAGGCGGAACATAAACTGGAAACTGTACTGCTTGGTGTCAGGGTCCCAGTGGGACCAGTTCCAGTAGCCAGCGTCGTCGGACTCGTCTTCGATTTCCCGCGCGGGGATGCGGAAAGCAATCGTCTCGTAAGGCTCAGCCGCGACCTGTCCGTACAATCGTTAGCGTGTGGCGTACAAAAAAGATGTAGGGACATACGATGAGATATTGGTAGGCCTTGTTCGGAGGTTCCTTCCTTTGCTCCCATGCACTCATGAAGCGACGGCGAGGAATAACATCTCCCTTGATCTGCGGTAGGTGCACCTGCACCATCATACCCTCTTTTCCGGTGTCTCTGTCTCTGACCTTGGTAACACGGTACCCAGGACGTCCAATCTTCAGGAAGACCTTCTTGTGAACATTTTGCTGAGCAGGCGCGATCATGAGCTGGGTCTCCTTCAAATCGCGCGCCGCTCGGCGGGCGAGGTTTGTTTGGTGCTTCTTTCCTTGTGTGTGTGCGAGGTAGGAGCCTTCGTTGGTGTGCAGCGTGAGACAGAGACGACATTCCAGGGAGCCAAGATGGTTGCGCAGGATGTAGGGGTCCTAAACGAATCTCAATACCACCGCAAGGCGTGCGATTGTTCAAACGTACCTTCGCGAGATCTATAGTCTCGAGCGCAAGCTTCCTCAGTCGCTCCCTCCGGTCGACATTGGTCTCGGACGCCCCAGCGACACCACCACCACCGAACTTGGAACCAACTCGATTCTAGGCGTGGCGCGTCAGCAACAGCGCCGCTGTAGAACCTGCTACATGCATACCTGGTAATCTGCAGGTGAAACGCGTCAGCATACATATGAAGTGTATTTCGTAGGACAAACGTACCCATTTTATCCGGTCAAGGGCACAGTTTGGACGAAAGAGGTGGAGACTCGCGAAAGAGAATCGAAAGCGCGCAGGGCAGCGCGCCCGAAGCAAGGGACAGCGCGGCTTAGTCAGCAGCGTTAACGCTCAAGATGTGATCTCACCGATCGCTACTCCCGGCGGCAAAATTTGGGCCGCTTGAGCAATTGCAGAGCGCGCTGCTGGGTTGCTCTCACTCCTGGGCTCTCTTCGTTCTCGTCATCTCTCTGTTCTGGTATCTGGCTGACAGACTATAACCGCGCACACAATCAACGCGCATATCACCACCCCAAAATCAGCCTCTCTCAACGAACTAACGCGACATGGCTGCTGGAAAGAAGCGCGTCCTGGACGAGACGTCAGGCAGTCCTAAAGCCAAGAAGACGAAAACAGAGAAGACAGCGAAGAAAGCCAGGGAGGATGCCCCCAAACCTGCACCAACACACTCTACCCTTGTCGCAGACGATATCGACTTCCCTCGAGGCGGAGGCACTAGCTTGACGCCTCTTGAGGTCAAGACTCTGCGGGCGGAAGCTGCGAAGGAAGCGGATTCGGAGCTTTTTGCAGTGCGTCGTAATACACCGGAACTAAGACAAGACACGCTGAACCGCCTTGCAGGAATCTGCCAAGGAGGCCACGACTAAGCGTAGACGAAAGTCTGAGGCCGGTACGAAGTCAAAGACCACGGACAAGGATGGCAAGAAGAATGTGATCCGGATAGAACACCTTAACTATAAGGTGTGCCCTATCTGTTTCCTGCTGCTGTCCCCGATAGCTTACAGTGTCTCCAGCGTGTTGCTGTCGGCATGAAGATACTCGGACAAGTGGTTTCCGTGGAACCACTTGCGCTCATCGTATCCCTGCCAAACCAACTCTTCGCCCATGTTCCCATCACTCAAATATCCAGTCAGCTCACTCACATTCTGGAGAGTGAGGATGATGCAGAGAACTCGGATGATGAAGAGGAAGAAGCCTCCGCATCGCGCGTACCAGACCTTTTCGAGATCTTCCAGCCAGGCCAGTATGTCCGGGCGGTGGTAAGTGCAGTGCACCAGCCAGGCTCCACGGACGCGACAGGTTTGGGGCGAGCACGCGACGAGGTTCAGAAAGCCAGCAGGCGCGTGGAGTTGAGCCTTGTTCCGGAGAAGGTCAACGAAGGAGTAGCGAAGGCTGATCTGCTCGCGGGATTCGTGAGTGTATATCAATACGAAGGCGGACTTAAACTTATTTGGTCGAACAGGCACTCTCCGCTTCCGTGAAGAGCGTAGAGGACCACGGATATATTCTTGACCTTGGGATTCCTGAGGTCTCCGGGTTCCTATCGTTCAAAGCTGCTGCACAGAAAGGACCCTCCGGTGCGGAGAAGAAGTTCCATGTCGGACGTTTGTTGGACGTCATCGTGACCAAACTGTCTGACAATGGGCGGACATGTAATGTCTCGGTCGATTCGTATGCTCCCAAAACCGCTCCGGTATGTGTATGGGTACTATTGTCTGAACCGCCACTTACGCTTTACAATAGCTCACGGAAGTGACCAGCGTCAAGTCCGTTGTTCCCGGTGCACTTGTGCAGTCATTAGTCACGGCGGTACAACCTGACGGCCTGATCCTACAAGTGCTTGGGTTCTTCGACGGCACCGTCGACCAGTTCCATCTTCGATCAGGAGATACGGAGGACAACTACAAAATCGGGCAGAAAGTCAAGGCCCGAGTTCTGTACGACATCAGCCCGTCAACCCCACCCAGGTTTGCCCTGTCCTTAGCAGATCACGTAGTCAAGTACAGCGCGAAGTCTGCCGCTTCGGGTAGTGCTGCTACGGACTTGCGGGAAGCATATCCCGTCGGAACCACTCTGGACGCTGTCAAAGTAACCAGGATTGAGAGCGAGCGCGGCCTGACCGTAGAGGTCGGCTCGGGAGTTGCAGGCTTTGTGCATGTGCGCATAACTTTGGTCCACCGCACTAACACGCGCTGACGGACTTCTCAAGATTTCACAAGTCTCCGATGAGCACGTCCCTACGCTCTCAACAACATCCGGTGCTTGGAAAGTTGGAACTGTCCACCGCGCACGGGTCACTGGCTACTTCCCGCTCGACGGTCTCCTCCAGCTTTCTCTAAAGCCATCTATTTTGGCGCAGAAGTTCTTGCAGGTTGCTGACGTCCAAGTCGGAGAACTCATCAAGGGGACGGTGAAGAAGCTCACGGATACTGCGCTCTTCGTCTCTATCTCCGGAAACGTCGATGGTGTGATTTGGCCGAACCACTACGCCGACATCGTTTTGAAGCACCCTCAAAAGCGCTTCAAGCCCGGGGGTAGCATCAAGTGCCGAGTAAGTTGTACGTAGCTGTACTGTGTGCGCGCCGCTGATATTGCTCTAGGTCTTAGTTGTCGACTCCGAGCGAAAACGCATTGCGCTTACTGCCAAGAAGACTCTTGTCGAGTCTACCTTGCCGATCGTGTCGCAGCTCAGCGATGTTCGAGTTGGCGTCGTGACCCACGCTGTTATCTTCAAGATCTCAGAGAAAAGCTTGCAGGTCGAGTTCTACAACAACTTGAAGGCAAGCGTGCCAGCGCGTGAGGCGAGGTACGCCTACAGCCATCCACTGCATCTGCTCTTGACTCATCATGGTGTTATGTAGCGAAACCACCTTGTCTTCTCTGTCGGCCGCGTTCGCCATCGGCAAGCCTGTACAAGTTCGCCTCATCGCTGTTGACGCGGAGACTGGTCGCATCACAGCAAGCATTAGGCAAGCCGCCCCCAACTTCAAGTCTGCCATCACGGACATCAGCGGCGTAGACATCGGTGACATTGTCGAAGGCGTTGTCTCTGACATCCGGAAGGACAAAGCCGTGGTCACCCTTCAGCCAACGCAGGTCACCGCCCTTCTCTCCCTCAACAATCTTGCGAACCGCAGGGAAGTGTCCGTAGCTCAGCTGCGATCAGCATTGAAGGTCGGGGAGAAGCTTCAGGATCTCGTCGTCACATCAAGGAATCCAGAGAAGGGCTTCGTCTTGGTGGCATCAAAACCGAAGGAGAAAGAGGCCATACTGCAGAAGAACCACCTCTCTTTGGACACGGTACAAGCCGGCCAGCTTGTCGGCGGCCGCGTTCTGCGTCACAACCGCTACGGCGCTCTCATCAAGCTCACCAACTCTATAATGGGTGTCCTCCACCCTACCGACGCGGTGGACGACTATGAGAGCGGGAAGCCTTTCCCCGGAGTGGACTCTGTCCTGAAGGCAGTCGTGCTTTCGGTCGACAAGGAGAGGCGGCAGTTGATGCTGTCGACGCGCATGTCTCGTCTTTTCCCTTCTCAGGACAAGCCCATCGTCGACCGCGAGATCACCTCGCTAAGCCAGCTCAAAGTCGGCGACAAGGTTCGCGGGTTCATCAAGAGCATCGCGGAGCACGGTTTGTTTGTCACACTCGGCCGTGATATCGATGCTCGTGTGCAGATTAAGGAGCTCTTTGACGACGTGAGTGTCATATTTTCCAGCAAAATATAGGTGATGCTCATACTGCCATAGTTTGTCAAGGATTGGAAGAGTCGGTTCACGGTCAACCAGCTTGTCAACGGTCGGATCCTCAGGTTTGTACCGGGCATTTCCCATGCTTCCACTCGCTTCTAACGCAGCATGCAGCGTCAATGTAGAGAAGAAACAGCTCGAATTGTCCTTCCGCTCTGGCGACCTAAAGCGCGACGGCCAATCACAACTCAGCCTGTCTGATTTGTCGGAAGGTCAGAAGATTGACGGTCGTGTCAAGAAGGTCGAGGACTACGGTCTCTTCATCGAGATCGAAGGCTCGAAGCTCAGCGGCCTTTGTCACAAGTCGGAGGTCAGTCTGATTGGTTATATATCCTACGTTCGACAAGTGCTTACTCGGTTGTATAGCTGTCTGACAACAAGGACGGTGATGTCACTCTGGCACTTCGCAGCTTCCGCGTGGGCGACAAGGTCAAGGCTGTCATCCTTTCCGTTGATCTGGAGAAGCGCCGTGTATCCTTTGGTCTCAAACCTTCGTACTTTGAGGAGAAGGATTTCGAACAGGAGTCCGAGGCTGAAGAAGAGGTCGAGCCGGCAGCAGCTCTTGGCGTCGTCGTGGAGGATGCTGAGATGTCTGACAACGACAACGAGGATGAGGATGAGGATGAAGAGGAGGACGAGGAGGTTGCCGAAGCCGAGGGCCCCGAGGACGACGAGTCTGCGGATGATGAGGACGAGGATGGTGGCGACGCGGCGATGGATGTCGACCTCACGCTTGACCTTCAACGTCCTTCAGGAAGTTCAGCCGCCGCTTCCTCAAGCGCACCCTCGGCAGCCCTCAATCTTGCGGATGGCTTCCAGTGGACTGTCCCCAACCCAGAGGACGACGTCGAGATGGAGTCTGACGACGAAAGTGACAGCGGCAACGAACAAGAGGGCAAGAAGAAGAAGAGGAAGCGTAAGGAGATCGAGCAGGACCTGACTGCGGACATGCACACCAAGGTCCCAGAGTCTAACGCCGACTTCGAGCGCCTGCTTCTCGGGTCCCCGAACTCGTCCTACCTCTGGATTCAGTACATGTCATTCCAGCTGCAGATCTCGGAGATCGACAAGGCGCGCGAGATCGCGAAGCGTGGGCTGAAGACAATCAACTTCCGCGAGGAGCAGGAGAAGCTGAACGTCTGGATCGCACTCCTCAACCTCGAGAACATTTACGGCACCGACGAGTCGCTCGAGGCCGCTTTCAAGGACGCCGCCCGGCACAACGACTCGAAGACTGTCCACTTGCGTATGGCCGAGATCTTCGAGCAAAGCGACAAGTCTGAGGTATGCATTCGTGCCCATGACAAGAGAATTACCTTCGCCGACCCTTGATCATTTCGTGATCACAGAAAGCAGAGGAGCAATTCAAGAAGACGGCCAAGAAGTTCTCGCAGAGTTCCAAGGTCTGGACCCTCTATGCCGAGCACTACCTCAAGCGCGGCATGCTTGAGGAGGCACGGAAGCTCCTTCCCCGCAGCCTGCAGAGTCTCGAGAAACGCAAACGTAAGGAAACGTCGTTCGTAAGATCAGTTTCGCCCGCTAACACCACATATATGACCCGCAGACTTGAAGACCATTTGCAAGTTCGCGCAGCTCGAGTACAAGTTGGGTGACCCGGAACGCGGCAAGACCATCTTCGAAGGCATCGTGGACTCGCATTCCAAGCGCTGGGATATGTGGTCGATCTACCTCGACATGGAAGCCGTGCAGGGCGACATCATGAGCTTGAGGTGAATGGCTTGCCCCGTACCCTTCCCGGTCGTACCACTGATAAACCGATGTGTAGGAATCTTTTCAACCGGTTGTTAACTCTTAAGATGACCAGCCACAAAGCAAAGTAAGTGTTTCAACGGCACCTTCTTGTGCCACAACTAATGACGCGGTGTAGATCATTTTTCAAGAAGTGGTTAGAGCTTGAACGCCGATTGGGAGACGAGGAGGGACAGGCCGCAGTCAAGGCCAAGGCTATCGAATGGACACAACGCGCCGCCGGGGACGCACAGTCGTAGTAGCACCGTATCATATTTCCAACCATCTCATTGTATTTCCCACGATACATCGTGCAAAATTAGTATATTCAACCGCAACTATACCGCATAGACAGCAAAAAACATTATGATACGAGAGATAGAGACGAGCGAGGATAGAAACGAGCGTGCACGAAGGGGACGGCAAATATGGGGGTATATGCCAGCATAAATACGTCGCAAGGAGGTCATGACCGTGAGCGCGCGCGCTCATGCCCGTGTGAAGGGGAATCGTAATCAACCGGCCTGCGATTGCTCATCGAGCTCGCCAGCTGGCGCTGCCAGTCGTCCAGCTCGCTCGAGAGGTGTTCGAAGGCCATCGCGTTTTCTGAACTCGACGTGCTCGCGCGCCGCTCCGAGAAGCCGGAGACGGGGCGGCCCGCGCCGAAGTTGGACTGGTCCACCGCGAGGAGGAGCTCGATCTTGTGCGAGAGCTGGTCGTTCTCGCGCTTCAACGTCGTGTTTTCGTTGCTGAGCTGCTCCAAGATGCTCTCGTCCTGGCCGCCGCGCGCGACGACAAGTGCGTTCTGCACCCGCTCGACGTCCTGCTCGAGCTCCCGGATGTGCGTCATGCGCTCGTCCGACTCGCGCTGGACCGAGATGAACGTCTCGCGCATGTGTGCGAGATCCTGCTCAAGGGTGTCGATGCGGTTGCGTAGCTCCTTGTTGTCGTTGTTGAGGCGAGTGACCTGGCGCTGAGCGTCCTGCAGCTGATTCCGCAAGACTTCGCTGCCGTCGTCAGAAGAGGGGGTTCCACGACCATTGAGGCCGCGTAGACGCGTGCTCGGAGAACCGCGCTCGATCTCGGCTTGCATGCTCGTGTTCAGGTTCTTCTGCTTCGTCAACTCCTCCTTCATCTTGCGCATGGTCTTCTCAGTAGCCCTGTAATATGTTTAGCAAAATACAGTATAGTTTTGTAAAAGCGACACTCACTTCACATAGTGGACGGCGAGCTGATAATCCTCCTCAAGTTGCGCCAGGCGCGCCTTGTAGGAGTTCTCAGTCTCCTCCAGCTTCTGTTCAAGCTCAACGGCACGAGCATCAGAGGCAGCGTCAGCCCCGTTGCGACGTGCGGGGCTCTGCGTCGCACGGACCCGGTCCAGCTGTACAGAGAGGGACTCGATCTGATTATCCGCATCCTGCTTCTGCCGGAGCAGTGTCTGCAGCTCCCGCTCCGCGATGTCGTGTGCCCGAGTGCGCTCCGCCAACCTGTCCTCGAGTTCCTGGATGCGGGCCGATGTTACGTCGTCCGCCCGCAGAGGGTTGCCATCGTCGTCCTCGGCGTGCACGCCGTTGGCCGCAAGGTAGCTGCGCATGGCCTCGAGGCGCAGC
Organism: Trametes versicolor FP-101664 SS1; assembly: GCF_000271585.1. NCBI lineage: Eukaryota > Fungi > Basidiomycota > Agaricomycetes > Polyporales > Polyporaceae > Trametes > Trametes versicolor. Next base: position 1,649,311 of record NW_007360321.1, on the reverse strand, counting down.
GCGGTGGCAGACGCCTCCCTGCCCTTCGAATGCAGCTCGGACTCCTTCGTGTTGAGCTCCTTCCGGAGGCGCCCGCTGTCGGCAAGCGCCATGGACAGCTGGGTGCGGAAGCCGACAACCTGCGAGCGGAGCGAGAGCGTCTCGGCCTCTGCCTCGCGCGCCTTGCGGCGCTGGCCAGAAAGCTCCTCTTGCGCCTCCTGTGCACGGCGCGTCGCATCCTTGAGCATGTCCCGGAGCGACGCGATCTCCGCCTGGAGTGCGTTCAACTTCTCCTGGTGGCCACGCGTAAGCCGGTCCTCATCACTGCGTAGCTCGTGGTGCGAGTCAAGGAGCTTGCCGAGGCTGCCAGTAGTGACTGCGCGGAACGCGTCCGCCTCCTCGCGAGACTTGGCCCACGAGTTCTCCACGTCGGCGAGGCGGACGCGTGTGTTCTCGACCTCGGTCGTGCGCGCCTCCAGCTCGCCGCGGAGCTCGGCGATGTCCGCCTCCAACTGGGCGATCTGCTCGCGTGCACGGGCGTACTGCGCATCGACCTCGTCTGTGCGCGTCGAAGCCGCATCCAGGGCGTCGCGAGTCTGCTGCAGAGCACGAACATGCTGGTCCTGGGAGTGCAGGAGGTCATCGAGTTGCGACTGCGCCTTGATGTAGTCGGCTTCGCGCTGCTCTGCGATGGACGTCTGCTCCAGCAACTTCTCGGACTGCTCCCGCAACAGCGTCTCGAGGACGGCGTTGCGTTCGCGAAGGAGGGTGTGATCGTCGCTATCTCGCTCATGCGAGTGTGCCAGGGTATCTGCACGCTTCGATGAGTCGTCCGCCCGAGCCTCCGCCTGCTCCAGGAGTGTGGTTTGCAGCGAGAGTGAATCAGTGAGCTCCTTGATCTTGCGATCGCGTTCACTCTGGCCAGAAAGCGCTGCCGAGAGCTGACGCTCCAGATCGGCCGCGCGCTCCCGCTCGACTCTGGCGACGTCGCTATCTGACGAGGACTCGAGAGCAGCAAGCTTGGCCCGGTAGAAGGCGGCTTCCTGAACGGCGCTTGAGCGGAGACGCTCGGCCTCCTGCACCCGGAGTGACGCCTCGTTTGCCCGCTCGAGAACGGTGGCCTGTGATGTGATCTTAGCACGCCGCTGTACAAAAATATGGCAAACAGACGTACTTGGATCCTCGCCTTGAGCTGCTTCAGGTTGATCACCATCTCGGTGACCTTCCTGCCGTCGATGTCGTCATCATCCGCGCGAGAGGACAGCTCCTCCTCCGACTCAGCGTAGATGAATCCGGAGCGTTCGGCCTTCAGCAGTGCTGCCTTCATCCACGCCTCCTTCTTCTTCAGCCCCTCGACCTCGGCTTCCTTGTCTTTCAGATCACGGATGAGGTCCGCAGTGATGTTGCCAGTGGAACCCTTTGTATGTGCGATATGCGCGAACCCATTCACAGTCGGCGAAGCAGGCTTATAGAAGGATTCAAGCGTGTTCTTGGACCGATCAGCGACGACGGGAGACGGGCTGCGAGCAGCGCCTGCGCCACCATTTCGGGACATCATCACGCTCGCCAGACTCGCTTGAGGTGCATTCGGGTCGTAGACGTCGACGCCCTGAGCCGGCGAAACCGCGCGACTGGCAGTATTCGGTGGGCTCTTTGCACGCGTCCCTTCCGGCGATACAGCGCTGTCGCGGAATGCAGACTCGGTGTTCTCCGGGCTGCTCTCGCCATCGTATTCCTCGTCGCGCGCCCTGCTCTTGCCCTTCATCGACGCGATTCCTGATATAGCTGTGCCGTTCGGGGTCTTGGAGCGTCCACTCGGTGAGACCGCGCGCTGAACGTTGTCGCTGTCGGAACCGACGTCGTACGAAGGTGAAATAGGACGGTTGGAATTCGGGGTACCATTCTCGACCCCGGGCTTCTGAATAGGCTGGGGACCGATTTGGGACTTGCGCCCAGCCATACCCGCTGGAGGAGGCTTGTTGGAATCCGGGTACTTGATATGTTCTGGAGAACGGTGAGTAACATGTCTGGGAAGGGGAAGCGAAGGGGAGCCGACTTACTGGTATCCAGTACGTGAACGATCGTCGGATCCTCAGGTTTCTGAGTATTCAGAGACTCTCCACCCAATCCCCCCAACACGAACACACGCGTCCCCATAGATGCCATGGCATGACCAGACCTTGGAGATGGCGCAGGGCCCATCTTTTGGAACATGTACCATCTCTGATCTAGGATGGGACATGAGCAAGCTCCATCACGGCGTAAGCGGGGCCGTGTACGTACTGGAGATCTTGAAGGCACCCAGGTCACCGAGGTCCTTGCCATCAACACCCCTGCCACCGAAGACGTAGACTACATCGTCCACCATTGCCGCCGAGTGCCCCTCACGCGGCGACGGAATGAAGCCGATACAGTTCAACTCCGACCATGTGTTGGTCGTAGTGTCGAAGGACCATGTATCGTTGTAGTGGTATTGGCAATCGGTACCTCCGAAGCTGCGGAGATGAGCCCCTTTTAGTGACGATAGCGGGGATATAGATGCACTGGACGTACAGAATGATCTTCTCGTTGTACGTAACGCAGACATGGCTTGTCCGCTTCGGCGGTCGTGGGGAGCCCTCTATGGGCTCAACCAACTCCCAGGTCGCCTTCGACCTCACTGCAAAGCCTCAACTCAGTATGGCGTGGTCCAGTTGGGCGTTACTTACAAGCCGACTCACAGGAGTTGAGATCGAAAGACCAGAGGTCGTTCAAGAACTCCCCGTCGACCTGTCCACCGAACACGTAGAACTTCGATCCTACCATCGTTACCGCATGCCCATACCGACCAACAGGCGAAGGGCCGTATACGGCTACGCGAGTCCATTCGCGGGATACTGCTATTCGTGTCAGACAAAGTCTGCAACCCACTAATTGGTTGTGACGCACCGAGGTTGAGCAAATACAGTCCATCATCTTGCTTATCAGCCGACTTCGCCTTGTTGCCCGTCTTTGTGTCTCCTCCCCAGACGATGAGGACACTCCCAACCAGGGCGCTTGCGTGACCCACGCGAGGCGAGGGGATCTCGCCCGACGTTTGCAACAATGTCGCCGACAGGTCCCGTACAGAGAGCAGGTAGAGGTCGTTGCGCACTGTTTCACGGACGAGACCACCGAAGAGGAAGAGTTCGCCGGAAGTCGTCGCGTTGGTGGGCAGTGCATGGCCGTATCTGGGGAATGGCGATGGAGAGGGCGAGGTGGGAGGGGCGACACCTGGCTTCGGGATAGTCACTGGGGGAGGGAGCTGCAGTCGACGCTGCGACCAAGGGTAGGCCGGTCGTGACTGGGAAGATCCTTGCTGCTGCCCGGGTTGCCCTTGCTGCTGCGACGGGGGAGGAGGTTGCACACCATTCGCGCCCAGAGGGAGTGGTTGGCCGTTGACAGGACGTTGCGCTTGCTGGGAGATGCTAGGCTGGACGCCATTTACAGCGGGAGACGGACTACCTCTGCCATTGAGACCGCTGGAACGAAACCAATCAGACTGCCGTCGCATGTACGCTTGGGAAGGCGGGAGCGCCATGCGGTACGGCTAGAAAGGAAGATGGGAACAGACCTGTCGTAGCTGGTCTCTTTTGTCAGAGGCTTTTGAGGCTGCTGTTGGGTCTGGGGCTGTTGCTGTAACTGTGCGAGGGCGGCACTTGCTGATGATTGTGTGACTGTTGTGCTGGCCGATTGTGGGGTATGCTTCTTCCTGCTGAAGAAGGACATTCTTCTGCCACGGCCTCCTAGAATGGACTGTATGGCTGCAAAATGGGGGCAGGGGCGCAGGGGGTGAGGACGAGGAGGGGGGAGGGGAGCGCTGCAGGCCCGCCTGGAGGTGGAACGAAAGCGGCAAAGCCAGAAGGCGAGCGAGCGACTCGACCCGTTCCTTGGTCTCTGCTCTCAGACTCCCGCGCCTCTCCTCATCGCTACGCGTCTAGCAACCGCCTCCGCTGATAGCCGTCGCTCTCGGCTGTTCTCCCTCATATTCATCAGCTATCTCTCTTTCGTCCTCCTCCGCCACAGCAGGGGATGCTCAAGAATTACATGCGTTCTTTGTAGCTACTGTCGGCGCCAGACGCTCATTATATAGGTACCTTTACCACAATTCCTCATGCCCAAGAGCCTCCAAGCATCATGCATCCGTATCATGAAGTCTGATACACCCTCCGCTTCTGTTCAAGCATATCAGCGATGTTAGCCCGGTTGCGCATTGCTTTGAAGTATAATTAAGCGACGGATAAGACGGAGAATGTGGACGAATATCCCACAGTCCATTGAGCTCGTGAATACTGGACTATTACTGTAACGCTTGTATGCGAAGGCCAGAACCTAAGGCTACGAAGACCTCCGGTCGCTCATCGGCGTGCCAGGTCCAACCCAAGCAGGCCTGTAGGTCATGCGCCTTCCCCAACCTGAACCTTGACTGACCGAGTGGTAGCAATCATCCATACAAAGGGAAGGGAAGGGAAGGAACCACATGTCGGGCGCAGCTGTTTCGTGATAAGCATGGCTGTGTGAGATGCCGAATCATGTCAAGCATCTGGAGGAAAGGAACATCAGCCACAGGTGCGCAAACGTCAACTGTGAGAAACGGACTCAAGTGATGAGCAATGTTTGTCCGTTTACTCGTTCCAGGTAATGATGTCTTCCTGGTCATCTGAATCATGCTCTCGCTTGCGGTGCTGGAGAACCCGGTCCCGCGAAGGAAATAGCCTGTAGCAATTCTGCATGGCACAGATGAAGACCGGTGTACTATGTGAAACCATCAGTTCGCCCTGCAGGCACGCGACTGTTACGATACATGGCCACGTACTCGGTAGGGTTGGTCACTCGAGCATGACCTCCGCTCACTTGCTCAGGAGTAGTGTCCACTGTACACTTAGAAGTCAGCGTGAGGCGTGATCATGAAACATCTTAACATACCGTCCTGCAGAGCGGGTGCAGAGGGGAGTACGGAAGGCAGCGTTGGATGCCCTTGCTGAGCCATAACGAAGCTGGATACTGACAGCACTCGATGAGTGGGTTTGCGCTGGACTACTTGGAAAGGAGGAGTGTTCGAACCAAGTTCGAACGTCCACGGGTGCAGCGCTGTGCTGCCGCCACCAGCCATGTGGAAGCGATCAACTCACAAATAGGCACATACATTCGCAGACGCGCCCATATATTTTGAACATCCATCGGGACTCTTTCTACCACATACCCACACCACAAAGGCCGCGATGCTCACACCGTACAGGATGCCTCTGTGCGTCCTCCTCCGTGAGCGGGCTAAGGTCTGAGCGTTCGAGTCGGCGCTTGTGCGGTTCTAGCAGGACCCGGTTGGTGACAACCGCGCACGACTACCAGAAAAGAGCCACATACACATCGACCTAAACCAGCTTTGGGTGCGCATGCTCCCCTCCGACCGCGGCGCCTCCCAGGCGGTGCTGCCGAAAGACGAGGATGGGCTTGGAACGTCGTTGGGGCACCTTGTTGCGTCGGCAGGGTGGGCCTGTCTATTCTTCGCCACCCAGGGTTCATCGCGTCCTGCGAGTGGCTGCCTTTGTGCACGCTACCTCGTTCGGTTGTCGCACCCCGACTGAGACGTAGGAGGACCCTGGGCAGGAGTTTGGACGGCCTGTCCTTTAGTGCACTTCGCGGCTCGCGGGGCTTTGTTGCCTCGTGAAACTCGATTCAGACTATTCTTGTGCTGTGGGCTACCCACAATTTTTTGCTCATCTGCTCTTCGTGAGCAATGACTTGTAGCGTTGGTAGCCTACTACTCGTACTCGTCCGCTTGCGTCGACATTCAACGTGCGTTAGCCATGTTTCTCGAGTTGGATCGAGACAATGGTGACGCTCGATCTGTGGCGCTGACTTCAAAAGAATGGTATGTTTCCGATGAACTATGCATGTCCCTCTGCAACTTATATACAACCCCTCAGATGTGTTCGCTCAGCAGGTTATCGTGTAATATACCCTTGCCAATGCCATCACTCGTTCAATTCACAATTGTGAACGTCGGACTGCGGTTTCCCGAGTCACCAAACACTGCGTTCTTATGCGTCAGCGGAATCTGCAGTGGGTTGGCGGATGCACTTACAAACGACGATGTAATCGTTCCCCGGGGTTACGCTGGGAACCCGTACCATGGCATGGCCCTGCGTCAGGTTGAAGCCCTGCGCCAATGGGTGATCTGTCGTGTGAACCTGTCAGTGATGATCCGGTGGTCCTCGGGATGCCGACTGAGTTCAACCCACCGAAGTTCAGGTGCTCATTCGAATCGTCCCCATCCTCCAGGTATCCAAGGACTAACTTCCCCTCCCAGTTCGTAACGTGCTTCGGACGAGTGGACGAGTCCCTGGTGTTCTGCTCAGAATGCACGTCTCTGTATGCTCCATGACAGCAACAGCACGCACCAGGAGACCTTGACCGTCGATCCCACAGCCCACACCGTGCTGGTGTCAATTGAAGTGATCGGCGGGGCCCAGACGTCTCGCGGGAGGATGACCATCGACTTGCTCGGCGTGGCCTCCGCCCGCATCACCGAGGTCGGCGTAGGACTGGTCTGCTTGGCCCACGCCGCGGTATCGCTCTCCGTGATCGTTTGGGTGTCGTTCTGGTAGTGGAACACGGCTGCCGTACTCATGTTCTGGCCTGGAGGCCCGGGTGTCGCGTCCACGTCAAAGTCGGACGGCATGTAGAACGCGCGCCCCGGGGCCGGGGCAAGCGAGAGTGCTGCAAGAGTGCATGCGAGGAGGGTGTGGCAAAGTGCGGAGCGAGAGGGCATATTTCAACTGGGCGAGCGAGAACACAAAGAGCGGGGCGTGCATGCGAGGGGCAGAGTCCGGGTCGGAAGGATAGTAGTGGGTCGGTGCGCCAGGAAAATAAGAGAATGGCTGACAGCTGGGTGAGGCTGCGTCTCGGACTGGGTATGTTGGAATCGTGTCCGGGCACCACTTAGACGGGACTGACCGATCATATTCGGTTCCCCCAAGCTGAAAGCCAATAGACGCGCGCATTGGCTGACCGTGGGCTCTAGAATATACTTCTGGATACACACGCACCTGTGCCACACATTTCGACACTCTTGTATATATTCTTGGGAAGTACGAGGATCTGTGGCATTAACAAGTGAGGATGTAGTACCTCATAGTCGGCGGCTGCATATCTAGCTTGAGGCTTCCCGCCCGCTCTGTTTATCGGAAGTATTATATTAAAATGATACATGTACATAGCTTCACTTCGACCGTATCTTGACAGGTAGTGGCCTGCCATCAGGTATAGGCTCAATGCAAGCTTGGTACGTGAACCACAACGCCTGCCGAATGTGGACCGACACCTGAAGTGATCGGAACTTAATCTGTCTTACTGATCATTGAGCAGATCTATCTCACTGCCCGGCTCATTCAGCAGGGGCTGCTCGCCGATCTAACTACCCTTCTCTCCACTCCCTCACACTGCTTCACTGCTAGTACTATCTCTCAACATGGTGTGTATATTGTGCAGCCTGAGAGGTCGTTGGCCGGATGCTCAGCTCAAGATTATTTTCTTCAGCCACCTAAAGGACGGGACCATAACCCGAGCGGCCTTGGTCGGGCGATCATTAACAAGAAATCGAAGGATGCTCGTATTGCTCGCGAGAGTGGAAACGTACGTCTGCGAGTCTACACAATGCTACCCAAGTTCGGGACTGAGCTTTACTACAGTATACTACCGATCTAGACCACGCAACCCGATTGCAATCCATCACACAAGAAAAGGATCTCGATGAGTTCCTTAACACTGCGACTTTGGCTGGGACGCAGTTTACTGCAGGTGCGTCAGTTGGTGCAGTGGTCTGTGCAATGCTCATGACCTGTATACAGAGCGGCGAAATGTCAAAATCATCAGCGTGGCCGCCGGCTCACAACAAAATCCGTACCTGCTGAGTGAAGAGGAGGAGCGGACCACTTTGCAAAAGCAGCAGGAAAACAAGCAGCGACTTCGTGTACCCCGGCGGCCGCCATGGAAGAAGACCATGACGACGGCGGTGCTCGATCGGCAGGAAAAGGATGCGTTCCTGGAGTGGAGGAGAGGACTTGCCGAGTACGTCCCCCAAAATGCCCTCTCATATACAGTCTTGGCTCACTGAGTCTCAACCCCTTCACCTTATAGGCTGCAAGAACGTGATAGCTTCCTCCTCACACCATTCGAACGCAACATCGAGGTTTGGCGACAGCTGTGGCGAGTCCTGGAGCGGTCGCATCTCATCGTTCAGATCGTCGATGCGCGGAACCCCCTTCGATTCCGGTGTGAGGATTTGGAGGCTTACGTGCAGGATGTCGAGGGTACCGAGGGCGAGGCTGGGACAGGAAGAGGAGTGAGGCGGAGTCTTCTACTCATCAACAAGGCGGATCTTTTGACTGCGAGGCAGAGGTACGTTATGTGACCCTTTACCTTCAGGCAAACGGTATGCTCATAATATATGCAGGAAACTCTGGGCCGACTACTTCGACTCACAAGGCGTGCAGTACGCCTTCTTCTCTGCGGCGAATGCGGCTGCGTTGCAGGAAGCTCGCAAAGAGGCGGAAGCCGCAGCGGCGAGAGCTGAGGAGGAGGTGGAGGCGGCTGCAGAGGCGGCAAAAGCTCCCGGTGCCGGCCCAAATTCGGACGAGGAGGAATCTGACGACGAGAGCTCCGATGAGGAAGACTCTTCTGATGAAGAGTCCTACGATTCAGACTCGAGACGAGGCACATTCCACCCTCTGGAAGAGCGCTCAGAGACGGAAGATCCTAGGACAAGGGTTCTGTCTGTGCTTGAGCTTGAGGAGCTGTTCGTCAGCTGTGCGCCCGACCTGTCAGGTACGTTTGCGCTTTCACATAGAGAGAACTTTGAAGCTAACCAGTGTGCTCGTCTCCGCAGTGTTTACTGATTCGACCGGGCAGAAAGCGACCAGGCTTGTGATCGGACTGGTCGGATACCCCAACGTCGGCAAATCGAGTACCATCAACGCGCTGCTTGGTGAGAAGAAGGTCAGCGTGTCGTCGACCCCGGGAAAGACGAAGCACTTCCAAACGATCCATCTTTCGCCTTCGCTCGTTCTGTGCGATTGTCCTGGTTTGGTATTCCCGCAATTCGCGACGACGAAAGCCGATCTCGTTTGTGATGGTGTCCTTCCTATCGACCAGCTCCGCGAACACACCGGCCCTATCGGTCTGGTTGTGAAGCGTATCCCGAAGCAAATCCTGGAAGCGATATATGGGTTGAGCGTCCGGACTAGGGGTGTCGAAGAGGGAGGAGACGGGAAGATCACTGGGACCGATCTTCTAGTCGCGTATGCTAGTACGTATACTTATTGCTGATTTGGGGGACGATACTGATCACCTTCGCAGTCGCTCGTGGATTCATGCGTGCCGGCCAAGGCAATCCTGACGAGGCCCGTGCGGCACGTTTCATTCTCAAGGACTACGTCAACGCGAAAGTTCTCTACTGCCATCCTCCGCCTGGTACCACCGAGGCAGACTTCAACGAGGAGACGTGGGAGATCGCTCTTCAGCGCGCCATTGGCAAGAAACGCGCCCCGACCACGCGTGTCACCAAGAACGCCGATACGTTCGTCGCACCGACAGGCGCTCCCGAAACCGCACCATCTGCTATGCAGGGGAACAAGAGCCACAGACTGGACCAGAACTTCTTCGCCGACAACGCGCCTCTGTCCTCGAGGCCGAACATCGAAGGCGTGAAGGGACAAGGACAGGAGTTCTCACGTGGGCGGATCTACCCTCATCAGAACACGATGACGGACAATGCTGTCCCGCTGTCGGGACGGAGGGCTAGAATCGCATCCGTGGTCGCTGCTGCGGGCAACGAGGTCCAGTCGGGGAAGAAGCACCACAAGAAGATGAAGCGGGTGAAGCAGAGGAGCGGGAAGGGTTACGATGACTAGACAAGCGTTGGTTGTGATCGAACATCTGTAGCCCTAGCTAGAGTACTTGTTGGCGTTGCTTGTATCCATTTTCTTGTATGCTCTCCTGTACTTTGCCTGGTATTATCAGTCCGCCGTGCAATTCGGTTCCAGTTATTCGTCCACGTGATCGTGCATACATATTCGCGTCGCGCGTCGGAGAGTCTGCCCTCTCTTCACTCTTCCTTCCACTCGAGCGTCCTTCTACCAACCCCTACCTCTCCTACTATCCGATGCCGAAAGCCTCAACCTCCCGCGTCAAGGCCAAGGCGGCCGCGCGTACATTGGTCGTCGATTCACAGGCAGAATTCGAGGCCGAGGGACTTTCACCCGCCAGTGCTGCGACTGTATGCGCGAAACTCATTACTACCAACGGCAACGAACAAAGAGAATGTGGGTCTACACATTGGAATGAGCCTCTACTACCAAATATTGACTGTGCTTTCGCGTAGCGCTTCTGCTCAGCGTTGACAAACCACTGACGATCGGGAGGAACCCTGCCTGGTGCGCTGGGCGATCACTTTTGGCTACACTATTCTGATCGTTTACAGCTCTTACGTGGTGTCGGATGCCGTAGTATCTGGGATACACTGCAAGCTATATGCGTGAGTATTCACTATGGGCGTTTGTAAGAGCTCAACGTACGAGACGTTTGGATGCAGAGTGAGGTCAAGTAACGGCGGTACCATAATCTCTTGCCATGTAAGTCCCAGTCTAGACTTCTTGGGAGTGCATATCAACAGTATGGTACAGGATAACTCCACCAATGGCATGCTTCTCAACGGCCATAAAATCCGCAAAACCTCTGTCCTCCTGATGGACGGGGACGTGCTCGAACTACCTTCCTCTCAAAGTGCGTTCGTATATGCATATATTCATGGCCCTATGACTGACGCAACGCAGAGTTCGAGTGTGTGTTATTACACAAGGAACCAGAGCAGAAGGTCAACATCTTCGATCCGACACCACCGGCGCAACCTGCAATCAAGACGAAGGTACGTCTTTTTCTCTGCTATCTCTGATGCTCAATATCGATATTGATACGTGTCGCAGAGGATCGATCGTTATGTGGTCACTTCGCATTGCTTAGGAAGTGGTAGCTTCGCCACTGTCCACCTTGCTATGGATACAACTGCTTTCAAACAAGTCGCTTGCAAGTGCATCAAACGTCGAGGCAGCGACAAACTGGATAAGGTCAAGAAGGAAGTCGATATCCTGCTCAATCTCCAACATGTACGCTAGTCCTGCGTATGCCTCCCTGTTGTCGCTCATAAACTCCTCGCAGCCCAACATCAACACCGTACGTGCGGCTACGAACGATGACAACTTTTTGTGAGTGGACAGTTGAACAGATACGACCATACTCCGAGCTCAATCGTGCTTAGGTACATCTTCCTTGAGCTCTGCACTGGAGGCGACCTATTCTCGTACATCGTCAGCCACCCGGACTCACAGTTATGTCAAGCGGAAGCCAAGTATATCATGTATCAACTCCTGAAGGGCCTGAAATACCTGCACGACAAGTTGATCTCCCATAGAGGTGCGTTTGATTTGGATCCTGTAATACACTGAGAGCTTACTCTTTCGTCCAGACCTTAAGGTAACAGTGTTTCCGTCCCAGACACTGGCATCGTTACCTGACACACACTCCCAGCCTGAAAACATCCTACTGCATACACCAGGGCCTTATCCCCGCATACAGATTGCCGATTTCGGCCTCGCGCGCCCCAAAGCATACCAGGAGACGTTCAACGTCTGCGGCACTGTCTCCTATCTTCCTCCGGAAGGTATCCTTGCCCTCGACCATAAGCACCTAGGCTACGTCGGTATGCCCGCCGACTGCTGGAGCTCAGGGGTGATCATGTACATCATGCTAGCGTGCGTTGTCTAGTCGGCTCAGCCTCTCGTCAAATACGACCTAACTGACGACCATTTGTAGGGGCTCGCACCCGTTCGACTACGGAAAGGTTGACGGAGAGTCTGATCTGTACTCGTACCGGCCGTCAGAGGAGTTCGAGGACTCCGAATATTCTCAGGAGTCCCTCCAGACCGACCAACTCATCAAGCGTAGGATAGTTCACGGGGGAGTGGAATTCCCTGAGCACCACTGGGATCAGATGTCCCAAGGTATGCTCCTCATCCGCCTCACTGTGGCAGCAGAGCCCAGAACTGATGTGGTCTCATCAATCGCAGCTAGGGATCTCTGCGGCGACATGCTTGTTTACGAGCCTCTGGAGCGGGCGACAGTGCAGCAAGCCCTCAGACATACCTGGTTCTCTGCCGAGCTCTTGGACTTGGAACTGGCATACCGCTCGAGGATCGGCTCTGGCTAACTGGCGACATCGACATCTCCCAAGTTCCCAAGATTCTGACTTCGCACTCTCCGGCCGCTCGCTTTGTTGTCTTGCTCGCTCTCTGCTCTCCTGCATTTGTCGTTCTCGCATACATCAGACTGAACCATCTGCGCATTCCGCATGATACACCATTGTAACTCCAAGCAAGCATACATCGATACAATTTGTGAATGATACATCATAGAAACTTCTCCCTATCTGCCCCTCGTTCATGCCTTCAGGAAGTTTGCGTGGACTGCGGATATTGTCAGCGACTCGCTCGTACAGCCGAAACGTATGAACACCCACAGTGAACATGGTCTTCCCCGAAAGTCGAGATCTGTACAACGGTGAGCCTCGAAGCGGCGCGATCCTCGCAAAGAAGCACGCACGAAGAAGTAGCTGTGGTCATAGCCTTCCTGCGCCCGCACGCGCACCTGCACCTCGTCGTAGCCCGCATCGCGCGCAGCCTTGAGGAAGTTCTCCGGCAACAGCTGGCCCTGCTTGTAAAAGTTGTCCCCGGTGCCCTACACCATAACACCCCACATCAGCCTCGCGCCCGCCTTCCCCAAGCAACCTCAAGGAAGGAATAGAACGCACATAGTCAACGAGGATGTGCACGGGCTCCTTCCCGAGCTTGCCCACGAGCTCCGTCGCGTCGTACTTTGCGCGCGCCTCCTCGACGCCGCCCTGGAGGTACCCTCCAAACGCCTTCTGGCCCCACGCGCAGTTGACCGGGTTCGAGATCGGCGCGAACGCGGACACGGACCGGTACCGCTTCTCGCCCGCGAGCACCGAGTTCAGGTAGAACGTGAGCGCGCCGTGTCCGCCCATCGAGTGTCCGAAGATCGACTGCCGCTTGAAGTCCTGCGTCCCGCGGCGCGTTCAGTATGCTTATTACGTTCCCGCGTATGGGGAAAGGGAGGAGGGGATAGGGACATACGACAGGGATCCCGGCGGCCTCGATGACCTGCGGGAGCTCGACGGTGATGTGCGTGAGCATGTTGTAGTGCTTCGCCCACTTCGGGTTCGTCGCGTTCAGGTAGAAGCCCGCGCCTGTCGATGCCCCGGCCCCGACCGCGCGTCAGTCCTTGCTCGCTCCACAGCCGAAATACCAAATCAACGCTCAACCCTGCACCCGCAGCAGCGCGGGAGAAGCGATAGGGTCCAGGGGGCGTTGAGGGAAGCGAAGCGAAGAGACGCGAGACGCACCGACGCCAAAGTCCCAGCTGTCCGTCTCGCCCTCGACGCCGGCTCCGCGCGGGGAGGTGTCCGGGAAGAGGATTGCGATGCCTTCCTTCGCGGCGGGCCCGAGGAAGTGGCCCTTCTGCGCCCTGTACGCGTACCCATGCCGCACGTTCAGCCTCTGGGGGGTCGCGGCAAAGACACAGGCACTCGGTACTCACGCGTTGTCCTCGGTGCAGGTGAGCCCGGAGAGGTACGTCAGGAGCGGGACCTTGTTCCCCTCGGACGCGTTCCCGGGGAGGAAGAGGTTGAAGTTCGCGACGAGCCCGCCGAGCGCGTCCGACTGCGGGAGTAAGGGGACGCGGTGAGTGCTCGAGTACCTAGGAATCGGCGCGGGGTGGCGCACCTTGAACTTGTATTTGATGAGTTGACCGTCAAAGGCCTTGTTCGCGGATACTTGTTCAAGAGACATGCTGCAGCTTTGCGAGTTGTATGTAGTGTTAGAGGTAGGGGTCGAGTGCGAAGGGGCGCAAGGAGCACTCCGAGGACGATCGATGCGCGATGTAGGCTTCAGCCACACCGCGGCGGCCGGTGACGACATCGCAGCGCGCCGGGGGGCCGCCCCAGCCAAGTCCCTCCAGCATTCGTACACGAGACGCACCGATAGCCTCGCTCGCCGGTCCCATGAGCAGCACCATGGGACACCCCTCCTCGACGCTTTCTCACCTCCGCCATCCTGCGGAACCCCGGGTCCCACGACGCTCGCTACCGAAGGGCCCTATTACAGAACGCAGGGGCGGTATTAGCATTAACGTCGTACAGACCGCATTATATACGCTATGGTGGCCAGCATAAGTGTGTACGGATATCGTGTGTGGGTATGTGTCCAGTCGAAATTAATGCGCGAATCATTGTGCAGGCCTCTTACCCTCCCTCTTGTCCTTGTCCTCGTCTGTGCGCGGGGGCGGAGGTGTCGATGCTGGTGTGAGCTTCTGCCTGCTCTCGCGCTCCCCCTCGCCGCCCTTGCCCAGACTGTCCGCCATCTCCGCGCGCTCACCCTGCTTCCGGATCTCGTCTCTCTCCCTCCTCTCCGGCGAGCCTTCCGCCTCTGACTCGCCCTCGCCAGAGGCAGCATCTCTTGCAGCATCGAGCCCGGGGCCCTCCTGCGCGCCTTCGCCGGGCGCACGGCCCTGGCCCTCGACGACGCGCGCGAGGTGGTCCGCGATACCGAGGTAAAACGTAGCGGGCTTGAACTTGATCTCGCGGCCCATGATTTCCGCCCACTTGTACCGCGCGGTGTTGATCCACCCGACGAGATCGAGGTGGTTCACGCCCTCGAGCGTGCCGAGGTACGTGCCCCAGCGCGCGGACTTGAGCGAGACGAGCCCGTCGTTTGGGCCTTCCTTCTCAAGCACGATCGAGTGTGGCCACCTGTTACGAGAGAAAAATGAGCGACCGTCCTCACAGCCCTCTCTGGGTGGTCCGACATTCACGCACTTCCACGTATCAATCAACCCCGGCTCATACACGGCGCCCCACGAGAAGTACTGCACGCCCGGCACGTCCGGAGTGTCCTCGTTGAAGCGGCGCATGTTCTCAACAGTGAGGAACTCGAACGCCTTCCCGTCTCCGCCGCCGTTCGGAAGGAGCTCAAGCAGGGAGAGCACGGACGGCATCCGCTCGCGCCCTACTGTCGCGAGGAAGTGGTCCGCGAACGCCGAGCCGCGGTGCGGGCTCGAGATCGTCGTCACCGAAAGCACCTCAAACGGCCGGTCCGTCATGTGCGTTGTCAAGTACCTGCAGTCGATCCCGCCCTACAAAGCCGTCAGCACAAGGAACGAGAGTCTGATATGTGTGGGAGACGGGGAAGAAGGACAGGAGTCGCACCATGCTGTGTCCTGTGTCAAGATCATCCTGGAGTCCGCATGAGCACGCCAGCAGGGACACATGTAGAGGCACGTACCGATGAGATGCACCGCGCGCCCGGGGTACGTCTCCGCGATCTTCGCACAGAGCACCTTTGCGCGGTCGATGGGCGAGCTTGTTGCGGGCACGCGCGTGATGAGGACCTGTGCATGAAGGAAGCGGGGGGCATGCGGTCAGGACACGCAAACTGCGAGCGGTGATGATTGGGCGCACCTCGCTGCCGTTAGCCTCCAGCGCATCGCGGATCCCCCGCCAATGAGTGACTTGCAACGGGGCGATGGAGGGACCCAAAGTGACCGTGTCGAAGCCGAGGAGGCCGTGGCAGAAGACTATCGGGTTCTTCGTTGCGACATCTGCAAGATGGTCAGGGCCGCGAGTCTTTCGGCGGAGCAGAAGAAGATGGCATACATTTGCTCCTGATGTTTTCACGTTGTTCTTGGGCGGTCTTACCGCCGTCTTCTTCGCTCAGAATCGGATTCAGGTCCTTGCCCGAAGAGTCGTCCGGAGAAAACCAGTTTCGTATCGAATCGGGGAGTTGCGGGAAGTTGAATGACTGCGCGGGCGCAGAGGTGTGTATGCTGCGTGTGCGTTGGTGTATGGACCGCAACGACTCGAGCGAAGAGGCCGTTGGGGGCGAACTGTTAAGGTGAACGGGCGCGGGTGAGTGGGGCATGGGCAGCGGAACGGGGGTGGGGCTGAGGAGGAGGTCCATGTCCGCATCATTGTAATGGTGCTGCGAAAATGCTTCCTCGAACGGGTCGCTGTACCTTGGTGGCATGTACGACGCAGCGGGCGGCGGGGAGAGGAACGCGGTGGGCATGGTAGAGCGAGTGAGGTTTGAAAAGTAGGACGGTCGGTGGAGGGCGGTGGAGAGGCGAGCTGCCTGTGGACGAGAGGGCAACTTAACATCTTCCGAGTGCTCTCTCGAATGAGCTTCGAGGAGGTGCGGGTCGTCTTGGAATGCATCCGCGAGCGCAGACAGAGCAGAGGAGGGAGTGGAGGGTGCCGACCGTGTGGGGGTGTTGGGTTGGCTCGTGGAAGGCGTGTCTGGACGCGAACCAACGGGTGAACTTGGGGTGGAGTTTGGCCTCCCGTCCGAGCGTTTAGAAGAGAACCAGCGGAGGACGGGGAGGGTGGGCCTGCTCGCGTGTTTCTTCTTGTCGCGAGCAGCAGAGGATTCGGCTGGAGGGGATGCCATGCTCACGCTGTCTATACTGAGAGAGTGGGAGTGGCGTAGAGAACTCGACTGCTTCGGGGGGTGGTGGACGGCGGCCGAAGACGGCTGTGTGCGCGGAAGCCTCATGTCAGGATGTGAGGACGAGGATGGCTGCGGAGCGGTGGCATAGGTCGGGGCGTCTGGCTGAGCGGGGGAAGCTGAGGAGAAGAAGCCCTGGAGGCGAGCAGAGAGGTCAGGGCGGTCGCTCGCGAGGCTGTCGCGGGAGCTGTTTGCGCTCGAGCCCGCTGAAGACATCGGTGCAGTGGAGAGCGGCCAAGTGACGTGACGTCACGCGTCGGCCTCCATATTGACGCGTCCCCCGATCCGGCGTCTCCATATTGACGACTCGCCAGACGCCCAGCCACCATCTCTCCTCCGACCCCCATCACCCCATCCCGCCATTCTCCCACATCTGCCCGACGAGCACACATGCAGACGTCGCAGCAGTCAATGAAGCTTCCTTCGCCTTCTCTACTGCGTGAGCCCGGGAGCGACGGCCGAGCTGGGCCAGAAGCCATGATGAGCAGTCATCTGCGACGGAACTCTCCCTTAACGGATCCCATGCTCCTCGAATTGAGTGCGGGTCTACCTATAATACACTGACCCATCAGCCCGACGCACCCACACGCAAAATCTGTCTGCGCTCTTCCGAATCAGCCGATGCTGTGATCCATCCTCCACCGCCCATCTATCACGGGCAGGCCCTGCGCCATTACCGCCTTCCTCACAGTACATATATCCCTCATCTTCCCGCACTCATATCAGCTGGCCCTCCCGCCTCTTACCCTCGCTGCTCTCTAATGCTCTGGTGCATCCCGCCCCCGCTTGACATCCCCCGCCGCATCTCTATCAAGCGGCGATACCCTGACTTCCCCTCCTTTCGCAGGAGGACCGAACTCTCCCGGGGAGACTCCAACTCCAGCCAAAGGTGCGCCGCACTACCAATAATTGACGGCTTAGTCTGACGCTTTTGCAGGACCCTCATAGATAGCAAGGTCTCTGAGTACGACGAGATCTTGCTCATTGACGCTCCCTCGCCACCTCCAAAGGACCGCAAATCTCTCCTCCACTTTCTCCCCCAGCTCGAGTTCCAGTCGGAGCTTACGGAGAAGCCGCCACCGCTTCCAGATACCAAGGTCCAGCCAGATCCGGCTCCCGAGCCCGAGACCAGGCCTCCGCCAGAGCTCAGTCCCAAACCTTCAAGTTTGCCTGAGCCGGAGAACGACACTGAGCCCGAACACCCCTGGTACCGCCGCCGCCTCGTCTGCAGTGGCGGCACATGCTACCCCTCCGTGTTCCCTCGCTCCGACTTCTCCCTCTCGACTCCCGGTGCAGCAGCTGCGGGCCTGAACCTTTTTGGCGGCCTGGACGACCGCGCCAAAAACGATGTGTATTCCATCTCGGTCTGTGACTTCGCTGTCACGCGGCTGTACACCATGGGAGACATCCCGTCGACGCGCTTTGGACACGGCAGCGCATTCGCGGGCAGCGTGGTCGTCGTCTGGGGCGGTGACACGATGTCGGCGTCGTCGCATCAGCTGCGCGCGAGGGCCAGGTACGATAACGGGCTCTATTTCCTCAATCTCGGTGAGTGCGCACATGTCGCCTCGCCGCGTTGTCGCGGTGTCGGGACGTCGATATTAATCAACGGAATGCAGCGAGCCGCGAGTGGACCCGGGTGTTCATTGACGGCGCGGCACCGGTGGGGCGGCTTGGGCACACGGTCGTGATGATTGGGCCCCGGGTCTACGTCTTCGGCGGGCATGCGCACGGCGAGTTCTTCAACGACATCTGGTCCTTTGACCTGAGCACACGTGCGCCCGCCCCTTCCTCGACAGCAGTTTGCAATTCGCTGACGGCTGGCTGTCCGCCGCCTTCTGTGCACAGTGATATCGAAGCCGGCATGGGAACAGCTCGACCCGCCCAAAGGCGCGCCCCGGCCGTCTAGGCGCTCGGGACACTCGTGCGTTGCGTACAAGGACCAGCTCATTATGTACGTCCCCCACCGCAATGCTATTGCAACCGTTCTAAATCTCACACGCGGACAGGTTTGGCGGGACGGATGGCAAGTACCACTACAACGATATCTGGGCATTCGATACCCGTACGCGCACATGGTCCGAGTTCTGGTGCGGGGGCTATATTCCGTCACCACGCGAGGGCCACAGTGCTGCGCTCGTCGGGGACATCGTGTACATCTTTGGGGGCCGTGGGGTGGATGGTGCCAACATCGGCGAGCTTGCTGCGTTCCGGATATCCAGTGAGTCACTGTCAGCCGTGTTCTTTTGAAAGGCTTTGCCTAAATTGATGGATGCGTAGACCAGCGGTGGTACATGTTTCACAACATGGGCCCTGAGCCAGCGCCACGGTCGGGGCACGGCATGGTCGCTGTCGGCACGAAAGTATATGTCCTCGGTGGCGTGAGCGAGGACAACCTTGATGAGACAGGCAAGGACGCGAACGTAGCTTATGTCCTAGACACGAGTGCGTATCTTCTCTCCCCGACGCCGCTCGCCGCTCGCTCGGTGCATACTGTGTTGGACGCTGATAGACGTCTTCTGGTGCTGGCAGATATGATCAAGTATCCTAAAGCCAGACGGCCACTCCCACCTACCCCGGGGTCCCCCCCAAACATGTTGTCTCCGCTACGGTGACACCCAGAGCCTCATCCCTCACGAACTCTTTCCTCGCTTTCCACTCTGCCTGCACTGCGTGCTATTCACGAAGTCGATATCAGCAACTCCTCCACCCACCCGTTTCTCCTCTGGCATACCCCATTGACCTTACGCATATACGCACTCACACGCTCCTTCATCATCATCATCATCACACCACCGCCTACCCCCTTGTCGCTAACTTATCGACTTCGTCCCTCCTTCGCTTTCACTCTCATTTGCCGGAATCTGTGCTCACGCGCAAGGCGCGTGCACGACCAAATGTATAGTATCATGTAGTACCCTCGGCGCGTTTGTCCAACTCTGTTGTTGTATGGGATACTACTTACCGGTGGTGGATGCCGCGTACTATGGCGGGTCCATTGCACTTCAGAATCATGTGTTTGCCCAGTTTTTCTGTTATTGGCGTATGTCAGGCACATGGGGAGGATTTTTGTATGGATCGCGAACGATGTATGTATTAAACCTACTCGCTTCCACTCGCTACTCACCTTTCCAGGTAGGAGGTCGGCGCGGGTGTTTGGCACTGTTGATGTATGATGGCAGCGCCATGAGCGCCACGATGACCCCCGGACATGACCCTCAAAACAAGTCGTCTTGCATCCAAACCACTGATGAGTCGGATATAACAGTCCTCGCTGTGCACTACGACACAGGTACACGCATGCAGATAGGCGAACCGAGGGAGAGGGGGTAGACGCCGCACCATGTCCATGTGCGGAGACAAGCTGTGGAGATTGTGGGCGCGGGAGACGCGGGGGCGCCAAATGGACGCGGTTGACCATTTGGTGTTCTGCACCGCGCGCGTCCGGTGAGGATGTGCACAATGGCACGTCTGTATAATAGAATATATGATGCTCAATGTAAATATATATGCCATCGAGAATCGGACTTACTGACGACAAGGGCGCGCTATGAGTGTCCCCGGACGACCTCTGCTCCTGGCTCTCCTCCGAAGCCCTCCCCGCGCGGCGCACATTTCACCAGTACTTGCCCCGCGCCGACGTCTCACTGACATCCTGTATCCTGTCGGAGTATCGAATTATTCCCCTGGCCGTCTGCATCCCACGCGCGCAACACAGGCAAACATGGCTAGCCTAGCCCGGTTGCATCCGCTAACGACTATCAATACGCCCATCCTTCGCGCGAGGTTGCTCGAGCCCTTCCACTCCGTCTACCGACCTGACGCGCCGCCGCTTGTCGTCCAGCTTAAATATGAGAGAGCCGTCGTTGTTTCCATTCCGAGAACTTGATAGAATAGGAGGAGGTACCAAGCCTAGCGTCTGAAAGCTGCCGTACTGTCTGCTGTCTGCATTGGTCTGGTCCGCCGGAAAGCGGATGCGCGAAGGTCTGCGAGGCGGAGACGGAGGCGTGACGGGGCGGTCGATGCTCGAATTTGAGGGCCCGGCCTCCGCCATCAATGCCTCCCTGAGGAACGTCGGTCGGGCACGCTGTCGCCAGAGAGCGGGAGAAGAGAGAGAGAAAGAGAGAGGTGTTCGTGCAAAGTGGCGTCGCACTCCGAAATCCACGGTGTCCACTCTCCCCGCAGCTCCTCCATTCGGTAACTCGGCCGGCATCGCGGCCCGCCGCTTTCTACTGAACGCCGAGCGTCTATTGTTACAATACGTGTACAGCTTAAAGTAGTTAATGTGTGTTAGAGAGGCGGGCGGCGCCGCCTCAGAGTCCGATTCTTCTGCTTAGGTCGAGCATAATATCGTGCAACGCATACTGAACATGGCATGGTAGAGCGGGCGGCGCCATCGGTGGCAGACAGTGGAATATGTACAGTATACGAGTGTCTAACCATAGGACCTTATGGTAGTTGGCCTTTGGCAAAACATACATATATATCATGGATTATCAAGGACATCTAGTTGTGCCCTTAATCATCTCGTATGGTTGAGGACGCCACTTCATGTCATGCTTCCACATCCATTTCTGGACCTCAAAAACGAAATTCTACATACCAAAGGACCCCATTTGAGCTCAAATCCCGACGTACAGAAAATTCTGGGCGTCTAACCCTAACCCTAGAAAAAGCGCCAAATCGGCCGGGGGTCAACGACAATTTAAGCGCTCGATAGGGCGGTTGAGAGGCTTGAGAGAGCTGAGAAGGGGGACTACAAGTTTAAGCCTGCTTTGAAGTGACCGTCGGCCATGGGGGTGCCTCATAATCCGACAGGAAAGACAAGGAAAGTTGCCTACAGTGACTGAGTGCAACAGCGGAGCTTGAACTCGCCAATTAGACGCCTAAGATACCATATATGGGTATGGCTTAGTCAGCAGGGTGCGCCAAATCGAGGACCTCCGACATAAATTTTGGAATTTCGGGGAAACAGCCCGACAGGATTGTTAGCATGTCCTTTCTGATCGTTTCTGCACATAGAACGAACCCTACAAGTGTTGTGTGAAGGAGCCTTAGCAGGATTACAAATGAGCACGGGCGCTCGTCACAAAGAGGCGTCCTCAACCATATGTATTGGTACTTGCTGATACGCGTCAACCGCGAAATGAGCGATATCACTACTTACAAAGTTAGCAGCCACTCTTTTGAACACCGTGGGAGTTTAGTGTACAAGATGAACGTGGCCACTGCACTCGTCAATATTCCAAGTATCATCATAAGAGAGGACGACACCAACGTTACGCATTGTAAGCTGCTGCTAGAGGTAGAAGAAGGTGCGCGAAGAGGTGCGAGAGGCCAAGAGGCGTCAAGCCCCGAGTGGTGGTTGGTGGCGCGACCGTGGGAGTATGGTACATATAATTCACGTGACCCCTATATCCTCTGCTGGTTGATAACCGATTCTTTGGAAGAATCGGAATATAATTCACGTGACCCCTATATCCTCTGCTGGTTGATAACCGATTCTTTGGAAGAATCGGAAAGTAGTTACAGACGAGAGCACCCATAAGTCGAAAGTTACAGACGTTTGTTCACATTTATGAACAGAAGAGTCCCAAAACTGGTTGATCAATGTCCGCCCAACAAGTCGTGAATATCCTTGTCGCAGTGTCCCGAAGCCTCCTCAATCCACTCGTGCGCTCGGCCGCGATGGCTCCGACTTGCATCTTCTACGGGGAAGGTTGTCTTTCCCATAGAAGGATCCCCCGAGTTCACGTTCACCGATATCCACGACAGAGGACATGGACTCCGCACGTGCCCTCCTGAACGGGTTGAACCGAGGGAGAGGGGGTAGACGCCGCACCATGTCCATGATGGCGGAAGCGGGAGTCACCGGTCGCGAAGGTGGCGGCGACACCATGGAGCTTCTGGAAGAGGGCCTCGAGAGATCGCGCTGCACAATGGAGGAGCGAGACTGAGATGGCCGATGCTTCTTGACCGCGCCGAACGGGGAGTGGCTCGAGTAGGCTGCTCTCGCGCGTTCTTCATACTGTCTGATCCGATCGGCGACTCCCAAGTAGCCACCTACACACATCAATAAATTTGCAATTCGTGCTCAAATCAGGGAGGGATACTCACCTTCAGAGGAATTAGCGTCAGACGCTACCAAGTCCCGACTCTGCTCAGGGAAGGGTAGGTCCACCGGTCGCAAGCGCGGCGTTGGCGGCGGCGAGCTTGCAGGGGAGGACGCACATGACCAGGAGTACGATGGAACCAGCTCTGGGAGTCCCCGGAGAATATATGCCTTCTCCGTAGCCACATTCTGCAAGGCGCGCCGAGCTTGCATGCGTTGCTTGTACCTCAGTGCCTTCGTGACATCCTCGGTACTGTACGACTCTGTAGAATGTCGTTGGCAACGTAGGAGAGAGAAAGCCTAGCCTACTGACCTTCTGAGCCGCTCACTGTGAAGCTCCCTCGTCTGTCAACAATGCAGCTGAAGCTGGGTGAGGCTGAGCGCCGCCCTGCATTCGAGGCTTCTTGAGTAGCTTGCTTTCTGGGGATGGTGAGGGGCGGAGGCGGCATCGCGGATCCCAAAGTAGAGGTGGAGGCTGTCGCAGCCCGCGGGCGTGGCTCATAGAGCACGGTAGGACGAGAGTTGATGTAGAGGCCACTGGGGAACATCACGGCACTGTTCAGGATAGATGGCTAAATGCGGGGGTTGGCGGTGTCGAGGATATCTACGCTCGGATGCTTCGAGTGAACAGCGGTCGCAAAGGCTATGTCGGACGAGGACGAGTGAAGGGCGGGGGAGGTGGTGGGATGAAGATGAAGAGGTAAGTGAGTGAACAGACCGAGTTTTGAACGATTTCCAAGTCCAAGCGGCCAGCCATGGAATGACCGGAGCTTCCCCACATTGGCGCCTTAGACAAAGAGCTCAAATGCGCATCAACACTTACCCCAGCGTATGACCCGGATAACAACGACACTGTCGGATCTGGACAATAGGAACATATCCAACTCCGCCTTAGGAATGGTTGACGTTGATGCCTACTTCATGTATGGTCATGTCGTTCGCCGCTACTTCGACGTCGACCACGCAGCACGCTTCGAGTCGATTATAGCAGATACAGTAAGCTCTCGCAAGTAGCACTCGATTGGACTCACATACCTCTAACGTCTAGCAAGAATTGCCTGAGGTGCAGCGCGGGCTAGATGTCGTAATGGGTGAGCCAATGTGCAGTACTGCAATAGTCTTGGTGGCCACTCCGCGCGGACATAGCGCGATAAAATGGGTAACCACTCTGGGCGTGCTCTACCGAGGAAGACGCGCCAGAGCTTGACGACGTTTCAAAAGTAAACGTATGAACATGACAGTTGTAAATGCCGAGAGCGAATACCTGTCAATCGTTCAGCAAATAGGTTATCGCGCTCCCTGGTCAGCAAACCTACCAGGTGACGATGTACGAGACATGCGAGTTCCTGACATCCACCGTAGGTGATCTGCCCACAGGATAACCATGCGATATTCGTGAAGATGCGTCCCCAGCATGGCCCTCTAGTGTACATTGAGACATGCCCGCACGAGTGCTCAAATTCTGACGCACCGAAGACCTCCTCGATGAAGACAGGCTGCACCCCTGACGCTTCACCGCCCGCATGCGCAGCCATAGCGTCCACATCCGCCCAATACCATTTGCCTTCGTCGGGGAGGTTATCTGGCGTGAACGAGTTCCGCGGCTGCGCGGTGCGCAGCATGCCAAGTATTTCTACCTCTCCTTGTACGGTGCTCTGGTTTTGCTTCGCAGTCTGCGCAAGGTCCTTGCTAACGAAGCCGCGGTCGACGAGCACAGTAGAGCCATCGGTGCGAACGAATGGCACTACGAGGTGGTAACCGATGGTGCCGTCTCGTACTCGAGGGCCCAGAAGGATGGCATGGGCGTTATCCCAGTGGCCTTTCAGCACTACCTTGCGGAAGGAAAAGTCGGGAAGTGCTGCGAGACTACCAAAATCAGAACGCAAAGAGCCTGGGGCCAGTCTGGGTACACACTTTATTTGGGGAGGTAGAGGCATGGGCTCGCGCTCCAGTTTCTCCTCGAGCTCGTCAATGAGCGCGACCTTCCACTTCAGACGTTGCACCTGCCACGTCCCAAGCGCGAACGTGAAAATTGGCATGATCCCAATCAAGACCATCGTGGGGGTGACCAGCGGTTCACGCTTGGCCTTGTATGTCTGCGAAGTGCCCTCGGTCGCGAGCATGCGTTTACTAGAGGGGCCGGGACGCGTCACATTCCGCCAGGAGGCTCCGACTCGTGGCCGCGCAATGGAGGATGCCAAGGAGCGCAGCATGCCTAAGGAGCGTATAGCCTGCGAGCGAGAGGTCGTGCCAAGTTTGTCCCGGGGTGTGTGTAGAGCAGAAATAGCGGAGCGCAGCTGGGCGGAAGCTCGACTCGGAACCTGGAGGAGGGCGGCCGCTGGGCGGCTGCTGGGCGCGACGCGTCCGGCGCCTGTATGGGGAAATGAGGTGAATACGCAGCCGAGGCCGTACACCTCCTCCTGCTTCCACCCAGATATACCCCCTGTGTCTCCTCTTAAGCTCCGGTGCACACGCCAGACATGTGCGCAGCTGTCCCCGTCCTACCTCTGCGCATATGGGGCTCACCCGTCACCACAGGTCACGTCGACAGGGCGATTACAATATTGACGGCGATGAGGTGCATTACCCGACACGACCGGTGGACAAGGACAAGGCCGAGGCGGAACTTGTTGTGAACATCAAGAAAGCAACCTCAGCAGAAGAAACGGCGCCCAAACAGAAACATGTCAGAAGTGCGACCACTTATTGCGCGTGCGCGGACATGCACTGACCTCATGCCTGCGCAGAGGCCATCGTCTACACATGGGACTACCACTCTTCGATATCGTTCTGGACTGGCCTGAGAGTACAACCTATTTTGTCTGATGAGGTTCAGACGTTCAAGGCTCTGATCACGGTGCACAAAGTATTGCAAGAGGGTCACCCCGTGGTACGTCCGCCACATTTCGTACTGTTATCCGCCCTAATATATATGGACAGACTATCAAAGAGGCCCATGGACAGACCGGATGGCTGGAGACTTGCGCTCGGACAGTCGGACATGAGACGGCACGCGGTGAGTGAAGCTATGTAACGCGGTGCTATTAGTACTCAACTCCGGCCCAGGCTACGGACCCTTGATCAGAACATACGTGCAATTCCTTCTTGCCAAGCTGCGCTTCCACAGACTTCGTCCGGAGTTCAACGGTCTCTTTGAGTATGAGGAATACATTACGCTCAAGGGCATCGACGATCCGAATGAGGGGTGAGTTGTTATAACCCCTCGGTGAGATATGTTGCTCACTTGTGTATGGCAGCTACGAGACTATCTCGGACCTCATGGCTCTGCAAGACCAGATCGACTCTTTCCAGCGCATGATCTTCGCGCACTTCCGCTCTGGCAACAACGAGTGTCGTATATCCGCACTTGTCCCGCTGGTGAAGGAGAGCTGGGGTATCTACCGGTTCATCACCAGTATGCTCCGTGCTATGCACCGAAGTGAGCATACCGAGATTGCAACGGCAAACCCCAGGATGAACTGACAAGGAGATAGGAACGAACGATACCGAGGCGCTTGAGCCGCTCCGATCACGGTATAGCCAGCAACATTACGCTCTCCGCAAGTTCTACTATGAATGCTCTAACCTCAAATATCTTACCGGTCTCATCAACGTTCCCAAGCTTGGAGCTGTAAGCGACAGTTTTGTTATATCACGGGTTGAAAGTTGACCTTTTTCCCCGCTCAGGAACCCCCTAATCTACTAGACAACGGCACTGCTCCAGATCTACCTGCTCGGCCAACTACTGCCCCTGTTAAGTCACCACCCCCTGCAACCCCTCAACCTGACGCGGCAGAAGTACGGGAGCAGGAGCGTATGCTCAAACAGTATGAGCAACAGCAGGCTGCTCTGATGGCTGCGCGTGAGGACGAGGAACGCCGCCGGAGGGAGATGGAAGAGCAGCAGCGCCGTGAGTTCGAGCAGCGGCAAGCGGAGCAGGCCGAGCGCGAGCGTATGGCCCAAGAGCAGCTCGTACAGCAACAGATGCAGCAACAGATGATGCAGTACAGCAACCAGGCTGCGCAGCAAGTGCACGACCTCGAGAGGGAGATCCTTGGCATGCGCGGACAGTTTGAGCGTGATCAGCTCATGTTGGAGCAGTACGATCGGGTCCGTCTTGGGCATACTTTGAATCAAGGAACAGCCGCTCATTACCCGATACACAGAGAGTCAAGGCGCTGGAGAGCGAGCTCAGCAGCGTCACGGCCAATGTCAACTCGCAGATGATGTCCAAGGACGAGCTCATCCGGCAGCTGCAGGAGCAAGTCACGATGTGGCGGCAGAAGTACGAGGGTCTGGCCAAGCTCTACAGCCAGCTCCGCGCGGAGCATCTCGACATGCTGTCTAAGTATAAGCAGATGCAGCTCAAGGCCAACTCAGCACAGGAGGCCGTCGACAGGATGGAGCGCATGGAGCGCGACCTGAAGGCGAAGAACCTCGAGCTTGCAGACATGATTCGCGAGCGTGACCGTGCCCGCTTTGATCTCGATCGCCAGAAGGCGGGCCACAAGGACGAGATTGACCGTCTCCGTCGCGAGATCAACTTTGCGAACGAGCGTGCTGAGGACGCTACGAGGTCGAAGAGCTCGGAGGTGTCGGGCGTGCTTTCCAAGTACAACCGTCAGCTCACTGAGCTCGAGGACTCTCTCCGTGTATGCCACCTTGACCTGTTGTTCGAGGGCTCATGCTGACCATCTGTGCAGGCGAAGCAAATCCAAATCGACGACCTTCTGAGCAAGCTCGACAACGCAAGTGGCGATCTTGAGCGTCTGCGTGACGAGAAGGACCAAGAGATTGCTATTCTCCAGGAGGGTATGGATGCTACCATCCAGCAGCTCCATGACGCGCAGCAGGTAAATCAAAGCGACTATTTCGCAGTATCACATGCTGACCGTCCTCTCACAGAACCAAGGCCTCAACGAGGAAGCGACAATGGCTCAGGTCGACACCCTCATCCTGGACAACAGGAAGAAGCTCAACCAGATCATCGGTTGGCACATATTACATCTGAATCAGCTCTTATTGACACTTGCTTTGCAGACTCGATCCTCAATGCCTGCGTGCAGAAGGTGGACGAATCGATCTACGAGCTGGAGTCTCCCGCACAGGCCGGCAACATTAACTCGACGCCGGAGTACACGCTGTCCATGATCGAGAAGGCGGTCAACAACGCCACCGACTTCGCGACGATCTTCAACCTGTACCTCGGTGGCGAGCCTGGCGGGGAGCACGTGGAGGTTATCAAGGGCGCGAACGAACTTGCGCAGGCCCTCTCCGACGTCCTCATCAACACCAAGGGCATCACGCGTCTAGTGGAGGACGATGTGTCTGACAAGCTCATCAACGTCGCCAGGCATGTCGGCGACGTCGGCCTGCGGACGTTCCTCAACCTCCAGTCATACAAGCTCGACCTCATCCCCCAGCCAACACAGCGCAAGGAGGTGGCGATGCGCAACAACGGCGAGGTCCGCGGGGCGCTCACGAAGCTCTCCGAAGTCGTCGACGGGCTCGTGCCGAAGGGCGGCAAGGCGGGCCCGCTCGCGAAGACGAACGGCGACTTGGGCGACCTGGTCGAGCAGGAGATGCTCGGCGCCGCGCAGGCCATCGAGGCCGCAACGGAGCGCCTGCAGCAGCTCATGGCGCGCCCGCGCGACTCGTCGCGCTTCAGCGCGGTCGACCTGCAGGTGCACGACGCGATCCTGCAGGCCGCGATGGCGATCACGAGCGCGATCGCGCGCCTCATCAAGGCCGCGACGGAGTCGCAGCAGGACATCGTCGCGCAGGGCAAGGGCACGAGCACCGCGCAGCAGTTCTACAAGCGCAACAACCGCTGGACAGAGGGCCTCGTGTCCGCCGCGCGCTCGGTCGCGTTCGCCACCGGGCTGCTCATCGAGAGCGCAGATGGGGTGCTCTCGGGCACGCACACGCTCGAGCAGCTGATCGTCGCGTCGAACGAGGTCGCGGCGGCGACCGCGCAGCTCGTCGCCGCGTCGCGCGTGAAGGCGAACCTGATGTCGAAGACGCAGGAGCGGCTCGAGCTCGCGGCGAAGGCGGTCACGGAGGCGTGCCGCGCGCTCGTGAAGCAGGTGAAGACGATCGCGGCGAAGCAGGTGCAGGAGGACGACGTGGACTACAAGAACATGGCCGTGCTCGAGTTCAAGCGGCGCGAGATGGAGCAGCAGGTCGAGATCCTGCGCCTCGAGAAGGAGCTGAACGCGTCCCGCCACCGGCTCGGCGCGATGCGGCGTGCGGGGTACCATACAGACGAGACGGACTGAGGAAGAAGCGGCGGCGGTGGTCTCTAGTTAGCACTTGGAATATACTCTGCGTTCCCTTACCGATATACTTGTATTTCTCACTCTCTGCATGCGCGTTGGTGCTCTCTTACTCTCTCAGTCTCTGTTCCGTCCGTGGGTGTGAAGCCGGCATGAAATGTGTGTACAGTCAGGCGCCCAAGTGCACAGAGATCATGGATGAGGAGAGGAAGAACAACAATGCGAGGATGGGGGTGAGCAGAGCATGGAAAGTGCTCCAATGGGGACCGCGGCGAATTAGTATGTGCGTGTAGTCGAAGCAAGATAGATGATGTGCAGTAAGTACCGAAAGCAAAGGCGGTGTGTGGGTGTATCATAGCAATAAAGAGGTATAGATACCAAAGGAAGGGAAGGGGTGAAAAGGAAAGCAAAGGAGGGAAGGGGGGAAAGCAGGCGCAGCACGGGCGCGTTAATATACATAATACGCGCTCTGCGAGCTCCGCACCGTGTCGAACGAATCCTTCCGGTCCATGTCGAGGAAGCTGCTCTCCATGGTCGGCGACTGCGGGGACGGCGGCACCGTGTCCCGGCCCGTCGACTCGGTCTCCTCGTCGTCCGCGCCATCGTCGTTCTCCGCGCTCGCGTCGAACTCGTCGTCGATCTCCAGGAACGACGGCTTCTTCATGATCGAGCGCCGCTGGAGGACCTTCTGCCGGTCGAACGCGCTCGGAGGCCGCGACGACATCTCGGAGATGCCGGTGTCGCTCGACTGCTGGCGCCGCGGGCGCGGACGCGTCGGGGGCGGAGAGAGCGGATTGATGGGCACGACGCTGACGCGCTTGTTGACGATCTCCAGCTCCTGGAGGTCGTGCCTGGACGGTCGCCGTCTCGGGGGCGGGGGAAGGCTCGCGGGAGCAATCTCCGGGGAGTGTTTCGGCGGGCCAAATCCGGTCGGGGAGGTCGGGGGGCTGAGGCCCGCCTGCGCAGTTGACGGCCGCGCGGAAATGGGCGGGGGCTTGTTCATATTGCGCGAGAGCATCGAGCTGCTGCGCGCGGGCCCGCGCGAGCCCTCGACGAGGGACATCTTCCGCGGCGGGGGCGCCGACGAAGCGGTGTGCAGCGCGGGGCGCGCGCTGCCGTGCCAACCAGAAGAAGCCGACTTCGTCGAGTGCATGGAAACGCCGCGCGACACCCCCACGGCGGGCTCCCCGCCGCCGTTGCCGTTGCCGTAGTCCGCCCCACCGCCGCTTCCGAACGCGAGCGTCCCGGTCGACGCGTGCGACAGGACCGAGTTCGAGCGCGAGCGCTGGGCCGCTTCGCGTTCCCGGTCGCGGTCGCGCTGCGTGTTCATGACTGGCACCTGGCTCGCGTTCTTGCCCTGGCGGAACGCGAGTCCGAAGTCGCCAGGGTGCAGATCGAGCTTCGGCTTCCGCTCAGACTCGGGCTCGGGGTCCGCGCGCGCGGCACGCGCAGACGCCTCCTCGTCCGCAAGCTTCTCCGCGAGCTTCAACTGCTCCGCGGGGGACATGATATACTGGGGCACGTACTCCGACTGCGACGTCCGCTTCGTCCTGTCCTCCCCACCTGCACCCGCACCCACCGGCGAATCCTCCCACAAGGACGACGGCGAAATACATGCGTTCCTCGTCATGAGTGACAGCGGCCCACCTGCGGCCCCGAACGACAGGGTGATGTGGTCCATGGCCACGGACCCGGTACCAGGCCGCGAGTCTGTTTCCAGACTGAACACAGATCGACTGTCGTCCTCGGTTGAAGGCGTCGGTCCGTGCGACGATGTGCTCCTCCGCGCGCTCGAGCCAGAGAACAGGCGCTTACGTGGGCTCGTTACGCTGCTGCGCCGGGGCTCGATAATGGGTGACGACGGCGCGGGAAGCGTCTCGAGGCTCGACGACGGCTGTGCGGACGACGAGCCGTTCCTGAAACCGGGAATTGGGGGCATCGGGACACGCGCAGCATGAAACGATCGTTGTTTCCGCGCAGGCTTCGCTAACGGGTGTGGATTATGAATTGCCATGTCGTCGTGCGAGGCCGAGGAGGCGATACTCGTGGCGGAGTGCCGTTGGGATGGAAGGTTTTGCTGCGAAGACATCTTCCGAAGGAGCTTCCCCGCTTTGCTTCCCCCGAATTCGACGCCGTGAATGAACGCTGGTACGGGTGGGAACTTCCCGAGGGGAGAAGGCAGGCCCGAATCCCCGGGCGCAATAGGGCTGAGGTCCCCATCCAGGATGAAGGTATCGCGATGACTCCTCCGCTTCCCTTTAGGATCAGGATCCCGCATCTCGAACGGACCCAAGTCATAAGTGTCGTTCATGAGCTGAGAAATCGCGTCCCCGTTGTCCATCATGTGGAAGCCATCCACACTCGGAGCGAAACTCAAGCTCAGCGAAGAGCTCGAGGAATTCCTGAATGCCAACGGAGAAAGGTCGTGATCACGATAAGGCGAGCGGGGTACGGGTGGTGGAGGGAGGTCGCTCATGGGAGGTGCTGTATTCAGGGGAGGTAGTTTGACCCGCGGGGATGACGCTTTTCGAACCAGCACAAGCGGCCTGGTCATGGTCGGGGAACGTGGGGATTCTAGGCTCGGCGCGGCAGAAGTGGTGCGAGAGCGTGTGAATGTGACGGGAGAAGGAGAAGGAGGGTTGGAGGAGGATGGTGAGGAGGAAGATCCCGAGACTTTGCGTCGAACTTGTAGCGGCTGAATCGGGCTCAAAGCCACGCCCGGGGAGCGGGGCGGGGGCGGGGGAGGCATGCGAGGCAATTCTGGATATCCTTCCCGCGGGCTCACAGCGCCGACTGTCATCCCTCTAGGGCGAGAGAGAGATGGACTGGACCGCTTGCGGGGTAGCGTGGAACCACCGTTCGAGGGGCCACCAAGTCCGCTGCGAAAAGCCTCTGGGGTCACAGTGGAGTTCGACGAATTCGATCCTGACGGGGTTTTCATTCGTCGTGTTCTCTGCGTCTGAGAACCGGAGGTGGATGTACCACTCGAGTAATACGCATCGTTGGGCTGTGTCAGGTCATACGCGGACCTGCTGTGAGGTTGTTAGATCATCCCCGGCTATCGGGCTTTTGTGAGACCGACATACCTCGCAGACGGCGACCGCACAAAAGAGCTCGCGGATAGTGGCGACAACGCTTGTCCGTCGAAGGAGTTCCCATGGGAATTGGAGGATGACGATCCGTATGATCGTCTACTGTTTGGGACGATATCCCCTCTCTTCTGGTGATGCGGATCGAGCACTGACGAGTCGGAGTAGACGGAGAGTCTGTTGGGATCCTGAGGTAAATGTTGTACAACAATGCCACCTGAAGCGAAAGGGTCGATCTCCGAGAAGGTCATGACGGACGTTTGATAGGACATGCGATCCCGTGGATGGTCTGAGGGGGTGCGAGGTTCCGACGGGGCTTGTAGCTCCGAGCCACCATCAAAGTCGTACTCGGAGGAGCGTACGGTGGATACAGACTTGGCTGGCGGTCGGTTGGTGAAGAACGGGTTGTGTTCTGTCGTGGAGGGAGTGCTGCTTCCGGTACCTGGCCGAGAGTGGCTCGGGTAGTGGGGAGAGGGAGAGGGAGGGTCTGCCGGGGAGGGGGGATCCTGGATGGTGAGCACAGGCACCTTTTTGGATCTGAAGCCCATGGCAGAGGCGAGCGTATTGAACTTGAGAGAGGGGAGGCCATCCTTGTGTTTGGAGGAGCTGGCGGAAGGCTGGTACTTCTCGCTGTCTTCTGCGAGACTGGAGAAGGAGCGGTTCGCGCGAAGCTGTTCCTTGGAGGACTTTGAGCGGGACCACCACGCCTTTGGAGGGGCTGGGGGGGAGAGTGCGGGCGACATGAAAGGGAGAGAAGGAAAGGAGCGTGGTCTCCGAGAACGACTGATGTAAGGTACAGCTGGAGGTTGGGATCAGTGATTCCTCGGGCAGCGCTGGAGGGGACTTGGGTGGGCAGCGGGAGAGGGGGAGCGGGGAGCCTGGGAGGGCGCGCACGGCATGGAGGAGGTGAGGGCCTCTGCAGGATGCTTCGCGCGACGTCGCTCACGACAGCGGAGGAGAGCGGGACAGCGAGCAGACAGGAACAGAGGAGGCCCTGGCGGGGAGGAAGAGACGGTCGCAACGGCCGCGGCGGATGTCGACCAGTTCAGTAGACGCCCGTCCGTATCAGACCGATAAATTCGCTTCTCACCCAATTTATGTAACGAGTCCTCCTCGATCTTGTTCTCTCTCTTGCCCCCAGCTGACACGATCTGCCTCGAGCGCAACAGCTGTGTGTTGCCAGACGTCTCCCCGCGCAATATTCGACAGTCCCCGCACCGAGGGAGACAAAATAAATTGCGGAGGAGGGATGACACGTGCCAAAGGCGCAAGATGGGCTTCGGAGAGGTCCCTTGCGCCAATCTGCGCGTATCATTCCGCGGCGCCCCCTCCGCTCCAAATTCGTTTTCCATCTTTCACGCAGCCGCCGCCCCCGGCACCCGTCCCCCGCCCCCGCCCCCTCTTCCGCGAGTCCCGGTCGTCAAGAGGGCCCGTCGGGTCCGCGCGCCGCCCGCCCCCATCCGCCGCCCTCGGACGAGCATTCTCCCCGCGTGGCGCCCCCGAGCCGTCCAGAACACCCCAGCCCCGCCAACCCGGGTCCGGGGCGGCGGGCGGCGTCGAGAGAGTTCAGGCAACCTTGCGTCCGCTCCGTCCCTGTGCCGTCATGCATGCACCAACACCAACACCACTCCAATAAGCTCGCCTGCTCGGTCCCGTTGCGCGTGCCCCGGAAGCTTGTCAGAGCTTTGAATGGCCCCTGCTATTCCCGGGGCGCGTACCTGACGCTCCGCGCCCACTTGACGCCATGTTTCAGCCCACACGCGTCTGTTACGCGGCAGGGAAGCCCGTCGCGCTGTGCTAGCAACCGTCTCAAACGGCGGCCAGGGGGATTGTCGCAGACGTGTTTCTCGGGAGCGCGGTCCCCGACGTCCCTGCATGCTCTCTCGCCTCTCCGCACGCCGTCGACCTTGCTCGAGCGTTCCATTCTTGGCACGAGAACTCGCCTTCGCAGCAGAAGCTCTCTCGGTGCACAATTAGCGGATCATTACCAGAACACCGACGATGGAGCTACAGTAACACCCTCGATTTTGCCCCTTCTAACGAACAATAGAGTCCGTTTTGTGTGCGCCCCGACGTGAGAACCACCGCGGCCGCCCTGGCGCAGACGCGCCGCCAAAGACCGCGCGCCGTTCTCGCGACCCTTGCCTCGAGCCGCCGACACAGCGCTAGCGTGGGATGGCACGCACGATGCGCGGAAGCAGCGGCCTGACGGGACACAGAAGACGCTTGCGCCGTGGATCGTACACGTAGGTGCACTGCTCGATGGTGGTCCGCGACGCTGACACGGAGACCACACACAATTTTTCTAGCCTTCCAAGGACCGCCGTACGGAGAGAAGTCGGGGAAGCACCGAGTCCGATCGTATCGTCGGACGCAGCAACAAAGTTCGACGGAGTCTGACGGACCTCAGCGTTCAGTAGCCATCAGGTCCCTGCTCGGACTTGCGTCCACTCTGTCAGAAAACCTGATAGAACGGATGTACCCCGTGAGCTGATCAGTTCTCCGAGGCCTCCGTATTCGGCCAACTTGATCAGACCACTTGAACGCGCACGGGGCGTGCCGACGTTCAAGAATTGCGTATGTCGCGCTTTGTGGTGAGTGCGTATCTTCACGGCGGTCCGGCGGCGTATGTCCATCTTGTTCATCACTCAGCGGTGTCCTTGACATCAGTCAACGTGCGGGGACATCGCAATACGACATGAGCTCAATCACACACAGACATACATGTGCTGATCCTGTCAACATGCAGCGCTACGTAGCATCCTCGCAAAGTACGCATGCTCGCAAACTACCGGAGATGTGCTTGAGTCATTGTCAAGCCCTCAGGCCTCCAGTACAAGCAAATATATCTCGTGACGACGCTTCACAAACCGATCAACCTAGACAGCATAGCATGGACTTCCCTCTTACCAACACCTGCGGACATATCGTGACGCTATAGCTTTACCATCGGGCAGGGCTCCAGATACAGCAGCAGCTATGTCACCATCGGGTGCAGTCTGCGGCGGTATGTCAGTGTGTCTCGTACGCAGCAGATGCTCTGTGTATCGTCATTGATCAGGGGTACCATGTTTACAGGTATCCCCGTATGTGGTGGCGTTTTCAATTATAAACGCCACCCGCCGCAACGCCACCTGCGGTCCAGGCAAAACCGTCGTTCATGCGGTCCACAGGAATAGGCCTGCACGTTCCCCGATACCCGCGTATCTGGTTGCTCTGTTGATTGCGCGCGTCGTGTAGCAGCAGCTTGTGGGGACCTGGGCGATCGAAAGAGGGTCATGACGAGCATGCATACGTACCGAAACGTACCGGTCACCCAAGTTGCCGCGCCTGAGTTGTTTTGCCTCCAGGATGATACCGCGTCTTTCCACGCGTGGCACAAACACATAGGCTCGGCGGATAGTCTTCATCCCCTTGAGCGGCTGGATGTGTCTTGGGTTATGTCAACGACGCGCACAACAGTTTGTTTCGTCTCTACTCAAGCCTACCCCCAACTTCGAGATAGACAGCGGATCTTTGACGTACAGGACACGCTGTGCGGACACCACTTGCAAAGCCCGTAGTTCTGCCGTCGGGCGCGGTGGACAAAACGCATCGCTTCCACAACGATTCGCGCTCGTCGTGAACCCATCGACATTGCGGGCCGGGACCCCCCTCCTTGCCTCAGGGCGTCGGTAAGACGATGACGTGACCCGGTGTGGTTGCACGAGAAGCTGGTGCGTTCCATACGTCTTCAAACAATGTTGTACGAACAGAAGACGTACTGCACGCTGGCTCTTGACATAACTTCTTGCTTGTGGTAGACCGCATGGATTAGGTTCTGTGATGGGCAACAGGACACAAATATCGCCATGAGTATGTGGTGTTTCATGATGTTATGCGCCGTACGCTGGCTCACGAAGAACCCGCGATAGCATACGGTTGTGGCTCCACGCCGCCAAGAGCAGTGCATTGTGGTTTGGGCTTCTGGCACCTGTGCTTGTGGACGATGAGTCCTGACATACGGGAAAACCACACTCACTGGATATATTCCGACCCATGCGGCGCAGCCACGGTCCGAAGGAACACGATAAAATTACGAAAGAACGCGGCAATATCGCTAACCTATTTCTGCCCACATATCCTCCATGTCCCGGTCCTGCACGGCCTGAGCCGCCCGCGGCATATCCGACATGGGCGCGCGAGCTCCCCGCGCAGGGTCTTCCGCAGCGTCGAACACGACGTCGCTGCGCATGAGCGGCCGCCCCAGCTCCTCGTCCTCGTCCTCCATGTCGATGTCCAGCGTGTACCCCTGCCGTCGCGCGGCGGAGAGGTCGATGGGCTTCGGGCGGGTGAAGATGGACTGTCCGGATCTGTCATGTTAGGCGGCGCGTGTCAACTTCGAGTGGAGAGGGACGCATGATAGACGGGGTGGACGCACTGCCGCATGACCGCAGCGAGGCGGCCGAATTGTAGGAAGTTACGGGCGACGAGGAGGAGGGTGTCGAGCAGCTCTTCCTCCTTGGACGTGTTGCCGCACCCCGCGAAGAAGATGAAAAGGAGCGTGATGACGCAGAATGCGGTCAAGACCAGGTCCATGATGTTGAAAGGGGATTTCCAGAATTGCTGTGGCGGGCTTAGAGACCTCGGGCGGCAAGCACATGTGGAGGAACTCACTTTTCCGAACGCGACAAAGCGGATGACAACCTCCAGAATCATCGCACCGTTGATGATGAACTCCAGGATGTAGAAGGGTATGGTCGGGCAGTCATTTACGAGACTGAGTACGACCGTGGTAATGGAGAGCGCCGCCATGGCGAGGTAGAGGATGATGTACGTCCTCGAATGGACAAATCGATTTGCTATGCCCTTGGTGATTTCATCGCGAGTCATAGAGTATATCGAGCGGGTGGGCCTGCAATGTCATGAGACGGAGGGTACTGTCAATGTCCGACGGGTTCTATGAGTTGGCAAGACGGGGCTGGGAGAACGGAACGTACGCGGGGGTGGGTGGCTCGGGGCCATGGAGAGTGTCGTGGAGGGGGTCGAGCTCGCCGGCCTCGAGGTCCCCTAGACGGTGATCGGGAGAGGAAGACATGAGTCCGCCGTCGGACGCGGCTCGCGCTCGTAGTCCCGCCATGCCTTATGGGCGCTTACACGAGCACAGGGTTATGGAGGTCAACAACGCCAAATAGCGCCCGTCTGTCGCTCTCATCCGTACCACGACCTCGGACCTCTCCGTCGCTGCGGTCTGCTCTTTCTCGCCTCCCTCAGACACTCTTTCTAGACCTTTCACTCGTAACGCGAAGCCACGATGGGTGGTGGAGACTTGAACATGAAGAAGTCGTGGCATCCGCTCCTGATGAAGAATCAGGAGCGGGTGTGGCTCGAGGAGAAGAAGGCGGTAAGTACCATCACCTACGATGTGGCCGGGCTACTGAGCTAACATATTTGCATATAGGGCGAGGAACAGAAGAAGCTTGACCAGCTGCGCAAGGAGAAAGAAGAGGAACGGCAGCTGCAAGAGCTGCAGAGGCTACAAGAGGAGCAGACGGGCAGAAAGAGGACGGAGAAGCTGGAATGGATGTACGCCACCCCCGCTAGCGGCAGCAGCCAGAACGCTAGCGAGCTGGAGGACTACTTGCTGGGGAAGAAGCGGGTGGACAAGATCTTGACGGCGGATGAGCATGAGAAGGTACGCTTGTTGGCCAACCTCAGCGCGCCTGCTTTCTAATGCACCCTAGATTGGAGCTGCCCACAAGAGCTTCATCGCGACTCAGTACGCCAACACTGCTCGGGATACCGCCTCCAAGATTCGAGAGGATCCCCTCCTTGCCATCAAACAACAAGAGCAGGCGGCATACCAGGCTCTCATGTCCAACCCTCTCCGGCTGCGCGAGATGCAGGAGCGGACTGGTATCAAGGTGAAAAAGGATAAAAAGGAGAAGAAGAAGGATAAGAAGGAGAAACACAAGCACCGCAAGGACAAGCACCGGGAGGATTCACGCTCGCGATCCCCATACTCCGACAGGCGGCATTCCGACCCTCGCGACAAGTACTCTCGTTCCAGGCGTTCCCCTAGCCCCGACCGCCGCTCTCGCTCCCCACCACCCGCGCGCTCTCGGTATGACGATCGCCGGGACAACTACCAGAGCCGCCGTGGGCGAAGCCGCGATCGCTCAGCTGACCGTTCTCGCGATCAAGTCAGGACGTGGCCGCGGTCAGACGAGTCGGACGACAATGGCTACGAGTCACGACGACCGCGGAGCCGTAGTCCTAGTCGGCGCCGCGATGACTACGACAGCAGGAAGCGGATGCGGAGTCCTAGTCGTAGCCCACGCCGAGCGGATCCTGTACCATACAAGCGGACCAGGATGAGTCCACCTCCACCCCGAGCGCCCGCACCATCCCAGTCAAGCTCAGCCGCGGAGGACCGGGCGGCGCGGTTAGCTGCGATGAGCTCCAACGCCTCCTCGCTAACGGTAGAGCGCAAAGAGCACCTCACCCAGCTGCTTGAACGCGAGAAGGCTGAACAGGAGGCCGAGGAGCGTACGCGGGCGAAGAATAAGGGTATGGGAGACTTCTTGTCACACGAGCAGAAGAAGGTCTTCGGTGGTACGGGTGGTCTGGAAGATCGCATCCGCCGAGGTCGGGGGCAGATGCGTGTTGAGGCCGACTAGACACTCGTCGGCCGGTCGTTTTGCAGGTCGTTTGTGTCGCTAGCTCTTGTCCGCTCGTTGTACTTTGGACTTATGTGTCGTGTTGCTTAGCCGTGTGGACATACAGCATCCTTCGGACTCGGCGCCATGGCCAATGAGCGCGGGCCGTTATCGCAAGCGAATGCTATTTCCAGACGCTGTGGTTGGGTCCGGCCTCGAAAGCCGATCGGCCGAGGAGTGTCGCCCCCAAAAAAGGAGATTTTGAATCACGGTTTGGGAGTTTAGTCAACGCTCTACGGCAGCCTCGACGGGAACACATGAACATCCGGCAAGATGGCTCGCGCTCGAATACATAAAACTCCCACCGACCTTCTCTCGCCCCTTCTGCGTGTCCCGGCCCATGTCCTGCCCACGACGTGCCCTCTACGACGTTTAAGCCTCTGAAACATGGCTGACAAAAGAACAATGCCTCCGACGAACTATGATGACGTCGATGATAACGCTACCGTTCTCCAGGACGCTCCCACAGACAAGAGTGAAGGTGTGTTTATTACCTTCTATGTTGACTCAACCCACTCATATTCGCTCGCATCGACCGAAGGTGTTGCACGCAAGCCGCTGTCTATGCCGCCGAGCAGTACACTAGAGTCCGATTCGCCACCGGCGAAACCGTACAGTGTCTATACTGCTCGAGAAAAATGGTTCATCGTCGCGGTGACCGCCTTTGCGGCGTTGTTCAGGTGACTTGAACTTCCAGCGACCGCTCGATGAAATTTGACCTCGTTGTGGACCACAGTCCTCTCACAGCCAACATATACTTCCCTGCCATCCCGACAATTGCCGCTGCCTTCCACCAGTCGACCGAGTTGATCAATCTCACAGTCACCGTGTACATGGTCGTCCAAGGCATATGTGGGCACTCGGTTCCGCTGACTTCCAATACGCGCCCTCACTGACTCCTCCAACCTTTCAGCGCCGATGTTCTGGGGCACGCTCTCTGACCGCTGGGGCAGGCGTCCGATGTTTATCGGCTGCATGATAGTGCTCTCTGTCGCCTGCGTCGGGCTCGCGCTGGTGCCCACTAACGCCTACTGGCTACTCATGCTTCTCCGGTGCCTGCAGGCTGCCGGTTCAGCTAGCACTGTTGCGCTCGGTACGTGTGCAGTGCCCCATGCTTCGCGCAAATTTCTAACGCATTACGGCACAGGTGCTGGTGTGATTGCAGACATCGCCGCACCGGCCGAGCGAGGCAGCTTCTTCGGTATGTGGAACATCGGCCCGATGGTGGGCCCCTCTATAGGACCTGTGCTAGGAGGCGTGCTCGCCGAAAATCTAGGATGGAGGTGCGCCAAAGGCCCCTGCGACCCTCAGAGGCGGGCTGACGCAATCCAGGTCCATCTTCTGGTTTCTGTGTATCGCGGCAGGCGTATGTGCCGTTATCATGGTTCTGTACGCTCCCAGTCCACCGCTCCGTCCATGTACACCTTCTCACTCCGAGTCACAGATTGCTCCCAGAGACGCTCCGCGCGCTCGTAGGAAACGGCAGCATCCCTCCCCCAAAGGCCTATCGCCCGCTCATCCCTATCATCGGGCGCACCGCGCAGGCGGCAGATGACGCAGACAAGCCCCCGCGGCGCGGGTTCGCGAACCCGCTGCGGCTGTTCACCTACCCGGACGTCTCGCTCCTTCTCTTCTTCAACGCGCTCGTCTACGCCGTCTTCTACGGCGTCACCGCGACCATCTCCACGCTCTTCCAGCCGATTTACCCGTTCCTGAACGAGACCGACATCGGCCTGTGCTTCCTCGCTATTGGGGGCGGGATGCTGATCGGGGGTGTTGTGACGGGCGAGATACTGGACCACGAGTATAAGCGCATCAAGCGCGACATGATTCGCAAGGTGGAGGCGGACCCTGAGAAGAAGATCCGCCCCGAGGACGTCACAAAGGAGGAGCACTTCCCAATAGAATACGCCCGCCTGCGGCTGATGCCCGCGTTCTTCGCGGTGTATGTGGCGGCGTGCATCGGGTATGGATGGTGTCTGCAGGCAAAAGTCAATATCGCTGGCCCCCTCATTTTGCAGATCATCAGTGAGTGCTCTCCGCGGGCCGCGAACAGGGTTGCCGGACGCTGACGCCGTGACGCTATCTGCAGTTGGTTGGTCTTGCATGGCAATCATGAACAGCGCGCAAACGCTACTCGTGGACCTGGCGCCCAACCACGGTTCCTCCATCACCGCTTGTGTACGTCCTGCATGTTGTTAATGTTTTTGGTGGGGTCCCCCGTGTTGACCCAACGTCATTTCTTTTTCATAGAACAACCTCGTTCGCTGCTCGTTCGGCGCGGCGTGCGTCTCCGTGATCGACCTCATCATCAAGGCGGTCGGGACAGGCTGGACATACACCCTCCTCTCCCTCATCTGCGTCGTGTTCTCGCCCATCTACTGGGTTCTCATCCGCTACGGGCCAAAATGGCGCGCTCGTCGGCGAGCACGAAGGCAGGCCATTGAAGAGAAAAAGTAAATGCACAGGGACTAGTCTACCAGCGCCCACATTTCCGTCATGACCTAGTACTACACGCACGGTATACTAGACGGCCCTCACGACTCCACGAACTCACGATTACCGCTTACTGTAGATTGTCACCTTGCCCGCATTTCACTAGGGTCCTTCAACAGGATAGATAGCATTTCCTCATGTATCAGCCGCCGTTATCATGGACATTGTTAACTCCAGATCCCCGCATTCTTGAACCGTCAATTGGGCTGCATCTTACCTCTTCCGCACCCTCACGCGTACCATGGCACGCCGGCAACCAACGCGAGCGAGTACAAAGTACACCA
Organism: Trametes versicolor FP-101664 SS1; assembly: GCF_000271585.1. NCBI lineage: Eukaryota > Fungi > Basidiomycota > Agaricomycetes > Polyporales > Polyporaceae > Trametes > Trametes versicolor. The sequence continues at coordinate 1,607,732 of NW_007360321.1, read as the reverse complement.
AGCCATTTTCATACAATAAGAACGTCCAGGATTCATTAGCACCGGCAGTCCGTAATCTACGCTTCGCAGTCCACCCGGAACCTACACCTAGAACAAGCACCGACTGTTACATACAACACGGGGAGCTGAGAGCTGAGCATACGACGAAGGCGAACTCGAAAGGTGCTAGAGCACTAAAATACGAGGATAGCGAGAATCCATTATCATACATACACATTTGTCATTCTTGTCATTCTTCGGCTACGTCTTCACAGGAGAGGGAGAGGGGTTTCTTCATTGTTGGTGTGGGGGCATGTTGTGCCCGGGGTGCCCGGGGTGCGTATAGCGGTAGTCGTAAGCGGGGTAGTTGACGTCCTGGACGCCGTCGGTGAAGCCCTGCGAGAGGTGCGTCTGGCCGAAGGTAAACGGCTCCTGAGGGATCCCATGCTGCCCATGCTGTCCGTGCTGCTGTTGCTGCTGCTGATGCGGCAGACCCATGCCGTGAGGCTGGTGCGGCACATGGTGGGCATGGGCGGACATGGACGGGCCAGGCAGCGAGCTGAACGTCATCGGCGCGCTGACGGGAGGAATGTCCATCGGCGCCGACAGCGCCATGTGCGTGAGGCCCTCTGTCGTGATGAGCTGCTGCGGCCACCACTGGTACCCGGGGTAGAACGTCGACGCGTGCGCGTCCATGCCCTGCGCGCTCACGCCCATCGTCTGCGCGTAGTCCCACGCACGCGATGTGTTGGCGGACGAGGGATACTGGTCGGCCGAAGGCATCGCGTAGCTATCTCGTCCCGTCGTATCGGGGTTTTGGGAGGTCCCCAGGGCCTCCTCGACCGACCGCTTCGGCCGTCCTGCCTGCGTGGCATCGGGAGCGTAGGCCGACTCGTCTAAACGCACTTTCGCGCCCTCCAGCAGCAAGCGGAGTCGGGTCGCAGTCGGCCAGAGTTTCTATCACGAGCGGGCAGGGTCAGGGCAGCGGTAGAAGCATAGGCGCGTGATGGGCTCACCTCCATACGCTCGCACGCCGTTATGCACCGACTCAGTCCGAGAGTGGCCTGTGGGTCCGAAGCACGGCGCGTCACTGCGAGACAGACGCTGTTAGGTTAATGCCGATACTTCATCGGACGTACTTACGCGTGATGACGTGCATGATACTGTTCGGTAACATTAGCTTCGATCATTTATGGAGAAGGGTGCAAACGTACCCCGCACACTGAAGGTAGATCGACAGGAAGGGTGGGGCCTTCTCGAGGCCAAACCTGTCATTATAGATCATAGCTGCGCAGATCTCAATATATATGCGGTGCGAGAAGGATGAACGTCACGTACCCATAGAAGTGATGTGAACCGCTGCGCCGGAGCAGACATCGAAGGCCTTTAGTGGCAGGGGATCATCATGCACAGTCGAGGGAGCACCCCTACGGATAACAATTCAGCACGTTATGGCCAGACGCCTGAGGGAGTAAAACGCACTCGGTATACGAAGGGAGGCTTTTCAACGCACCCTAGTCAGTAAGGCGGACATGTAGAAACAGGAGGCATGCTCACAATGCTCGATGCAGCAGGAGCACAGCAGCCTGATATTCAATATGCAGCATTAGGATGTGAGGGAGAGGCTTCGCGTATCGGTCTAAAGCGGTGTAGCGCAAGTGCTCGGGCAACCCGATATTCCACTTGTTGAGACGTGCTTCGAGCCGTTCAAATAGCACGCGGCGTGGGGTCTCGGACGACGGCTGCACTGGGTATAATTTATCCATGATGTCGGTGATGATAACCGCTGTTTGTATGGCACGGTCAGCCTGTGGCCTTCGTTGCTATGGCTCCACACGCACATAGATGACACGCTTCTTGGAAGGCGGTCATAATCCTCGAGGGTTGGGGGACGAAGTCATGTCCGAGGCTATCCCTGGGATATGGCTCCCACAACTCGGTCTCGTCGACCTAAATGAAAGTTGCGGTTGAGAATCGGAGACTGAACGAACAAACAGAGTGAATACCTCATCAGCGCTCACAACGGGCGTAGAGTAGTCGTTTGCACGGAAAGTGATTGGCCTCCCGAGCCATACGGCGGACAGCCTGCACGCCGATCAGTACTAAGAAACTGAAGGCGGTGTTGGACCTACTTGTCACAAATGCAACATGACCACCAGATATGCTTCCTGGCCTGTTTCTCTACGTCGGTGAACACAGGTGTCTTGCCATCCGACGTCCAGCTATCGGCATTTCGGTTCATGCCGAGGTCGATGGCCTGAACGAGGTGTCAATGCCAAAATTGTTACATCGAACGAGCGGTCATACCATTCGCAACGCCATGCCTGCGGATTATTTGTTCAGCGACACACGTCAAGGAGTCCGAGACCTGCTAAGATATAACTCACCGCTATATAGCCAACCTTTGTCCATGGCACCTATACCAACTGTGAAAAGTGCTGAGACGTCCTGTGTCTGAAATACTTACCCATGCCGAATTCGCGGATAGCAAGAAGTAGCAGCGCTTGGCAGGTCGACGGGCGACTCGTCTGATACTTTCGGTCTGTGAAGCGCGAGCTCGTGAGAGGTAGCGACGAATGAGTGCCCCCATGTCTCCTTACCTAGAAGTCTATGCGCATCCTCCGCGTATTGCTGCCCCGCTCGTGATATGTGGTTTCCATGCTGGCCAGGAGGGTGATCTTCAGGCAGACTTGAATATCTCGCCGCGATCGCGAACATAGCCAGTAGCAGTATCTTGCACGGCTCCTGAATGGAATGGCGGCTGAGATGAGTGTTGCCAACCGCATGAATTCTTTCGGAGCTGTTAGTAAAGGTTAGCGTTACAGATTGAAAGAGACCGTTCATACGAACTCGCTGAAGAGGAAGTAAGCGTCAGTATTTGAAGAGCATTGCCGTGTTCGTATCACTCACTACGAATTGTAATGGTAAAGGAAGTCTTGCTTGTGGACAACCGGGAAGAAGGGATGGACATAGGTGAAGTACAGCCGAAGTAGATGTGCTTGCATATCCCGGGAAGGAAGTTGAACGGACGCATCTTCCTCTTCTTGTGTCGGATCATGAGAGGATACCTCAGGGTTAACGTCGGACTGACTGAACTTCCTGTAGAAATATGTCAGCACAAAGTCGTCGGGACACATGTTACAGCGTACCATATCCTATTCTCTTGCAGACCATCCCCCGTCTTCCTCCGACTTTGCGCAAGCAGAGGGAGGCCAGATGCCGGTCCGTGATAACGAAACTGGAAAACACACCGTCAATGCATGGAAGATGCCGATGTATTGTTCACAGTACCTCTTGGTTCTCGTCCACTGAGAGGTGACCAAACGTCTCCGCAGTCTCATCCACGGTACTGGGCTCGCCCGCCTCTGTAGCAAAGTCAATTATGTCACGGCAAGCGATATCGGCACACTGAAAGACGTACGTGACGCGTCTGTCAAAGTGTAAAGGTTGTCCCAGTTCTGAGGAACGTGAGAGAGCGCGCTAGGTTGACCAGGGTAGTCTAGCCGTCGTCGAGTCCTCGCGGAGTCCTTCGAACCACCCGCAGAAGACGAAGAGCGAGAAATTGGGCTCATAGATGCATTAGGGTAAGCCCATTGGTTGCCATATGCGAGTTTCCGCGCTAGTTGCTCCTGCCATTCCTTCGTCGGGGTAGCCATCGCGGTAGGATCTGGATAGGAAGTTCAGTAGGTGTACGACACATTGGAGCATGAACCGCCTTGCCTTGGGACACTATTTCTCGCGAGACACGAGATTGCCGGCGGGAGCGCCGATCCTCCCTGGCGGGATGAGTATCTGAGCCGTCGACAGACGAGGGGTAGAAGTTCTCGTGTCCCATATCTGGCTGCTGCCCCATGACGTTTCTCGAGCCCTATAATGAAATTGTCAACAGGTAACACTTAACGCACGTCCAGAAGATATGAAAACTCACGTAAGGGCCGGCCTGGACGCGGTTCAGGATACCATTGGCGAACGGGTCACCGCGGAGGTCGTTAATAATATCCTGGGCGCGCGGAGACTCCATGATAGTGGCGAGGATGCACTCTACTTGGTGCCATCGTTGCTCGATAGAGTGTATGTATCCCTTAGGAGGACCGCGCTTGAAGCTAGGACCTAAGAGGAACGTAAGAACGTCAGTCAGGCACGGCAAAACCCGTGCTGGTGCGCGCGCTGTACCTTGAAAAGTGCAGGCTGCGGGCGCGTAAGAAAACGAGATGGGATCAGGGATTCACGAAGGATACGCACGCGTATTGGCTACTTCGCAGTTCTTGCACTTCTCTCCGTCTCCGGGCTCGCACTTGCTCTTGATTTTGCGACAGCGGTCGCACGCTGAAGGGAGAAAAAGTCGGTAAAACGCTTGAACGCGGTAAGGCTTTTCACGGACCTCTGGAGCCGCGCTTTGAATTTGCAGCTTTGCTCGAGGAGCCCTGTTCGTTGCCGTCGTCCTCTGAGAAGCTGAGGGTGGGTTGTTGGTCTGGGTCGTTAGTCATGGACATGGGGAGGGGGACAGGTGGTGGCGGGGGAAGCCAAGAAGATAGCGGTGAGATTTCGCGAGACGAGTGAAGACGAGCGGGCTGTCATTGCGGGCTGGACGCAGAAGGTGCCCCGTATAGACTGCACAGACGGTGACATCACCACCAAACTCGCGCTCCAGCGCTCTGGCGCAAGGCCCCACCTGTCACGTGGCCGTGCCTATCCTGGCAGGACGCGTCGCGGGCGCCTCGGGCGGCAGTCGCATGTCCTGCACGATGAACCTGGGATGGCAGCCAATCTTCCGCTGACCTTCAACGGCACGTACCTGCCCCTCTAATGCCACGTCGCCGCAGCTGACACGCCCCTTGTACCCTAGAGGCTGTCCGTGGAGTCGCAGAGTTCAGTGCGTTGCCCCTTCGTCTGATCCACCCGCCCCTACTAACCCTATCCGCTCCATGCTCCCCAGTCGAAGTCGCCGTGCACACTATCCTATACGTCCGACATGTTTATCCTGCGGACCTCTTCGTGCGCAGACGAAGATACGACACGCCTGTCTATCAGTCGCGTCACCCTGCGCTCAACGAATACATCGCCGGCGCCGTGAAAGCCGTCACCGACGAGCTAGCCCTCGTTAGCGCGTTCTATTCATCTGTCGTATGCGCAGCTCACATTGGCACAGGGAACGGTCGATAAAGTTGTGCTGGTCATCAAGAACACGGACGAGAAGCCGCTCGAGCGGTTCATATTCGCCCTCCGCAACACTCTCCAAGTCGAATCCTATAACAAGGACACGAGGTCGCCCACGGCTGTCACTCCTTCATGTCCGACCGCCTCCCTGATTCATAGAACGTTTCCACAGCGTCGAAGGCGCGATATCCGCAGCGTCGCTTGCCCAGTACTTCCGGTCCTTCCTCGTCAAGCTCAGCATGATCGAGGCCCAGCTCGGCCAGATGGACACCGACGGTGACGAGCCATGACGTTCAGGGACCAGGGTCTTGGCCTGCTGACACCCCGCATATTCCCCAGATCTCTCCTTTGCGATCCTCCTCGAGCTCCAGGACGATAAGGCACCCGCTGCGTCGCATGGCAAGGTACGAATCTGTCTATCTCACAATAACAGTAACAGTTTCCCGGGGAGCGTTGCGAACCGTTAATACGTGGGTGCTCAGCCGCATGAGGTCCGCGCGAAACCCTTCCAGCTGTTCTCAGGTCGATATGCCCCCGTTGAAAAATACAGACAGACGCGGCGGCGACGCTTCGCATGAGGCGATTGGCAGGTCGCGAGCACCGCGAAGAGGTACGCGCCCCTAGGCGTGTACATCCGCATCCTCCCCACGTCGTCGCCTGGAACCGCTGTCCGTGATCATTTTTTCCACGGGCCTATCGATCTGAGAATAGCTGTCAAAGAGGACGCTGTAATGTCAGAGCAGGTTTTGAAGAAAATAACGGATGCGGAATGTACCACTACGCCATAAGGCACCTAATACGGTGCTCGTCCCTCGAGGTCCGTGCAGGTCCTACATCAATTCTTACACGTTCACTTCGTAAATTCGAGCTGTTTGAGGTGTATCCTACCTTGAAATATATGGGGCGCGCCAAAAGTTGTGTGAACGCTAAAATATGGGGTTTTGAGCATTTGCCACCTCTCGCCACATTTGCCACCCACTCGCCAGGGCCCCGAGGAGCCCGTCATTTGCCACTCGCCGGCGAGCACTTCGCCGAGCATTTGCTCCCAACGCTCTGATTCTCACTTGCACAATGTCCCTGACGAGCTCGTCATCCACAGGAGCCCCCGCCCTGGATTCCAGCAGCCAGGCCCGAAACCACCGCCGGGGTCACCGACGCCGCTGAGCTTCACATGGTCCGTGCGGTCGACACGGGTATCATAGACGTACGCGTCATTGCAATCGGGCAGCCAACTGAGTAACTCACCTTCTCTTCAGCTCTCGCTTGCAGTTCAGGAATCGGAGTACAAACTCAATCTAGGCAAAGAGGCGGAGTCAAAAGGGAAGCAGAGGGCCGACTGACCGCGCACGTAAAACAGGGTAAACAGGATACAAATACAACGGACCGGTGGCGGCGCCGTAGATTAAACGTCCACGCGTATGCGCTGAATTACTGGTATAATCCTGTCCCACTCCTCCATGGCCTAGCAAGAGCGTCGTGCGTCAGCGCCACCGCCCGAAGTCCGTCCATTGAGCAGACGACTTACCGCCTTGTAGAACTCGATCTGCCCGTCAGCGTAGTTCCCGAGCATCTCCTTCATCTCGGCGTCTTTCGCCCGCTGGAAGATCGCCTGCTCGCGCAGCGTCTCGTCGCTGAACGCGTCCGACGTCTCGTGCGCTGTCGTCACCGCGTCTTGGAGCTGCCGCCACAAAGTGTCATCAGTCCCTGCACACCGGCGCGCGCGCACGCGCACGCACACACGGCTCACCTCCTTGATCTTCGTGTCCAGCTTGCGCATCCGCTCCACGCGCGCCCGATCGTCGTCCTGCCCGCGAAGCGCGTCCACCCTGTCCTTGATGTACGCGCCCAGCCCGAGGCCAGTGCTCCCGGCGCGACCGCTGATCACCGCCGCGAGCCGGTCGCGCTCAGCTGTCACTGCGGAGAGGTACTCGGACAGCTCCTCGAAGTCCATTTGCTTCTGGTCGCGCAGCTTGAGCACCGCGCGGTTCGCGTGCGAGTACTGGATGAGCGAGTGCAGATGCACTAGGAACGGATCCGTCGACGTTTGCGTCTACATGACATGGGAAGGTGAGCCCGTCTCGAAGCACAGGACGTGGAGCAGCTCACGTTGTGGCGCAAGAGAGCAGAGAACTCGAGGAGCGTGTTCGAGAAGTGGTTAAGCGGGTCCGTAATGCCCGACTCGAGGAAGCCGAGGCCTTGTACCGCGACGGCGAGGTCGTGGTAGTCGCCCGTGAGATCTTCACCCGGTTCGGGATTGCCGTCTCTTTCAGCCTCAGATACACGCACGCACAAGGGGAGGGGAAACGGGACGGCGCGAGGGGGCTACTCACCGTTGGTCCGGTTCCGCACGCGGCTGTACAGCCGCTCCGAGAGTGCGATGCCCTCCTCGAACTTGTCGACGCTCTCGCGCATCGCGAGGAAGCGCTCGTCCGGCTTGCGCACGCGCGAGAACGCGTTCAGCAGGCTGTCGGAGATGCTGTCGATCACCCCGGACGAGGGCTCCACCGGCGGGTGCGCGACGTGTTGGTGCATGATGACATGCTGGGCGAAGTTAGGATGATATGCCAGTGAGTGTGGGTGTACTTGTATGTGCGTACCCATTCTGTCGACTCAAAGAACGCCCGGAGCAGGGTGCTCCTCTGTAGTGTCGGGTGGCGAGCCAATCGTTGTAGGAAGCGGTGGAGGCTGTACGGAGGTCAGGTATAGGGTACCCTCACTCACAGCTGACAAACCTACTCAAGTCTCCTCCTTTCCATGAACTCCGGGCTGAACCTGTCTCCTGTCACATATTCTGCACATACCGTCGAACTTGGCACCTAGGTCACACGGTTCAAGAGCACATACCGAGTCTGTGCTTGTCTGGCAAAGGGGGGACAACGCAGGCAGGGAAGTCCTTCGCGAGGTGTGTTCGCAGGAACACGAAGTCTTGAAACCGCCTCCTAGCAGTAGGGTTTGGTGTTGAGAATATAGGAAGGTTGGTCTGCTCGCCGTGCTAAGCATTGTCAGAAACCAGTACAATCGCGCGCCGCACCTTCGCAGTCACAAGATAGGAGACGTAGGCATCCTTGGTCTCCGCGAGCTCCTTCACGGGATCCTTCACGCTGGTAATGAGATAGCCCTCCCACTTGGGGTCGTGCGGGTCGCGCCCGTCCTCGCTTTCAGCCGTGCTCTGCCTGAACCCGGGGCCAGAGAGGCCGGCGGAGGTGCCTTCGTACGTTGCGGGCGCGGCGGGCGACTCCCAGGTTACGCTGTCGAACACGTCCTCATCGTCGCCGAGCATGTCGTGGACGAAGCAGTTGTGGTTGAAAGGAAAGCGAGTGGACGCGGATGCCGAGTGAGCGTGAGCGAGCTGCGCACGCGATTCGCCGACGTCAGATGGGACAAGCAGTGCCGCGCAGGAACGGCGTCCTTCCAGGCGTTCACGCTACAGCCGCGCTGCGCACAACAATCGTCAACACTCTCCTTCCCTCTCACCGACCGCCATGGTCCGCAGATGGTCATGGCTCCCCTTCTGCTCTCTCTTTCTCGCCCTGGCCGCCGCGGTCGCGTTCGAGGTCCCCATTTCCGACACAGACTATGACCGCCAGATATGCTCCGGCATGTGGGGCGGAAAGAATGCATATATAAACGGTGTGCCTCGCCACCTGCTATATGCGTGTCATAGGAGTGCTCATGCCCTTCAGTGACCTTTGACTCCGGGTCGTTGGGCCAGCTGGCCATGGTGATATACGAATGGAGTGACGTGAAGTACTTGGGGAAGGATGCGACCACGGGCAGACCTGTGAGTGTGAGTTGGATGTCTGCTGCGCGGCCGCTCAATGCGCGTTGCATGACATAGGAGAAGTACTATGTTTGCACCTCGGACGCTCTGAGGGGCGGCTACTGTGAGAGCTCGCAGCTCGGCCGCTTCATTGTGGACCTTCCGAGCGGCCAGTCCGTGAACAGCACCAGCATTTGGTCCGCGAGGGTCGCATTACCCACCGGAAGCGACTCCGCTACGGAAGGCTCCTTCGACGTCGCCGTCAGCGGTCTATGGGACAACCCCGATGGCAACCCGACTCCTCCTGATTTAGGCCCTGAGTACGAAACCAATTGGCGCAGGGATAGTGCACTAGCAGTTCGCCAAGCAGTCAACCCCAGCCCTACCAGCATCCTGCGGTACCAGAGCGCTATCCAGTACAACGTACGAAAGACCGGGTACTATTGCGTCGGTATGATACTGTTGACAGTTAGGGCGGCTTCGCGGTGCTCACGGCTCATCTAGCAATTGTGCCCATTACCGTCTTGCCTGCGACCTCAGCGCGACAGGATGTGTCCGCCAACCCACATCCCTCATACTCTGGCTCCGTATTCTTCCGGAACACCTTTGACGGTAAGCTGCCTGCATCGGACTACCCCAAAGTCAACGTGAGTGCGTAAATTCGCGCATGGCATTCCGAAACTAAAAGCAGCTTTTGTAGTTCTACTTCTCCATGTTCCTCGTGTACTCTGCACTCGCCATTGTATGGGGATGGCTTTGCTACCAGAACGTGCAAGACCTCCTTCCGATCCAGGTTGGTCTCATTATATTTTAGACCAAGGACTTGTCTGACATCGTATCAGTACTACGTATCTGGTCTTCTCGGTTTCCTGATCATCGAAATGCTCGCCAACTGGGGTACGTCTGCAGCAATGATCTCAGTGTTACTCTGCTCATACGGTCGTTTGCAGCATACTACCGTTACCTCAACGCACACGGTGAGGGCACGCCTTCAACGGTGTTCCTCATTGTAGGTCAGTATTTTGCGTGCTTTTGGGTACACATGAAGATGCTCACTTCTGTTCTGTGTAGTCGCCATTCTCGACGCCGGCCGGAACGCACTGTCGTTCTTCCTGCTTTTGGTTGTCTCTCTTGGTCTCAGCGTGGTCAAGGAATCTCTCGGAAGAACTATGCTCAAGTGCCAGCTGCTCGCTGGCGCACACTTTGTCTTTGGAGGTATGCTCGGAGTACGTCTCATATTCGCTCCGATCTGACTGTTGTGCACAGTCCTCTACGCTGTTGGCATCGTTGAGCTCGAGCTCGAATCGGCATCCGCATTCATTCTTCTCCTATTCGTCATTCCTTTGGCTTTCACTCTCAGTGGTTTCCTGCTCTGGATTATCTATTCGCTCAATGGTGAGCACTGCCTGGATGTTTTGTTGATTGTGCACTGACCCCCGGACAGCAACGATCGCGCAGCTTGCCGCTAGGAAGCAGCGCTATAAGCTGTCAATGTTCAACTGGCTCCATCGCATTCTCTTGATGACCGTTGTTGTCATCGCCATCTTCTTCGTCGTTTCTTCGTTCACGTTCTCCGGCCGCCTTGCGGAAGGTATAGCCCGCGACCTTCGTGTTGATGAAACACTGCTGATTTTATATGATAGACTACGGCGCAAAGTCGTGGAAACTCCAATGGTGGCTGCTGGACGGCTGGCTCGCACTCCTGTACCTCGTCGACTTCATGGCCATCTCCTGGCTATGGCGCCCATCTCCGAACAACAGAAGATATGTATCTTTTGCTGCACGCACATTGCACTGCATGCTTACCTATCTTTGTCCTTACATTGGCGATGTTCGACGAGATCGCGCAGGACGAGGAAGACGCCGAGGACTACGACCTCGAGTCCCTCGAGCACCGCACAGACGCACGCGGCCTGCACGAGACCGACGACGACGCCGCGACGCTCGTGGGCCGGCCCGTCGGCGACGACGCGGTCGTGTTCGAGATCGGCGACGAGGACGGGGCGGGTAGCGACGACGAGGACGCGCCGAAAAAGCGCCGCGGCGAGCGCGAGCGGCTCGATGGTGCAGAGCACGAGCGCGAGGGCTTGATGAAGGACGATTAGGTTTTACACATAGACACTCGTATCTAATAAAGCACATGTAGAGTACACGCATATCATCTCTGGCCCGAGCGGGCTGCGGCCGAAGGAAGAGTCCATGCATTAATCCCTGATACGACCCGTCGACGTCGTGTACAAGCGGGCTGCGATGTTCATGCTTTGCAGTTCCTGAATAGCAGTAGGCGTTAGTTGCACGAACCTGAGGCGCATGCTAGGCTATTGTGCAGCTTACCTGGAACAGGAGCTTCGCGGCATAAGGGATGTAGATCTGTGAACACGCAGTCTTGTTCCTGCACGCGCGGCATTCGAAGGTTTGCTTTTTCTGCAAACGAAAATCTGAGTACTGAGATCAGGGGCATGGCTCATGTCCACTTACGAGGTTGGCAATAGCCGTAAGACCGCAACTGCAGGATATAGGTCAGTAAACCGCCACGCTATAAAACCGATAGACGTACATGTCGCAAACATGCAGACGATAGGCATCGCTCGCCTCGAACAGACGCTCCTTCAAGAACGCAGCCACACCATGCGAGATCATGCAGTCGCGCTCCATCTCTCCGAACCGCAGGCCACCGTCACGACTACGACCCTCGACCGGCTGGCGCGTGAGGATCTGCACGGGCCCACGGGCACGCGAGTGGATCTTGTCGTCGACCATGTGCTTCAGCCGCTGGTAGTACGTCGGGCCGAGGTACACCTGCGCCTGGATCTTGCGCCCGGTGTGGCCGTGGTACATGATCTCGAGCCCACGCGACTGGTAGCCCTTCTGGCGGAGGAACTGCGAGACGGACTCGACGGTAAGGTCCGTGAACGGCGTCGCGTCGCCCTCGTTTCCGATGAGCGTCGCGACCTTCGAGAGCAGACACTCGACCAAATGCCCGATGGTCATACGGGAAGGAATAGCGTGCGGGTTGATGATGATGTCGGGCGTGATGCCCTCCGCCGTGAACGGCATGTCCTCCTGGCGGTAGGTGATACCGATGGTACCCTTCTGCCCGTGACGCGAGGCGAACTTGTCGCCGATCTGGGGGATACGCGTCGAGCGGACACGGATCTTCACAAACTTCTGGCCCTCCGCGTTCGTCGTGATGAGCACCTGGTCGATGATACCCTGCTCCGTGCTCTTGAGCGGTGTCGAGACGTCGCGCTTCGTGTGCGTCCGCGTGCGCTGGCCGAGCTCCTCGCTGTCGGGCGGGATGGGCGCGGTCTTGCCGATGATGATGTCCTCGCCGTTGACATTCGTGCCGGGCGCGATGAGACCATCGTCCTCCAGCTTGTCATACGTGCCGTGCTTCATCCGCAGCGTCGAGTCGCGCGTCGGCTTCTCGAACTCCTCCAGCTGCTGGATACCGCTCTTCTTCTCGAGGTCCATGTAGCTCCGGTAGTACATACTCCGAAAGAGACCTCGGTCGATAGAGCTCTGGTTCATGATGACGGAATCTTCCTGGTTGTAACCGCTGTAGCACAGAATGGCGACAACGGCGTTCTGGCCAGCGGGCAGTTCGCGGAACTTGAGGTACTCCATGGAACGCGTGGTCGCAAGGGGCTTCTGGGGGTAGTAGAGAATGTTCGCCATGGTGTCCATGCGCACGAGGAAGTTCGTTAGGTAGATACCCATCGCCTGTTTACCCATGGCAGACTGGTAGGTGTTACGGGGGGACTGGAAAAGGTGTCAAAATACGTGAATCAGTCAAAGCGGATGCAGGCTTACCTGGTTGTGATCGGGGAAAGGAATGATACTAGCACAAACACCCAAGATCATGCTAGGATGAATCTCGCAATGTGTCCAAGTATGCGCGTTCGTCGGCGCCTTCAGGCGGGCAGACGGGTCAAGCTCGCCGTCGTTCTCGTGAGGGTCGATGCCCGCCGACTGCAGCCTGGAGTTCTCGAGGTCCTCCGGCGTCATGCAGATCATGACGGTCTCCTCTTCCTCCGCATCCAAGAGCTCGATGACACCGTCCTTGATCAGGTTGTCCCACTTGTACTCGAACTTGGTTGCATCCTTCTCGGGTTCCTCCTTCCCGCGAGCGAGGTTTTCAATGTGCTTCTTCTGCAGAAGCAGCTGCTGGTTTTCGACAATGAAGAGTGGACGGCAGACACGTCCGGCGTCGGTGTAGAGACGGAGCTCGCGCTCGCGGATGTCGCGGACCACGGAGACCTCGGCACTAATGTCGTCCTTCCGACGCAGCTTCTTGATTGTCTTGACGAGGTTTGCAGGGTCGCGGTGCACACCCATCCAGACTCCGTTGACGAACACCTTTGTGCAGGGCGTCGACGAATGTGCGTTCTCCTCCAGGGACTCCAGCCCCCACTCCTCCAAGAACTCGATGACTGGCGCGGAGAGCGAACCGACAGAGATGCAAGACATGAGCGACAAGTTCTTGACGAGGCCACAAGCCTGTCCTTCCGGCGTTTCCGCAGGGCAGACCATTCCCCAGTGGGTGTTGTGGAGCTGACGGGGCTTGGCGATCTTGCCTTCACGACCGAGAGGAGTGTTACACCGACGCAAATGCGACAACGTAGAGGCGTATGTGTATCGGTTGAGCACCTGAGAGACACCAGCCTTGGACGACATGGTCTTCTTCTGGTCTCCCCAGTTGCCGGTGGCAAGGGAGTACTTCAGTCCGTTCGTGATGGTGTTGTGCTTCACAGCGAGGCCCAACTGGAACTCCTTGTGGGTCTCAACGCACTAAAGGACGTGTTAATAATGTCATCTAGGATATGGCTCGCGCACTGACCTTCTGGAGGTAGCGGTAGACATCCTTCGTCAGCTTGCGGAACAGCATACGGAAGAGGTTCGCTAAGAGAGGGCCGGCAAGATCGAGACGCTTCTTTCCGAAATGATCACGATCGTCAAGGTCCCTCCGCTCGAGGGCCGCAAGCAGGAGACGATGGATCATGTAGCCGAAGAAGTAGGCTTTCTTGGACTCCGAACCTTCGGCCATCGAGACATGGGGAAGCATCTCCTTCTGCAGAATCTCCTGAGCATAGCGCAGACGTCGCTCACGGTTGAGACCAGTCGTAGTTCCACGATTACCGATGTAGTCCAGTGCAATCTACATAGCATTAGCCAAAGAAAATTCGTGCGCCGGGTACTGATGTAACAAACCTCGCGGTCCTGGATAACGAAACCCTCGTCTATACACGGCTTGAGCATCTCCAACATCTGGTTGTCCTGCATGTCGTAGCAAATATGTTCCAAAATGTCACGGTCGGAGATCACGCCGAGTGCACGGAACACCACCCAGATCGGGATGTCGACCTTGATGTAGGGAATGGTAGCCTTCATGACGTTCCCGAGCTATACACCAAGCCATCCAACAGTTAAGTCGTGGATGAGCATATGCACCAACGAATACCTACCGAACGCTCCTGGCTTCGATGATAAAGCTTCACTTGGAACTGACTGATCGTCTTTCCACCCTTCTCGACGGCGCTACGAATCTCGGCAAGGAAACTGATGGGGGAGGGTTGCGCTTTCGCGAAGACGTATACGTGGTTGGTGGCCATGCGCTCCTGGGCAATGAGCACCTTCTCCGAGCCGTTAATGATGAAGTATCCTCCAGAATCATACGGGCACTCATTGAGATCGTAGAGTTCGTCGTCCTCAAGACCGTGCAAGATGCAAAACGTGGACCGAAGCATGATGGGGACCTGTTCACAAACTGGTGAGGACATCGACCAGAGAGTGCAACATGAAGGATACCGACCTTTCCTATCCACACTTTTCGTGTGTCCTCAGGGTTGTCATCGTGCTCAGTCTCCCAGACCATGTCCCCGGTGGCACTGTCCGGGTCCTCCCGCCCCAGAAGTACGCGCTTCTTCATCTCGATGTATAGCGGTGCGGAGTAGGTGAGATTCCGCAAACGGGCTTCTTGAGGGAATATAGGGACGACAGAGCCGTCTGCCTCCGTGACAGTCGGTCTCGAGAGGTAAATCTGTCCAAACTTGATCTCGTAGCGGCGAGTGACATCGGATTCATGACCTGTATGTTGGTCCGCCTGATCGAGAATGAGGTCCGCGTTTTCATCGACAAGTTCTTGCATGGTATTCTGGACGAACTCGTCGAACGAGTCCAGCTGCTGCCGCACGAGACCCTTCTGATCGAAGAAGCTTGAGATGACCGTCCAGCAATCTTCCTGGGTGATCTCCTCGTAGTCCTCGCCTGCGCCTTCACCGTCCATGCCATACCCATCATCATAGAACGACGCCTGCGTGGCTTCAAAGTCTGGAGAAAGTGGACGCGTTATTTGAAAGTCTACCAACACAAGGTGAGAGGCGTGGACATACCTTGGCTCATTTTGAATAGAACACCGAGTGTGGGGGAAAACGAACGTTACGTTCAGGACTGGAGGCCAGCAGTGGAGGCGCACAGAGGGAAGCCAGTCAGTCAGAGTACGCAAAGCTCAAGACACCACAGCTAGTCGTCACAGCAAGACAGGGAGAGTAAGAGCGAGCCCAGAGGATGTGGATGGTGGCAAAGAAGGGCCTGGGACGCTGCGAGACGCGTCCACGCTGACCAACCTCGGTAGGCGCCCGACGCTACAATGAGCGCCTGTCCCTCGGACCTCGTTCGGTGTCTCACTCCGGTTCCGCCATTGTCTTGTGCTCAGCCTGCCACAGTCCTTTGCACGACCTACGTCGACTCATATCGACTCGACCTTCACTCGAAATTCTTTGACCGTTGCGATGAAGTATCTCGCACCATCGACCAGCATCAACCCCGCGCTTGGAGTGCGGTGGCTACATCATAGGTCGCGCGCGTGAATACTGCGTAAGAAACACTTGCGGTACACTCATGCAGTATCCTGGTGCCACGAAGTCTTCACGGTGTACTAAAAGTGCAAAGATGCTCTGTAGGTCTCCTTAAACGTGCTGTATCAGAACCACATGCATCAGGTCGAAGCCCGATGACGACAACTCCCAAGGTAGGCAGGGACCTTGGGTCGGCGATGATCCTGCTTGCGTGCTCGACGGGCTTCATGAGGTGTGCTCTAAGGTATAGCATATATAGAAAGCAGAATGTCCTGCATTCACCACTCGCAACTGGCGAGAGCGAGGTCTCTACGCTCGATGGCCTACCCCCCACCAGCACTACAGCTCCTCCCACCACACGTCAAAGGTGTGCTAAACAGCAGGTCCACCCGGCGATAGGATGTTGACCTATAGATCCAAATTGTGATGGGGGACATCCTCGTCCACGAAACGCAGCCCGCAAGAAATTAAGCTACCACGCATGCTGGGGGGTCCTGCCGTCATACGTCCCCCCCGTCCCCCCCGTCGTCCTCTTGTCATCGGTGTCTCTCTCGATACATCGTGGAGTCGAACAGGACATGGCCGAATGCGACGTAGCGGCATGGGTATCATCCATTTGGCACGTTAAGAGGCTGCCTCAAGCCGCGTATACGGTTACGCTGGAGGGGAGAAAATTGACAAGGTATGGTCTCATAGTGGGGAGTGTCAAGTCTGCCAGCTGCTGACCTTCGCTCTCCTTTCCTCACAGGCTGTCGTTCGGATGCGTCCCGTGGCGCCGATGGTCATGCGCTTTCCGTGACTACCGAGAGTACCGCAGAAGTTGATCGACGTTACGCCCGCACCGAGGGGCGTCGACCCACAGTGCGGTGGTCCTCGAAACGGGCGGTCATCGGCAGTACCTCTCCTGAACCATTGCGTTCCAGCTCGAGCAGGCATCAAGATGTGCGGCATGCTGTCCTCGTATGAGCTCTTCTCGTTCCCTTCGAGCGCTCACCGTGCCGAAGGTACCAGCGTGGCGATCACCGGTGCCGTCTGTCGGATGTGTTCTCGAGCGAGTGCTAAACCTGGCTACAATATACATGAAGCGACACATGGTGCGACGACCTGCCAGGTCACCTGCAGCCGTGCGCCGTATGGCCGAATATATCGACAACTACCGATGAACAGCTGAACCACGACACCTTCCAATCTCAGCATACGTCATAATTCCGGACTCCGTGCACATCTTGATCCGCTCGCCTGGCCCCCGGCCCCGAGCTACAAGGTCCGTCCTCTCCTCCTCCAGCTCAGCAATGTCTATTCAGTATCTCCGCTCAGGTACTCTGCCTGGCCCCGCAACCCGGGGCTTTTGGGGTATTTACGACACGTCAAACGTCAAGCAGTGCCTAAAATACTGTTAGGCGGCAAGACGCGGATACTCGTCGGACGTAGCGGCTGCTCTTCGTGTGCCCTTTACGGATATTGCCTATGCAGCGCAACACAGGCTATTTTTGTCAACGGCACCTTGAGACCTATGACCGTCTAAAAATTCGGTGCCTCTTCGGGTTGAGCGAACATCAGCAGCTCTCGGACATGGCCAACGAAGCGGAGACAAGTCACGCTTCTCCACTTCCACACGCGGACCCATCTCGGCGGGCCGTGCTGCTGTCTCTTCAACGCCTTCGACGATGCGTTGTGCAATGCGTCTCTGACAGGTGCACTATACGATCTATTGCAAGCAATTCGGCCGCGCGGGCGACCTCGCCATGACCAGAGAGGGACAGATGCACCTGAGGACGCGTATAAAAGGTGGCCCGTCTCGTCGACAGTCTGCATCGAGCCAGCAGTCGCCTCTCGACAACCCGTCCTCGGTACAGCCTCATCGACATGTTCCCCTCAGCATCCCTCCTCGCGTTCTCGCTGCTTGCGACCGTCTACGGTCAGCAGGTCGGCACCCTCACGGCAGAGAGCCACCCCCGCCTCACCATGCAGCAATGCACGAGCGCGAACAACTGCCAGACCCAGCAGCACTCCGTCGTGCTCGACTCCAACTGGCGCTGGCTCCACTCGACCTCCGGCAGCACCAACTGCTACACCGGCAACACCTGGGACGCCTCGCTGTGCCCCGACGCGACCACTTGCGCCGCCAACTGCGCTCTCGACGGTGCTGACTACGCCGGTATGTCTCCCCTGCACCCACAGCCATACGCGCCTTCACTGATCACCGCCCATAGGCACCTACGGTATCACCACCAGCGGCAACGCGCTCACGCTCAAGTTCGTCACCCAGGGCCCGTACTCGAAGAACATCGGTTCGCGTGTCTACCTCATGGACGCCAACGACCAGAAGTACGAGATGTTCAACATGAAGAACCAGGAGTTCACCTTCGACGTCGACATGTCGAACCTCCCCTGTGGTCTCAACGGCGCACTCTACTTCGTCGAGATGGACGCGGACGGTGGCGCAGCGCGCTTCCCCACCAACAAGGCCGGCAGCAAGTACGGAACTGGCTACTGCGACACCCAGTGCCCGCAGGACATCAAGTTCATCAACGGCCAGGTGAGCGCCACACCCGACGCGGTTCGTGCATGCACTCACATCCTTCATCTAGGCCAACATCGAGGGCTGGGAGGGCTCCCCCACCGACCCCAACGCGGGCTCGGGCAACTTCGGTACCTGCTGTAACGAGATGGACGTCTGGGAGGCGAACAAGAACGGCGCGGCCTTCACCCCCCACGTCTGCTCCGTCCAAGGCCAGACGCGCTGCTCGGGCGAGCAGTGCGGCGACGGCGACGAGCGGTACGACGGCATCTGCGACAAGGACGGCTGCGACTTCAACTCGTTCCGCATGGGCGACCAGACCTTCCTCGGCCCGGGGATGACGGTCGACACGAACCAGAAGTTCACGGTCGTCACGCAGTTCCTGACGAACAACAACCAGACGTCCGGCACGCTCTCCGAGATCCGCCGCCTGTACGTGCAGAACGGGAAGGTGATCGCGAACTCGAAGACGAACATCCCCGGGCTCGCGACGTTTGACTCCGTCACGGACGAGTTCTGTAACGCGCAGAAGGAGGTCTTCGGCGACACCAACACGTTCGAGCAGCTCGGCGGCCTCAACCAGATGGGCCAGTCCTTCGACCGCGGCATGGCGCTCGTCATGTCCATCTGGGACGACCACGCTGCGGGCATGCTCTGGCTCGACGCCGACTACCCCACCGACGTCCCCGCCACGAACCCCGGTGTCTCCCGCGGCCCCTGCTCGGCCACCTCCGGCGACCCGACCACGATCGAGAACAGCGAGGCGAACTCGTCCGTCACCTTCTCGAACATCAAGGTCGGCCCCATCGGCTCGACTTACTGAGCGCGCATAGGTATGTGCAGGGTACTAGAACCACAACGCAGTACGCTCACACCATCATCGCAGACATACCGCGCCGCTCCGCGAGAGAAAAGGGTGGTGGTTGTGGTCTCTTGGTCTTCTCATACTCTCGGGCTCGTGATGTAACTGCAGAATCCTACGCGAAACAACAGATACTTTCCCTCTCATTGCTGCACCGTGTGCGATGGTAAATCTGTGAGGCGGCCAGCGAGATCAGCATATCGCGTTTACGTTACAGGGCAATGGTAAAAATACAGCACTATGCAGATTCACTTGTCAGGGACTTCCTTAAGGAGCCGATCCATCTTCTGTCGAGCACTCCCAGCATATGCACCCTTCAATGGAGCATTTCAATCAAACAGCACACGAAGCCGAGGAAAGTCTGATACGTACGCCAAACATCACGGTGTGGTTTAAGTAATGGTAGAGCTGGTACAGCTCCTGCCGTAGGCCATACTGTTCCTGAGGTTCGGACTTTGGGAGATGCTCGTGGTAGGTGGTGTAGAACGCCTCGGGGATACCGCCGAACATTCGGCCGATAGCCAAGCTGTGCAAACACTTTGGTAAAAGGTTCAGCGCGATAGGCACCTACTCTATGACACTTACTCAGCTTCGTTATGTCCGAAGTAGGAGGAAGGGTCGAAGATCACGGGGGCTCCAGTGGCACGGTCGATTCCTGTGTTTCCACTCTAAAGGAGGGTCAAACGGCGGTGCACGGGATGGGGCGAACATGCGACGCACCCACAAGTCACCATGAAGAATAACAGGCTGAATGACGAGAGGTCCGAGCAGCGCTGGGATGATCCTGAGCGGTGCTTGTCAAGCGAAACACCATTCATTGATTTGGGATGCACCTACCGGTCTCTCACCGTGTCAATCTGCTTGCAGAGGCCCTCGTATCCGCCCTGGGCTTTCAGCTTATCCGCAAGGCCCCCGACCAGCGCGTCGAAGCACTCCGGCCATGTTTCGTACCACCCGTTGTCCTGCCGGATTACCCCACAGTACGTAGGCACATGGAAACCGAACCCCTTCGGACTCTCGTAAGCATGCAGCTCTGTCGCCAGACGCTTCCCGAGGACCTTTGCGGCAGCTGGGGAGAGGGATCCGATATCCTTGTACTCGGATAGGAAGTACGGTCGTCCTACGTCGCTATCGCGCTCTTTCGTGTCGGAGTCTATGGTCCCACAGTCTATCAGTTTGGGCGCAAGACCCGGCGCAGCCAGCTCTATCGCCTTGAGCGACTCGGCTTCTCCGACGTATTGATCCTTGTCGCTCGTTTTCCCGAGTTTTGCGAAGTACCGCTGCCCAGTGGATGACCGGAGAGACGAGCCGTCCTGCGTGAGAGAGATTCCTCCGGAGTTGTCACGCTGGAGAAGCAGTTTGAAAACGCGGTGCACCTCGGGCATGATAGGAGATGAAGAGGGAATAGGCTCCTGGTGGATGTGAGGCAAGAGGTGTCGCTGTGCAATTGCAACCGACCATCCTGCGAAGGCCTTTGCAACACCGGCCCCACCGGCCCCACCTACATAGTATAGCGGTCTGGGCGCGGCATAGGTGCACTAATATTATCAGTCAGACACCCCCATGCTGTCCGCTCACGTCTTCGCAGCAGACATCGTGGGCTACGGGAGAGAAGGGTAGTGGATCTGAGTTTATGCCAGCTCGTGGTCCAACCTTTGGGCTCGTACGTGTTGCAACCGCAGAACCATGCACGGGGGTGACTAGCACTGGCAGGCACTTTGTACACTCTCATTGCTGCACTATGTGCGATGATAGTTCATCTGAGCCTTGAGGCGACCACCCGCTTGAAGCGATGTCCAGTACTTCTCGTGGCTCAGTTGTGCTATAATCGCCACAGTACAAGTACACCCAGCTGCTTCAATTTCGTTAGTATGGGGCCACCCTTAGCAGCCAATCCATCTTCTTCCGAGCACCCTCAGCATACGTATCCTTCTACGGAACACATAGTCAGACATCACACAAAGCGCAGAAAGGGCGACACGTACGCCAAATATCAAAAGGTATCTCAAGCAGTGGTACAGCTGGTACAATTCCTGCCGCATGCCGTACTGTTCCTCGGGCTCGGACCATCGGAGATAATCGTGATATGCGACGTAGAACGAATCCGGCATGCCGCCAAGCATGCGGCTCAAAGCCAAACTAGATCAGGTTTAGTGAAACATCTGAGCAGCAAGTACCGGCTCGAGGACACTTACTCAAATTCGTTATGGCCGAAGAAACACGCAGGGTCGAGAATCACAGGAGCTCCAGTGTGACGATCGACTCCTGTGGTGCCGCTCTATAGGGGATTTAGTCGACGGTTTTTAACAGCTGGAACAAACTATCAACGCACCCACAAATTACCATGAAGTAGGACGGGGCTAATAACAAGACTTCCCAGCAGTGCTGGGATGATTCTAGGGACCGCCTGTTGAGCCAAATGCCCTGCTCGTTCGATTGTACAGACACTTACCGTTCTCTCACACGAGTGACCTTCCTGGAAAGGGCCTTGTACTCCTTATTTGCGTGCAGCTCGTCTGCAAGGTCTCCAATGAGCGCGTCGAAGCATTTCTGCCAAGGTTTGCACCATTTGTTTTCCTGCCGAGTTGGCCCACAATACGTAGGCACGTGGAATCCGAAACTCCCCAGACTCTTGTAAGTATGTAGTTCCGTGGCGAGGCGCATTGCGAGGACCTTGGCTGTTTCAGAGTCGAGGGGTACGGTTTCCTTGTACTCGCATAAGGAGTACGGTTTCATCAGGTCGCTATCGAGCTCTTTATCTTCACGCTCTATGAGGCCGCAGCCGCTGGATTTGGGAGCAAGACCTGGCACCGCGGTCTCGAGTATCACGAGCGACTCGTTTAATCCGTGATACCGATCTGTGTCCTCATGGCGTCCAATCTTGGCGATGTACTGTTTTCCGGTGGATGTTATGATAATGGAGCCGGCCTGCGTGAGGGTGCATTCTGGGCCTTCCATGTGAGGATTCTGAAGGACGCGCTCGAACACACGATGAGCACGCATGGCAGGGAAAGAGTTTCTGGCGGACGAAGGCGAAGAGATGGCAGAGATGGATGTCTGATTCAGGTGCGCAATTGCCTCCGAGTGTCCTGCGAGTGCGCCGTCCAAGCCCGGGAAAGTCGGGGCGGCTGCAGATGACGACTTCGCGCGCCCCGGGCCGCCGTCTCCGGGCGGATTGCAAACCGCAGGCTCGCCGTGCGCTCCCCGCATCCTCTCCGCGCTCACCGAACGCGAGCAGCGAATCGTCGGCCATCCGAGTGCGAGGGTCCTGCCATTGGTGGCTGCTTCAGTGTATAAATAAGAGGAATCCTGTCTATGCTCACCAGCGCACCCCTTCGACGCGTCTTCGCCCACCAGCCGCATCTCCGCGCCCGTCTTATTACCCCGCAATCCACTCGAGTCTCAGCACATCGCAGCATGGCGCACATCAACAAAGCTGTCCCGGGGATAGACCAGTACATCTCCTTGAATGAGCCTACCATCGGCACAGCGTATCCCAAGGTCAGTACTGCGTGCAGACTGGCTCAGATAGAATAGCACTGACCATGGAACGTTCGAACGTACACTAGGACATTTACCCTCAGAATGCAAACCTCCCTGAGCTCTTCAAGCCGCTTACCCTCCGCGGAGTGACCTTCAACAACAGAATTTTTGTCGTAAGTTCGCATCCGAGTACACACCAGACGAGATAAGGTAAAGCTTACCCTCGCAGTCCCCCATGTGCCAGTACAGCTCGGATGACGGGCACGCCACGGACTGGCACTTCGTCCACATCGGCGTATGTCCCTACCCTCTTGACCGCGCACCCATCTGATTGTGTTCAGGGGTACGCTACGCGCGGTCTCGGCGCAATCTGCATGGAGGCCACCTCGGTGGTCCCGGAAGGCCGCATTTCTCCCCAAGACGCTGTAAGTGGCGCGAACCTTTGTCACATCAGGAGGACGACCTGATTGTGGTGTTCGAATAGGGTCTCTGGAAGGACAGCCAAATGGCGCCCCTGAAGCGTATCGTGGCCTTCGCGCACTCACAGGGTGCTAAGATCGGCGTCCAGCTTGCCCACGCCGGGAGGAAGGCGTCCACGTACGCGCCCTGGGTGCACGCCGATATGGCGAAAACCTGGAAGGCGCCCACCTACGTCGCCGGCGAGGATGAAGGCGGCTGGCCCAACCACGGTACGTATGCATGCACCTCCTACAGCAGCTGTGCTGACTGCCTGCTGAACATTCTTAGTGTACGCGCCGAGCGAGATCCAGTTCTCGGACCAGTACCCCAAGCCCAACGCCCTGACGGAGCAGCAGATTGCTGACCTCACCGAAGCGTTCGTCAAGGCCGCAGAGCGGTGCAAGGAAATCGGCTGTATGTCCGCTCTTCGTTCGAACGTCAACAATCACTTACCTGATACACATACCTCTAGTCGACTTCATCGAGGTCCACGCGGCGCACGGATACCTGCAGCACGAGTTCACCTCCCCGCTCTCGAACACCCGCACCGACCAGTACGGCGGCTCGCTCGAGAACCGGCTCCGCTTCCCGCTGCAGGTCACCAAGAGGCTGCGCGCCGTGTGGGACAAGCCGTTCTTCATCCGCATCAGCGCGACGGACTGGGCAGAGGGCCCCGAGAAGGACCCCGCCACGGGCGAGTGGAAGCAGTGGGGCATCGAGCAGAGCACGATCTACGTCGGCGAGCTCAAGAAGCTCGGCGTGGACCTCATCGACTGCAGCTCCGGCGGGAACTGGGTGCAGCAGAAGATCACCGTCGGCCCCGGGTACCAGGTTCGTGCTGTGTTCTCGAACGTTGTTGTGGCTTGAAACTCATGGCCGTTGCCCTAGGTCCCTTTCGCTGAGGCGCTGAAGAAGGCGCACCCAGACATCCCCATTGGCGCTGTGGGCCTCATCACAGAGCCAGAGCAGGCGGAGTCGTACCTGAAGGATGGCAAGGCAGACGCCGTCTTCCTCGCGCGCGAGCTGATCCGGAACCCGCACTGGGCCATTCACGCTGCGCAGAAGCTGGGGGCCGCCGTGAAGCCCGCTAACCAGTACGAGCGCGGTTGGGCGGATGTCCTCACTCCGGCGCGCCCCGGTGAAAGCAGCCACCGGCGCGGCGAGGAGCAGGGCACTGGTAAGGAGCACTTTGAGCAGAAGAAGCCGAGCCCGTTGTGAATGGTTGTGACTGCGTTGTACAATAGTGTAGAGGGACATACCTGCCATAAATGTGAATTGTCTTGTAGATCCGTATATGAAGATTTTACGGGGATATTGATATCGTGAATGAGGAGATTATGCGTGCTTGGGTAGGCTATTCTACATGCTATGGTTCAGGTCTGCTGTCCGCTGTGAAAATATCTAAAGTGCTGTTGTGTAGTCTCGTCTATATTGCCGGGGTCAACCTGAAGCAAATTCATCAGCAAACGGTGCTATCGCGCGAAGAGAGGCTTACGCACCAGTCGTATTTGACCAGATCATCGGCGTTGACGAATGCCGCCGATGCGAACTCCCTCGCCTCCATCCATACCCAGACCTGGTAGCACGAAGGTCTCAGATACAACTCTTGAGCGAGGTGAGATAAGCCATACCTTCAAGAACGCGCCCACATCTCCAGAAGGCAACTGCGTCATCGTCTCCTGGGTTGACATCTGCCTCCCGAGCTGGCGCAGAATCGGCAGCGCACTCTTGAACAAGTCGAGCTCGGGGTCGAGCTGCCTGCCGATGCCCTCGAGCAGGAGGATCGAGATGACGGTGTTCACGAAGTCACCCTCCATCTTGACATGGTGCTTGCGCACGGCCTTGAGCACCTCCGTGAGGATGTCCGAGATCTTGATCTGCCCGAGCGAGAACGTCTTGCGCTTCACGTTCAGCACGATGTGCTGCATGCGCAGCGCGAACGTCTCCACGTCGATCGCGAGCTCGGGCGTGCGGCAGCGCTGTACCATGAGCGTCCCCGCGCGGTACCCGTCGAACTCGGCCACAGCGCGGAAGAGGTCGAGGAAATTCGAGCGGTTCACCGTGTTCAGCGTGGTCACGAGCCCGGCATCGACGAACACGATCTCGGGCAGCCAGCCGTCCTCTTTTGCTTGATCGAGAGCGGCACGCCATTTCTCGGGCTCGTGCGACAGCGAACGCAAGTTGTTAACTACGTCGTCGGAGGTTTGGTCGGATACGGGTTCCGATGGCAGTTCAACGACACTTGGAGTCGTTCCTGTAAGACGCTTGACGAGGGATGTCCACGAGCGTTCCAGTTGAGGTATACGAGGCTTCGTGAACTTGATCATGATGTTGCCCGGATGCAGGTCGGAGTGTACGAAGTTGTCCAAGAGCAACATGTTCTGGAATACTGACCATTAGAGGTGCTCGGAAACGTGATGCGTCGTGGTAAACTTACCAGGAAAGCATCTAGTCCGACTTCCGCAAGGGTATCGTTATAAGGGCCGCCGCCGTTCTTGAGGAACGCCTCTAGTGGCAACGCGTTCTCGAATTCCTCTACCAAGAGAACCTTTGTGCTCCACACCTTGAGCGGCCTGGGGAAGGTCACAGGAAGCTTGCGAGCCTCGAAGTTCTTCTCGAATTTCGCCAGGTTCTCAGCCTCTATCCGCAAGTCGAGCTGGTCTTGCATCATGTGTCCAAAGACTGCGACCTCCTCGGGGAGTGACAGCCACTGCATCCCTGGAAAGATGGTGATAACATTCGCGAAGAACGACATGATGCTGAGGTCCCTGTTGATCATCTTCGTGACATGAGGATGAAGAACTTTGATTGCCACGGAGGCGGTGGGCACTAGTGGAGGAGGTTCGTTCGTGAGCGCAGGAGGTAGGACCGCCTTGCGCCTGCCCTGCCGTTTCGGTGAAAGATGAGACGGTGGGATCAGATCTTTCTTCAGAGTCGCCCTGTAAACCTAGAAAGATTGTGAGCGACATATCCTTCTATGAATTCAAAAGGACATACCTGAGCGATTGCGCCCGTGCCAATGGGAGTCTCATCGAATTCCTCAAACACCTCTTCAATCGGCTTTTGAAAGACCTCTTCGATCACTCTCTTGGTGTGAGAGAGATGATGAGCCCTTCCGCGAGAGTGCAATGCGCCCATGCGTTCGCACAGCACCGCTGGAAAGAGGTCTGCACGAGAAGCCGCCCACTGCGCCAACTGTTCAGATGTGTGAGTATTGAATTCCGCGCATACATCCCAGACAAGACTGCAAGCCATAAAACCGGACGCAAACATGCAGTAGTAGACTACGATGGACAATAACGGCGCGAGCGTGCAATTTATACAAAAGCACTTCAATACTACTCGGTACGCAGACGCGCATGATGTCATACAGAAAGCATGAAGGGGGATAAGTACGCCTGCTCACCTTCATGAATGTCGGCCCAGCGCATTGCATTTGTCTAGTAAGAAACCCGTACCACCACACAGCGCCCCAACGATCACCGCGAAGGCGCTCCTCCGGTTGGCCAATGATGAGCATGGGCGCCGCCAAGAGGACCGGGACGAAGATGCAGCACAGGTACACGAATCGTTTCGCCGTGAGGATGGGCTCTATCAGTCGCTCGCGCAAGAAAGTCAGAATGCGCCCCATAAGCGACCGGTCAGACTCCGAGGGCGACATGATCATCGGCTCCAGAGGTACCGGCGCAGGACAGGGAATGAGAGTGGGCGAGGCGAACACATTGTGGGACTCGCGAGGCCGTGGGGCAGCATAGAGGGCGATACCACCAGCAGCTGGCACAACCCAGAGAAGCTTCCTGGAGAAGAATGAGTAGGGGATGCTAGGCCGCGAACCGAGCTGAGTGTGGAAGTGCGAGGGTTTGTGCCAATTTAGTACGCGTCGGGAGGGAAGAGAAGTGCCGCGGGAGAAGAGGGTACGTCCTATAACAGGTGGAAAAAGCGCAGAGCGTAAAGCCATAGCTGGCATGAGGACATTATGGACGACCCAGAGGGCAGTGGTGGGAGTAGGTGGAGAGCGTCGTCCGAGACGAGGACGGCTCGGAGGACGCGCTTGAGTTCGGAGGACGAGGAGTCGGAACGCAGACGCGCGCCTATCCAATCTACGCACTCCCGGTCCCACGTGTCCCTCTCTTCCCCGGATCAATAGGGATGCCGAGCGCGGATGGACAGCATAAACCCATGCATCGCACTTGGAGTCGCTGTAACTTTTCTAGAGTCAAGCGACGTCAGCGAGCAGTTGGCGCAAGGATTGCATGCAGCAAAAGCTCTCTGGCGGGGAGTCGAACCCCGCTTTCGCGCGATCCGTACTGGATGACAAGCGCGTGTACTAACCGATATACGACCAGAGAGATGCTCTATCACATTGGACCTAACCCATAGGACCAACCAAAGTACGCGGCAATAGAGACACCTGAATCATGGTCCACGTTTCCAGACTTGTATTACACCGACGCAACACATTGGCATATCGTAAGGCATACAGAGAGTTCATCCTAGCACTACAGTCGTAAATCGTCCGGTAAGTGGTTCCTAAGGAGTAAGAATGGGAGAGCAACGATTCAAATCTATCGCGGGACTACAACGCGTGCGGGGAGCTCGAATGCGGCGACTGCTCGGACGTCTCGGAGCGGCGCGGAGCCACATCCTCCTTTGTGCGTACATCCAATGTCGCAATAAGGTTGTGGTGCCGCAGGAGGTCGCGGGCTTCGGTCCACGAGATACCGTCGACGTCGTTGCTGGGAAGCCAGATCATAGGCGGCGGGGCGAGGAGCTCCGGTGCGTAGAGCACCCCCGCCATCTCCTCGGCGTGGTCGGCGAAAGGGAGGGGAGGGAGATGTGGTGGCGCGTCTGGGTTCGTGCGCGCAGCCCGCTCGGTGGCAGTGAGGTCATCCAGGTTCTCGGTTTCTATGGAATAGTGTTTAATATGCGCATTAGTAACGTGTACTGCAAGGAGTAATTGCACGACTTACCGAGTGGTACAGGACCCCGGCTTTCCGAAGCGGAAGGGGTGACAGCGAGCGTCAGAGACATCATCTCTAACACCGACGCGAACGAGCCTCGTGCACGAGTAGTGTTCCGCGCGGAGCTGACGAGGCTCGTGCTCTCCTCGTCCACGTCTCGTCGCTTCCCAGGCGAGGCAGTATGCTCGAACGTCGCTAGGGAGTCCTGCGTGATCGGGGATAGGGAGCGTCGTCCAGGGACACGTGTTCTCCAGCTGCAGAAGCTCTCCACGATGATAACAACCAGCAAGGCCGCGCCGCACAGGATGCCCCCCTCGATCCAGATCCGACGGCTGAGGAAGATCAGCCCAAGAAGGAGCGGTTGGAAGGCGAGGACGGTGCCGAGGCGGCGAAGAAGCCACATGTGGAGAAGGCCTCCGGTCTGGGATAGTGTGCGTCCATAGACGTAGCCAACGAGGAATCTGTGAGCTAAATACGAATCTCGATCAGCCAGGGTTCTTCGCCAAATTTATAGACGAATACTCACCGATGAGAGTCAGGAGAAGTAGCAACAGAACAGCAGGTGCAAGCAAGGGGAAGATGAGAGCAAAGGCCGAAGCGAAGATGATTGCAAGCACAGCACAACTAGTCGCATATGTCGGATCGTAGGTGCTAGGGTATATGGCTGAGTAGGATATGGGTTAATCACTGTGAAGTCAACTTTGTGAAGCACAAGAGTGCGAACATACCTCGGAAGCGTTGTCGGGGAGTAATGGCCGCCTTCTCCGCACGCAAAACCTTTAACAGTCTGATGGGCTGAAGCAAGAGCAGCCCCGGGAAAATGATAGCAACGTTCAGGACAAGGACGAGGGCGAACGCGCTCATATAGATGGCACCGTTCGCCACCGCCGACGTCTCATCGAGACCGAGGCTGAAAGCGTTGATGGAAAAGAGGATGGCGCCGGTGGCAAACAGCCATATGCCTGCCACCCCCAAGAGCACGTAGAACATGGTCTTGAATTGGAGTAGCTGGGAGCCCGATATCGATACCGTGCGAGACAACGGGGTGAGTTCTAGTTGTAGTTCATGGAGCAATTAGCGTATGACAAAGCTAAACAAGATGAATTTTGCTTACGGTGGAGGATGAGGAAGGCCAGTGAAATGAAAAGTATTGCGGCGACTGCAGCGGCCAAGCTTGAGGCGATCCCACCTCCGAGCTGGTGTCCAGTGACGATCGGCATGAGGAAAGGGAGGTAGTGAGCCACGTCCGGGGCGAGTGCCACTGCCAGTCCAGATACCGCGGTGACTATACCACTTTACATCAATAAAACTTCCAACTGAAAAGGAAAGGATTGACGCACGCCCAACACCAAGCAAAACAGCAACCATGATGACTGCCAGCCACCATATCAAATCTCGCGACCAGTCGCCCTCCCTTTGAAGCTCATCCCAACGAATATCCTCCTTCGCACGTCCTTCGATGAGCTGGATGCCAGGGAGATACCTCAATCCGCGTCCAACCATGAGCCAGCCCTTGATCCTCGCGCCATCCGCGATGTCGTTGTAACACTCCCGCTGCACCTCAGCGATTTCAGTGTTGATAGCCTTGAGCGCCCCTCGACAGCGTCTGATGTCTCGGTATATTTTACTTAGCTCAGCGTGGTCTATCCCGGAGAGCGGGCGCACGTATGGCTGGTGCGGCTGCAGGCGTAAATGCGGTGGAGGTATGTCCGGTGTCCCCGCCCCCGCCGCGCGGTTGCGCATTGGGAACGTTTCGCGGTGCTCATCGACGGGGGCCCCCGCGCCGTTCCGTGTGCGCGGCGGACGCGGGCGGCGGCGTGCCTCGACCGGATACTCCTCGGCGTTCTCGAACGCCTCTGGGTCTTCCTGCATGACATCGTGCCACCCCTCCTCTGGTTCCTCGTCTTCGGGAATGACGTCTGGGTGCTGGTGCGGGTGCTGCAGCCAATCCTGCGGCGGGACGCTGCCTCTAAAGCCCGACGTGTCCCACGAGCTGGTTTGATCGTACCCATATGGAACCGGATCGGTGTCGGGCCCGTCGTCAGTTACGTGCGTGACCTCCGTGACGGGTGTGAGCTCGCCGCTGTGGTCAACTTTGAGCGGGCTGCCCAGAGGAAGGCGCCCGTATGCCGCGGAGTTGCGGTTAACTTCCTGGAATCGACTGCCGACTACGCGCTTGCTGACGCTGTCCGTGAAGCTGGGCTGAAGGGAGCGGCGGGAGGCCGAGGAAGGCAGGTCCCTTTCTGGGTCAGTGAATTGACCACCGGAAATGCCTCCGAGATCGGTGATCTTGTAGAATTGGTACGGCATCACGTATGATGTCGGTGGCAGCGACGACGATCCATACGCAGGGTTCCTACCTCGACGTCTGCGGCGGTGGCTCTGTCGGTAGGCGATCAGTGTCTGCGTATGACATACTCACAGGCACAGTACGTACTGCGGAGCTGGCGAGCGGAAGGGGCCGACTGATGGGAGGCCGGGGTGGACCCTCAGGCTCCTCCTTCGGTGGGGGTACGGGTGGTTCCCAGTCAAGTACAGACGGATCGGGAGTTTCGAGGCGGAAGCTTTGGATGTACTTAGTCTCCGCAACCTCGAGGTTCTCCAAGACCTCGTCCCGCTCGTCAATGAGGAGCGCAAGGTGCCCAGTATCACTAGAACGCGAACATGAGCGGAAGCAAAGCAGCCAGTCTGATTGAATACGCACCCGATTGAGAAAAGCGATTGAACGTCAATTTCAAAGTTGCTCTGCTCCTCGTTGTTGAGCTCCTGCGCGCGTCTGCGACGCCTGGAGCGCGCATTTCTGTCGGCCGCGTCTAAGCAGGAGCTGAGCCCCATCTTCACAAGGTGGTCCTTCAGCTGCTTCTCGCCCCATCCCACAAAGCCCGGGGCGCGCCGCGCACTCAGCCACCCCATCTCGAAGCCCTGACAGCGCACCTCCATCCACCGCTCGCGATACGCCACCGTCCTGTTAAACTCCTTCAGGACCTTCCACAGCACGGGGAGCAGGCCGAGTACGATAGCGAGCACGGTGGCGATGATGATGCGGAGTCGCGCCTTTGGTGCCTCGTCGGTGCCGTCCACGATCTCGCGCGGAAAGAGCGCGACGCTGAGGGTGGTCGTGGTCACCTGACCCGCGTCGAGCAAATGGAGGAGACGGAGGAGGCTGAGGTCTTGCAGAACGGAGTATACCCCGGTGAAGCGAGGTTGAGGAATGGAATGCGCGAGGCATGGGGTGTCGACCATATATAGAGGGAGGAAGCCTGCGAGTGCGAGCACCGTCCAGCCGGCCGCGATAAGGGTGCAGATCCACAGAATGCGTTGGCTGAGTTGCTCATCGGAGGGGAATAGTAGCGCATCCTTTGCGGGTGACCGACCTGCGTCGGACACGTCCGAAGGGAGAGAGGGAACTAGGGGGACGCTGGGAAACAGAAACGCCCAGAAGGACCGGCCCAATGGCTTAGGCCGGAAGCTGGGACGCGTTCATCGAGCGTCCGAGGCGTGTTATGTCGAGCGAAGACTCACCTTTGCTGCACGAACCATTCTCTAAGACCATACACTTGTCGATAGCGAGGGCGTAGAATAGCAAACAATAACTGTTGAAAATCGTCAGAAATTGTGTTCCCGCTCCCGTGCCAGGAAGTATGGCGGCGCAATGCTGCTCACCCATATCAATAAGCCAATAACAGACGGAACAACAAGGGCGGATAGCAGCCCGAGCGAAGACGCGTCTATTCCGTCGCCTATGCAGACGGGATCCACGAGGAGGGCGGCTTGGACGGTCTGGGTGTCGGGAAACGCGGTGAAGACGCGCGAAGAGGTGATCGTAGATTGAGAAAACGTAGTAAATGTCGTAGATGGATCGGAGACAGTGATAGGCACAGATGTGGTGAAGGTCGTGAAGGTAGACGTGAGGGATCCAGGACCGGAGACGGTGGCGCTAGATGGTATGGGCGAAGTCTGCGCGGGGCCGCTGGAGGCTGCCGTCGCAGAAGACGTAGAGGTACTAGTAGAGGGTATCGCTGAGGTCGCTGAGGAGTCGGCAGACGGAGATGAAGCAGTTACGGCAGATGAGGTCTGTGTAGGCAGGAAGGTGGAGCCGTCGCTGGTTGACCACCACTGGTTTTTGAGAGAGGATAGCATAGAGGAATCGTCATGAGCTTGTCGTCGCAGTCGTTGGGTCAAATGAATGACAGAGGAGGTAGAGAGGGTCGTCATGCAGAGAAGCCCGGAGGGCGTGGTATATGGCCGAATACAACGCACTCGCAATCGCAGCGAACCAGAACACCACTCCTCCAACTTCCTCCTCCAGCGTCTCTCCGCTTTCGGCAACTATTACACGCCCATCAACCGGCCATTCCTCGCCACTTCCATCCACGAGAACCCACGCGGCGCACTTACGACGGACTCTATATGCACTATCACACGCGGGCAGAGAAGCAGCAGACTTATTGGCCGATAAAATATGCATGGTATACAGACGATAGCAAGAGATGTCGCGAAGCGGGTTCAATGAGCGTGCGTATGGACGTCTCCACGGTATGCCTAAATTACAGTGGTGGTATGAAGTCTAGACGCGTCCGTGTCTAAGATTCCTGCGCCGAAGTAGAGGTGTGGTAGACTTACCTCCGGGACCAGTGAAGAAGAGGAGAACGGGCAAGGGCATTCGACGCAGGCGCACTATTGTGACTGTTGTCGCTCGGTGATGATAATGGTCCCATCCTTGTGTGTCGTAAGGATTGCACGAGCAGGCTGCAGCCACGGAGCAGCGTCCTCTTCGATGACTGGTGAAGGTAGCCGCTGACTCTGCTTCTTCTGCTTTTTCTGTGACTTCTCCTGGGCGCCGGAGAGAATGACGGTCGAAGAGTCGCCGTCAAGGACTTTCTGCTTGCTTGGAATGCAACCCATCTAGCGGTACACTGAGTGGGTGTCGAATAGTCGATCCAAGAGAGGCTACTGACCAGGACGACGACCAAGGACCGAGAGGGGAGGATGAGAGAGGTGGTGGGTCACTCGCGGACGTATTATTTGAAGAGAACGCGATGCGTTGCGAGGGGGGTATGATCTGCGATACGCCCTGTGGATGATGCAGATGGCTCGCAAGGCGGCGGTGCCACGGCGCGACAGGGTGCGACCGCAGTAATCTCCCCGAGCTCCCAGGTACCGTGGATGGCACTTATTGCTGATTGGACCCGTCTGTCGTCAAAAGGGCGGTTGCGATGATTGGTTCCATCATCGAAGAGACCAATCGCCTAGCAGCAACGTTGCAGGCGGCGGGTCACTCGACGTCGGAGTCGTGGAAGCGGGCCAAGCGGGTCGTCCCCGCCGGGCGCCCCGCCCTCGCGCTCCTCTCCACGTGGCGCGTACACATATGGGCGCTTACGCGTGTCCACTGCGTTGTGCGCTAACGAGGCTAAGGCTGTTACTCCCGTCCTGCTACTCGTCCATCCACGCCTCCCCTTAATACTGGTACTTTGAGCGCATAGGAGGTCTCCAAAGCATATTGGCTCGTCATGGCGAGCAGCGTACTTAAACAGGTATGTGACATGCCATGTTCATCAAGAACAGCCAGCTGAGTATAGTTCAGGCGAATGCAACATCGCCGACCCTCCAAGAGTCTCAAACACACGCCCTTCTAACGCTCCTCAACCTGAACAATCATGTAGAACCATCAAGTAGCCCTATTCAACCCTCTGGCAAGAGCACGAGTGCGCTCAAGGTCTCCGCGCCAAGCGGACCTCCCGTCTGGAAGGTACTCGTGCTAGACCAGTACACCAAGGATGTCCTCGCCACAGTACTACGTGTACAGGACCTCCGAGACGTCGGTGTGACATTGCATGTGTATGTTGCTAGATCTACTAGGGTCTTGCCATGTATTCTTACCTCAACTCCAGTCAACTGCACTCAAACCGTCCCGCATTACCTGATGTGCCTGCTGTGTATTTCGTATCCCCTACGCTCGCGAACATCCGGCGAATAGCCCAGGATCTAGAAAAGAGTCTCTACGAGTCGTTCCATCTCAACTTCGTGGAGCCTCTGCCAAGATCGTTGCTAGAAGACCTCGCAGCAGCTGTAGCGCGCGACGGGACAGGCGAACTCGTTGAGCAGGTGCGTGTCGCTGCAGTCGCGCTTGTCCTTCTGTACTCACAAAACACAGGTCCTGGATCAATATCTCTCCTTCATCGCCCCTTCACCATCTCTGTTCTCTCTCCTTCCTCCACCAGAG
This sequence comes from Trametes versicolor FP-101664 SS1, assembly GCF_000271585.1. Taxonomy (NCBI): domain Eukaryota; kingdom Fungi; phylum Basidiomycota; class Agaricomycetes; order Polyporales; family Polyporaceae; genus Trametes; species Trametes versicolor. The sequence continues at coordinate 1,573,470 of NW_007360321.1, read as the reverse complement.
TCTACCCCTGCTCCCGGTTCCAATGCCGCTGCGGGTCCCTCAGCCCCGCCTCCGCCTCACTCAACCTATGCGGTGCTCAATTCTCCAGCATCTGCCGAGCAGCAGATAGAGGAGGAGGTCGAGCGTGTCGCGACTGGTCTGTTCAGTGTGGTAGTGACAATGGGTAAGTCCACACATGAGTCAGGTCCACTCGGCTCTCATTCCTGTATACAGGTCACGTCCCAATCATACGCGCTCCAAAGGGGAACGCAGCCGAGATGATCGCGAAGAAGCTGGAGCAGAAGATCCGCGACGCCATTCTCTCTTCAGCACGGTCGCACACGCCTTCGCTATTTGCGCAAGACGCGTCCGGTCTCTCGAACCTCCAACGTCCCCGTGAGTATATATTCCCGGCTCCCTTGTCTGTGCTGGGACTTACAACATGGGCAGTCCTCCTCATCTTGGACCGCAATGTTGACCTGGTCCCCATGCTATCGCACGGCTGGACATACCAGGCACTTGCGTCCGACTGTCTAGAAATGAGACTCAACCGTGTCGTCGTCGCGCAGCCCCAGAAACGGTCATACGACCTGGACTCGAAAGACTTCTTCTGGGCGAAGAACGCGGCAAACCCCTTCCCGCAGGTAGCGGAGGAGATTGACACAGAGCTGAACCGGTACAAGCAGGACGCAGCGGAAATCACGCGTTCTACAGGCGTGAGCGACGTCAACGACATTGCACAAATGTTAGCACCATTCTCCACTAGTTCTTTCCAGTGTCTGACGCCTCATATTCTCTAGGGACTTGTCTGCCAACGCCGCACACCTGAAGACTGCGATCACAGCACTACCCGAACTTACCGCGCGGAAGGCCGTCCTCGACACGCACATGAACATCGCGACCGCGCTGCTCGAGGAGATCAAGCGACGCGGACTCGATGAGCTCTTTAGCACCGAGGAGGCGATCTCGAAGCAGAGCGCGCAGGCGCTCCTCGAGTTCCTCCGTAACCCCAAGGCGGACGTTCACCCCACCCCGGCAGACAAGCTCCGGCTTGTACTTGTCTGGTACCTCTCCGTGCCCGAGACCGCGTACTCACGCGACGACGTTGCGGAGCTTGAGAAGGAGCTCAAGGCGGCCGGCGCGGACGTGTCTGCGTTTGACTACGTGCGGCGGACGCGCGAGATCATGAAGATGACCGCGCCGAACGCTTTGGGTGCCTCCACACCTGTGCCTGGTGCGAGCACCCCGGGTGGCGAGCTCTTCAAGGGCTTCAGCGCGCTCAGCAACAGGGTATATACCAAATTGTCACCCCATATCCATTCTATGTGCTCACCGTGATTAACTTCTCCAGCTCACTGACCGGCTGAAAGACGGTGGCCTGGAGAACCTCATCTCGGGCGTAAAGAACTTCCTGCCCGCGAACAAGCTGTTCCCCGTCACCCGCCTAACAGAAGCACTTATGGACCCATCCGCCGCATCGAACCAATCGCTACAGGAGACGGACGACTACATCTTCCTCGACCCCCGCGCATCGCGCAACCAGAATACCGGGCTTGGTATCTCTGGAGTGGGTGCTCCTGGTGGCGCAGGCGGAGGCAGCCGCGGGCGCCGCATGGCGTTCTCGGAGGGCGTTGTGTTTGTCGTAGGCGGGGCCGGGTACGTCGAGTACGGAAACATCGAGGAGTGGGCGAAGAAGACGGGTAAGCGCGTGGCGTATGGCGGGACGGAGATCGTGGACCCCGGAGGGTTCGTGCAGATTCTGGAGAACCTTGGCAAGGCTACTGCTTAGACAGGGGCGTCGTTAGTATACTTGTTTGTCCGAGACGCTTCGCTATATAATGCACTCCCTTTGGATTGTCGGACGTATTTTTGGAGAGTGATGTTGATGCAAACATATATACTAATTACAGGGGTCGGAATGCAATACGAAAGCCTGTTACAAATGTGCTACGATCGATACAAGAAGGCGTGATGACTCTCGCTCACTTCCGCGACTGCTGCTGGGCAAGAATCTGTACCATTCGGATGCTGCAAGGGTTGAGTGTTCTGCATTCAGGGATGGAGGTATATGTGCTCACAAGATGTTGATCATGTCCAACTGGAGGGCAATCGACTCCTTCAGGGGGTCATTGGCAATCTTGCCTGCCTCAGCCAACCGGGCATTGCGCAAGATTTTCTGGGTGCTGCAGGGAGGGATCAGCATGTAAATACCCGTTAGGTCAATAGAAGGAGCACGCACTCGTAGAGGACAAAGCCGCTGAATACCGCAAGACCGCCGTACAGGGAGATAGCCTCAGTAATAGCCAGTCCACGCATGCCGAGGGGAAGGGCCATAGGAGCAAGCGAGCTCAGAGCGACAACCGTTACGCCAGCGAGAAGAGGACCACCCATGTACAGGTAGGTGTCGTTCCTGACAGTCCCGGTCAGTGACGAGCAAATCTTGGACAATGGCACAAACTCACTTGGCGGTCGCGCCAACGTAGGACAGCGAGCCGACAACACCGCAGGTGTAGAGCGCGGCACGCGACAGGATGGCGGGGCTGAAGAAGAAGAGCGGGCTAAGGGTAGCCGCTTGGCAAGCGTTGAAGCCCTGCGCACTGTAAGTACGTATGCCCTCTACTGCTACCAGCACTGGGCACTTACCAGCCAGAAGGCATGCTTCAAGACAGTGTTCTCTGGGGGAGTGTACATAGCTCCCATCATCGTCCCAATGGAACCGACCAGGCTGACACCGAGCACGACCCACGGGTTCGCCGACATAAGACGGAAGGCGAAGCCATTCTTGAACAGTGTCCGGGCGACAATGGCAGTAATGGCGAGCCCTCCACCGGTGTACTGGAAGCTCTGGTGCAGGTACGACTGCTCAGCTGCAGAGAGGCCGTCGCGCGTTTCCCGGTTGAGGAACACGTTCACTCCCACAATTGTGCCCGCAACAGTAGCCTACATTGATCGTAAGAGTTGAGCAACGTACTTCGGCCTCGAAGGGGGCACCGCGGGTACTCACGGCAGTGATTCCAAACCGCTTCCATGATTCCGCCTGGGACGGCTTGTAGACCACAGGGTTCGCGTCGGTGATGAAAGTTCGCGACTGTCGCGTGAAGAAGGACGGCGAGAGCGGTGATCGTTTGAAGGAGCCCAGGACGTTTGGCCGGAGGCTGCTGTAAAGGCGGAAGCTGGCCATCTGCGGATTCCGGGCTGCCTGTGAGAAGGCAGAGCTCGCGAGAGGGCGGGCAGCGGAGACGAAGCCTATGCGAAGCATTGCAGAATATTAGAAGAACGTATAGCAGAGAGTGGGTGTGTCCGAGCGGGCGAGAGAGAACGTGCAGGTAGAGAGAGGTGGGTGGCCAAACGGCGATGACATATGTATACGGCGCTAGACTCGCGGCCGCCCGGCGCGGCACTTCACGATCTCTCCAGAACCGCGGAGCCCGGAACGTCGCAGAAATGCAGCCATTCCGAACGCGGGCATTTGCAGCAAACGACAACCTTGAGACAACATAACTACGGTACAAGCTATACTAGTATCGGGCACAAAAACATAGGTGAAGGATAAATACATGTACAGGAGCAGGGTACCAGCGTGGAATAACGTCAACGACGAGAGCAAAATTAAGGGCTGTACATATATCATACCATACACCACCATGCGTCCATCGAGAGGGGAACAAATTACTGTAGCTCGGGCACTGCCATGGCATCTATCACGACAACAGAATGGTCCTCCAGCGCCATAGCTATCCTGTTCGCGAAGTCGGACAGTTGCCACGATAACTCGAAGATACCGCTTTTGCTGGCGTTGTACGACCACCGCTTCCTTCTGGTCTGCAGTATCATTCATAAGCTGAGTATAGCATATAAATTTTCAACCCATCGTCTACTACTCACCCGCGCATCGTATATGTATATCCAGCCATCTCCTCCGGCGGAAGCGAACAGCCGACCGTCCGGACTGAATGCCAGATTATAGACGTGTTTCTTGTGATCATTGTACACTCGAAGACATTGGCCTGTAACGGTGTCCCACAGCCTTGCAGAGCGGTCGAAGGATGATCTGCATGGTGCAAGGCGTGAGCATGATGCACTTTCTGCATGGGATGCATACTGACGTGACAAGAAGTTCGTGCTCGAGCTCAGCTGTGCATGGTTGCCAAACCAGGTTGCTGACCTGCCCCTTGTGGCCCGCTAGGGTCATGACACGGTCGTCAGGCTCACGGCCGTAGACTATATCTTGAATATTCCAGATGCGAGCAGTTTTGTCGTCGGAACAAGAAGCCAGCTTGGTCCGAGGGATGTTGACCCTGAGCTGATTGACTTCGCCTGTGTGGCCGCTAGGGTTGCACGGTGAGATATGAAATATCTCACCGTAGTATACCACTTACACGAGCGTCTTCAATGGTGTGGGATTGTCGACGTTCATGATCTTCACCAGACCGTCTGAGCCGCTAGTTGCGAACACTGATTCGGTTAGCCAGTCGACATCGAGACAACATTCTGCAATGTGCTCGTCAGCACGCGCTCCGCCACAATGTACTTGGGTGACATACTTTCATGCGCGCTGAATTGCCGGTGTAACCGTTTCCCCTTCACGTCCCAAATGCAGGCAGATCCATCCAAACTTGCGCTGGCAAGCCATCGCCCTCCCGGAGAGAAGCGTGCCGCGAATATAGGCCCCTTCTCAACAAGCAGTCAGCAGAGGGAAACCGAGGTTGAGCTCATTCGAGCTTACATCGTGTTGGGCGTGGCTGAAATAGAGTTTGCCATTTGCATCGCAGATGCGAAGGACTGAGTCGTAACAGCCGATAGCAAGAAGAGTGCCATCTTTGGACCAGTCAAGGGATGTGAGGTCCCCTGATTCCTGATTCGGGGTAAACGTGCATGTGCGCGGGGGGTCGACTTGTGAAGGCATATATCCGTATTTATCAGCAACTGGGACGCTCCAGAGGTGTACTACGCTGTCCCGCGAGCTGTAAGTAAGGTGAGCCCCTAGCTATTACTAAAGAACTGAAAGATGCAACGAACCCAGACGCCAAAAGTGTTTTGTCGACAGGGTTCCAGGAGCAGACAAATACCTAGAGAATATCAGATGGCCGCATGTGTATGATCATACTAGACACAAACCTCGGCCTTGTGAGCCTTTAACACTTGCAGTTGTTTGCGTTTGGTCTTCTCTGCCGTTTCAGGAAGAATGGGCTCATCTGCTTCGTGGGTCGCTGTTGCAGCCGCAGATGCGCTGCCCGTACCGGTAGATGTCGTATGAGGACCAGCATGCAGAGCTTGAAAGGGAACACGTCGGTCTATTGGGAATAGCCAAGATACATGACGGGGCAACCTACATTCTACGGAAGGCCCCGACCCCACGTCTACGTCTACTTCGATAGGCGAACTGGTCTTCGCACGTTTCTCCTTCGAGGCCTCATCTCGTGTCGGAGTTCCACTGGCTTTCCGCTTCAGGGAGTTGTCCAAAGGTGAATGGCGGTGAGACAAAGGGCCACCGTTGGGTACGTTGCTGCCCGAAGCATGTGGGGGCGGCGGGGGCGGGGCATTACGAGATGGTTCGGAGCAGACGTGACGTTCCAAGATACTGAAAGGGTTCTGACACGAGAGTTTCATGCTGTCGCCTCTCCAGTGGGCCTCCACCTCGGAGAACAGCAAAGCCTTGCTGAGAAGCTCGATCAGCTCTCCACGTGGCACATGCTTCCGAAAGTGTTGTGAGTGCTCGATGTGGGACTCTGCGCGCAAGACGAACGCGCTGTGTTGAAAACCTGGATAAAGAATGAGTGGTGCGGCGACAAAGTCGGGAGGTTGTGGGCGCGCACCGCTGTCTCTGAAGTACGCATATATCAAGCAATTGACCTCGTCGGCCGTAATCTGGAGGGGGTCGATCATGACAACAGCATATACGAGTGGCGGGGAGACACAGCGAGAGATATGTTAATGGAGCAAAGCGAAGGTGGACTTTGCGAAATGCAGACCCCAACCACAGCCTAGCTAGGTATGGTGGCGTCTAACCACTCTTTCCGGGCGGAGCTTGTCGGAATCCGTGTCGGAGATCTGCCCTACTCCCACGAAGGTTCGTAGATTAGATAAGGGTGGGGAGGTGGCGAATGCGGGGTCGTCTCGGCGGTAGCGGAAGGTGATGCATATGCTTGCTCAGCAGTGCCGGTCGGATGTTCTATCTAAAGCGCATATACCCTCCTTCTCTCACCGTCCGCGGTGAGCTCTATACTGCCTGTGTCTAAGACGCCATGGACCGCGACCAGGATACCCAACATGAGGAGGGGCACCAGCCGTTGCACCTGCAAGAACTGTTTGCCGACGCAGACACAACTGGTGGCCGGGAAAGGTTACAGCGGATTCTTGACGGTATGTCATGAAGTTCTTCAGATTGACCTATCGGCTCATGCAAACCAATTCAAGCCATCTTAGAGCTACAGGGCGTGCAAACCACACGCAGCGATGGGGAGCGCATCTCTGCTACCCTTTCCATAGAAGACCTACAGCGTCTCATGGCCATCTTCGGCGCCGGGGGCGCTGGCTCCCGTACCGCTGAGCTTTTGAATGAAGAACTAGAGGATGATGATGACGACCCGGACTACGTTGAAGAAGATGACGATGAAGAAGCAGAAGTGAACTACCTCGGCACTGGCCCTCATTACGCTCGCTTTGACCGTTCGCGAAACTGGTGGCCGAAGATCACAGAGCCCACAGAGCAGGGCCTATCTCTCCTCTTGAACGGCGAGTTTGGAAGAGTCAGGCATCAAGTGAATGCACGGAGTGGACGCAAGAACGTGACGCGCAGTCTCTTCAATCGAGGTTTGAGCGCACGACCCACGTATAAGGAGGATATCGCAAGTGTGCGCACATACTCTATATAACCCATGAGTACGTCTAACGCGACACGTCCAAAAGGAAATATTGCCCAACTCAAGTGGTACAGCCGTGGCATCGTACCCTGCTAACGCCTACGTCGGCCAGTACTCGTCCGGTATGTCATTACGACAACTGTGCGCCGATGGGCAGCTAACACAATCCTACCAGACTCTGCTTTCTACTACACGTGTGTCAGAAGTAAGCTTTATATTGCAGGCTCGTTGACAGTATCTCACAAATTGCGTATAGATTTCCGGCTTCATGTGTATGATACCAAGGCACCATTCAAGACACAGAGAGCCGCCAGGCTCCCGCGACAAGAATACGACGATGGCCATACGACGACAATGGAGGTCATCAAGACCATTCAGGCAGCCCCCGGACGCTGGACAATCACGGACTCACATCTGAGCCCCGACAACCAGCGGTAAGGTTTCGCTATCGTCCAAATCTGTACGTATACTAACCCTCGACCTCTAGAATGATTTATGCGTCAATAGTAAGAACACACGTCGCCTCCTATTCTATACAACGACTCACCTCTCTGTCAGTCTAGTACAGTATACATGACATCCACGCTCGATGCGTCCACGGAGCAGGTACCCATATCCTTCAAGGATCCGGCCCCGGCGCGACGTCGTGGATGGAATGACTATGACGAAGAAGACCACTTTGGTATCTGGAGCTGCAAGTTTTCCGCCGATGGCAAGGAGGTCATTGCGGGTGGCAGTAGTATGATATTTGGTATGTTACCATTCCGATCCGAGGACAATATACACTGATACATATCCAGTCTATGACCTGGTGGCCGACAAGCGTACGGTCAAGATTGCTGCACATTCAGACGATGTCAACAGCTGTTGTTGGGCCGATACAGCGTCTGGGAACGTCCTCATCAGCGCCTCAGACGACACCTTCGTCAAAGTCTGGTATGCAGGCAAATATATGCGGCCGGACCATTCATTGAACCTGCTATAGGGATCGTCGATCATTAGCGGACACGAGAAAACCCTCAGGTGTGCTCATCGGCCACACCGAGGGCATCACATACGTTTCTGCAAAGGGTGACGGCCGCTACGTGATCTCGAACGGCAAAGACCAAATCCTCCGGCTTTGGGATTTGCGCATGATGAGAAGTAACAGCGACTTCGAGAGCGTCGCGAAGCAGCACTACGGCGTTCCACACTTCGACTACAGAGCAGAAAGCTACCCCCAGCCCAGACACAAGGCCCACCCGCTCGATTGCAGTGTCATGAAGTTCACCGGCCACGAGGTCCTGCGCACCCTCATCCGGTGTCATTTCAGTCCTGCGGAGACCACCGGCCAGCAGTACATCTATTCCGGCTCGTCTGATGGAAGGATACATGTAAGCCAGTACGCAACACTGACTATCTATCCTCTCACTCACTCTGCGCATTAGATCTGGTCTTTGGACGGACGGGTCGTGGAGGTGCTCGATCGGTCATATACCTTGCCAATGGCGCTGGACCCGACTGGTGCCGATCCCGCGGATATCACCCCTTCCCGCGTTCAGCCATGTGTAAGGGACGTCAGTTGGCATTCACAGGTAAGTCGTGGGTGATATATTTGAGGTCCCCCTTCTTACACGGACGCCACAGCAACCTATTCTTATGAGCACAGGATGGCTGGGTCGCCGCTGGGGTATGTCAGAAGGCAGTGTCATCGCTAGGCACGAGGTGCGTTTTGCTTGCGTCTGCGATGATCTCCAGCTCACTAGCGCTGCTATAGTTCAAAGGGATGTCGAAGCTCAAAGGCGGTCTGGAGGACTGGGTTGCACAGGAGAGGGCGGAACGTTCGGACCGCGCGCGACGCCGTGCCCAGCGATCCGGCATGCCTGGGGCCTTCGAAGCTGAGGGAGACAGCATGGACACGTCCGAGGAGGAGGTATTCTAGAGGTAGGCATCTTACAACCCGCTCTGTATGGGCGTATTGGGGGAGCTGCTCTATGGATAGTTGTAATTGTATTAGTATGCTTTTGTTCAGGCCGTCGTCGCTTTGGAATCACAGTTGTTGCAGTCCTAGTTGTTACAGTTCCTTGACAAACACAAGGCCGTGCCGAACGCCAGTGAGTTTCAATTGTGTGCGCAGCCTACCCGAATAGAGACTCGAGTCTTGGCGCGGAAGGTGCCAGACTGCCAGTGGCTGTAACACAGCCTCTGCTACCTGCTTGCCTCCGCCCACCAGCTATAAGAACGTGGGCTAAGTAAGGCGCTGCGGTCCCCGCACACCCGCTGAGAATGATCCCTCAAATTGGGGGAGAGGCGTGTCGGAGTGATACTAATTGCGTGATATGCGGCCAAGCTCGAAAGCCCAGCTGATACGTCGCAGCGGTTTGTAGTTTTTTTGCTCGTGAATGTGACTTGAATGATTTGGAATTGATAGGTTTTACACCCCCAAGAAGCCCTGGCTCTCTGAGCCTTGCGAGCAGCGATGTCTCGATATGAGTCTCACCGTAAGTAGAGATACGGGCAGCACACTAAGCCTGATGCTCAGTCGCTGGCAGCGACACCGCTGCGTTGAGGGGAGACACGTGGATGCCACGCGGATTATTCCCATATGTAGAGGCGTGTGAAAACTGGACGCGCAAGAGGTACAGCCACGGCCGTGAAAAGGTGGAAATCCTGCACGGGATGATAAGCCGAATAATCCTACGGATCATTCTCAATGGTCATCACAGGCGACGACGCAGATGAGCCCAAGAACGAGATGCAGCTCCCCGCAACCGACACTGTTGTCCCACTTGCTGTCGAACTGAACTCCTATGGCTTTCCGCAGGGCTACTTCATGCTGCGGTCCTTCGGAACAGGTCGGCTCCTCGACGTCGCTCAGGGACACCTGGAGGATGGGACAGAGGTTATCCTCTGGCCTGCCACCGAAACCTCCCAGGTCGAATGTCAGTCTCGAAAGCCCTGTGTGGTAGAATGTAGCTCATATCCATCCGGCAGCGATGAGACGACCAGATAGCAATAATCAGGTTAGTATCCACCAGTATTTCTACGATGATGTACATACCTTGAACTCGTACAGGTCTTCTTCATCGACATATCTGGTGCACTGTCGTCCAGACACTCCGGACATGCTATTGATGTTGAGAGTACGTTTCACAATCACCACACTTGTCGAAGATCTCACATTGTATGCCGTAGAGGAGAAGCTCGTCCTGCGCCACCGCAGACCAGTCTCGTACCCGTTCCCGAACGTGTACTCCCACACGCTCCCGCGCTTCGTCTACCATCCTGAGACAAAGGAGATAACCGTGGTCTTCGCGAGTGACCCGTCCTTCTCCGCCTCTCGAAGGGACAGCAGCTCCGGGGCATGGAAGGAGAAGACGTACTACCTGACCTCGGTCCCCGTCCGTCAGCCTCCCACCATAATCGACAACGCCTCTGCACTCCTCAACTCCGCGTACACGACCTCTCTTTCACTCTTTGGCAAGGCGGGCTCCAAGGCCACGCCAGACCAGGTCTTCGACGGCGAAATCGACCTGACGGAGAACGATCTCGCCGAGCAGGACCGTAACGAGGCGGAGGAGATCGACGATTCGCTGGAGCCCCTGCGCCCCGTCAAGGTCATCGCACTCACTGCGGAAGAGGCTGCAAACGCGAGCGAGCAGGCGAAGGCGCGGAGGCAGTGGGAGTTCTTGCCTCTGCGGATTTCGAAGCACCGCACGGGGATGCCGTCTCAGTGACCGTTGTTTCATCCCTCAGCTGAAGTTGGGTCTTCTTGGATTCACTGTATCACATTGGTTTGGTTGTTGTATATATACGCCCCCTGTAAAATATCCTATCTCTGAGCGTAGCATTACAGCTGGTCCTGAAAATGATGAGACAGGTGACAGAACTTTTTCGGGCTCCGAGCAGGTTTGCATCTTCCGACGTATCTTCCGACGCATCTTCCAAGTCATAAGCGCCCGTGCTCTCGCAGCCTTTCATCGACTTTTTAAAGGTTTTCGTGGCTGAGCATCAGTTCTTGATTTTGTATCAATTACGCTCCGTGTTTCTGACGTCCTCTATTTTTCATGGAGGCGTTCGTTCTAAACTGAAGCACATAGCGCAGTCGGAAGTGAGTCTTGGCTCTGGCGGGCCCCTTCCATGCCCACCCCCGCTAAATCAAAAAGCTTAAAATTCTGAAATTCGTACAAGGGAACATTACAAGCTCTCGCAAGGTATTGAGGGTGTTTCATTCCTCATTATTGTACATGATCTGCTATGACAACCTCGAAAGGTGGCAAGCATCTGGGCGCCTATGGCTCGGAAGATTGGCTCGGAAGACTTGCTGGAACCTTTGTGACATCTCTTGCGAAAAAAGGTTCTGTCACCTGTCTCATCATTTTCAGGACTAGCTGTAAGAAGTGGCTGAATTCAAGCGGATTGGGAGAACTTACGATCATTTGATCGAGTCAGACGCTCATGGTGCGACGCGCGGGTGCCCGCCGCGGCCGCTTGCAAGTCTTGCCTATCGTCAACCCCAGCTGCCGCGATACAGCTCTGACTCCTGTTGAATATATACCCAACGCCCTGGCCACAGACTTAAAGTCAAATAGACGTAGCGTCGCCCTCCAGACACCCACAGAGCACAACTTGAGACGACACCTGCGGCGGACCATCCTCAGATCTCTCTCCCGATGTTCAAGTTGCTCCGTCTTGTCTCTCTCGCCCTCCTCGTGGGCGCGCCTTCTGCGTGGTCTCACCAGCACGGACACGACGAACAGGCACCGTTGTTCGACGCCCATGACTTCGCATCCAAGTCTGGCTCCAATGGCTCTCCTACCTGGACAGAGAAGTATGGCAAACAGATCGACCAGACCTTCTCTGGGCCGCTCTCCTTCTCGCATCTCCCCTACTCGCTCTGCTTGGAAGATGACAGTGCGGTGTTCGACGTCGCCGTGCTGGGGATGCCCTTCGACACCGCGGTGACATACCGTCCGGGAGCGCGCTTTGGACCGTTTGCTATCCGCTCCGGCAGCAGGCGGCAGCGCGAGCAGCGGGGATACACCCTCTCGTGGAAGAACAACCCCTACGAGCTTGGCTCGAAGATCATTGACTGCGGTGATGTATGGACATGTTTATGCTTAATAGCAGGCCTAGACGTGCTTATAACGTTTGTAAACACCAGGTCCCCGTCAGCCCGTTCGACAATGCCCTGGCGGTCGACCAAATGGAGGTGGCCTACGACACGCTTCTTTCCCGCCCGGTGGCCAGCGACGAATCAACCGCACTCACTTCAGTGACCCAGCGTCTGGCACTAGACGGCAAGCAGCACCCGCGCATCGTCAGGTATGCAGCCTGAACGGAAGCCTCTATATATGAGATGACGCATCTAGCTAACATGATACTCGCATTTCAGCCTCGGAGGCGACCACACGATCGTGCTCCCAATCCTGCGCTCGCTCAACAAGGTCTACGGCCCCGTGTCCGTCATCCACTTCGACGCGCACCTCGACACCTGGCCCGCATACCCGGGCACGAGCACGGAGCAGTCGCGCGTCACGCACGGCACCTTCTTCTACCTCGCGCGCGAGGAGGGTCTCATGACGAACACGAGCATCCACGCCGGCATCCGCTGCAAGCTCGCGGGCATCGCGGACCTCGAGAACGACGAGGCCGTCGGCTTCCAGCTGATCTCCACGGACGACATCGACGACTATGGCGTCTTGGCGATCATCAAGCGCATCCGCGAGCGCGTCGGCGACTCGCCCGTGTACCTCAGGTACGGTAGCCACACGTCTCCCGCGAGTGTATAGAGAGCTGACGTCTGTCTGTTTAACACTGCTAGTCTTGACATCGACGTGATTGACCCTGGACTCGCGCCCGCCACCGGGACGCCCGAGGCGGGTGGGTGGACGACGCGTGAAGTCAAGCGCATCATCCGGGGCCTTGCTGGGCTCAACTTCGTGTCAGTACACACTCCTCCTCGTCCTCGTCTTCAGGTTTGACGGTTGCTGAGAAATGATTTCCTTGTGCAGCGGTGCCGACATCGTTGAGGTCTCGCCTGCGTACGACAACGGTCAGTCAAGCCCTTCACCATGTTACGCTAATTGAAGGCTGACATTGGGACACTTACAGCTGAGATCACCGGTATCGCAGCGGCGGATATCGTGCACGACTTCCTTGCCATGCTGCTCTCCTCCACTCCCCCCACCCCTCACAGCATATGGGGCCCTGCAAAAGACGAGCTCTAATGCTCGAATTCATCTATGCCATGAAAATACGCCTCGGTCCGAGACGTACTGCGGACAAGACACAATGTATCAGTCGAGCATAGCACCTGGAATACACCCCTATGTAAACTCGCGCTTGGAAGGCAGAACGTGCATCCTATTGTACATCCTTACACAAGTAACGAACGCCCAAGGTCGATTGGAAGAATAATTACGACATAGTGTACGGGAGGTGGCAAGAGTGTCCGGGTGCACGGCGAGCGTGCGCGAAGCCTGCAGAGCTGAGAAGAGTCGAAGGGGTCTGCAAGGTAGAAGGGGGTGACCTGATCGTATCGTGCGCATCGTGAATGTCCGTAAATAGGTTAAGCAAATCTGTCTGTCGATGGCCCCTCCGCCAGGCCTCTACCGCTTCGCGCCCCACTGCCCTGGGGGCTGCGACGTCGCGGCGTCGTACATGGGCGGTGCATCTTCGTGCTCCGCGTGCTCCTGCACCGGCGACTCGACGATCGGCGCAGGCATCGACGGGTTCGGTCCGCGGGGACCCCTTGGGCTCGTCGGCTGACTCATTCCCCCGGACACGTTCGTGTTTATCGGTGCGGGTGCCGATGTGTACGCCGTGGATCCACTGTATGTTGACGGCGCGCTCGGCGCTGGGGACGGTCCGCCGTACTGCGGATAGGGAGATGTGCTGGGCGCGGGGACGACGTTCGAGCCGTATCCGCCGCCACCGAGCGTGTAGTTGCGCTCTGGAGGCGCGAGCGGCGGAACGTATGAGCTCTGCGCACGGTACGGGTTCGTGCCGGAGCCACCGCTCGGCGGTGGCGAGGCTGGGCTGGCGTTCATGTACGATGTGGCGTTGTATACGTCCGCGCTAAAGTTCGACTGCGGCATTGGAGGCGGCTGCGCGGCGAATGGATCGGCAGGGGGGTTCTGGTAGTCGGAGGCGTATTGCTGGTGGGTGACGGCAGAGTGGTCTGTAGTGCCGTTAGCGATCATTTCTACACTTTGATTTCACTTGATACTCACATGAGGAACCGCGAGCGGGGTGGCTGTACGATTGCGCGGTCGGTTGTTGCTGGTGACCGTACTGGCCGTAGGGTGCACTGTTGAGGTACGACGCACCAACAGCGGCTGCTGCGGGTGCCGCACCAGGGGGAAGGGCGTAGGGGTCTGCGTATGTGCTTTGGGCGTATGCAGACGTGCCTTGAGTGTGCCCGCTGCCTTGCCTCGAAGGATAAGTGTTCTTGGGCTGAGCCGGGGCGTTGTAGTAGTCATCCACCGCGCGCGTGCCAGGTGTTGCCTGAGCGTATCCGCCAGCATAGCGCGACGGCGCCTGGTTCGCCTGGCGAGAGTAGGCTGCGGTCCCGGCGCCGAGGCCAGCGCCGCCGGACGGCTGGTTCGGGTTGTACGGGAGGACTTCGCCACCCTCCTCGATGAACTGCTCGTCAGACTTCGAGGTCAACGGCTGGCGCTCGTATTCCTGGAAAGCCGGGAGACCAACTTCAGTCTTGCCCGCAGCCTGGCGGGCCTTCCTGTCTGCCTCTGCTTTCACCGCCTCCAGACGCATCTGGTCCGAGTACTGGCCGTCGGGTCCGGGACGTTCCTCCCTGTCACGACCGCGGCCGGATGGCCGGCGGCTGATGCAGCATCTGCCGAGTCCGTAGAAGCATCCGGCGAAGAAGAGCAGGAGGAAAGCAGCGAGCGTCAACCAGATAGAGATGCCCATCTCGGCGTGTCCGCCCGAAACATTGTTCACGCGCGACTTGGTGAGGAAGAAGAGGACGAGGTCGAAGATGAAGGCCGTCATGGCGATGGTCGCGGAGAATCCGGAGATGCAGGTGCTGCAGTAGGTCATGGACATCTCGCGGACGTGGGCGAGAAGACCGAAGACTGAGGAGATGCCAGCGAGCACGAGTGCAACGATGTGAAGGACGAGTGCGTAGGTGACCCATTTGACAAGCACGCTGGGGATTTTGATGATAGTGTTGTCGCCCAGGAGGGCGTTTACGTCTGAAGAGGGATGCTATAGCTCGGACTGAAGGGGCTTGCAGCGTAAGACTCACCAAGCTGGTATCCCACCGATGGTTTCGAACATGTCGTACCGTTAGGCAATGTTAAGCAGTATCCCAGTGTTCCAAAGGTGACAGACTCGGTGCTGCCATCTACTGTGACCGAGGCCTTGAGGAAATAGACAGACTTGATGATGGGGACATTGAAGGAGACCACAGCTAGAAGGATGGTCGCGATGAGGGTGACAAGAAAGCCTGGGGTCGCAGGGCGCAGGAGACCCATCGTGCAGCAAAGGTAGAGAAACCGATGGGTGTGTAGAAGAGGAAAAAGGGATGGGGGATAGGGAAGGAAGATGAGAGATGGAGGAGGGGACTGCGGGGAGTAGAGCTCGGACACGAACGAAGGCTGTGTCCGACGAGCTTCCTCAGGCGGAGCACCGTGACGACCATCCGACTGCAGACTCACAGGCGCCCGGCGTACTGCTCTCCACTGTCATTCTCTGCGCCTCTGCTGCGCCACGCCGACCCCCGTCCTGTGCACACTGCGCACTTGGCGGTCCCTGTCTTCGCACCACCCGCCCCTTGTTCTGTTTTTTGCTGCGAAATCCAGTCTGGGTGGAGGCAGACATCATAGCATCCGTTTCTGCCGAATATCCAATCCTGACATGGTTCGGAGACCGCCCACTGCCTTCTTTACAGCCACATCGCTACAGCTCAGACACCCCGGCGCTGTCCCCTCCCTCTTCGCTCTGCCGCCACCAGAGTACATGAAAGCCCTCTATCCACTCGCCCGCACTCGTCACCTTCTGCACCCTGACCGTGTCGCAGATCCCGAACCCCAGCTTCTCCAGCACTCGCCGGCTCCCCCGGTTCCCAATGATCGTCTCTGCCCGCACAACCCGCGCCCCCATTCTTGGAACAACCCACAATCGCATGAGCATGTTCAGCGCGCAGCTCATAATCCCCTGGCCATGCAGCGGCACGGTCAGATAATCTGGGGGCAAGTTTGAGTTCAGAGGTGCGTTCAGACGTTGTCCCCGTGTTACTCACAGCCTACACACCACACTATACTGGGATCGCCTCTCCTCCTGCTCTCGTTCCTGGCGACTAGGCGCTCTTGCTCCTTCTTATCCCGCACGTCCGGGAAGTTGCACCGACTGAACTCGATTGCGCCGAGATACACGTCCGTTCCGTCGTCCATCTCGCCCCTCAAGCAACTGACCGGGCAGCCGCTAACCGCTGCGAGCGGCCCTCGCGGTTGCTCTTCTTCGGCAACGCGCAACTCGTGCATCACCACGTCCGACTTCTCCTTCGTCTGCGCCACCCACTCCTGCCCGTGGCACTCCAGGTACGGAAAGGCCAGCCCATCGAGCCACTTCTTCACGGCCTCCGCGTTCAGTATTGCGACAATGTGAGGTACGTCTTCTCTCCGCGGCGGGGTAATGATGATGCGGTCGAACGGTTCGGGGAGGCGGAGGTATGGCTCGCCGGTGTTGGGGTGCCGCTGCAGGGGGTAGAACTGGGAGAAAGACATGGATGACGAACGCGTGCCTAGCGGAGCCGCCGCATATGGCCAGGCTCGACCCTCCCGTCCCGCCGACAGGGCTTCCCCTCCTACTCCCGCCGAACCTTCCTTTTGTTTGGCGATGGTGAGCAGAAGATGCAGGGTGCGTTGTCATCAGCTCGCTCTATTCGCGAGTCGTTGTTATGCAGACCGATTGGGCAGACAACGGTGGGATTGTTTGCGGAAAAGGCTGACAGAACTCAGCATCGCAGCGACCTTTTCTGGCCAAACAAGTCACTGGGCTTTAGTCGCTTGTACACGCACACAACTGCTCGCATCAAGCTCCATCATCTACCATGACTAGATGCTTCATTTCCCCATGCGTACACACACAAGCACGTTGATACCTAATACAAGCCGCAGGAACGCCACACCACCCGAAACGCCACCGAGCCACGTCCTACTCGGCCCGCCACCATAGAATGTCCATCCCGCTAATCTTCCTGCCCGAGTTCAAGAACTTGTTCTCCAGCGGCACCGTCTTCTCGTAGACGAACCCCAGCTTTTCGAAGACCTTCCTGCTACCGACGTTGTCGTCGAACGTCTCGGCGCGTATCTGGCGCACACCCATGCGAGGGATCCACCACTCGTTCATCAGGGTCTTGATCGCGGCCGTCATGATTCCCTTGCCTTGGTGGGAAGGCGCGATGTAATCTACGTACACGTTCAGCCGCACTCATAAATACACGACGCTGAATGAGCTCGTACCGCCGATGCACCAGATGATCTCTGGATCGCCGGCCGGCTTTTCCGCGTTGGGCTTCGAGAGGGCTTCCTTCGCCTCATTGTCCAGGACCTCCGGCCAACGCTCTCGGACGAACATGACGTCGCCCAGCAGCACATCCGTCCCATCCTCATGCACCTCTCTGATGATACGGACTGGGCAGCTATTGACCACGAGTCGGGGCTCGTCTGGATGCTCGATCTGCGCGCGTTCTAGCTCCTCGAACGCCGCGTCTGTATCCTTCTTCACATACTCCAGCCACGAGTCGGCGTGCTCCGCGTGGTATGGGAAGGGCGGACCGTCGAGCCAGTTATAGACCGCGGGACTGTTCATGTTCGCGATGACCGTGGCGGCGTCGCTCATACGCGATGTGGTGATGATGATATTATCGTGCGGGCTGGGGAGGCGCAAGAACGGCTCGCCCGTCCGCTCATTGAACTGGAGAGGGTGGAACTGCGAGCGGCTCATGGTAGGTGGAATTTAGACCCGGCCGTTGGACTGTCTGAGTACGCGCACGGAACGGCTGAGGATAGATGCGGAGAGCTGTGAAGGAGGCCGGAGGCGTGGCGGAACGTTAGGTGGTCGGTGTTAGCACTGAGCAAGGTCATCTTGACTGGCGTGAGCGGCCCCGAGAGAAATCGATAAACTTTCGCGCCAACTGCTAATTGTACACTGCGCAGATTGGACGATAGATGACTAGACCCGGTGACGCTGGAAACTAGGTGCCATTCCGAGAGTGAAAGAGTGCAGCATGTCGACTAGAAGCGGAGCGTTACCAAGCCACAATCCGCTACGAGGCCTATAGAAAAGCAGCAAGGCAAGTCATCCAGAGTCCAGTCCGGAGCAGTCGAGAGTGCGAACGGGAGCGAGACGCAACGCGCTGCCGGCTCGGGCCAGAAGGAACGGGCAAGGAACAGGCGCCGCCCGCCAATGGGAGCGAGCAGGCGACTCTCGGCACGTGCTACGGGCACACAAGCCGGCCCTAAAGCGATCGATAAGCAGGACCAGCGGGGCAGCAAAAGTTTGCAGACATCTTCACGCCGAGTTCTGCAACCCCGGCGAGCTTGCTCGACTCCTACCACCTCCTCACCTCCACCGCATACCCTGCGGTGCCCCGTACACCTTTTCCCTCCTTCCCCCTGTAAAATCTAGTCACCATGGTGTAAGTTCTGCATCCTCTCGCCTAGATCTGCGTGCTCGGTACTCATCGCAATTTTCATTCGCGGATGGCAGTAACTTCACCGTCGGTTAGTACTCGGTCGTCCTCAGTGCAGCGTTTCACGATAGCTGATGTTGCTGTTCTACAGACCAGATCCGTGGTCTCATGGACCGCCCGACCAACATCCGTAACATGAGTGTCATTGCTCATGGTACGCCCCTCCGATTTTCTCAGGAGTAGGCTCGGGCTCATTGGCACCTCCCTCTCCCCGCAGTCGACCACGGAAAGTCCACCCTTACCGACTCGCTCGTCTCCAAGGCTGGTATCATCGCCGGCTCAAAAGCGGGTGACATGCGTTTCACCGACACAAGAGACGACGAAAAGGAGCGTGGTATCACGATTAAGTCGACGGCTATCTCCATGTACTTCGAGGTCGACAAGGAGGACATCGGCGCGATTAAGCAGAAGACTGACGGTGAGCATTCATCTTACCGAGTCGGCTGCCTCATGGATCTGATCAATATCCGCCGCTACTAGGTACCGAGTTCCTGATCAACCTGATCGATTCCCCCGGCCACGTTGATTTCTCCTCGGAGGTCACGGCTGCTCTCCGTGTCACGGACGGTGCTCTCGTCGTCGTCGACTGTGTTGAGGGTGTTTGCGTGCAGACCGAGACGGTGCTCCGTCAGGCGCTTACCGAGCGTATCAAGCCCGTCGTTGTCATCAACAAGGTCGACCGTGCACTCCTCGAGCTCCAGGTTTCGAAGGAGGACCTCTTCCAGTCCTTCTCGCGTACCATCGAGTCCGTGAACGTCGTCATCTCGACATACCACGACGCCGCTCTCGGTGACGTCCAGGTCTACCCCGACCAGGGTACCGTCGCTTTCGGCTCCGGTCTTCACGGATGGGGCTTCACTCTCCGCCAGTTCGCTGCCCGCTACTCGAAGAAGTTCGGTGTGGACAAGGAGAAGATGATGTTGAAGCTCTGGGGCGACAACTTCTTTAACCCCGCGACCAAGAAGTGGACCACGAAGAGCACCGACGCTGACGGCAAGCCGCTCGAGCGTGCCTTCAACATGTTCGTCCTCGACCCCATCTTCCGTATCTTCGACGCCGTCATGAACTTCAAGAAGGACGCGGCCACCTCGATGTGCGAGAAGCTCGACATCAAGCTCGCTCAGGAGGAGCGTGACCTCGAGGGCAAGGCCCTTCTCAAGGTCATCATGAGGAAGTTCCTCCCCGCTGGTGACTCCCTCCTGGAGATGATAGTCATCAACCTCCCCTCGCCCGCGACCGCCCAGCGCTACCGTGTCGAGACCCTCTACGAGGGTCCCATGGACGACGAGTCCGCCATCGGTATCCGTGACTGCGACCCCAAGGGTCCCCTCGTCTGCTACATCTCCAAGATGGTGCCGACCTCCGACAAGGGTCGCTTCTACGCCTTCGGTCGTATCTTCTCCGGTACCGTCCGTGCCGGCCCCAAGATCCGCATCCAGGGCCCCAACTACGTCCCGGGCAAGAAGGACGACCTCTTCGTCAAGTCGGTGCAGCGCACCGTGCTTATGATGGGTCGTTACGTCGAGCCCATTGAGGACTGCCCGGCCGGTAACATCATCGGTCTCGTCGGTATCGACCAGTTCCTGCTCAAGAGCGGAACCCTCACCTCGTCCGAGACCGCGCACAACATGAAGGTCATGAAGTTCTCCGTTTCCCCCGTCGTCCAGGTCGCCGTCGAGGTCAAGAACGCCGCGGATCTGCCCAAGCTCGTCGAGGGTCTCAAGCGTCTCTCGAAGTCCGACCCCTGTGTCCAGGCATGGATTGCCGACACCGGTGAGCACATTGTTGCCGGTGCTGGTGAGCTCCACTTGGAGATTTGCTTGAAGGTCAGTCTCGAAAAATACGCATTAGTACACTCGATACTGATTATATGCGTGTAGGATCTCCAAGAGGACCACGCTGGTGTTCCCCTTAAGATCTCCGACCCCGTCGTTGGTTACAAGGAGACCGTCAAGGCCGAGTCTTCGATTGTTGCCCTCTCGAAGTCGCAGAACAAGCACAACCGTCTCTACGCCAAGGCGCAGCCCATCGACGAGGAGCTCACCCAGGCCATCGAGAAGGGCAAGGTCAACCCCCGCGACGACTACAAGATCCGTGCTCGTGTGCTGGCCGACGAGTTCGGCTGGGACGTCACCGACGCGCGTAAGATCTGGTGCTTCGGCCCCGACACCACCGGCCCCAACTTGCTCGTTGATGTCACCAAGGGTGTGCAGTACCTCAACGAGATCAAGGACTCTTGCATTGCTGCCTTCCAGTGGGCAACGAAGGAGGGTGTCTGCGCTGAGGAGAACATGCGTGGTGTCCGCATTAACATCCTCGATGTTACGGTAAGCCGAGTAAAACCATATTGTCGATCATGTCTAATTGCTTGTTTCTTCCCTTAGCTCCACACCGACGCTATTCACCGTGGTGGAGGTCAGCTCATCCCCACGTGCCGTCGTGTTACCTACGCTGCGTGCTTGCTCGCCGAGCCCGGTCTCCAGGAGCCCATCTACCTCGGTAAGCACCGGAATCTATGTCAAAGCATTGGTCAGATTACTTACGGCGTTCCCTCTATGCAGTCGAGATCCAGTGCCCGGAGAACGCGATCGGTGGTATCTACTCGGTGCTCAACAAGCGCCGTGGTCAGGTCTTCAGCGAGGAGCAGCGTGTCGGCACGCCCATGTTCACGGTCAAGGCGTACCTGCCCGTCATGGAGTCGTTCGGCTTCAACGGCGAGCTGCGCTCGCATACCGCTGGCCAGGCCTTCCCTCAGTGTGTCATGGACCACTGGGAGTTGATGAACGGAAGTGAGTGGACCCCCAAAACGTTATCATGCAAGTTCAGCCCTGACGCATTTTTTGCTTCTAGCGCCCATTGAGAAGGGCAGCAAGCTCGAGGAGCTTGTCCGGAGCATTCGTATCCGCAAGGGTCTCAAGGTGCGTCATGCCCGAATGTCATTTGAGTTTGACAGGATCACTGACGTCTGGTGTGCAGCCCGACATCCCTGCGCTCGACACCTACTACGACAAGCTCTAGAGGGGGTGTTCGCCAGCAGAAGTTTATCGATGTGCCAATGTGTCCTACCACTGTGTTATCAGCGTCCGCCGTCTTCTGTCACTAGCATCTCTCCGTACCGTGTTGTATTCTCTCACCCTCGCTCGAGCCGCTCGTTCGAAATGCATTTTTACGTCTTTCACGCAATATCATACCGGATCCCCTGCCTCGCCGCGCGCGTGTGTCCCCAGCTTCATGAGAGCCTCCTGCGAATCCTATGCAGCGAAGGACGCGAAGACGCAGATAGCACCAGTCACGCGTCCAGCCCCCGGTCTTCGCAGGGGCGGAAGACAGCGCGGCGCGTGCGCTCGACATCGGGGGTGCAAAGAAGACGCTGCTTCGGCGGTCAGACGACTGCGGCTGGGGACCCGCGGGTGCCGCCCGCGGAGGAGGAACGTCGGGCGAGCTGGGGACACAAAGCTGCTGAGAAGACGGGAAGCGGGCGCGGGCGAGTGCTCTCCGCGGCTTCTGGGAGTGCTCCCGCGCGCGGGGGGACGCGGTGGGATTCTGGGAGGGTTCTGAGGCTGCGAGTGCTTTTCTGGTGCGGGAGCCGCAGCTTGTGCTGTGTGCGCTATGCGCTATCCCTGACACTGACTGGAGGTGCGCGCAGCACCCGTCCGGGGTCGGACGCGGACGTCAGACGCAGACTAAGACTTACACGTACATCTCGTCAGCGGCCTGTGCAGCTGCGGCCTGCAGCTGATGATGCGCATGCACGATGCAGGGGGCGGACTCAGGAGATGGGGAGAGATGGAGATGCGCGTGCTAAATCCGCGCGCTGCCGCTTGCAGGAGGAGCGAGCCAGGCTCAGGTCCGTCGCCGCGCGAGTCCGGACTGCTCGAATCCGTCGCCCACGGCTGCCCGTCGACGCGGGGCTTCTCGTCTTCGCCCGCTTCGCGTTCGCGGGCGCTGACGTCACCGCACTAGTGCATGGGCCGATAGCACTTCTCCCATGACCTCAGCGTGTCCGCTCGACGTCCCCCTCCGCGTCCGAGGCCCATGTCATTTGGGGGAAGGCTGGGCAGGCAACATGTTCGTCGGGCACCGATGCTGCATTAGACGATTACAATAGCGATTTAGGACAGACTGTGGGTGTACTCTATATACTACGGATGATGATGGGTAAGGTGCGAGAGCAATGATACAATGGGGGAACGGACGAGAGTCAATAGATGTTAGAGAGAGCGAACCAGGCGCAGGTACGAGATACGAGTGATAGAGATATTAGAGGGGGGGTAGGACGCGACGGCGCAGCGCACCATCACGTCCGCCAGAAGAGAGAGAGGGGGACAGAACAAAACGATGCAGCGGATGATGAGAGCCCCGGAAGATGGTGTGCGAGCGAGTGCGCCGAAGAAAGGTGCCAAAAGTACAAACATACGAAGCCGGCGGACGGTGATGGTGATGAGAAAGAAGCCCGTTGCGCAGTGCACAGCACCACTAGTGCGCTGCACTCTCCCTCCCCTGGCCCAGCGCGTCCGCATCCGTTGAGGTGGGGGATGCGATCCGTGCCCAACATCACGCCAAGCGTCCGACGCGGGCGGGCGGGGACGCCGGGCGTGTGCGCGCGAGGCGCGGGCGGCGGCGTGGGGGGAGGCGAGTAGCGCGGGGAGCGCTCGCAGGGAAGAGCGGAGTGCGCCTGAGCGACGGGAGGGAAGAGTGCTCTTCGCGTGCTCGTGGGGAAGGCATAGGCGGTGGCTCATATGGTAGGATGGGGTGGGGGGATGGTCCGCTGACGGCGTCGCGTTCCGTCGGAGGAAAATCGAGGGCCAAGAGGGGGGAACGCGAGTGCGTCGAGGTCGATCATCGGCGTGCAACGTATCGCCAATAAAGGCTATTTGGTGGCTAATTGAAAGCGGGGTCAGCACGGTGTACGAAAGCATTACGTCGCGCGCGGGAGAGAGCTACACACCTGAGTACCGGGAGAGGACTGGTCTGCAGGGACAAAGAAAGTGTTAGTCGGTGGTGCGAGTACTGTCTGCGATGAGGACTTACGAGGTCGGATGCACTCCCAGACGTCTACACCTTTGCCCTTGGGGTCCCATACCCCGCATTGCGCGTGGAGCGGCCAGTAGAGGTTGGCCTCCCAGATGCGAGTGGCATCGGCGACAAGACCGGGCATGGCTTTAGGATGATGGGGGAGTGGTGCGGGGAAGAGGGGGAAAGAGGGCGGGATAGTAGGAGACGGAGAGGACGGTTGCTAGCAAAGCTTGTAGAAAAGGAGACCAGCTCGAGCGGAGGATTGGTTTATATGAGTCTGGGGGGAGAGACGCCGGGCGAGGACTGAAGCAATTCTCAATTCAGTGCGCCCTCCGGCGAAAGTGACATAATTTGTCCTTGGCAGCCAATCACATATTCGCACTATTCCGCGTGCGACAGGGCAATAAAGCAGGGCGGCCTTCCAATGCGCATTCTCCGCTGGGTGGTGCCGGGGGTGCCGCGTGCAGCGGGGGGCGATAGCCGTGTCGGAGAGTGAGATTGGGGCTGGATAATCGCGATAAATCCAGATCGGGAGGATGGTTACCATCGATAGGGGCGCCCAAGCGAGGGCGGCAAGGCGAGTTTGCTGTGAAGTCATCCGACGCGTCTGCAAATCTCGTGGTCCTCCTCCGACACCGCGTCACGACCGTCACAGACGCGAGATCCAGCGCGTGTCGTCCGCGTACGTACCGATCTCTGCCCGCTCGTCCTCGCAACCCGCTGGGACGACTGTGGGCCTTTGTATGCCGCTGTGCCACCCAAAATTTCTGACAGACCGCGTCTTCCTTTCACTGCCCCCGCTCGGCGTTCTTCCCCCAACCCGCGTTCGTTCCTGCTTCCGGCGCTGGACGCCCCCGCCTGCGCCTTTACCCAACCAGCACCTCCGGAGCTCACACCAGGCAACATTCCATCCTCACAGCCTTCCCTGCCCGGCCGATCTCCACCAGGGCGTCTCCGACCGCTCGACCGACGACCAGCGAGGGCCTCCGGGGCCAGACCGTTTTCTCCACAACTTCCCGCCAACCAGCCAATCCGCTTTGGCCGGCGTTCGCCGTCCCTGATCTCGACCGCCGCCTCACGCAGACGCTCCACAACGTCTCGCACTCCACCGTGTCCGGCGTCCATCGATACTCCAGCACATTGTACCAGATCGTACCTTGTGCGCTCCCAGCCTCGTGTATCGCCAGCTCATCATCATGCCAGCCCCGCCGACCGTCACCCGAACGCGGTCTCGAGACCTCCTCCGTCCCTATCCATCCCATCCATCCGTCCAACCGTGTGCTCCGCCGGAGCCCGGGCCCGGACGTCCAATCCCGCCAGGCGTTCTAGGTGCCCCCGTCTTCTCCGGGAATTTCCCCCAGCCACAGCGCAAAACTGTGGCAGAAAAAAAGAAGGTTTCGCGCGGCCCTGGAGCGCGCGCGCGCGCCCAATCGTATCACGCCCTCCGCAGCGCCATTGGCCCGCAGCCGCGAATAGGAGTGCGTCCGCCCTGGGCTGGTGGCACCCTCGCGCTCTGGACCGCGGTCGCGCTGACTCCACAGCGCGCACAGCGACCACGCCCCGGTGCCCAGAACCTCTCGCGCGCGTCAGCCTGCTGAGCCAGTGCGCGCGCGGGCCTGACGTTGCTCTGTAACGCTCGGTGCGCCCGCCGAGGTGCACGTATCGAATGGTGCTCTCCGGACTCCGGCGTTCTATTGGAAGAGAGGCTTAGAAAGTGAGTTACCCCGCCTGCCCCTCCGCCCGGCCGCACAGTCCGGCCGCGCCCCCGCACTTGGCGCGCGGCTCGCACACTGGGCTGCCAACTGCACGACGTGCGGCTCGAGCTCTGGAACGGCAAGAACGCAGTCTGAGTCCGACAGTTGATGCTTGCCCACGGCCGTACGCGTCCTTGGAAACCGATCAGGCACATCGACACGACGGGCTTCGGACGATATTGTGGGACAGTGGGATGGGCGCAGCAGCGCTTGCTGCCGCGCTCGCGCGTCCCCGATTCGCGAACTGTGTGTGGGCGCGGCGCGGGCGAGGTTTTGTACGTATTCCGAACACAGCGGCGTTGCACGGGTGCACACACGGCTTGTCACCCTCGTTCCCTGCGATCACGGTTCGTTGTATCTCGGGCTCGGTGCTTGAGGGGGCCATCTTTGGGGGAGGGTGCTGTCAGGAGTTAGGAGCGTGCGTGTTCTCGGTTTCGATCTGCCCGCGAGCTCTGCTGACGTCGCGTTAGCTAAACTTACGGTGATGCCGTGTTGAACGCTACCGGCGCGGTTCTCTTCTGCGCGATAGTCGTAGATATCTCGACATCTCGCTCGCGCTAGGGCTACGAGCGTCGCACGCGTACGAGAGGGGCGCTGACATAGGATGACATAGCCTGGCAATGGCAGCTATCTATTATGCGACATACCATGCCATGTATAGGCTAGTGTGGGCACGGCCAGGCGATGCAGTACGCGAGCGAAGAGATGCCCTGCATTCAATGAACCGCGTCCGGGCCACTGGCAGCTTCGCGCCCCCGCGGCCTTCTGCGCTTCCCCTCCGGATCGAAGCCGGGCGAAGGGCGATTGATTTGCGCGTGTGCGTAATAAGTCATAGCTAGCTCAGCGGCGGTGGCAGTCGTGCGAGATGCGCGGCCAAATATAGTCTGCACATCTTCCAAGCAGCCGCTGCACAGGCGTTGCACTGTGGCCATGGCGGATGGATCATGGCAGTCGCCGGCGCTGCGGCTGTCAGCACATCGTGCTGACCGTGTGCATCGAACTTACGGTGCGCTGCCGTCAGCCTTCCCCCGAGCGCGGGGGGTTCGCTGTCCACGGCTGTCGACCAGCCTCGAGGAGATGGCAGAGGCAGCGTATGTACATCCGGACAGTGGCAGCAGCTGGGCACGGCTGCGAAGCCCATCCGTCGCCAGCGCAGCGCGGGATGATCCATCTATAACTCCTGCTATATCGAGGACGTGGTGCGTGCGCACGTGGCGGCTGGGGCGGGAAATCAGCGCCGTCGGCAGGCAGCCACTGCGCCTCGGCCGTCTGGGCAGAATGCAGTTGCCTCTCCAGCACGGTCCGCAGCCTTGGCTTTGTCCTCCATCTGTCGCACAATTGTTCCCCTCGTCGTCTCTGCTTACCCCCCGCGCGCGCTCACTCGTTACTTTTGCTGCGGTCATCTGAGACGACAATATTACCCCACACCTTCCTTCACGCTCCGACCAGGACTTCAACGTTACGCCCGTCTTGCCACTACTTGACCTGCATCTACCGTCATGAAGCTTGCGACGAACTTCGTAACGCCGGCCGTTCTTTCTCTGCTCGCTTCTTCTGTGTCTGCGCTTTCGACGACTCGGAGGGCAACGACATGTAACGGACACGCCGAGGTATGTCTGCAAACAAAGCATGCGCAGCAACGCAACTGCGGAACGTACCGTTAACGGATGTCGCCTCTAGCTATGCGACAGGAGCTTCGGTAATGTCACCTTCGTTGGTGCTCACGACTCCTATGCTGTTGGAACTACTGGCTGTACGTACCAGCACCATCGTTCGCGGAATGCTGCTTAACCGTTAGCCTTGCGCGTCTACTATAGTTGCCGTAAACCAGGACTACAACAGTGCGTGTCCCGGTTCGTCTCTGCATTCTCATTCCGCTCACCGCAGACAGTCACCCAGCAGCTGAACGATGGCGTCCGGATGCTGCAGTCCCAGGCGCACAACCAAAGTGGCGTCATCCACCTTTGCCACACGAGTTGCGTAAGTGGTGCTTCTCCCACGTCCGGCGTTCCCGCCGTTTAATTGAATCCTTCCCATAGGGTCTCTTCGACGGAGGATCGCTGCAAGACTACTTGACTACAGGTCGGTACCGTCAAAAGCCCTATGCACGGAACTATTTTGACCGTGACATATCATTTTAGTTAAATCATGGATGGACGCCAACCCGAACGATGGTGAGTCTGAAACGGGGTTCCGGGCTACACGGGAGGCACTAGAAGCATACTCACGGCGCTGCCTCACATAGTGGTTTCCCTCCTGATCGTGAACTCCGATGACGTCGCGCCCTCGGAGTTCGATACGGTGTTTAAGGCTGCCGGGCTGGACACGCTCTCCTACGCGCCGGACTCGGCGTCACTCGCAGCGAGCGGCTGGCCCACACTCGGAACCCTCATTGATTCCGGAAAGCGCCTCGTCACGTTCATGGATGCGGAGGCGGACTTCACCTCCGTGCCCTACATTATCGACGGTGCGCCTCTCCCTCTGTCAGCCGCGTAGGATTGCGAAACTGACCACCAAGGCAGAGTTCACGAACGTCTGGGAGACCGCATACGATGTGACGGACACCACGTTTGACTGCGCCGTGAACCGGACGCACGGCGACTCGAGCACGCAGCTGTATCTCATCAATCACTTCCTGGACAAGCTGATTGCGGGCTTCCCTGCGCCGGACTCTGACAAGGCGAACACGACGAACGCCGCGAGCGGAGTCGGCTCGCTTGGCCAGCAGGTCCAGACCTGCTCCGCCCAGTACGGACGGAACCCGAACTTCATGCTCGTTGATGTGCGTGGCCGTCTTCTCGCCCCGGCGGCTCCCACAGGCTGACACACTACCTCTCCAGTTCTACGAGTTCGGGAATGGTTCGGTGTTCCAGGTCGCGGCTGACGCCAACGGCGTGACTTACTCCCCGGCGACGCCCGTTGCGACGCCCCTCTTTGGCAGCACGAGCACCAGCAGCAGCTCGACCGGAGTAACTACAGGAGCGGCGAATGGCGCCGTGGGCATGCGACTCGGCCCCGCGCACTTCGCTGCCTCGCTCGCCGTCATCGGGGGGATCGTGGCAGGCGCATTGACCGTCCTGTGATTGCCCCGAGACGTCATCTACTACATTATGCCTACGGACCGTCGGACCTCGCATCGCTACTACTATGTACGCACCGCATCTGGACATCACTAGCTACACTGGCTGTCAGCCGTAATCGCATCGCATTGCATTCGTCGTGTTTTTTTCACGCTCTCCGCACCATACATTCCATGTCCGAGTCTGCGAGAAATGAACGAGACAGCAGCATTTTAGCGCAGACGCCGTGCAGACGAATGGCCGTGGTGTCGGTCACGCGGCAGCCCGGGTCGGCGACTCCGGTGCGAAGCGCGAGCGGCGACTGGCTCGCGCTCACCAAGCCGCTGCACTCATCCTCCGCCGCCACTCGCGCCTCTCCTCCGCCACGATGAGCTTCCAGGCGTTCAGGATACACCCGCCCGGCGGCCAGCAGACGTTCGGCAGCCTCGACGCCTCCTCCTCGCTCTCCCCGCCGACGTTCGGGCAGATCTCCGGCGACGCCAACGGGACCCGCAGCGTGCAGTCGCCGTCGACGACGTACACCGGCAACCCGCGCAAGGGCCTGTACGGCTCTGGGGAAGCGGACGACCGGTACACGCTCGTGTTCGAGTCGCTCGACGCGTTCGAGGCGTGGCGCCAGCACGAGGAGGAGGAGAAGATGGTCGAGTTCGTGAAGGGCGACACGCACGCGTCCAAGGCCGTCCCGCCGCGCTTCAAGGAGCACATCAAGCTCGTCTGCGGCCGCCACTCGCGCGGCGGGCGCAAGAAGTACGTGAAGAAGTACCCGGACAGGGTGCGCAAGGTCCCGAGCAGAAAGGTACGTGCGCGCGGCCGGTGTGACAGGGCGCGCGGGGCGCGCTCGTCGTCGTGTGCGCGGGGGTGTGTGTATGCGGGGGGAAGGGCGTCCGCTCATGCTGTTTAGGTAGCTTGACGGTATCGGCTGCTCGGCGTCGATCAGCTACAAGACGTACTTCGACACGGACGAGGTCCGCGCGTGCTGTGAGTCGCCCCGCCGCCGGCTCGAGCTCTCGCATATCGGGCACTGAACGGAAGGACAGATGTCGCGGAACACTCGCACGATATCGGGCCCGCGAACTTCCCGTTCACGAAGCGCGGCCGGAAGGCGCAGGCAGAGATAGATGCCCAGACGGCGGGCGAGCG
Source organism: Trametes versicolor FP-101664 SS1 (assembly GCF_000271585.1). Lineage (NCBI taxonomy): Eukaryota > Fungi > Basidiomycota > Agaricomycetes > Polyporales > Polyporaceae > Trametes > Trametes versicolor. The sequence continues at coordinate 1,543,937 of NW_007360321.1, read as the reverse complement.
TCCTCGAGGCCGGCCGCGCAAGGACCGCGGGTCGATGACGCCGGCGTCCCAGAGCCCCTCGTCGGCCTCGTTCATGGACGACGGGCACAACGCCATCGCGGGCCCGTCGTCGGCGTCGACTTCGATGAACCAGGACGTGCCTTCTTCCCCGGAAGGGATGCAGGCCCCGCCACAGACGTTCCAGTCCGCCATCTCAATGCTTGCGCCCCTGCCCTCGGTGCCGCCGCTGCAGCAGCCGTCCCTCGACGCCACGCAGGACCGTTGGGAGCGCATGGCTGTTCTCTTCCAGAGCGTCCGCGACCATGCGCGCGGGTTCGAGTTCCCGACGCCGTCCGTCGCTGCGCTCGAGAGCGTGCTCATCCGTTTGTATCTAGAAAGTCCGATTGGAGGATCGATACCGGGACCGGCGGGTGCGTCCATGGAGGCGATGCACGGAGGGGCCGGGATGGGCGACGCCAACCACCACGGAGCCGGGACATAACGCATAACGTTCGGCCGACCTTTCCCTCCATCCTTGTCCTCGACCCCGTCCCATTCCCTTCCGTTCTGTCAGCGTAGCGTGTAAATATAGCGTCTGTGGTTATTTTTCGTGGCTTTTCCCTCCTACCCCGCGCCCTATATTTTTATTTCTTGCGACTGGCCCCTTTCCTTACAGCATGCCATAGTACAAATTTTCAGGTCCACGGTGACCTTTTTCATGTTTCGTATGTATTGGCGGGCAGCCGGCCCGGGTGGCGATCGAGAGATGTTGTTAGGCGCCTGTAATGTCCATTTTCGAAACTGTACTGAACGCATTCTGCCACAAACCTCGACGCCCCCTTGCGTCCAGCTCGACTTGACTGCTTGTCGCGATACCCGTCATAACTGTTGTAAGCTATGTCGTCTCTCAAGAACTCCCTACACAGGAAGACGCACAAGGAGCGTTCGCAGCTTTCGCACCGGACACGCCTCGGTTTCCTCGAGAAGCACAAGGACTATGTGCTCCGCGCGCGCGACTACCACTCGAAGCAGGACCGGATAAACCTCTTGCGGGAGAAAGCTGCGACGAGGAACAAGGATGAGTTCTACTTCTCGATGACGAAGGAGAAGACGGAGGTACGCTTGCTTGCCTTCCACCCGCTCATGATCCGCTCACTCACGTTTGGGCGCGCGCTGTCAGGGTGGTGTACATGTGAAAGATAGAGGGGCTCAAGCATTGCCAACGGACATAGTGAAAGTGCTCAAGACGCAGGACGAGAACTACCTGCGCACCATGAGGGCCGCGGGGCTGAAGGTACGCGCGCCGTTCTCGCACCCTCCTCCCCGGCCGCATCTCTGACTACGTCCGCGCTCCTAGAAAATTGACAAGCTGAAGAGCCAGCTGACCCAGCTTGCGGACCTCCTAAAGCCCGGAATGCTGAACGGCGAGGACGACGCAGACGAGCTTGACGAGCAGGAGCTCGAGGCTCTGCGGGAAGCGGGCGTTATTGCCCCGGAACCGAAGAGAGCCCGCCGGAAGTCCCACAGCAATAAGGGAAAACATGTGTTGTTTGCGGAGGATGCGGCAGAAGGTACGTCGGCATTCAATGGTTACCCGTATGCCCCGCTCATCTGGACCGTGTAACGTATAGCCCGGCAATATGCTGCTTCTAGTCGCAAATCCTCGGATTCGCAAGAGGACGTCAAGATGGACGTGTCCGTAGAAAGCGCCGTGGACCTTGGCTGGAAAGCGCCTGCGGAGGCGAAGCGGAAGAGGAGAAAGTCGAAGGCGGATGCAGATGCTGAAGAGACGACGCTCGACCAGAGCTCAATACAAACGGCAGAACAAGCGAAGGTTCGTCCATCGCAGTGCTCACCTAGCGTGTACACATCAACTCATGCGCCTCACAGGAGCATCGCACACGCCTCTTGAAAGAGCTCTCTGCACGTCTCGTACGAGACCGCCACCTGCGCTACGCGGAGCGCGAGATGGAGATGCAACGCGCGTTAATGGGCAAAGGTGGAGCGAAAAAGATGAGCGGAGTAGAGAAAGTCACTCAGGATGGCGACTCGGACGATGAGGACGAGGACCGGGGTCCTAAGAAGGTCGACGAGCAGACCTGGAAGCCGAGAGTCTACAAGTGGCGCATCGAGCGCAAGAGGTAGTAGTGGAATGTATCCCGGCTCATATCTGTCGTTTGTGTCTGTCTTTGCTTTGCTATGATATCACGCATGCAGTCGTCACAATCGAGACTATACTTTGAACCGCACAAATGTTCGATGAAGACTGACTCCTGAATAGAATGATATAATTCAGATACACATGGTAGATCACAATACAACTTCTCAGCGCGTTCTATACAATATGGTGACACAAACATACTAGAACACCGAGCGTACAAGTACTGCTTGCTTACACTTCTTGCCACCTTTCCTTCTTCCCAGCACCGCCTCATAGTTCAATGGAAAGCGGTCAGAGTGGATCGGCAAAAGGGTCCTCCAGCAAGCCCTGCTTCGGGTTCCGACGGACATCCGCAGACTCGTCGTCGGAGACGTCGACGTATCCTCGCCGGCGGGGCTGCCCCGAAGACGACGCGACGGCGCGGTTGTGCGTCTCCTCATCGGACGAGTGGTAGTCGCTGAAGTCCGAGAGGGAGCCGCGTCGCCACGCATCGTCGTCTTCCGACGATGAACGCGGTACTGACGGTCGAATCGGGGGAGGCAGACCGCTATCATCGGGGTTAGCGGGTTGTGTGTGCAGCGCGAGGCGGCCTGCTCACCTCTGCTCGGCGCCCAAAGCACCGAACTCAAGGTTCTGCAGGTCGGGGTGGACGTATGACGGGCTCGTTGGACTGGCAGGGCTATCTTCGTCGGAGTCTGGCCGCGTGCTGGAAGACCCGACGCGACCAGTCGACCGTTCGATCGCCGCGCGCTGCCTATCCTGCAGCTTGCCCAGCTGACTGTTCGACAGCTTCGTAGCGGCGAGCCCCTCCTGAATCGCCTTGACCTGCTGTTCTGATGTATCTGGCTTCGAGAGCTAGAGTGAAAGGTGAAACGATGAGCGGTGGTGTGTTGCTAGACGACAAAGAAGCGCACCAAGTCGTAGTTCTCCAACGCTGCGATGATGCGGTCGTTGGTCTCGATCAGAACGCCGATCATGTCCTCGTTCTCGACAAGCTATCGGCACTAGTGTGAATAGGGGTTGTTGCGGTCACTTCGATGATCACTTGCCTGGATATAGCGGACAATCTGCTTTCTTACTTGCTTCACGTTGGTCAAGCATTCTTGGACTCGCTCATTTGTCTCCAGGCTATCTTGGGCAGTGTTTACGAGCTGTCCCGCATAATCAGCATCGCTAGAATGTTCGACGCCACATTTACTTACTGTCATGGCGTTCACTAGATTGTTCGCCGCTTGGGAGGCGTTAGCGATGGAAGTAAGAATCTGCGGTTTCTCCTACAACACTATGAATATGCAGCGTTACGGGTGGCGGGTTAATCGTACGCACCTGCTCGAAGTTGAAGGGCTTTCGCTTCATCTTCGGTTGTGCAGCCTTCCGTTTTCGCTCCTCCTCTTCCACCTTCCGGCGCGCTTTGTCTTCCTTGGCTTTGCGCTTCTCTTCCTCCCTTCTCTTCCTAGTTTCGTCCTCTTTCTTTTTCCGCTCAATGTATTCGGCGTCCACGCCAAGACCAGCGTTGACGTTATCCAGTGCTCGCCGATCGGTGCTCACACGAGTGGAGTGTGCAACCTTGCACTGCTTGTACAGGTTCGCCACAAGCGTCATAGAGGGGTCATCCTTGAACTGCAGATGCCATGCTGCGAGCACGGAGGCAAGCTTCTTCTTCACCTTGTGGTCTGTTGCGGCATCCGCGGCGAGGTTCTTGATCGCATCTGTGAGTTGGTGGTCCGCGAATGACGCTGCGGCGGTCTAAGTACGGCCCGCTCCCCGAACCTTGACAGAGGAGACTCACTCTGGAACTTGTGGCCGCCGTTCTCGACGATAGCCTTCAGAATCTGGGGGTGCGTGAGCTCGCGAGTCACTTTGGCGCCACAAAGGGGCGTACCACGAGTGCGCGGTACTGCTGATGAGGGTTTCCGTGCTTGAGCTTCTTGCGGACCGCGCGTGAAGCTTCCGCAGGCCTTATGCTTGGTTAGCCCAGGACATCCGCATGCAGCGGGATTCGCTCACCCTGTGGCTTGAATATTGATGGAATCCACTAATTCCGGGATCCTAGGACAAGTCGGATGAGATCGCACTCACGAGTGCAGACGGGCGCAGCACATACCCATCGTACGCCTCCTCTTCGTAGCTGCTCGAGGTGAGGATCTCGACCCATTCCGTAATGGACGACTAGAAGACTGAGGTCGGGAGGGTGCCCGCTTGGGCGCGAAGAGGACGTACATGGGGCTTATCGCGGTTGAACGCGGAGTATGCCTGTTTTGCGAGCGAGAGCGCAGACATGGTGGCGAGAGAGTGGTGGAGGTAGAGAGAGAAGGGAGTTGTGGAGGGGCCGGGACTGCCGCGGCCGCTTTGCGGTACACATGATGTCTAGCGCGACAGCGGCGGAGGCGCCCATGAGCATCATCGTTCACGCTGCGATCACTCCGTCTGTCCTCCCGTCCCTGATGACGCCGGATCGCCGCCTTCATTACCTCGCTCTCCGTCTGCCCCCGACGCTCAGCTATCCGTGCACGACGCGCGACCACAAATCCACCGACGCTCACGATAACCATCTGCCGACATCGCCCGCACGCCACGGACTTTGACGGGCTATCCAGTGTCAAATACGGGCGATACCTGGCTTCCAGAGAAGGGGCATGTGATTAGCTGTGTCGTTATAGGCGGTGTACGTTGTCTGTATACTCGTGCGCAGTGCGTTCACCGCGTACCATCATACCCACTCAATCAACCCCCGCGCGTTCCCCCCAACCCAGAACGGCTGCAGCGCCTTCGGCAGGCGCAGGCCCGCGACATCGCCTGCGTCGTTGAACACTGCGCCGTTCTCGACCAAGGCCACGATGAGCCGAGGCACGGCAGCCGCAGTCCCATTCAGTGTGTGTACGAACGGCAGCGCAGACTGCGCTGCATCCGCAGGAGAAGATGAGGATGCGACGGCTGCACGGCGATACCGGATATGTAGTCGACGGGCTTGGTAGTCGGTGCAGTTGGACGTAGACGAGATTTCGCCCCAGCTTCCTCGGCCAGGCATCCATGCCTCTGCATCGTACTTGCGGTATGCGCTCGCGCCGAGCTCTTCCGTTGGCATCTCGAGAACCCTGTGCGAAACAGTGTGAGCGGATGTCAAGTATTCACGGGTCGCTCGACGCACCTGAACGAAAGTCCTAGTCCCTCGAAGATCTCAGTCTGCAGCTTGCGCATCTCCTCCATCATCTCCTCGCTCTTCTCTTCCTCACTCAACGCGAACAACTCCAGCTTCGTGAACTGATGGACACGGTACAACCCGCGCGTGTCCGCACCCCTCGCACCGGCCTCCGCTCGGAACGCGTGCCCAAGCCCAATCACCTTCAGCGGCAGCTCGGTCGCTGAGAGTATCCTGTTCGCGAACATACCAGCAAGCGGAATCTCCGCTGTCCCCGCGAGGACGAGTTCCGGGTGGTTATGGTTCTCCGCTGCGCCCGGGTCCGTGGTGTGCATGAGATGATATGTCTGCGAGGCGGTCCCATCTACGGGGTCGCGCGGTTGGAAGCCGCACCGACGGGCGATGTCCGACCGAACAACGTCGGGGGTGGTGACAGGTGTGAAGCCGTGTTTTATCGCCGTGCTCAAGGCGTAGTTCACCAGCGCGAGCTCGAGGAGCGCACCCTCGTTCTTAAGGTAGTACCACGAGGAGCCCGCAACCGTCGCACCAGCTTCCAAGTCGATGAGGTCGAGCGCGCGGCATATTGCTACATGGTCGCGTGCGGGGGAGGCAGGGATGAGTTCAGGCCCGTGTGTGGACAGCGTGACCGCGACAGACTCCGGGCCTATAGGTACGGCAGGGTGCGTGTCATTGGGGATGGCCAACGCGAGCGTGTGCAGTTCTTCCTCGAGGCTAGCAGCGCGATTCTCCAACTCCGAGATCTCCGCCTTGAGGGCCTTCGCCTCGTCCAGCGCAGCCTGCTTCTTCTGTGGGTCTTTCGCGAGGCTTCGTATGCGGTCACCTACGGTCGAACGCGCATGTCGTTTCGTGTTCAGCGTTTGCGAGAGCTCCTTTTGTTCCTCGTAGAGTCGGGCGACCGTCTGGACGGCACCCACGGGCAGCGCAGCCTTGCGGTTGAACGCGTTGTGTGACTTGAAGAAGACGTTTTCGGAGATATCGCGATAGTCTAGTCGGGGTTTCGGAAGGCTCGTGGAGGCTGATGGACCGCGTTCGGGGGCGGAAGAGAACGCGCGGGACCTTAGACCTCGACGGAAAGTGAGTTGGGGCGTACGCGCGGATTGGGAGCGGGGTGATGCTCACGACAGCACCGGCGTAGACATGCGCTGTGCAGCCAGCGGGTTGAGTAGGCTGGGTTCATCTTCGCGCGTTCATGTGCGGAGGAAGGGAGAAGAGGGAGGAGGCGAAGAGATTCGGCTCGGTGCGCTGGAAAGTCTGGTGCGCGCTTGCCACGCGTGTCTCGCTAACGGAACGCGTCGAGACGCGCCGTCGATCATCGGGCATTTCCGAGAGTGTGCGACCTACCCTGCGGCAAGCGTAACTCTCTCAAGACAAATGAGCAACAAGAAAATTCGTCATTGAATGCTTTACGGTGCTTATAAAAAGGCAAAATAAGGAAGTCCGCGAGGCATCAGCAAGCACCCAAGTAGACACAGAATAATGACTGCCAGTGTGTTGAATTCGCGTGGAAACAATAGGTAGGACTAGTAGCGGAGAAAAGAAAACAAGAGCGGCTTGTACGACTCGGAGTGTGCACGTCCAATGACAATCGGCCAGGTTATTAGACTACAGATGCGTGTTGTTCCAGAGCGACCGGACGACGAAGTCCGACGGGGACGGGTGCGCGACAGTCGACAACGCTGCGGACTGCACGAAGCGCACTGCGAAGGGGTATGAGCGATCGCTGTAAACTACACTGTACCAGAGACATTCAGACTCACCGGTGCGGTCTGAGCCCGGAACGAGGTAGAAGCCGTTCAGAGGCTTGTTGGACGTCGTATCTTCGAAGTAGCCCACGGTGCCCGACGGGTGGTCCAACCAAGTGAAGGGCGCAACGCCGCCATGCGCAGAAAGCATGAACGTGAGATCATCACTGGAGGTGACCTTGATCTGGGGGTCAACGAGGTTCGCATTGGCCAGCGACGTCGGCACGAACTACCGTTGGTATGTCAGACTCCAGCATGGTAAATAAGAGAAGATTTGCACGTACGTGCTGCTCGTGCGTTACGGTCTCGCCGTTAACCCGCGCAGTCAAGCTAAGGAGCATCCACACGTCCTCGGCCTTGGATCCAGAGGGCAGGATGTTGTCGAGGCCTTGAGCCGTGTACACCACTGTGCTGTTCAGGCTGGGGACCGCGAAGGCGTGCGACGACGTGTGGAGCGAATTGCCGAGCCAGTCGTACCACGTAAATTGCACGGTACCATCCACAGTCTCCCACAGATCGGACGTCACCGAAACCTCCAGGCTCTCCGTCTCGGGCACCCAGAACGGGTACACGATCACCGGCGTGTAGATGTTCTCCAACCCGTACTGCAGCACCTTCCAGCGGCCGGAGTACTCGATCGCGGACCAGCTCACCCCCTGCCAGATGTCGTTCAGCTGCCAGACGGTCGCGCCGAGGTTGTTCTCGCCGCGCCCGGAGCCGCGGCGGTAGAACGCGATCTCGGACTGCATGTAGAGCGTCTGGAACACTTGCGTGCTCCAGCACCACTGCGCGAACGTCTGGTTCGAGTCGGACGTCCCAGGGGTGGGTAGCCAAAGTTCGACGGCGACAGTCATCTCCTTCTGGCCCTCGGGTGCTCGCGGGTTTGGGAAGGTGAGACTGGTCGCAGGAGGGTGGTGGTCGCGCGACATCACGACGGTAGAGTTGAACGAGAAGTCGTCAGGAGACTCGAGGACCTCCTCCCAGCTGTAGAAGGAAGGCATAGAGGGGAAGCTTGGGGATACAGCGACTTCAGTTACTTATGGGGGCGGAGCGGAGGGGCTTGGTGTGGTACTCACCCGAACTCGTTCACAAACCTAAGCACAATCAACGGTTGAGAGCGCCATCTTATGACAGTGAGAGAATGCCTCACCTAGCCACCGGGTATGTGCTGTAGTTGAATGCTTGAGAGGGGTCATAGTTGTAAAGCTCTGAAGTATCGATGGGCGATTAAACACTGCTGGTGAACTTCTGACGAGGGCAATAACGTACCGGTATTTCCGTAAATATTGCCTGGGACCACGTTGTCCAGCCGCAGAATGTATGGTTCCAGGCTCAGGACACCGTTTGTCGTCGAACAGGCGGTATACGGAACCTTCCGCACTGTGAGTCGCTTCCAGTGGTAGAAGGTATCAAAACGTACCGATGACTGCTCCTCCAAGACAATATCGTGTAGGAAATTTTGGAAGATGTGCAAGAACTACGAGCACGCTCGGGTTAGCCCAGAAGAAAAATGGGCGTAGGGTGCAACACTCACGTTGTCAATGAAGCGTGGCTTTAAAGGGCCCGGAGGAACAACGACTGAGCCCAGGTCAACAGGGACGGTGCTGCTGTTCAGCAGCCTGATTATGACCTCGATTTCGTTACTGCCTGCCCACTGCACGTTGCTAGGGTGCTTCTTGATTCGCCGAACATTCTGCCGTACTTCGCGCTCGACCGAGTCCAGGAAGAAGTCGTTCACGGGGTAGGTCGAGTCGGAGAAGCCGAGTTCGGACCAGACGAGGATGCCGAGCTCATCGCAGAGGGAGTAGAAGTCGTATCCACCGGTGAGCTCATCCGAAGGCTGGTAGATTCCTCCGCCCCAAGCGCGCAGCTTTATTGACAAAAAGAAGTGAGTGACATGCACGCAAAAAATTGATGAGCGGGGTTGACATACCATGTTTTGCCCACCCTTGACCACGCTCTCTAAAATCCAGCGGACTTTATCCGTAGTGATACGAGGGTAGAATACATCGAGCGGAGTGAGGTTTGAACCTTTCGAGTATATCGTCTTGCCGTTGACCTCGAAGTGCCACTGGTCGCCAGGCGTTATGCCGCGTTGCTCGACGTCTTCCTGCGAGTACGGTGTCTGGACGAGGAATGTCGTCCGGAAGCCGGATCGAGTAGTATACGACGCCGCGGGCAGCCCAGCCACGTTCAACATCATAGTGATGTTGTACAGCTTCGGCGTGCCGACGGTGTGGGGGTACCAGCGCTGCGGCAGGCCCTCCGGAACGGTGAACGCAGCACTAACGAAGGTAGATGTGTCGGTCGCAGCAGGGATCGCGGAGAGCTTGAGCGGACCCGAGTTGACGTTCAACTCGGGGATGGACACGATGATGGTAGGGTTGGGATCAGCACGGATGGAACGGATTGCGAGCGTGACATTGACGAGCCAGTCCGCGGACTCGTCGGGGCGCACATTCGGGTTCTGTCCGACCTTCGTGATCTCGAGGGTGGACTCTTCGATGAATAGACCGTTGGATTGAGAGACGAGGAGGGGATGCGAGACAGGATTGTTGTCTGCTGCAGTGCCGTCCGCAGCGTCCGACAACGTGACCAGGTAAGCGGGCTTGAAGACACCTGACGGTGCGAAACCCGGAGCCTGGGGGGATGAGTTGTATGATGAGGAACCTATCATCTCATATGCAGAGGTGGCGTACCCAGTCCCATCCGAAGTCGGATCCGATCTTGCGTATGAATTGGCGCACGCCTGTCCATTCAAACTGAGGATAAAACGATGAGATAAATTCTGCGACCACATGCCAGGCGTGTACCCACGTCGATCGTAATCTCCTGCTCCACGTCCGCACGGGCGCTGACGTTCTGCCCGTACGTGATGGGGGACTCAAACGCGATGGTCAGGGTCGTGTCGTTATCCGCAGGCGACGCTAAGTAGTCCGTAACGTCGTAGACATACTGCTGAAACTGATTATTGACCCATGCGAGAGGATGACCGGCGACAGTCTGAGGACTAAGCATTAGTAAACGGAGGTATATGTGTGAGAGCGGGCTGCTTACAATGTTGGCAATAGTATCAAGCCCATAAAACACCAGAAGATTCTTGCTGCTGCTGTTGTCCTGCGAACGCTGAGCTATGATCAAACTGAGGTCTGCTTGATAGACCCAGCTGTCGGTGACAATCCACCTCTCAGAGAAATCTAGACGTGATCCGGGGTCAGTCCCAGAACATACGACGGCTTGACGGGCTTGTAGACAGACGTACCGTTAATGCCCAGCAGCGGTTCGGTGATGACGTTCGCCTTTGTCAGATCCAAGTGGACCTGGGATGGTTGCTGGGCAGAGACTTTGATCTGGCCCTCCACGTTTTGCAGTGTCCAGTTGAGCTGCGAGAGACTGAGAACTTCGGCTGCAGCAAAGGCTGCTCCAGAGGCTAGGGTCAGCAAATGCAACAGCATTCTGTGGGGAGGTTCGAGAGAAGAAGGCCAGGGCTAGGATGGTGAATGTACACCATGAGAGCCTGGAGATTTATACGACCCAGCAGGCGTGAGCGTCTTCATTCCTGCGCCCGGGTGTAGGCTAGCACTCGGCGCGCCGTACGGGCAGTCTGCCGAAGTTGAGGGCGCTACAGAGCCCGGAACGACTTAGAAGCCTGGATCAGTCGGGATATCTTCGCCGCATGAGTACACGGACCCATCGCAATGGATTGTGTGGTGCTTGCCCGGTTGACTGCGGCCCTACAATTGCGCCGTTGAGAGCCGTTGTTCACTACGAGCTTCTTACCTTACCCTCCTACGGTTTGCTTTGTCTCTGGCTTCGAGAAGACTCGAAAAACGGTATGACTCATTCGCACTATCGTAATGGGTCCCGTACTCGGGCGACGCTTGCCAGAGGGACTTAACCCACACAGCAGATATGTTACCCACTAAGTATCGCGCGGTGTCAGCGGTGTAACGACATTTCGCGTAGCGCGGGTTATCCTCAGATGCAACGGTGCTGCGCGGATGGCTTGTTCTGTAGCATCGTGAGCAGTGTGAGCAGCTTAAGCCAACTTGGACTTACTAGTACAGAGCTCGTGCAGGCAATGTTTGAGCGTGGGCGAGAGAAGATGTCGATGCGAAGTTCGTACTCGATCCGATCCCAATGGAGAGCCAAAGACACACGTTGGTTACATCTGAGAAGGGAATTGTAAGAGCTGCAGCGCGTGAATGTAGTGGTAGTCGGCGGCAAGGACACAACTTGCTTGAACGCGGGAGCAATAGTACGTACCAGCACAGCCATCCTCGTCACTTCAATCCCGAAAAGGCAATATGCGATGTTGACCACACGCCGTCACCACCCTCTGCAGCCCCCCGCCGACCCAGCGTTACTACCTCCTCAACTCGGAGACCACTTCCAGAACCGGAGATACTGTGCAGACGGTGCACAACCGTTCTTAATATGCACATACGGGGACATTGAGTACTCGTCACCGGAGGCAAGTACTCTATACTTACTGCGGCCAAGCGCGGCATTGTGACACGCTGTGCCGGCTACAACGAAGGTGCGTGCTGCGTACGTCAGTAGCGAAATCGTAGAATACTGATCTACATTCTATGACAGAGTTTCGGGCCGCGAAAGGGCTGTTCACTGCCAGTTTGAGTAAGCTCTTTGACTCCCGGGGGCCGGCCTGCACAAGTTTAGTGGTCCGCATTCAACTCAGGCTGGTGGCAGGGACACCTTCCAGCCCTTGCAATTGAGTACCGCGAGACGCTGTGAAGGCCACGTCGGAGGTGAAAATGCTCACAGCCTTCTTCCAGCCGTATTGCGCGGCCGATCGAATCTTGAACCAGGGCTTAACGGATACCTCGGGCTCATTGCCCTCACACGGCAGAACCTCGTGTTCCCAACGTCAGGGACATCCACAGTTGCGTGCTTGCCTGCGGAAAGTTCGTCTTCAGTTTGTTCGAAGCGCTCGGTGTACTGTAGGCAAATGCCAGCTCACTCCGACTGCTCATCGCTTTTTGTGAACGATAGGGTCGTATCGGTGTCTCCAACACTATCGTCAATACCAACCTGGGAGCGCGATATCGCAACCGCGACATGACGTTTGGGCGGCCGCTTTCCTGACACGACGCTCCAGGTAACATCTCCATCGAAGGCCGAAGCGCAGGGTATGTCGTGTTTCTAGATTTTTGGCGCAGTCAGCTGGATATAACTATAACCGGCGCCCGGCGTGGAACCTGACAGCATGCTCTGCCTGACCTATGCAGTGTCGCCCGCATCGGAGCTGGCATGGCACCGGCAGAGAACTGTGTTGCTATACTCGGTTTGGAGCTCTTCATGTCGCCCTCGTCAGCGGACCCGGGATAATCTCCGCCCGTGATTCAGGAGTTGCGGTGAATTGGAAGAGGATATTTTTGGACGGAGGGGACCCGGTGAAAGGAGTGCGTCGCCGCTAACAAATTATCGCGGATCGCCGTCCTTGTGTGCACGCGCTTGCGAGAGAGCTGGAAAGTCCTGCGCATCGTATTTGATAGTGGAGTGAACGGTCGTCGGTTGCTAGGACCTTGCTAGTGGATGCGCTAGAATGAGCCCTTGAACTTGGGAGTTTTTACTCATAGGTACTATTCCTCAATATTTTAACAGTGCTCCGCCTACTGCTGTCGCGGAATTTATCGCAGGATGAGACGTACCCGGCCGACCCTGCACTGGCATACAGTTGTCGTCTCCCTTTAAATGATCGTTGGCCATACGGCTACCGAGCGCGCCGTTCGAAGCCCGTAAAGGCAGCGCGCACGCATACCTTCTGCTAGATTGCCCTTAAACTTGACCCTATGGGAACTGCGGGATGTCTCCTGAAAGCCGCGGATGCAAGGGCCAGATATCAGCCGCGCAACCGACAGGAAGTTGTGGTGACTCTATAAGCTTGAGGCACGTACCAGGTACTGAAGAACGTATGAAACTATGTGCTAGTTTGGGTGAGATCGGCGGTGAAGGCTCCGGATAAGCCTGCCACGATCGGGGGGTGACGTGTATAGACGCGTCTGTCACGCGTACGTGACATGGGCGACGCGTCTGCGACGCGACGAGCCAGTCACGCCGACCGCGCCTCACTCCTTCACCTTCCGCCACGATGTCCTCATCCACTGCGAAGGGGAAGGCCCCCGCCAATGGCAATGCCGCAAACTTGCCAAACTACGAGCTCCCATGGTATCCTTGACATCTCATATCTGGCGTCTGTCGTCTCACTCTGGCTTAGGGTCGAAAAGTATAGGCCACAAGTCCTGGACGACGTGGTCGGGAACACGGACACTATCGAGCGGCTGAAGATCATCGCTAGGGATGGGAACTGCCCTCACATCATCATATCTGTACGCAACCTGGACCGTTCGCGTGTTCTCACTTGACAAGACTCTCTAGGGCATGCCGGGTATTGGGAAGACCACAAGCATCCACTGCTTAGCGCACCAACTTCTTGGGGATGGGTACAAAGAGGGTGTTTTGGAGCTGAATGCGTCAGATGAACGGTGCGTGTTGCAGTTTCGATGGTGCGTCCATGTATGCTGAACCCCGTAAAGAGGTATAGACGTCGTGCGCAACAAGATCAAATCCTTCGCACAGAAGAAGGTTACGCTCCCACCTGGACGCCACAAGATTGTCATTCTGGATGAGGCGGACAGGTGCGTCATTTGACGCGTCGAATCGCGCACGTCTGACCCGGAGCTAGCATGACCGCGGGAGCGCAACAAGCACTGCGGCGCACCATGGAGATCTACGCGAACACCACGCGATTCGCGTTGGCGTGCAATATGTCCAACAAGATCATCGAGCCCATTCAGAGTCGCTGTGCTATCCTCCGGTACTCTAAGTTGCGGGACCAGGAGGTCTTGAAGCGCTTGCTTGAGATTTGTGAGATGGAAAAGGTGAGTTTCTACACTACGCATCTTTCGCGAAAGGCTAACCCGGCGTTCCAGGTGGAATACAGCAACGAGGGCCTCGAAGCTCTCATATTTACTGCCGAGGGAGATATGCGACAAGCAATCAATAATCTCCAGTCGACGTGGTCGGGCTTTGGCTTCGTCTCCGGGGATAATGTGTTCAAAGTCTGCGACCAACCACATCCAATCACCGTGCAAGCCATGATACGCGCCTGCCTGAAAGGTGACATCGAAGGCGCGATGGATAAGCTGGACGAGCTTTGGGACCAAGGATATAGTGCGGTCGACATTGTGGTCACGGTCTTCAGGGTGGTCAAGACGTTTGACGAGTATGTCTACCTGCGAACAACGCGACCACTAGCTGACACTGGGCCCTATAGGATTCCGGAGTACACAAAACTTGAGTACATCAAGGTAAGGATTTCGGAAACCTGGACGACGTTGCAAGCTAATGGTCATTTCAGGAGATTGGCTGGACGCACATGCGTATTTTGGAAGGTGTAGGGACATTGATTCAACTCGGTGGTCTCATGGCGCGTCTCTGCAAAATGTACGGATCGACCTGTCTGTTTCACACCCCTGCCATTCCACTGACCAATTGTCTCCCAGGAACCACAAGCCAGAACACTTCCGTGTATAACGGAGTCGTACCTACTTTGCTCGTCTTCGCTATCCTCTGCTTTGTATTCTCTACCTGTGTCATAACTAGCATCTGATATTGAATCTTGCGAAAATGCTATGATCCTCAAGGGACTGCTTGCACGTATACGCTCTCAGTGAGTCCCGGTGAGGCTTTCTCGAGGAGGACGTTAGGCGCTTAGATTACCCCGCATTACCGCGTTTGGTAAGAAGCTTAGAAGGCGCACTTCGCGATTTATCATCATCGCTGCTAAATCTCTGCGCCCATGCTCTCCTCGCCACTGACTCGACGACGTTCCTTCCTGCTCCTCCTCCTACACTGTAAAGACTACCCAACATGAGCGTGCTCGAGGACACCCCGGTCTCCCGCCGCCTGCGCAGCGTCAAGCACATCATCATCGTCTGCTCCGGTAAAGGGGGCGTCGGCAAGTCCTCCGTCTCCACGCAGCTCGCGCTCTCCCTCCGCGCGTCCTCGCCCACGGCCCGCGTGGGCATCCTCGACGTCGACCTCACGGGCCCGTCGATCCCGCGCATGCTCGGGCTCGACGGGCACCCGGTGCACCAGAGCAGCGACGGGTGGGTGCCCGTGTACGCGGACGGGAGCGCGGCGCGCCTCGCGTGCATGTCCGTCGGCTTCCTGCTGAAGAAGAAGGAGGACTCGGTCGTGTGGCGCGGGCCGAAGAAGAACGCGATGATCAGGCAGTTCCTGAGCGACGTGCGCTGGGGCGAGCTCGACTACCTCGTCATCGACACTCCGCCCGGTTAGTGCGCTCCCCATGTCGTGTCCACGCATACCGGACTGACGCCCCCCCCCCCTCCGCGTCTTCCCCGCGCGCTTTCATTGACACAGGCACGTCTGACGAACACCTCTCGCTGGTCGAGCACATGGCCCCTGTGCACGCCCGAATATCCGCCGTGCTCGTGACGACGCCGCAGGCGGTCGCCCTGCTCGACGCCATGAAATGCCTCTCGTTCACGCGCGCGACATCCATCCCCGTGCTCGGCCTCGTCGAGAACATGAGCGGGTACGTGTGCCCATGCTGCGGCGAAGTGTCGAACGTGTTCTCCACTGGCGGCGGGGAGGAGATGGCGCGCCGCGAGGGGCTCCCGTTTCTTGGGAGCCTCCCCGTCGACACGGAGCTCGTCACGCTGCTCGACGCGGCGGAGGCCGAGACGCCCGACGAGCTCGCGGCGCTGCCAGAGGGCGGGAGCAGACGGTCGTTCGGGCTGCTCGAGCGGTACGAGCGCACCCCAACCGCGCCGCTGTTCAAGAAAATCGCGGACCAGATTCTGGAGCGGCTCGCGGGCGAGCGCCAGGCTCCGTCATGACGACTGCAGGTGGCTTTGTAGAACAACGTACGTGCGGCGCGCTACTGCACGCCCGTCCGTCATAATTCTGTCGCTGACGGGCGCGCCTTAATCCGCTTCCAGGTATATTATAGCCCGCGATGTATCCCTAGACACGCCTCCAAGCACTGTATCGCTCTCGAGCCCGCCGTGCGCATGCATGGAACCCTGCGCCGGACGTCTCGACACGCCCTGCTTCTAACACCGACCTTCCCGGCTGGCTCGAGCAGCTTCACGTACTCCCCGCCAGATCCCAGACAGCAGGGAGGGGATCTTGGAGAAGCCGCCGCCAATTTGACTGCTGTCGAAGCGTCGCGACTATTGCTTCCACGGGATCGCAGCAACGCAGGCCGTTCTATGCGGAGCGCGCCGCCCCGTCAATTCGTCAGTGGGGGCGGCGAAGCCGTCGGGGAGCCGCTGTTCTGCCCCGGGCGGCCTGCGCAAGCTGCAAAAATGCCCGACAGGCGGCGGCGCAATCACCGCTGTGCAAGTCGCGGTCACGCTCGCGCCGCCACATATCAGCGCCGTCAGCATAGAACGTGTTGCAGGTCTTCAAATTGCCTCCGCGCGGGGACGGTGACGCGCGCCGTGAAGTGAAGAGAGGTGCGCGGGCGCAGTGGATGACTCGACGAACGCGGCCGCCCTGCATGTTGCTCGAGCAAGCGGAGCTGGGTGCCTCAGCTCGCTTGCAGGAGTGCGGGAAGAGCGTCCGGGGCTCCGAGATCTGGTGCGATTGCGATGTGATCTAGATGTCTGGATCGACGGCCTTGACGTCCGTTGCGCCTCGACATCTGATCGCGACCACTACCAAACGAGATGTGTCGATTTGAGTCCACACACGCACTCATTGCGTCTCGGACATGAAAATCAAAACGCGGAATGCATCGGTGCGCGACGTGCACGGCTCGAGCACCACCAAGCGGTATTATTGCGGGGTAATTATAGAGGACTGGGCGCAGTCAAGGTGTAGCCGTCCAGGTGTGGCGAAAGGACAGTCGCCGCTCGCGGAGGCATTTGCGGGACACGTGGGTCATGCGCATCGATGGGGTCGGAGTGCCCGGGGAGGCTCGCTGGGCCCGAGCGTCGAGTGCACGTACAATGCAGGGCGCGCACTGCAGCCGCGGAACTTTAACGACGCCTTCAGGCCCACGAAGGCATCCATGTTGCTGGATAAGCAAAGGTGCGGCGCCGATGGAAAGGCGGATAGAAGGATCTCCGCCTGCCGAGCGTCGCGAGCTGCAGCGACGCAGGCGTGCGACTCCGCGTGCAGAGTCTGCTGATCTGCTCGCCCTCCTCGGACAGGAGGCAGCGCGGGGGCTCGCGGGCGCGTTGTCCAGGCGTGCGCGAAGACGCGGCGCGTATGGAGGGCGAGCGGAAGGCGTGCGCGATATATTGCACGGGCCGCGGGCGGTGAGTACGCGGCTGAAGAGGTGGCCATAGGGACATGTTCGCATGTAGAAAAGTATCGATGGGAACAGGCGGGCGGTTGATTGGACGAACACGTTCCTGCGGCAGTACGTCAACGGTGACCAACGCGGACGGGCAGCGCGCCATCAGCCATGCCCTCCGACCGTCCAAGCCTGCGGTTCGTCTTTCCGGGTATAGTCTCCGTCCTCCGTCCGCCCAACAAGCCACACTATAACTATCGCTCGCCTCCCGCCTGCCTTCCCTTCTCCCCCTCCTCTCCATCCCCCGTCCGCCCCCATGCCCCTTCGATGACTGTCTCCTCCTGACCGACTCCATTCCGCCCGCACACGACCGGAACGACGCTCACGATGACCCCGCACGCCACTCACGATCGTACTCTACTAGCCTCGACTGCCTCAATTATCACCAACTTCGGCTTCCACGCATCCGCCCCTGGCGCCTTATACCCCCTCGAGAAGCGCGCTGACACGATGCACCCGAGCCCCATTATCGCAGGTACGCAGCGTATTCGACTACATGCAGGCTCCCGTACATATATATCCCGCCGCAGAGCCCCCTACGCCCACTTCGACCGCCACCCTCCGCAGAGCGAACGCGCCGTTATCTGCGGCCGAAGACGACATCCTCCCCACCGCCGGCATGTCCAGAACGCCGCACCGTAGCTCGAGCAGAACGTACCGCTGGGTCGAAGACCAGCAACATGTCTCAGGCGCGCGCCCCGAGACCGCGCCGCCGAGCAGCATGCGCGCGAACCCGTATCTCGCGTACCCGCACCTGAGCGCGACGTCGCTCGTCAAGGACAACAAGGGCACGATCCGCACCGTCGAGAGCTACGTCTTCGTCGACGACGACGCCCCGCACGCGCCCCGCGGCAGAGACGCGGGCGCCACGACGCAGGTGGGTTCGCGCGCACGTGACGCCCACGCCGCGCCTCGCTGACCGCGCCCGCCATTCTTAGCCCGCCTCGCGCGCGGAGACGCCGTCCGCGCCGTCCACGCCCCGCAAATCCTTCCGCTCCTCCCAGGGCCTCTTCCATTCCGCCTCGCCCCTTCGCAGTCTCCATCTCACTTTCTCCGCCCGCCGTCCGTCCGCCCCTGCCCCTGCCGCGACGTCGAGCGTGGAACGGTCCCTGAGCCCCGCCTCCTCGACGTCGACGTTCCGGCGCACGGCTGCCACCGCGGCCGCGGCGCACAGCAGGGGCTCGAGCCTGTCCACCGTGAACGCGATGCACCAGCGGAGCGCGCGCGCTGCGAGCCCGGAGCTGTCTGCGAGCCCGCCGAAGACGACGGCATGGAAGTTCAAGCGCCCCTCCGTCGCGGGCCATTTCTCGCCTGCGCCCGAGGACGAGCAAGAGGGCAGCCCGCCCCCGCGCCCGAGCACCTCCTCGAGCTTCACTCACTCGGGCTCCTCGACGGTGTACACCCGCACCTCGTCCGATGCCCCGCGCAAGATGCACTTCGGCTCCATCCGCTCGCACTCGTCGACTACCATCTTCAGCGCGTCGCCCTCGCTGTGGTCGCTGCCGACCGACGCGTCGCACATCAACGACCCGCCCGAGAGCGAGAAGGTTATCGCGCGCGATAGGCTGCAGTCGAGCTCCGAGGGCGCCTCGGTCGCGTGGAAACCGTCGTCGACGGCTGTTCCGCACCTCGGGAACGTCACGAACATCCTGACGAGCCCCCGGTCGCGGAAGAAGCGCAAGCTGATTATCAGCGGAATACCGCCCGACGACGAGCGCCGTTTCGAGGGCGTTAGGAAATGGTGCGAGTCGTTCGGAGAGCTCAATTCGATAACCCGCGCGCCCAACGGCGATCTTCACATCGACTTCCGTAAAGTGGAAGTCGCCGATACTGTGAGTTGGCACCGTCGGAAGACCGTGCTCGCGCCCTGACCTCTTCTGCCCAGGTCTGTCGCCTCAACGCGCGAGTCTACATTGCCGGAGTTGGCAGCGTCTGCCTGTCCTGGTTCACCGGCAAACGTCCCTGATACCCATACCCGATTGGATCTGTCGTGAGTTGCCTCCCCCTTCAGCAGCGGCGTCAGCAGCTCACGGACCTCCTTCCTGCGCAGTGTACACCAGTGCTATCCTAGCTGCTTTCGTACGCCTAATCCGCTGCACGCCCCGCCTATGCCCTATGCCACAGCCCCTGTATATGCCTGCCCCCCACCGCACGAACTGTACCATCCCACGCACGCACTCACGCCTGACGCTCCTACGCTACGAACGCTCGCATCTTGCTCCATCTCATTCTCCCCCATACCACCCGCATCGTTCCCCTCTGTGTCCTGTCACCCAGAACTCTTCCGTGTGCTGCAGAACGCGCCGCTGGCATTCCGTCGGACGCTGCTCGCGTACTACTGTATCTGCTGTATTGTTATCGCCGCGCGATGCGCTAGAGGCCGTCCTGCTGCGTGGACCACGCGGGATGCGCCCGAGCTCTTGTACCATGCAATCACATCTGCTGTCTGTCTTCTGCTTTCGTGTGTTGCACATGATCGTGTTTCGACACCCGACGTATGTGTGTTTTCGGCTTTCGAAGGCTTCGTAAGGAGTTGGTAAGAGCTGTATGTACAAGCTGAGACGGGGTATGTATATGTTGTGTAATGGTGCGCGTCGGCATCGGTACGGCCAACTTCCAAGCACGACTAGCTGACTGCGAGCTCCAATGACCCTCGCAACTAAACCATGTGCAGTAAATATTACTAGTGCAGGGCTGCGCCATCACGCACGGCGAGCCTGACCCATGAAACACACGGGTATCCATGACCTCCTGCATGCGTCAGTGCCCTCCATACATTCAACTGGAACATACACCGCTCAGCCAGTATTTCACTACAGTGATTAGATGACGACAAGTAGCACCATCAGGCACCCGCAGCTCCGGATCGGAGCCCACGTTACGATGCCGTGCATCACGGATTTAGAAAAACAGGCACCTCCAGCGGGCGGGCTCACATTGCTGTGAGCATCGCCGTGGTCCGCCAACGACTCGCCGTCCCGCAAACCCCGCACCCGGTGAGACGTCGTATGTGGGCTGGGCGAGACTTCAGCACGACATGCGTGCAGGTCGTGGAGGTTGTGTGGACGACGCCCCTCCGGGTCCTGGTGTACGGCAGGCGTCTGTGCGGGTGCAGAGTATGCGGACTCCGTGGGCTCGTGAATAACGGCGCGGACGGTACCGTATGCTCAGATCCGCGGGCTTACCCACGGGATATTAATACAGAGATAGGACGCAGAGCGGGCTGCGGCGGCTGCACAATGTCGACCTAGGGTGGGGTACCGAGCTGCCACGAGGCAAAAGTTCACGGCCACGCGTTGGAGCTTCGCAGGTGCTGGGGACGGACGGGCCGTAGAGTCCTCCGCGTTGTGCCTGGCTTGCATACGACATATGCTTGACCTGCCCGTGACGTATGACGTGAGCGGGGAACCATAGTATGAGCATATAGATAGCGCCTCACCGGAAGTCAATGCTTTGAAGGTGTCTGTGAAGACTGCAGAGGAGAAGTCGTAAACATGCGCAAGGTCGAAGAGAAGGAACAACACCATATCGGTTCTGAACAGAGCTGGCTTATGCACCATACCGGAGGATGACGGACCAACGGGGCCAACCTGCACCTGGTGTTCCTCAAGCCACGCCCGAGTCAAATGTGCATTGGGTGGATGCTTGGAGACGTACCTTATGGTGTTCCTGTGAGGCACCTGCATAAAGGTACTGGTGGACAAAGTTTGCGTTAGTATACTTGTGGCGGCTGTCCAGCCACCAATGACACCAAGTCAAAACACATCCCAAGCCATACTGGCTAGGCGGCATAGCAAGGGCACAGGGTCGTGATCTCACATGCTCAGATGTTGACGTTCAGGGTGCCTCTCCATACTGTACATCGGTCCTGTCAAAGAATGAGCAGAGTGACTAAGAGCAATCAAGTCGGCGTACCGTATGTACGCCGGACGCCTCTGGCGATATTTGGCGTGGCAATGTCAGCATATCTGAAACATCCTGGGCACGCGCCACGCCCCAACATAGACAGCAAAGCGGTGTAATATCCTAGATGTGCGATAGTAGTCCAAATATGCAAAGTCCAGCGAACACGCGCCTGGGATAAAGTAAAGTATGTACGCACTACACGGCGAAGGTCATAGACGATCCCAGGAACTACCAGTATGTCAAATCCACAGAGCGACACAGAGCGAAAGCGAGAACACCACCGCACACCTCACACCCGCCGCCCTTCGCCGAGGCCGAGGAATCATGATGGCGTGTACTCTGGGGGTACGTCCGCCAGTGGATGCACCTCGCTCGTGCTCGCGGACGCCTCGATTGGCCGCCCCTCGGTGTCGAACCGGACACCAGAGTCAGCGTGGTACTGCACGGCGTCCGCCTCCGCTTTCGCTCGCCGGGCCTCCTCCGCCTTGCGCTGTGCGGGCGTGAGGAACGCTGCCGCCCCTGCGGCCGCGTCGTTGTTCACGACAGAAAGTGTGCGTCCGGTGGAGGAACCCGCACCGCTGCCGCTTGCACTCGCAGGGGCTGGGGGGTAGGCATGTGGCGTTGTGGGGGCCGATAGCACTTCGGAAGCGGGGGCTTGCCGAGGCACGTACGGCGAGGTGTCTGCATAACCGGAAGTCGGCGCGCTGGCGAGGAATGGCTGCTGGTGGGACGCTTGCGCCTCTGAGGGCTTCCCGCTGAAGTCATCCTTTTCTGTGCACGCGTGTCAGCAAATGGTCATACACTGGCAGTACCCGCAAGCGTTAGAGCGCGTACCTGCAGCGAACAGCGGGGGTGCGTCGCCAAAGCTGCGGTAGGCGTACGAACTGCGGTGCCGGTGGCGGAAGTACAGGAAGTAGAATGCCAGGCCGGCGGCCACCAGCAACGCGACGCCGCCCACGACGCCGCCCACGATGGCTCCTACGGGGGCAGAACTGGTCGAGGCACTGCTGCTAGCGGTACCGTTGCTGGCCAGACTCGTCGCGGCGGCGGTGGGGGTGACGAACACGGTGGAGATCCAGATGCCTGTGTTGCTCGCCGTGGCACTCTGAGTTACCACTTCTTCCTGGAGAAAGACAGCATCGAGCAGGTACGGGATATTGTCGTTGATTTGGACGATGGAGATGTCGAGCGTGTGTTTGCTATTGGAGAGGGGCCCGGAGTTGTAGAATGTGACACCAGTAGCATTGGCCGCGTTGCCCTGGAATAAGAAGACACTGTTCGTGGCTCCGTCCAAGGTGTACCCGGATATTGGGCCGGAGTCTGAGCTCGCGCCGCTAGGGGCAACGGTCGCGCCAATGATCACGATTTGGGATGCTACAGCGAGCCATGAATGATAGGGCCATGAGCGCGGTAGGTGTGACTTACCAATGAACTCGATATGCGCTGTATCTCCTTCGTGGACGGTGGACGAGAGCGAGTTGTTGAACACACTAGAGATCCCAGGATTATCGAACCATTCTCCGGTGTACACGATACTGGGGTCGGTGTCGTCAAGCTTGTGAAACGGGACATTACTAGTGGAAGTCATAGCTAAGCGGCGAGCAGCGGGTGAAGGAGTGGACGTCTGGAGAGGGACGGAGAGGGATGGCAGACCCTCTCCTCGTGGAAGAGTGAGACAGAGAGGAGGATTGGATGCTGTGTAGATTCGGCCATCCCGAACTCTCCTGGCAAGATGTGCAAGTGGCCCTGGCTCCCGCCGCCCACGAGTACTGCTTAGCCCCGAGATCATCTTCCAATTTCCACTCGAATTACGTAACTCGCCGCCGTATATTCAGCGCTCTCGGCGTTACGCCTCTTTTCGGCCAATATATAACACGAGCATGGGATATGCCGTATGTCGATGCTACCTCTTGAGCTCGTCCACCTTGCAGTTCTTTCTCTGTGGTCCGACTTCGAAGAGAAGATCGAGGAGACAATCTCACCCGAGGAGCCCGGCACAAACCAGTGTTCCATGCACTGCCAACGAGACCTCGCGCCTCGGGCCCTTCCATGGTCGGATGCATCCAAGAACGCGAGGTATATTCTGTCAACAACCGCCACAAGTGCCCACCGTCACCCCACGAGGCGTCCTGTCAATCGCGCGCAGCCAGTGCCCCAAGTCCAGCCAGAACGCCTTCTGGCTCGCGCTCGCAAACCAAAACGGCACGATCGACAGATGGTGCGTCTCCGCCAGATGGTGCACGTTCCACACCCCCGCCTCCGGCGCGCACTCGTACCGCGCCTCCTCGGGGCCGTCTAGCAGGATGTTGTCGCTGTGGTCGAAATGTCTGCAGCGCGTGTCGCTGATGCGCGCCGCGGGCGATATCAGTGCCGGTCTGAGAGTGCTGTGCGGGCGAGCCGCCGGATGGGATAAACACGCACCTGCAGTCGAATGGATGCCATTGGGAGAAGAGCGGCACGACGCCATCGTTGGCGCGTAGCGCTGCGGAGAGGTAGTCGCCGCCATTGACGACGTCGATGACCCCGTCTTCGATAGCCGTCTCACTGCCGGCCTTCGACGCTTGGCTTGCCGCCGCGATCGTGGCCATGACAGCGGGTATGGGTCGCAGATTCGAGAAGTCGAACCGCGAGATTATCGCTGAGGATGCGTACATGGGCAAGGCGGTCAGCCAGGCGAGCCACGACGCTGACGATTGACTTCCGGGAGGCGCGGACTGCACATATAGCCGCATTTGAGTACACGAAGTCAAAGGTAAGAAAGGGTACCCACAAGCGTGGCGCAGTAGCTGCGATAATATGTGCGCGGATGGACTTCTCCCTCTCGCCGCGATTCCCGCTCATCCGCCGATTCAAACGTCACGTCGTAAGGCGTGACGTCGCGACTCCCGGCCCAATCGCTCTTGCGCAGCTGCCGTAGGAAGGAGAGGAAGCTCGCTTGGCGGAATGACAACCCTCTAGCATCCGCGTGTACGTCCAGGAACCGAGGTAGAACGGGCGCAAAGTAGGCCGCGAGATGAACTCCTTTGGCCATTATATCGCCTGCGGAGAACGGGCGAACGGTAGGAGCATTACAGATGTCTTCCCCTAGGGTGTATACTAGCTGAGTGCCTCGGAAAGGTGCGGAGACTATGGGCGCGGGTATGAGAGAAGTGGAGCGTGAACAGAGATGCGCGACGAACCGGTATTGACTGATAGTATCATGTCCGCAGAGTAGCCTGTGCCAAAGAAGCCTGTCGCCAATAGCCATTGCAACTTGACGATAGTAGGCCCTCCCTGAGAAAGTCGTCAGTATGGATGGATGCAGGTATGTTCTATCGGCCTTACTATTGAATGCCCCAGAAAGTGCAGCGGGCGGTCTGCTGACCATTCGGGATATAAGCCTATTTCATAGCTACGTCCGAGCCGCTCATGGGCGTGTTCCTGGGCGTGCTGCTCGCCATAGTTCACTATGACCCAGCTGTCAGTCACAGCGATCACTAGAATGGTGGTACATGTATAAACGTACCTGTCCCGCCTACCAACAGATAGAACAACTCGCACGCCCTGTCATGTAACGAGCTCACGGGCCCAACGCTGAATTGCGAAGGAGCATAGGTCGCCAGTGAGCCCTCGTATGTACTCCGGAGTATCAAGTCTATAGATACCTGGCAAAGATAGTGCGTCTCGTCTTCTCTCCGTTGCTTTGGCACGCGTAATTAGAGTGTTCCTCGAAGTTGCCCCAGACAACAGCGCCAGCGCTGCCGAGGAAGCCTTCGACGATGACAAGGGGTATCGGTTCTACGCAAGTCATGATAGGTGCAGAGAGATTAAGCTCAGAAGAGAGCATCCGTCCTTCGTACCGCACAGCAGTACATGTAACGCCCCAGTCCAGGTCCGAGTCCGTCCAAGTCTGAGTCCGAGTCCCAGCTGGTGTGGTGGCGGCAGCTAACAAAGCTTCCGGTTCCGCAGTGGGAGCCATGACAGCCGAGCACGATCTCAACACGATCGGCGGTCATGCATGCCTGACGTTCGATCACGATCGGTCGTAGAGCGCCCATGACCTTCCGCAGGCACGCCGTCCCACAGTCTGAACTTGTACACGCTGCCTCGAGTATGGCTTTACCAAGGTCTCACTGTACGATATCGGTGAGAGTATTACAAGGGCCGTAGATTATTTTGATATTAAATGTACGAGGGAAGAAGGAACACGAAGCGAAACTAAATGATAACGTACTTGAAACAACCCGGGCAATGTTCGTTCCCCTCATATTAGCCACGCAAGGAAGAGAGTACGATCGGAGACGAGATATGGTAAGCTGGGACAACTGCAGGAGTAATAATGCTTAGTCTGAATGCGCGCAACTGCTCAAGACAAATTAGATACGTACGTACTTTTTCTGTGAAGCGTGCGCCGGGCGTCGTCTGATCAGGGTCCCCGTACAAAGCTGTGATTCGCTGTGCTGTGCTGGTTCGGATACCTAACGTGCTGGGGTCCATTGAACGGAGGATTCCCGCCGTAAGAATTGTCGCGCCTGTTGTTGTATCGCCTAGGGTGAAAGTCTCCGCGCTGCCCCGACGGGTACTGTCCATGAGCGTTCGGCGGAGGGCCAGCACGCGACATTCCGTCAGGCGCTGACCCTGCCGCAGGCGGATGGAATGGTTGCGGAGGAACGCTTGGCGCTTGAGTGGGAGGGAAAGGGGCGACAGCGTGAGGAGGAGGGCCTCCTGGGAACCAGTAGCCTCCCTGAACGGGAGGTGGGTGAACAGGAGCAGGGTGGCCCATGGTAGGATATGGTGCCCCGTAGTAAGGAAAGGGTGAGGCTGGCCATGATGCGACTCCGGCAGCAGAGGTAGAGGCCGTTTGGGTCGACATGGAGCTCGTTTGTGGAGAAGGCTCGCCAGGGTGCGCACTCGCCATGTACTGATCGAGGGCCTCGCGCTGGTACACCGGGATCAGTGTCCCCGCCTCATTCTGTATGAAGCCAGTTGGACGGAGCGGAGGCTGTGTCCCGCTCTGCAGCTGTGGACCGTGCTCATCGCTGTTGGCAGCCTGGTGGACCAGTTAGATAAGACAGTCAACAAACAAAAATGCGAAGTGCCTGACTTTGTCCCCATGATTGAGCGTAACATCGGCGAGCGCACTAGTTGAAATGCTCGAACTGAGGCCACTGGCTCCACTAGTGACGAAAGCAGGGGGGACATGGGGGACATGCGAATACGCGTACCCCGGGTAGGCATAACCAGGCATAACCGGAATAGGATATGAGTATTGAGCATGGTACGGTTGTACCCACGGCTGGGGAGGGTAGTATCCGACGCTCATATGATGAGGTGGGAATGGTGGCATTGCGGACAAAACTGAAGGCGCTGGGGTGGGAGCGAGGGGTGCAGGCGAAGTTGTCATACTCGATGGATCATGAGAACCGTGACCGTGGACGGACGGGACTTTGGTTGTGCCGGAGGATACAGACGAAGCGCTGCTGCTAGTCATGCCATAAGAAGATCGCCTTGGCAGGCCACCGTGTCCGGAGGCGCGCAGCATCCCCGTACGAAAGTTGTCGGGTGCGAGAGGAAGCGGTTCGTGAGTGGCTGCTGTAGGGATAGGGGCTCCAGGTAGCTCCAGTGACATCTGTGTGGCGGCCGAATCAACCGTACCCATATTGATATGACCTGGTGCGTCTTGATGTGGGCGAGATGTAACCCCAAAGCGATTGCGGCCCCTACCCCGCCCAAGTCCCCAACTCGCGTGAGGAGGCGGATTCCGGTCTCGTAGCTGAACGCGGAGGGGCCGTCCGTCGTGAACCCGATTATGCTGTGACGGCAATGAGCGATTGATACATTTCAGCAGGCATAAGATTACCTCTTCTCGTACGGCACGAGCAGCTGACTCAGAATTAGCGAATTGCACGAAAGCGAAGCACGTTCGCTTAGTTACTGAGCAGCAATTGTTAGAATGTGCACCAATATACTGCAGCGAAAAACATACCAGGCCTAACGATCTGGACACTCTCGATGAGCCCATATTGATGGAATATCTGTCGTAGCCTATGCTCGTCCCAGTCATCGGCGTCCTGCACGTTTAGACCGCCGACAAAGACTGTTCTGGGGTCGATCTCCCCTGTCTGGAAGTCTCGTAGACGGGTTGAGAGCGAGTCGATATCGGAGGGCTCGACAGGACGCGATACTTGACTGGTCCACGGACTGTGAGGGAGCACGCGATGGCCTGTCGAAGTGATGGCCTGAGGTATATCCGTCTTGAGAGCAGAAGTTTGCTTTCGGTCTACGTCGGGGAGAACTGAAGAAAGTCGCAGCGTAGGTGAGAAGAGCGTGCCGGGAGTGTCTCTGGGAGACTGGTCTGCTACAGAAAGCCCCATGGTTTTGGTGAAGGGCGAGAAGGGCTTGTGAGTACCAACGCTGTTGATGGCCGGCGTGGACGGCGTCTTGCAGGAGGGAAGACCAGTCTCTCCATAGACATCTAGCTCAGTAACCTGATCTGCCCAGCGACTACTTGTTCCTCCGAGGCTAGATGGCGTGGCTCCGGAAGGAGGGGACGAATCTGAATTCGCCAAGATGCCTTTCGCAGCAGGACTGGTATGACCACGAGAGGTTGCGCCAGAAGAGTCAGTGGGATACGAGATTGGCTGCAAGATAGTCGTCGAGTGCGCACGGCTGATGTGCGAAACGGATGGTGATCCTTGGCCGTCGCGTCCAGAGTGCTCCGAATACCCCCGCCGCATGGTGGGAGAAAGCCAGAGTCCTTTTGTGAACGGACCGTCTTTTGTGTTGAATGGATCCGTGTTCACAGTCAGAGGATGATGATGCGCCCAGTTGACCATAAGATGAGGAATCCTGCGCAGCGTCTACCACAACATTATAAGGTAGATTGACAAGGTGTTCCGACAGGAGACGCACCAAGAGAGCAAGAACGCTATCCTCGCGGTTCCTCCACTTGACCTCCCATACCCCTCTGCTCATTTCAGGCGACCGAGGAGCGTCATGAGGATATGGATACAGTGACGTGTCGTGCTTCGACTCTGGGGACAAATCTGAGTCGAAGGATGACAGTCAGATAATCGCCTGGCTCGATATCTGTACGTTGTTTTTACCTGCGACCGTAGAGCCCATCTTAAAAGTCTCCAGTGGTCCGAAGGCTGACACGATCCGCTGGATGGTCTGTGGACGCCTTCAGGCTGCATGTCAGATTGTGAACGATTTGTCTCGCACCTTTTCATCGTACGCAAGGTCTTGAATCAACAGACCTTCTCCGCAGAAAGCATCGC
The DNA here is from genome assembly GCF_000271585.1 of Trametes versicolor FP-101664 SS1. NCBI lineage: Eukaryota > Fungi > Basidiomycota > Agaricomycetes > Polyporales > Polyporaceae > Trametes > Trametes versicolor. The sequence goes on along the minus strand of NW_007360321.1, from coordinate 1,515,379 downwards.
TGACATCGCCCTGGGGTTCAGCTACTGTGCTACTATCGAAGTCGAGAGCCTCCGAGTTGTACATGATACCTAGATGCCTGAGGTGCGATATTAGTTCAAACAGCCGACTCGCCGGCTATAGACATCCACGTACCTGGCATTGCGAGGCCTGAAGATGCGAATGGCGTGGGCTAGTCTCATGCTCGCAGGTTGTCCACCACCGGGGCTACCAAACGGATCATCCGAGCACACGGTATATGCAGCTTCTGTGGGGATGCTAGCATCGGTGTGAGCATCGAGTGAACAGCCATGAGACGTTGACTCGGCCTTGTCCACTCCATGCGAGCTAATCTCGGCAAAGGATATGTCAGATACTCACCGATAAGAAATGAGCAAGGTGCGAAACGCTTTGGCGGCCTCGAACCGTAGGAAACGGCCGCAAAAAGGTCTGGGCGGGTTTTCCGCCAAGTCTTGAAGCATTCTACCAGCAGCCGCAGGGCTCTGAGGGTGTCTGATAAATATGCACAGATGCGCATATACAATGTCATAGACTCACCTCGCATTGTATGAAACCACAAACACCGCCGCGGCTGTCCCGTACCACTTTGATTGCTTTGACTTGCGGGTGTGCAGAGAAGTGCTCCGACAAGCGCTGCGTCAATTCGGAATGGTCGATATTCGCTGGAAGGCTAGATTGTATAATTTGATCAGCTCTCAAGGGCGTACAACTTGCGAGCTTAAACAGCATGAACGAACCTTCCGATAAATATGCTGGCATCATGAGGCGTCGGGTCCATGTTGTCTCCCTTCGGACTGGAGAGTCCCCGGGAAGGATTTTCAGCTGCGGGAGTGGGGGTAGGGCTGTGGGCGGCGGGGGGTGTGCCGGAACGACGCTGAGAAGGGGATGAGACGGGCGAAGACTCCAGTGTATCATAGCGTGTGCCCCATGCACGCTCCTTGGCCGGATGCTTGGGCGACATCAGGGTAGAGGCGGCGGCGAGCTAGAGGTGTGGGGAAGACGCTAGAGAGTGTTGGTGATTGTGGAGCGGGGAAAACCCTGCCGCAGGGGAAGGTCGCGTCTTGCGGGTATATCAACGAGCGCGACGAGGTGGCGGCCGAAAAGGGCAGGAAGTGCCGAAGAGATCAACGTACGGCCTTCTGGGGAGCCGCCGGCCATGTCGACGGAGGAGCGGAGGACTTCGTCACAGTGATATATGCAAGGGCCGAGTCCTCTGTCGCGATTCCTCGCCGCCACAGAGTTGACAGCATTGCGCCGCTCCTTTCAGAGCGCCCGTCGACACAAAGAACACTACATCCGCGGCACGCTCTGCACGACTAGTCAGCGCATGATGCGGTGGACTCGCGCTGTTCTCCCGGCGTCCGCGAGGAAGAAACACCGGGAACCATGCAGGCAACGGTTGCCTTACGTCGAGCGTCAGCGTGGTTGCACCCTTTGGGCGAGATGGGTTCAAAGAGGCAGGAACGAACCTTACCTTCTTCCATGCGGTTACGTGACGCAGGCGGATCTGCATCGGACACCTTCCATAGACGAAGCGCGCGCCGATCTACGGTCCCACATATCCCTTGCGCTGGGTCTGTGGGCGGTCTAGTTTTTACATGAGTAGCTCGAGGTTGCGATACGTCGCGAGGGCCGACTCGAGCTCCTGACGCCAGTACACTTTTGGGGGCAAACCTGACCTTCCGGGGCTTCACCTCAGCTAGTTGTGAGTTGACTCGAACGCTGCAAGATCTGACCATAATATCTGGATGAGTGCGTGTCAATTGTCAATGTCCTAATCTATCAGTTTTGAGCGAAGGAAGCGAGTAGCTGTCACTGAGATTCATACCGGCGGATCATTGCTCCAAAAGCTCGGATGGCCCGTCGCCCTGTCGGCGGACGTATGTGTTGGCCCCAGATGTGCCCCAGCTTTCTGCCCTTTTACAGTGGAAGATATTTGACTTTTTGTTCTTGCAGCTGGTGCTGCCTACGGCCGCTGGGTGTGGTCGGGACCCAAAGGATTCGGTTGCGTATAGGGCCCGGGCCCTACACTCGTAAAGATGCCTGACATTGAAGAAGTTTCCCGATGTGGGGTAAGAAGTCTTTGCATCGATCTAGGGGCCATGCGCGCGGCGCTGTCAGGCAGAGATTCAGGGAAGCCCGGGAGGCGAAGTGCAAGGAAGACACAAACCACGCTTGCTTGTTCGGGAGCACATGTGTAACCCCCGGCCGGCTGTCCGGCGCTTGCCGACCGCTGCTCCAGAAAAGGGCCGATGCCGGCCGCGCCCACAACGCACATGGCCGCAGAGTATGCGAGCGCCAAAATTCTTGTCTTCGCGCCTCCGCCTCGGTCTACAGCTTCTCGTTCTCAGCTGGTTCACTCTCAGCGCAACTCGTCCCCTCGTTTGAGAATTGATACTTGAACATGTCTGACGACGGATATGGCGGTGGTGGCGGCGGCGGAGACGACTATGATTATGACGGTCCCGGGTAAGCACAGGACGCTGCATTCGAACGTCTCGACGTTAACCAATGGTCCCTTGTTCAGTTTCACCGAGGACGCCTTCGTGCGTGATATACCATATCAATGGTTCATGTATGCAGCATCTGCTGACATATGATGCTGTGGCTTCTCTCCAGGACGAGGGCTACGACCTGCTCGCAACAGAGCTCCCAGACGGCGAGGCAAACGGAGAGGGCGAGCAGGTGAACGGCTATGCTGGCACGAACGGCGCAGAAAACGGACAAGACGCTCCGAATGGCGAGGGTGCGCAGGAGCCCGCGGCAGCAGCACCACGCGACGAGCGACAACCCAACAAGGTCCGGGTCACGACTCCCTACCTGACGAAATACGAGCGGGCACGAGTGCTGGGAACAAGAGCGTTGCAGATTAGGTGCGTGTATGCGACGTGCGCGGCGTTTGTGTGGTGCTGACCTGGTTTTCGAAGTATGAACGCGCCAGTACTGGTACCTCTGGATGGCGAAACGGACGCGTTGCAAATCGCCATCAAGGAGCTCTCGCAGCGAAAAATCCCCCTGATCATCCGACGTTACCTCCCCGATGGTAGTTTCGAGGACTGGAGCGTGTCGGAGCTCATCAGCGACTGAGCTGGTCGGGTCAGGGCGGTTTCTGTAGGATGTAGGTGTGTTGCGAGACTTGTATTTTTGGTTGCATTCCCCTCTGTTCTGGCTGTCGCACATAATGCTTGACCCGTCTGCTATGGTATAAGCTCATATTGCTCTCGCTTCACGGCCATGAGCTTACGACCATCTCTGAATTTCCACCGCCCACATGGATCAACACTACTGAGGTTCGCTTCAAGCGAAAATACGATGGAGGGTGGCTACCCTGTGTATATACAATAATGATACATGTTAAAATACGACGATGCACATCGCGCACTGGGTCCTAGGTTCAAATCAAATCCTTCACGCACGAACAGCCACCTTCTTAGCTGGCTGTCTCGCCTCCAGGACCACCTCGACCTGAGCCTTGGGTATCCGCGGCTTCGTGCTCTTCTTCGGCGCGGTCTGGGGCTTCGCAACGTTCTCGCCCAGGTCGAGAGCATCCTTCTGCGAGGCACCCTTTCGTAGCTTGGCGTTCGTCGCGTTCCCGAAGAGAAGCCCGCGCTCCTTGAAGTCCGCAGGCTCGCGCGCTGCAGCAGCCGCGACCTCGCGCGACTTCTTCGACGGGCTCATCTCCACGTCGCTGTAGTGGCAGCGGCTGCGCGGACGCTTGCCGGGTGACGGCGGCGGCGAAGGGAGAGGCAGAGTGATGTCGAAGACGTCGTCCTCGAGCACAGGCACATTCTCGTGCTTGAGCGTGCCTTTCCGCTTCGCGCCTTCGAGTATGCCGTCAGCGTCGCCAACGATGTTGCGCGCGAGGGGACGTACCTTTGCCCTTGAGGCCGACCGTGTTCGTGATTTCTTTGGCGACGTGGAAGGTGCCCGCCGTGCTCGACTCGCCAGCCGCGACGAGGGTCTTCTGCACCTCCCAGTCTGACGGCCGTGCCTTCTTCCAGTCCTCGATGACCTTCTCCACCCACCGATCCGTCTCCCCGGCGACGTGGTAATCGATAATGCCATCCCACTCGCTGCCGGGAGCGGTCTTGTTGACGAAGATCACCTTCCCGGCGAAGCTCTTCGCGTTCTTCTTCGGCGGAGAGACCGCGGGGGATGGGGCTGACTCGTGCACCGCGCGCGCGAAGTCCTTCACGAGCTTCTTGAAGCCGTGCACCTTCAGCGAGGTGCCCATGATGATGAGCATATCGGGCTTGCGCGTGATGTCCGCGCTGTGCATGCTACCGATGTCGTCCCCGAGCGGATGTGGCTCGTCGTAGAGCACGATAGCCGGGCGCAGCGTGCCGACCTTGAGCGCACGCGCTGAACGCGCAACGCGAGCGGAGGCTGCGAGAGCGCTTCCGGTCAACCCTCTGGTGCAGGCGAGGATGACGGGAGGACTCACATCGTGCAGCACAGTCCGGGCAGTCGGGCGGGGTGCCGACGAGAAAATTGTCCAGGTGCTCTTGTGTACACGGGAAGTCCGCCGAGCAGAAGGTGCACCGGACACGGTGGATGTCCCCGTGTAGCTGGACGTTGCGCACGTCCTTGGCTTTGACCTTCGCCTTGCCTTTGCCATGCGACTTTACTTCCTGGCTTGACGTGCTGACAAGACCAACCCGCTCCTCTAGGCCATCGATATTCTGAGTGTAGGAACGCAGTAGCTTCTTCTTAGAATCGAGGGTCTTGATGAAGCGGTGTGTGGATGATGGGGTCGCCGCGTCGACAGACTTCTTGAGCTGCGAGATGAACGTGTAAAACACGGCGGTAGATGTGGGGTCGCGGAAGAGAGACGCGTCGAAGAGGTCGCGTCCCTTCATCACGACGTCAGGGTACTGTTGCTTCACGAGTGCATACAGGCCGTCGGAAGATCGGAAATCCTGCGAGACGCATTGAACTCGTGTTTGAAGGCGTTGCATGTAAAACGGCACGTACTGGGATGCCGCAGGAGCACGAAATGCCCGCGCCGGTGACGACAACGATCTTCTTGCATTTAGCCACGGCGAGGGACAGGTTGGCCAATGTTCTCCTGGCCGGGGCGTCGGAGGTCGACGCTTCCAAGTCAAGTGTGATGGTCATGGCGGACGACGCGCGCGAGGCTGGACACGCTCGGGGAGGATGACACGGTTGGAGGTGGGAGGGAGGGTGCGGTGTGGCTGATCGAGTTCAACAAACTATTGCCGGCTCGCGTACCCGCGTAATACCACGTGACCGCTTCGCGTCCTGCCAAGTCGCGCGTCTCCCCGTACCGACACCTTCTGTCTGTAACTACCACTCTGTGCTCAGAACCACCCCCTATGATACTGTTTTGCGACATAGGATTTTCATCGGGATGAGTATACAACATATAGATACACACGGAACAAGATCGTCCTGCATCTGGACCCGTCCCCTTCCTCTCACGAGTCAAGTCCTCCACGAAGTCCCGTATTCCTCGGGGTGCATGTCGAGGATATTGGCCTTTCCTGATTTGAGTCCTCGCGTAACCTGTTCAAAGCGGCGAGGTGAGCATATGAAAATATCTACCTTCTTGCCTCCAAACTTACGCTATGCTTTGCGACGGATGAGGTATACGTAGTGCTGCACAACAGGCGCATGAACGTTGCTCTGCGCCCCAGTCGGCGCATCCATTGTAACGACTTTCTCTAGAGACCAGAAGTCCGTCGCACGCGGAGGGTTGCCATCGATAATCTCCGGCGAAGACAAGAAGGGAAACCGGTTGGAAGAGAACGTCAGAGCAACCCACAGGCCCCCGGTACGCACGAGCGACGCTAGATGGATCGCGAGCACCTCCACCGGAGACAGTGTGAATGTTCGTCCTGCGTGAGTCTTCAGGTAGTCGTTGAATACAGGGTGAAGGCTGGGACCGGGGACCCCATAGGACAAGTCTTCTCCGCACGAGATAGCGTCAGAGGTACTCTTCTCCACCACGAGGTCGAAGAGGCCGCCGTTCGTATCCACGAAGCCATTTAACTCCGGCCATTCGAGTGCGTCCATCCGCACCCAACTCATACCCTTTCCAGGCCCGCCGACCGCTCGCCTCGCCTCCTCCGTTGCCTGTTTCCTGGCCACTAGATCCTCCACGAAATCCGCGTTTACAATCGCTCCTTCGTCGACGCTGTCCCCATACACGTCAATGTATAGTTCGCGCAGTCGTTCCGACAGGGAGGATGTCCCGGCGCCGATATGCAGCAACCGCGCAGGCGAGCCGGAAGAGGGTCGCGACCCGAGGAACGCGCGCACATGGGGAAGGATGGTGTCCTTGCCGTCTCCTAGCCACTCGAAGTGCTGCTCTCCGACGAACCGAGTCTTCCAATACGACTGCAGCTCGTAATCCGGCGGCATAGGCTCTTCGTCGACGTCTTGAGGGGGACGTGGTGAGCAGCGGTCGTTGACTTGCCGGTTCAGAGGAGTTTGCGGCAAGCGCCCGATCACTGAAAGTCGCTCGGAAGGCGGGCCCGGTGTCCGGGTACGGAAGGTACGGAGCAGAGTATCGTTCCTCCAGCAGTGAAGACGTCCGCGAAGCATCTTGGAGTTTGCGACATCGCACAATCGAGGAGTGGCTTATGAGAAGGGAGACGCAAGGACACACCCCTCTCGCCGCGGCTCGACTAACTCCAAGCGAGGTCTCATGACCACACAGCGCACGTCGAGACCCAAGCTAGACTTTCAAGAAATCATTGTTTTTGAATGGTCGGCATATAGACCGGCCAGTCTGTACCTACGCTCTATCGAGCATCATATACAGAAGGTATGCGAATCCCTCCACCTTAAGGCAGTAGCCTGACCTCACGCTCCGAAGTAGGTGTACGCTCGTAGTAGTGGATGCCGGCGGTCTTTGAGCAAGTAGACGTCGTTGTCGAATCGACGGTCTTGAAGTGGCCGAATTGTTCCTGTATATCACAAGATGAGTTCCGGGTATCGGATAGGTAACAAGATTGGACTCACGGTGCCCAAGACGTGGTGGAAGTACCACACTTCCTGCAGCACGGTGCCGTTGCTTCCACATCCGAGGAACGGAAGGGAGCCAGTTTGTGCCTTCAGGGCAGACTGCAGCTGCGTAAGAGAGTACGTGGTCTTGTTGGAAGGCTGGATGCCGGATCTACGAAGCAGCGAGCCCACGTAAGTTTCCGACTATGTGATCTTGAGGAGCAACTCACGCAGCAAGCATCTCCCATGTGGGATACATCTTGAACGCACGAACTACTGCGTCGAAGAAGTCAACCACGTCTTGGTTCTTCTTGTAGTCGGGCCCATAGCACGCAACGTCAAACGTTGACGTGCAAGTGGCATGCTTGGAAAACTAGGGACGGGGTAAGCTGTCGTTCCGTCTCTTCCAAACCATCGCGCTGACATACTTCGTGTCCCCAGAAGCCGTTGTTAGCTTGACCCTGGCTGACCCAGTACTTGTTCACTGGATTCGAGAAATAGTCAGCTTTACGGACGCAAACACTAAAATTTCACGCGTACTGTAATCCAACAGGTCGAGACGGCCAAACTCCGCGACGAACGTGTCCACGCCAGGGCCCTTGTACGCAGGCACCGCTGTCCCGTCAGGCAGAATCGCCGGTGACGGCGCGGGATCGAACTGTCGCGACAAGTCGCAATACTGCTCGAACGACCTAGGCCCCTGTCAGTGTCGCGCCCATGCAAACTATACCCACAAGCCCACTCACCCGTCGCAGTTGTCCGGCCACAGCCCGTGGATCGTCCAGCTGTCCTTGGGCAGCAGCTGGCCCTTCTTCTCCAGCCCGGTGTACGTGTCCCAGAACTGCGTCTGCAGCACGAGCCCGCCGGGCGTCGGCGAGCAACACGTGTTCGCGATCGCGGTCGTGTTCTCGCACGAGTACGCGCTCGCGGCGCTCGCGCACGCGGAGATGTTCGGGAACGTGCGCGGGAGCGAGAAGAACGACGACGCACTCGCCCCGGCCTGGAGCGCGAGGAGCGCAGAGACGACACCGTACGCGGCGACCTGAGCCATGGGTGCGGGCTTGAGCTTGTCCGGGGAGTTTGGCTTCGGTGCACGAGGACGCGGAGACGGACGCCGCTGCTCCGTCGATGCCCGCCATCTTTATACTGTGGGAGATGGGCGCAGCGCGGCGGGCGTGACGAACGTGCTATCTTGCCGGCACCGATAGAGGAGGTAGGATCCACATGCACCGCGACGCCGAGCACGCGCATCAGCCAACCGCAGACAGCCATCAAACGGGACAGCGTCGATGCTGTTTGTGGTGGCTGGGATGGGGCTCGATGAAGGCCGGTGCCTGGCGAACGTACATGTGAACGCCGGGCGTTCGAGGCAAACCGATAGAGTGCTCAAGAATATCTGCCGTCGGGGATGAGAAAGCGGCGACCCCATGGACAGTCGGCGCTCTGCGTACCGTAAATCGATGCCTACACGAGGACGAGGTTTGTCTCACGTCTTCGGCTGTTACAAATTCAATGGAGATCGGAGGTTTGTACTGATGAGCGCACCGCAACAAGCCTGTGCTCTGTGGTACCGTCACTCACCCTTACTACTGTGAGCGCTAGATGCTCGACACATGTGGATAGAACCTGGAGGCCTGTTTGGTGTCGTTCGAAGAGTATGTATATACATCACAAGTGCGTGTTTGAAACAGGAGGCAAATAGACTGAACGAAAGTAGAATAGTAACGCTGGGTGTGCGGCAAAGGGAGGAGGCGGACGCATGATCGCCGGAGTGGAAACAGTAGGGGATGATGGATTAATGTATCAACATATCAAGACATAAACATTGCGGCATGAGGCATACGGTGGCATAGAGTGTAGGCAGGAAGAGTGGCATGTGGCGGGGGTTACTTGAAGATAACGCCTCTCCAAGGCGTGACGGGCTGCTGAGTGCTGAAATCGAACGCGCCGCGGTACCCAGTCCGCGTCAGCAACGGTGCGAGGTTCGAGTGGTGCTTGGGCGACTCGACCCCGTCCGAGCTGCAGTCCATGTCCGAGTCCGAGGAGGGCATCTCCATGAGCATGCTCTGCAGAGTGTTATCGTCCTCTGACTCCGAATCCGAGTGCGAGTCGCTACCCCTGTCAGCCGCAGGGATGGCGGCGGGCACTGGAGTAGGTCGCTTGGAGACACTAGCGGGAGTCCGGCGAGGAATCCGTGGCGTCACCATGGGGTGACGAAGAGGCCGATCGACGACGATCTCGCCCTCTTCGTCGTCCGAGAGTGTCAGGTCCACAAAGATAGGCGCGGCTTTCTTTGCTGGGGCGACCTGAATCACGGCCTTGCTTGACGAGGCTTGGCTCAGTTTGGGAGCGAGAAGCTTGGGTTGAGCGGGTACTGTATTGCTTTGATGTCTAGCTATATTTCAACAAACGTACAGAAGGAGGATGACTTACCGATGGGACGACCTATAATGCGCAATTTAGCACTTGGGCTGCGGCGCGCCACATGCGCCGCTTTGATCTTGTCCAGAGCACGCTTTCTTTGCGGCACTGGACTCAACAGCAACCTTCTCGCGGGTGAAGGAGGAGGGGGCCCGCGCCGAGATCGAATTTCGTATCTCATTGGGGGCAAATATGCAGGCCTTGGTGGTCTGTTACCGCGCCTACTGTGGCGACACACAAGGTAAGCTCCTCGCGGTCCGGACAACGGGCGGAACCACACTCACCATGCATAGAAGGTCTGCGTGGTGGCGGCGATCAAGGGGGTATATATCTCTTTCACCCAGGCATACAGCGCCTCGAAGCCATGGTCCAGGTAGTACGCCCCGATGACCGTCTCGAAGAGATCAGCGGTGGCCTTGACCTGGGACTTGCTCTTCGCGGGCGCCGCCGTGCTCTCGCCAAACGTGTTGCGCGTTAGAGCCCTCAGCACCGAGTCACTTACCGCCAGGATGTCCAGCTTCTCGGCGAGCATCGCGAACGTCATGTTCGAGTGCAACGCCGCGCGAACAGACTATCTCAAACACACGCATGACATGTAGTATCCCTCAAGACAAGCAAGACGCACGTACCGTGTAGAGGTGAGGGTTCCCGTCTGGGATCTGGGCGTAGAGCTGCCTTCCGATTGTGGCGTACATGAGGGCGTCGCCCAGGAACTCCAGCCTGTCGTTCTCCTCTACGACCCTCTGTGTCTGGGCGAGGATTTTCATCCATGTCTTGTCCGATAGCGGAGGGAGAGCCGCATCGAAGTCGGGGCGGCTGATCACCTCACGGATTGCATGCTGGAGATCTAGGTAGTGGTCCATAGGGGGGCGAGGGCCAGGCATGTTGGGGAGGTGGTGGCGGGACACTTGAACTTGAAGGTTAGGTAGTGATGAGGAGACAGGGAGTAGCAGTATTTGTATGACCAACAGGCTGGGTGGCTGACAGTAGGTAGTCTGGGGCGGGCGGGCACGATCATGTATGTGGATGACCAGGAAGCACAGCCGAACCGCCAGCCTCTCCCGAATCGAAGGATCCTTGCGCTTTGACGCCCGTGCACGAGTAAGTACAGCAACCACTGCATGCCACATCAAAGTTTGGACCAAATACGCTTCCGCTGGTTCAAAAATGAGCAGCTATATATAGTGGAGACTACATGCAAATATTACAAACGTTCGATCCGTGTCAATAACTTATGCATCCAAGCCGTTGTATTCAAGCACAGAGTCCATCCAAGAGACATCCAGGTTTTGTACCGTGTTCTCATGCCTCAACCAACCTCCAAGATAGCGTCCTCCGCTCGCAAGAGCACCCGTTTCGTCATTTTCTCGGTGAACTGGTAGACCTTGTAGAGCGCCCTATGATTTGGCGTCGACGCAATGAGAACGTGCGCCACGCACAAAGTCGGAGCAAGGAAGGTGCCTACCTGGCAGCACCTGCAATGACCACCGCTAAGACGATGAGCGCCACCAAATCTTTCGACTCGCGACCGGCACGGCGTGTCCGCATTCGCAGCCATCGGAACGGCATCGGTATAGACAGCAGCATGTGCGCAATTGAGCCGGCGCCGACAACGGGCAGGCCCAGCAGAAAGCGCTGGAACAGGCGCATGAAGAATCCGGGAGGACTGCTGGGCTCCCGGAGCCTGAAGGAACCAGCACGGCGGCTGAGGAGGGGGTTGTCCAGCATTCGGTCGTCGAAGAAGTTGACCGTCATGCGAACGAGGGTGCGGAAGATGTCAATGGGCGCCCAGTAGAAGTAGGTGTCTTCCTGGTCTCCCATGAACCAGGTGGTAACGAAAGAGCTCATAAGCACGATCGCTGTGAAGACCAGCGTGGATAGCGCCGCTACAACGACTGTAAACAGGGGTGAGTACTTTAGCAGTATCGAAAGCATTTGAAGAGGGTTACGTACCTGGGTTTGTGGCTATACCGACAACGCGTGTGCGCGCGAAATGGTAGTGATACCCGCACTGCGGACAGGCATAGAATGCACTTCGGGACGCGGAGGTGTTCCGCCACCGCTGGAGACACTTCACATGTACGAACTGAACATCCCAGAGCGGATGAGCATGTTTCATCCCTCTTCTTGGGGCCGCACAGCACATTGACTCACGCTAATTGAACCCTTGCAGAGACATGGGCGTATGAGCCTACCCAGCTCCGGTACCTCCCCGTCCAGACAGATGCGGCATTGCTTGGAGTCCTCCGTTTCGTCAGACATTACAGCATGAGAGAAGCAAGAAAGAGCATATGGTGTCGTTAGAGCAAGAGGTGAGTAGCGGACGTGGTTGCTCGCAGACGTGAGAGGCGATGTGTGCGACCGTCTGTTCGATGTGTTTCCTCTGCCGGCCGACGGTGACTGAGCCCGGGGTCCGGGGAAAGGTTGATTAGGCGCCCATAACGTGTCATACTGATCGGCGGCCCGACGCTGCTAATGTGCCGGCGTCTCTTCTCTTCTCCGCTTTCGCCGTGCCGCGTTGACGCGTTGTGTCCTTTGCCACACACTGGGTGTGCTCGCCGAACCGTCTGCTGAAAGATGGCATCCGAGTCAAACGCCCCAAATGTGAGGCTGGTAGGTGCCGTAGCTGGTGTTGGAAGTGGTGAGATTCAGCAACAGGGTACGAATGACCGTCCGGAAAATTAACGCAACGAACGGCAGGCTTGATGAAGGTGATTCACTTTCTCTTACTGCTGCAGTATTTTGCTTGCCAGACTGGCTCTCTGCACGCACCTGGGCAGCACGACACCGGAACTTCAGCGTCGAGCACTAAATGAATTTTATAGGTGGCCGTTGGACACGGGTTAGTAGTCTAAAAGGTGAGATCGTACAGTTCAGCACGTCTAACCCATCGTGTAACCCATCGTGCCCAGAGACCCATACACTTGACACCAGCTGATATTGATATGGAACATACGTAAGGTTTGACACTATCAAGACAAGGCTTCAATGCTCCCCGCCCGGGACATATAAAGGCGCTGTCGACTGTTTGCTGCGGACCGTCCGGAACGAGGTAATGCTTTCGTGCCACTGTTGCTGTTCTAACTCAACTGACACGGTAAATCCAGTCTATATTTGCCCTGTACAAGGGTGCAACACCTCCTGCCGTAGGGTGGGCTGCGATAGACTCGGTTCTTCTTGGCTCGCTGCACAACTATCGCCTCTTCCTCGTGGAGCACGGTCTGACGGAGACTGTACCTGGGTCTGACGTTAAGCGACTGACTCTCGTGGGCCATGGCATTGCAGGCCTTTTCGCGGGCTGGACAAGGTACCTGCAATCCGCTGAGTCTATTTCTGTTCTGTGGCAGTTATTAACAATGCATCTGCGACACCCAGCGCGCTCTTGGCTACGCCTATGGAACAACTGAAGGGTATGTAAACTTGCATTTCTCCTCTAGGAATTACACACCGACCTTTCTGCGTGAAGTCAAACTCCAGCTGCAACTACAAAGATCATCGGCGGACCGCGTATATAAGGGTCCGATTGACTGCTTGCGTCAAGTGGTGCGAGCACGGGGTGTGCTCGGCCTATGGGCAGGCTTTTCTGGCAGTCTGGCGTTCCGTAGTAACTTCCTCTTCATGTTCGGCTCGTTCGAGGTAAGCTCACCGCCTCGCGATATATTCATATTTGTGGCTAATGCATATAATAGGCTCTAATGAGAGGCTTCTCAAAGCTGGATGGGACACCTTATGCAGTGAGCAGTAAGTTGCATCTGAGCAGTCGAGATTCTGAGCCCTACACAGATCAGCACGCCGATGGCAAACTTCCTCTCTGGCGGACTCGCTTCATTTGTCTACTGGATCATGGCTATCCCGGCAGACAACATCAAGAAGTCAGTCATCCATGGCCCGCAGAAGCCGTCGCGTTCACTCACTACGCTACCTTACACAGCCGTATGATGGCGACCCCACACGATCGTCCCAAACTCTCCTTCACGGCCACCGCGCGGCAGATAGTTGCAGAAGGCGGGTTCAAAGGGTACTATCGCGGTCTTGGACCTACCTTGCTGAGAGCGTTCCCCGTGAACGCCTCTGCATTGTGGGTTTATGAAGGCTTGATGAGAACGCTCGGTGCCGAGAAGGTCAGTAGTACGATATGCCGTGGGGTTAAAAACAAGCTAACAACTCGAGCAGACACGGCATTAGCATTCCAGCATCTGACGGGTACCCACAATGTTTCTTCTATCGCAATGCTCCTTCTAGACCATCCCTCCCGGCGCTACGACACATCCACATAATTACCACGAATGAACATACCCAGAATTTGAATTTTCGTACACAGCGTGATAGCAAGCGACTCAAAGTGCACAACGGTCCAAACAACCCCCACGATACAACGGGGCAAATTCATATTGGCACAACCATGTCCTTCTGCCTCCGTACATCCCAGAACCTATATCCCGCCGCCGCCAATAATGGAATAATACATAGCGCAACCAAAACAGGCCACGCGCGCAAGATGCGCCTCGCCAACCCTTGCGACTGCCCACGACGCGCTTGATTCGCGCCATCCGCACCTTGGTCAGAATTGTCGACGAGCCGAATCGTCCTCGCAAAGAGGTTCTCTAGGCCCGTCGGTTCCTCCGGCGCAAAGAAGCGCTGTGGACGCAACCACGACGCGTCGTCGTCGCGGGCCACCTTCTTCACGGGCGAGGACGGGTCGATGTCCATGGCGTCTGGGTCGCGATCGTCGTCGTCATCGTCCATGTCGATATCCTGGCTAGGTGATCGCGCGACTGTACTCCTGCCTCTACGCGTGGGAGATGGTGGGGCGCCGCCGGTAGACGAGAACGATGGTATCCCGAAGATGGGGTTGTAGGCGGGAGGCGCTGCAATCACTGGGTTGTTCGACAAGGTGAGGGTGGCGAGGAGGTCGGGTTCGGACACCGCCGGGGTGGCGGATCGCGAAGAGGGAAGGGAAGGGGTCGGTGACAGAGCGCGGAGATGTCCCTTCTGGCCGATGAGTTTGACTGGAGGTGAGTGTTGCACTTTCAGGATCAGGTGCGACGAGATGAGAATCTACAGTCATGAACATGAGCATCGAATGTGCTTGGTTTTGCTGCAGAACTTACGACAATCTCGGAAAAGAGCATGGCTCCACAGAATATCCGAGCACGCTCCGACCGGGGATCTTGCCACAGGTGCAGCACGTCATACTCTGGCTGATATTTCGCTACGGCCAAAGCTGCTGTGGTACTGAGCCGTAGGGACCACGCAATAAGCTGCAGAAACTGAGGAGGAGTGAGTACAGCTGTGACACGTGTGTGACATAGCGGAGGAGACTGACGTTATAGGTCCGCTTTCCGTGTACGCGGACGGCCCTTCCTTGAAACTGTGCTCTTCGGAATGTGGCGTAGGTGGGATCCCACGCGGTCCATAGAATAGAGACCACGACGAGAGCCGGGAGTACGGGTATCATAGAAGACGGGAAGGAAAATGGATGATATGATGCAGCGACTATACGAGTTGAGCGCAGGTTCGGTTAGCCACGTAAAATATGATGCTTACTAGAGGTGTGTCCGCAAATGGCGGTGGCCAAGCTTCCGACCCAGAAGCATCCGCGCACTTTCCACGCTCTCAGCTCGCGTTCGAGTTTGTCCCGTTCCTTTTGCGTGGCAGAGGATCGGCGGCGACTGTCCGTGCCCCTGGTGGTCTTCAGAGCTCCACCGAGAGCGCGCACCCGGGCCATGTGGTCGCGTTTGCGAATCTCGTCTTCGACGGCGGGTAGACAGTTGGCGCATATTGGAGGGTAGCGTATCTCAACCGACTGGCGGTACTCCGGAAGAGACTCCAGACGCGCCTCATACTCCGGGTCCTACAAAACACGAGTTGAGTTGAGTTGAACGGAGTAAAGCAGGTGTAACATACGTCAGGCGTAGGGAGATAGTTGGACAACAGGTTTGTGATGAGCATTTGGTTCGTCTGACACGTATGGCAGAATACAGTGTTCCCGTACGCGGATAGGAAACGGTCTTTGCGCGGTGAAGCTGTAGTAGGGTTACAGGTTGACCACGAACGGGTATAATGCAGGGGCACGTACCTCTTTTCGCGAAGGAACGAGCGTTCAAGTTCTCGTCGTGCATTGCAGGCTCTTCCGAGGTGATCTCCCCATGTTCATCATAGCGGTTCCAGCAGTCGCAGTGGGGACAGCGGAAGGAGCGCGGGTTGCGCGGGAGGGGAGTAACGGGAGACTGGCAGAAGAAGCAGGAGACTGCGCTGGGGTGTCTGAATACAGCAGGCATTTTGTGGCAGAGAGGGCAACTAGAGCAGGCAGGCTACGGATAGCGAGGCATATACCGGCAGAGGGCAGGAGAGTGCTGCAGGAGATGTGGCTGAAGGAGAGACGGACACAGGCGCTAGACCAGAAGCGGTTTGTCCACGGCTCCGCGCGGCACGTGCCACAGACGCGTTCGCGCTGTTGTCCGCTGTTTGGCCCTGCGGCCTCTGGCCAAGCGCCTGAGTCATTCCCTCCATCCTCCGTTCTCCCTTCTGCGCCGGCGTTAGGCAATGTCTATAGCGCCAGAACCGTCTGCGACACGGGGGGAAATCACCCTACAACCGAGCTACTTTACGTCGTCCCTCTACGTCAATCCCCTCCGGGAAGACATCTCTACGCTGATCGACGCATTTTCCGAGCAATACAGTCCTTCTGTTCGGCCATTCGAGCTTTTCAGGAAACTATGGGCAGACCAGGGCTGGCAATGGCTCCACCTCCGTGCACAAGACGGGCGCTCTCGGCAATCCTTTCTCAAGATCACCACCAGGCTCTTCGTTGGCAAGTCCGCTGCATCTACTTAGTCATCTACTTAGTTATGCACTATATTGACGCGTTTTGGTTGATAGAGCGACTCGGGGAGCAAGAAGAGCCTCTTACGCGCGTGGTTGCGCTATTTGCTCTCTATACCTTCCATGAAACCCAGCCTTCGACTTCTGCGCCCCCGATCCTCTCGGTTCCATATATTGTGATTCCACTAGGTGACCTCACCTCGCTAGGAAATGATCTGCAGTACTAACAAAATTATCGTTCCCGGCACCTAGACCTATACAGGGATATGCTCGAGATACCCTCTACTCTGGAGGAACCTGGTCTCTGTCCCCTGAAATCATACGTCACCCACGTTCTCACCACGATGTTGGACGCCCAGGCCTTCCAAATAATGCCCCGTTCGTCTTTGAACGCCCAAAATCCAAGCATTCTGCCTCGAGAAATATTCGTGCCGGATGGGCAAGAAGCCTCGATGGTCTTGCAAGCAAGCTCCTCCAGCACGCCATCCCACGGGGCGGGAACCAGTGCCGCTCCCAAGAAAAAAGGTCGCCCATCCAAACGCGACAAAATACGCAAGGCCAAAGAAGCATTGCACTCTCTAGACAGATACGTCGACAGAACCTACCTCGCCCTCCACCAAGACCCGTACCAGCTCCGAATGACCGCCGACCCTTCCGCTCCCGGCGCGGGGCCAGTGCAAGCCGGCCATATGCTCTTCGCACAGGCGCCCGCGGGCTCGCTCGGACACTACTCAGCGCGCAAGCACGAGCTGTTGGGGGCCTTGTACGCGGGGCATCCTGATGGGCCCGAACAAGCTGCACTCCGGCGCATCAATGACTCTGTCCTGGCGCGGTTGAAGCAGATTGACGAGATGGCCGCTGAGAAGGGGTTAGAGGTGGGTGGCGAAGGCGGGGACAAAACGGGTCTTGCGCGCGTGGAGAAGGCGGTGGAGGAGCTTCGGCAGGCTACTGGGGTGGGCGCGTCGGGCGGTATACTGGGATTGCTGGAGGGTGCGGGGATGGACATGACGTAGTTGGTAAAGCTAGGTATACTAACATCTTCAGTCGACCTCGCCTCTAGGCTACCTTCCTTGACATCGACTGACTGTGCTCTGTATCCAGATGTACGAACGGACGCAGCGTTCATTTTACGAACTCATAAGCTAGGAGCGAAACCACCAAGTCAACAGTCTTCACCCGGATTAGACCCATGTGAGTGGTGTAATCGCGCAACGTTCTCGTACTCCCGTCTTGCCTTCGGCTGTTGCTACCATATGGAAACCCGGGCTTTCCACATTGTCTTCACATTTGAAGAGGACAGTGTATAATGACCAGGTCAGATTGGATTCGCTATTATTACCTCTCGATGTGAAGCTTACTAGAGGCGGCGTATTACGTCCGCCTCACAATAAAAAATGGGCGCCAACCTGGAAGTCGATGTCAATGGTATCAAGGTCGCGTCGCGACACAATAAGTTCATGGCTATGGATACAGATACAGTCTACAGATGCGGGATGCGGCAAGAATGGATGCAATGCAGAGAGAAGATGGAATGTGAAATGCGAGATGTGAGATGCGGGACGGTGATGATCGATGATGTAGTGGGGGGATGTGGTCGTGGTCGTGCCGACGTGAAGAATACGATTGTGCAATGAGGGGGACATGTGGGGGCATGAATTGAGGTGACGCGGGTAGAGTATGGTGATGTAGAAGATCCCAGGAAGGGTCCTCGGAACGGAAGCGCAAGGGCTAGGCTCGCGGTAGGTTCCGGGGACGGGTCCCCAGGGGATGTGCCGGCGGTGGCAGCATGTGCGGCGTGCAGCGGATGGTTGTTGTTGTCTCCCGACGCCCAGAGACATCCTCCAACGCTCCATGGTCGCGAAGGCGACGCGGCACCTCGTTCCAGACAAGGACGTCCCGCCGCCCACCTCCAACCCGCACCACACGCCCGCCGACGTCTACGAGAGAAGGTGGTCCGCCTACTTGCCGAACACCTTCTTGAGCGAGCCGGTGTGGCTCGCCTGGCTGCGCTGGCCCTGCGCAGCGTTGTGCGCATTGCTCGGCCGGAGCGCGGCATACATGGATTGCGCATCGCGCGGGTCCTGCTGGAAGGACGCGAACGCGTGCGGCGCCGCGGGGCCCGTCGGGAAGAAGCTCGCCATCGGCGAGGACGGCGGCGAGGTGTAGTAGGACGACATGGGGGTGGTGTGTCGTGAAACGGGTGGGGGTCGTGCAGTCGTGAAGTTCTGCAGGGACGATGGGGCCTGGCGTCGAGCGACGTGCAGTGCGCGCGTGCGGGTCGTAAGAGGTGGTGGTAGGGGGTGGTAGTGGTGGTGGCGAGCGACCGCAGAAGGCGTATGCACAGGCAAATGGGCAGGAGAAGCCTGGGGCTCTTCCGCCCCTGGCCGCGTCCTTTTATCCGAGCTGGCGCATCCCCCAGCTGTGAGAGCGCGACTATAACACCTTCCATTCCGGACGCGCAGCGCACGGCGCGCCGCGCGAAATACAAGGGCGCTGCCAAAACGGGACGCGCTCACCTGACGCGCGGCCACACGCTTCCCAAATGCGGGTGAAGGCAGCGCACCGAAGCGGCGTCGCGTCTTCGGTGTGCGAACGTTCTGCGCGATATCAGAGCTCGCCGCAGAACGGCCAAGCAGATTAGCGTCGCGGGCACCCCGGGAAATGGAGGACGCGGAGGAAGGTGGCCAGACGCAGACCGATCGGTGCATGGGCGTCCTAGGATGTTGCGTAAGTAGGAAAGATACGCGAGCTGAGATGCGCGGGCACTCACCCACAGGCCACCGATGTGGTACATTGCAGCACTGGGTTCTGGAAACGATACATTGACTCGGACGGCCACGCACCTCGGAGATGAATCTTGTCTTTGCTGCCGGGGTGGACTGACGCTGCAACTCTACATCGCCTTTGTATTCGCCCTGACGGCTTATGCGTGGTACAAGTTGAGTTGGTCTGCTGGAAGCTTAAGCTCTACTGTAAGCCGGCGGGCATGGTGTACTGTATAGCGAGTGGTATCGCGATTAGTCCGGAGTACGTAGGGATATGCGTATGCGACGGGGGAATATGGTGAGAGCAGCGGACATGGGTGAGGAGGACGACGATGAGGAGCGACAGGTTAAAAAGGCAGAGGGAAGGAGAAATCCGAGAAATCCGAGTGGGAGAGTGAAAAGGAGGGGACGGATATGTACACACAGCAAGACGACCCAACAGGATGCTGAAGTACAGCTCACATGTGTCCGGGGATGCGACGACGAGATGTGATGCGATGCGAACGTGAATGCCCATGCGGTATGCGAATGCGAATATGCCAATGCCAATGCGAGAATGCGAGGAGAGGAATGGTGAGGAAGGGGAGAGAAGAAGCTGGTGTCCGTCGAGCATCGAGTCCGTGACTCCATGCAAGTGCCAATGCTATAGCAGCGCCGTACCGTTCTCGCCAGACGCGACGAGCCGCGCCCAGTCTTGCCTCCAGCGCACCATGTCCGCGCGCAACTTCTTGTCCCCGAGCGCCTTCTCGATCCACTGTAATGTCGTGTCTTCGTCTTCCGGGACAAAGAACGAAGAGAGCATCGACAACACAGTCTCGAAGTTCGCCGACTCCGAAGTGATGTGATCTAGGGGCAGCACGTCAGCGTATCCCCGCATAGTGCCCACCAGCGACGCTTACCTCGGTACACCCACACAATCGCCACCGCAACGATAACGAAGATGTCGTGCCCCTCGAGCAGGAACGCGTCCCAGAGCCGGAGCTGCATCTGAAACGGCACCGAGTTCGCAAACAGCGTGATGTACCACTTCGTCGCATACGACGTCGTCGACACCATGTGCTTCTTGAACGCCGCGTACACCGCGGGCATCATCTGCTCCGTCATCCGCTCCTGCACGTAGATCGCCTCGAGCAGCCCGGGGAAGCCAGGGCTGAATATCGAGTGCATGCTGTACGAGTCGTGCAGCCGCACTAGCGACGCGTACGCGCGCTCGGGCTCGAAATAGCACAACAATGTCGCGGCGATGGGACCCATCCCTTGGCAGTACCCACAGGTGTCGCATCGTAATGACAGTGAATGGAGGACGTGGAATAATGACCGTTGCCTGCACAACGCCCCCGCCGCTTAGCATACGTCCACCTGAAACACAACGAGAGTACGCACCCTTGCCCGTATCGTGTCCGGAACATGACATGTCCGCTAATCGTCCGCGGGACGTCCAAGTCGATCTGCACGTCGTACGAAGACGGCTTGTCCAGTGCCTCGTGATACTCCGCCATGAGCTGCTTCAGCTCCGTCTTGCCCGTACGCGAGTAGCGGCACATCAGCACCTCCCACGCCGCGGTGCGCCAGCAGTTCGGGATCCCCTTGTAGACGCGCTCGCGTAGCTTCCGCTCCTTCGTCGGCTTCACGGCCCACATGTCGATGTTCCTGCCCGGATCGCGCGAGGCCGGGACGAGCATCCGGCCCCATTTCGCCATGCGTTCGGTCTCTTTGGGAGAGAGCGAGCTGCCAGGCTGCTTGGGCAGTGGTGGGGGACTCGCAGGGCCCGTGGTGGTCGCGGTAGGTATCCGCGAAAGTGGCCGGCGCAGAGGTTCGGCGTTCAGGAGAATAAGGCGGTCATGCGAGGGTATTTGGAAGAAGCCGTACCTTCGACCTAATCAGCGCCTGCGACCGTGGATTGACAGGTTGTATGCGTACCTGTCCAAGCTCGACAACAGTTCGACCTCCTGCGGGGTAAGCTCGCGCGTCTTCTCTGCCGCATCTCCGAGGGCTTGCATCGCACGGATCTCACTTGCGCGGCTGCCACCCACGCGGGCACGGGTACGCTCGACACCCTCCTCGATCCCATCGCCCTTGACACCGGTCGCCTCGAGCTGTGCATACGTGCTCCGCACATGAAACGCATCCGCATCCTCCCCTTCTGACCGGGCAACTGCTGAGTGCTTGCTTTCCGGCGTGCTGAACTGAGACGTAGACCCGTGCGGTGATGACGTCGGAGAGAAAGAGGTGGACCCAGGTATTTGTAAGGAGGGCTCTGGAGGCGAGGAGGTATCGCGGTGTGACGGTCGTGATGGGGGAGTGAATGGTGTGCCTGGGGTCGAGGGCGGCGAGAGAAGAGGTGAGCGAGGTGGGGTCTGGGGCAGTGGTTTGGGGTCCGTCGCATCAAGTGAGAAAGATACGCGCGGGATGTCAGTGCTGGCCGCAGACTGCTGAGACGAGGAGGGCTTGTGTCTATGCGAGGAAGATGGCCTGCTCCGGGGACCTGAAGGACGGCGCTCTGAACCGGTGCTACGTCGGGGTGCTCCACCATTCCCAATACTCTCCACGGTGGAATGCCTGTAGGCGGAGGACGGCCTTGAGTCTGCGTACGCAAGCTGAACAGAACCGGCGGAAACGACAGAGTGTCTTGGCTTGTCAACACTTAATCGCTTCCCCATGCTGGCGCGGCGGAGGTCGTACGCGGCGGTGGTGTCGTAGAACGCACTGTCGTCGAGCGCGGAGGGGTTATACGAGTCCCGGTAGGCAGGCATGGCGGAGGTGGCGATGTGCACACCGTCCTTGAGGTTCAGGTTCAAGCCGCGACTGGTCGGGCGAGACTGCGGCCGGGAGGCATGGCTGACGGCGGAGGCAGCGGCAGACCAGCTGCCAGCGTCTTCTTCATACATGGAATAGATAGTGACGATGGTCGTCTCGGAGGAGCTGCGGTCGCGGTCTGTCGACGAGCCCTCGGAGGAGTGTGTGAGCTCCGGGACGAGGGAGTGGCCGTCGACGTCGCGGCTGAGGCGAGGGGAGGGCGGATGGGGGGTGCTGATGGGAGTTGGTGGGACGACGATGTACTCCGGAGAAAACATCAACGGTTGCTCGAGGTCGGGGACGGCGACGGCGAGAAGGAAGGGGAGAGGGAAAGGGAAGGAAAGAAGGAGAGGGGAGGAAGAGAGAGACGGCTCAGCCTGTCGCTTGCGCTCTCATCGACGTCGGTTGGAGAGCGTGCAATGCTCCCTGCCTCTCCGGGTCCCGCGTCAGATGCGACCTCCCGCTCTCGTTTCATCTCGTTTCATGCTCATTCATCGTCTACAGACTACACCACGCTCGTACACCCATCGCCGCACTATAGTACATGGGCTCAGGACAATTAGACCGGGAAGGTGTGCATGCGTGCCATCCGCGAAGGTTATCTTGAGCACGGGCGGCACGCCGCGCCGCAGTCTCCGGTGCTTCCCTCTGCGCCGCAGATCTCCCTGCCCGTCCTAGCCCCGAAAGCATCTCTGGGCTCACCGCGACGGCGTAGACCGGTGGGAAGCCGTGGAAGTAGAACACACCGGTCCTCAATACGCCGTCGCACTTCGCCGCGTGCCTCCAGAGTACAGGCCGGCCCAAGTCTCTCGCTCTATCTCCGCACGACCATGTGAGTCCAGTATTAATTACAGGCACTCGAGCAGCAACCACTGCGATGATGCATAATATTAGGGTATAGATATAGTATGAACAACTGACATCATAGCGAGGTCTCGATGGTGCAGCTGTCCTCCTTTTGGCACACTGCCGTACGCCCCAAGTTCTTCGCGATAGGACCTGCCAAGAGCTCGATCGTCGGTACCTCGTCCGGAATACCCATAACAGCAAAGTACTCACCAGTTGGGCCACTCACAAACTTACACTCATCCACAACATCAGGGATGTCGATGCAGTACTGCCCGTGCTCCAGGATCTTATACTGCTCGTCCCCCCACGCCCCCGCAAAGTTCAGCCAGCTAGCGCCCTCCGCCGGCTCCTCCTGCCCACCAACATCTGCACCCCCTGCCACGCTGAACGTGCTTGTCGCGCTGTCGAACCAGAACCCGCGGAAGTTCAGCGTCGGGTCCCAAAGCGGCCCCGCATCTGTCTGGTCGCACAGCAGGTTGAGCGGGAGGTCGTGACAGTGCTGCCCCGGAGTTGCGTAGTTCGCGTGCGTGCCGCCCGCGATGTACGTCGTCGGCCGCCCGTTCGTCTTCTCCGTCACATCGAACGTGTATGCGGACCCGCCAGAGTGCGCGGAGAGGTACAGCGTCGTCGGCGCGCCATTCACGAAGCGCACCATGCTGTGCTCCCAGTCGCCGACGTGGTCGCCGAACTCGATGTCGAGCACCTGTTGAATACGGTGCTCAGCGTTACATCCGGGTCGATTCGCGAACAACCGGACTAACCTTTCCACCATGGTCGAACGAGTAGAAATAGAAGAAGAACGCGTCGAGTATGCCCCCGTCCTTCTCCACAAGCACGATCGTCGCGGGCGCCGCGCTCTTCGCGCTCGCGTCCGGCGTGCCCACCGCCGAGGTGACCCACGCCGGCTGCTTCGTCACATCGTCCTTCGACGTTAGGAACACGTCGCTCCCGAGGCCGCCGACGGTCTCCAGGGTCACCCCCTGCGCGACCGCCGAAAAGTCCGCCTCAGGCACCATGTGCGTGAGATGCTCCGCGACGTCGGCCGGCCACCACTGCTCCTGCGACCACAGGTGCGAGACGGGCGCGTTCTGCAGCACGAACGACGGGACCGGGTCGCGCTTGGCCAGCCGCGCCGTCGGGGTGGCGGCGGCGGTCAGCGCGCAGAGGAGCGCGGGGAGGGCGGTGAGTGTGCGTCCAACCATGCTTGCTACAGCGCGCGATGCCGACAGGGAGGGGTAAGTGGGATGCGACCGAGCTCGCGTCTCGTCGGTTCCCCTTGCTGCTTTATATTCTCGCGCGTGTCACCAACCCATACGACTGCCCCGCGTATTATTTGCATATGACAGGCCTTCTAAGTAGAAACGAGCAACGTGTTGAACGTTTCCGCGGATGAGGCAGCGATCGCATCTTGTCGTTGTGATGGCGGACCAGACAGCATTGCAGCACTCCTCGGGGTTGTCGGTGCTAGTGCGCCCCGCGCGAGCTCAAGTGAGCAAGTCAGCCTACCGCGTTCGTCACGCGTCTGGGGGGACCATATGCACCAGCGTCCTTCTCCCATCGCGGCTCGCCAAGAGATGGCTTGTGGCTCACACGCCGCCGGGCGAACGTTTGTTATGAAGGCACAGGTGCGTTGCGCTGCGCCGCTTTTTACTGACCAGACGGTATTCTGGATAGCGCGACGGACCCGGCGGAAGTCCTGGTCGTAAGGCCCGCGAAGGCGCATCACAGCCTATCAAAGAGACGAAGTGTCGGTCCATGTGGTGACGCGTGCTCGTGCGCGCCGCCCTGACAGAAGGTGCGTCCCGCCGTCGCACCGCCGACGACCGTGCATAGGAACTCAAAGACGAAGGGTTCGACCGGTCGCGCGTTGCTCTATGCCGATGTGAGAGACGAGCGGTTGCTGGCTGGAGCAGCTGAACGAAGACTGGCACGGCGATAGGACCTGATAATTCCTCGTGCTTCAGCAATTTCAGTTCGTTGCTCACTTGGAGATATGATGGAATGAACGCTGACCTCTTATAATTAGATCCAGAATCACATGCAATGCGGCGATATCGCTGTGGTTTCTGCTGGTCAGAGGTTGTACTGTTCGACACAGACACTCTTGACAGGAGCCTGATCCATCGAGTATTTCGAGATTCGCCCAACTGGAGGTCATAGGCTTTAGATCATGCTCGCCCGTCGGCCCGCTGGTATGAAACGTATATAGGCCAGTGGGAACCGAGTCTTAAAGAATCGCCAATGAGTCCTTGAACTCATGCACGTCATACATCTCCGCCGCGTGTGCGTAGACGGATTTGTCGCTCTTCGCCCGCCGGTCAGAAACGGGGTTTCCCCCAGCATATATTTGTCGTCGGAGGCTTCCATCCAGGAGCGGTGTCCCAGAGTTCGTAACGCCGTTGACGGGATGATCAGTGGCATGTACGACAGGATACCTCTGACGTGAACTTATCACACATGTTCCACCCGGTCTTCTAGCAAACTGTTCAAGCACATAGATTGATATAGTCCGTTGTCCTTGCCAGCATCGCCATGAGCGATGTGGACGACAGGGCAGCGGTGGTATAATAGCCCGCTGTGTACATACGTACACAGCGGTGAACGATGCGTCCTCTGACACCCGAGGACGCGGAACATACAGAAGGACCCCTTAAGAAAGAATCCGCGTCTTGAGCGCAACCTCGATCAAGAACGCATCTGCCCACGGCACACCCTTCGCGAGAAGGGCTTGCTCGAACTCGCCGTACGGCTCCGTCTCGAGCCGCGCTAGGGCGGCCATCGGCAGGTGGACGACGTCGATCCCCAGCGCGGCAAAGACGGGCGCATGCCGTGTCATCGACGGCCTCATCGCGGCGAGGAAGGCGTAGACGCTTTCTGGCACGGTCGGTGCCACTGCTCCCGCTGCTGCCTGGTCATGGAGTGGGGAGAGCCCGTCGCGGAGCACGAGCGCCTCCATGAACGTGAACCCCTGCTCTTGGAGCTTGGCGGGAGGGTCGTTATATTAGCATTATAAACAAGATATGCATTATGTCGGACCCAGCGACGCGATACTATGTTCCTTAGCGTTTCAACAAAGGTTGAACGTTGACCGTTAGGTGAGGTCAATGACATCCTCTTCATCGTACGCCACCTTCCTGCGCTTGCTCTGTGCGTGTGCCGAATCGTCTACGGGCGCGGGCCTGGAGCCAGACCCACTCGCGCGGGGTGCGTGTGCCGGCGCTTTCGCCATCGCATTCCCCGCGTCCCGCAGCTTCGTCCGCTGCGCTGGAATCCAGCCTTTGGTGGCATTCTTCAATTTCTTTGAACGTTTACCTGCGACCCAAGCCGCCAGGTTCGTCAGAAATTGCAGAGCTCCGGCGTTGGAGGGGTCCCGGTCCAGAGCCTGTTCCAAGCTTATGTTGATCGATGAGTGTTCCGCAATTTCCACCGCTGGGTTAAACTCATCTTACCAAGGCCTGACCTTCGCAAAGTCGAAGGCAGCGATAGCGCTGTAGATGTGGTCTTCACCGAGGATCTTTATCGACCGTTCGGCGTCGCAGGCCTTCACAGCACGAAGCCAAAGTGACAGGTCCTTCCACCGAATCGCGGCGAAACACACGCCTTTGACAACTGCAGCGCTGTCGGAGGGGGTAGCCCGCGCCAGTATCATACTCGCGAGCTCTGTTTCTTCCTCAGTGGGCTTCCGGGTCGTCGATTGCTGGATGGTTTCACATGCATCCGAGAGGCCCCCCGGGCCCGAGCCATACAGGATGTCGATATGCGCCCATGCGGGCCACATAATAAGCACTGTGCGCAAATATGCTGGAAGGGAGAGGATGAGTATACCCCGCGCGGTGACGCAGAAGACATTCTCACTTCGCTCGAGACTGCCGGCCATCTAGCAAGAGGACCCATGATAAGCCAAGGGCCGTAACACGAGTACACGCAGTACTCACGTTGCCCCTGAATCCCCCGTAGTCCTGCTCGTCGTACTCTCCTTTTATGACCTGCTTGATCAGGTCGTTTGGGATAGCCTCGGTCTTCAGGTCGTAGTCGAAATCCTGTCGAATGAGCTTCCCGTCCAAGTCGACGAGATGCTCGATTGTGAGTTCGGTTTCTTCGATTTTCTCCATAGTGACCTGTGAGTCGTCGCTTCGGGGTGGGGTTGCCATTTCATCGTAATCATCGCTATTTATTCCGCCACGGCGGGTAAGGTCATCGGCCGTGCCCGACGCGGTGCAGGTGAGGCTGGCGAGGCCGATACGGATCCCGTATTGTTTTCCGACGTCGTTCAGGATGGCCACCAGGTGCGCATCGACGCCTTTGAGTGTGCTGCCTCGGAGATCCGCCGGGGTGTATTTGTGGTTGAGCAGATATATGATTTCCAGCGGGGCGTATCTGTTGCTATCCCCCTGCTGCCACGCACTCAGGGCGGGTTGGAGGCGAGCAGCGAGAGTGTTCGGACGCAATGCCGGACGTAGGGCTTTGGTGGTATGGATGAGATTGAAGGAGAGTACGAGGCGGTATCCGCTGGTGATCTCTTTGACCTCATGTTCCACGTCCGTGTACCAGGCCAGAACGGAGGTGTCGGTCAAGCTGTGCGCGCTTGTGTCGTAGCATACCTGCATGACGCTATGCTTGATGTGCACTGCGCCGCCCGTGAACTCAGAAGGAAGAACAACCACGATGGTGGCGAACATGCCGTCCGCCTTCTCTGTACTGCGATAGGTGAGCACGTGCAATCTTAGAACACTGGATAAGCTTTAGATATACGTACTCGACATGAGGCAGGAAGCTGACAATTCGCACTCAGTTTCGTGCTAACAATGCGAGAGATACATAACACTCACTGTGAACCCGCCTCGTAGAGGAGCAGCTTATGAAGCTCGTATCGCGGTTTGCTGGCCTTGTGATTCACCCCAAGAGCCTCGCATACGTCGCGCACAGTCTCTTTCATGAATTTGGCCCACGGATTTTTGTTCCTAAAGTGCACCTGTAGCCACGGCGTCAATGTCAGCTACATGAAAAGCGGTAAGAGTCTAGAGATGTCACCTTCGACGCGTCGATCTCCCACGTGTCCCGAACAGACTTATCCACGATCGTTTTGTCTGCCTTGCCGAAGGGGGCTTTCTTGGCGAACGTCTTTATCGTGTCCGCTTCCCGTGTACTGAGCGGGAGGCCGAGAGTCCCCAGGCCGTCTATGCTTAATACTGGGTTGGGCGCAGTGGGATATCTTTTGTTGAACGAAAATTCGCCGACGAATTCGAGATCCCCCGTCATGACCTCGGCTAGTGCGCCCTAGGTGAGCCTGAGGATGAGTGACAGGCTCCGTGATAGTTCAGAAATGTATGACGTTCACCTTGATATCGACAATTGCACCCTCCACTCCGTCTTCCTCCTCTTCGTCGTCTTCCCTATCCCCTACCCCTTCATCACCATCCTTTTCCTCGTATTCTGTACGACCATCTCCGCTGTCTTCTGAATCATCAGAAGCCCTGTGCTGAATCACCGACACGTGTAAAGACTTCCGGGCAGTTTGCTTAGTTCGTGCCATCGATGGCTAACGCGCATGGGTGGGTGGTTAACTTCAGCTTCAGGATATATGCATGGACAGCAATCGCAGGTCGGCGCAGATGAGGAGGTAAGCTGGCTGAACAACGTTTTGGACGCGTCAACGACGTGTCAAAACAGGTCAAAACGCGTACAGCCGATTCCCGCAGCGCGCTTGAGCTTGAGCTCCCGAAAACGCCGGACACGGAACGCACAAATGTACGGTTTCTGTGTACCGTTCGTACGGGAGCTAGAATGCGGGGAGGTGGAAACCCTCAGATAGAGAAATACATACGTGTTGCTGGGTAACGAGGGTGTCAGGTTGTGATACCTATGAAAGCATGCCTGGGTGGCCTTGAGACGACTGTCCCTCCATGGCAGTTCTGGTCACATAGGAGACGAAACCGGCGGTGATGCGCATCCTCCTCGCCCTTGGCTCCTGGCACCAGCCAGTGTGTCTATGGCCGTGCTGGTGGAGAAGGTCCGGGAGGAGGCGCCTCAGCGGCAACGCGCGCGACGCGACGGGTTGAGTGTAATCCACGTGGCCATGACGTCGATGTGTATGCAGGGTCCGCGTCTGCAAGACGCGTTTACCGCCGAGCTCGTCGTCTTGCACGATGACCATGACGGGGCCAACATCGCTCTAGGTTTGCAACGACAGCCTGCCCTTTTACCCATCGCCGTGCCGCACACGCCCGTCTACCGTATCTTGACAGAATGAACGCTAAGTGGGCGGATGGTCACATGGGCTATTGCATCAGAGCTTCTGAGCCGGCAGTATTATCCTGCGCCCCGCTCTCTGCTCTACCACGACCGCCTCCTTCCCTTGCCGTCGGTCGTCGCGATCTGCGCATAGCTCACGGAGCGCATCCTTCAGATGTCGTCCAGCTCCGACTCGACCCAGCCTGCCCAGTATCGAGCGTGAGTAGTGCAAGTTGGTATGCAATGCAGATGAACATTATTTCTGACCCACGAATAGTGTTGGCGTCGTTCTGGCCATAGGCTCCGGGCTACTCATCGGCTCTTCATTTGTCTTCAAGAAGAAGGGTCTGCTGAGTGCACAGAAAGGCCATGTCGCGGGGGAAGGCGTGGGGTACCTGAAATCGGTGCGTACCTTCATCTTCATACTCGCAAGGGAGGCCCTTCTTACCGGCTATTGCACGTTGAACAGCCTATGTGGTGGACTGGCATGATCATTATGATCCTTGGGGAGCTCTGCAACTTCGGCGCGTACGCCTTTGTCGAGGCCATCATCGTTGTAAGTGCTCCACTTCACGCGCTTGTCCGGTCTACATGCATGCCGACCACGTTCTTCAGACTCCAATGGGCGCGCTCTCCGTCGTGATTTCTTCCATTCTATCACACTTCCTACTGAAGGAGAAGCTCTCCTTATTCGGCTGGATCTCGTCTGTCCAATGCCTTCTTGGGGCGTCGATCCTCGCTTTGAACGGCCCCGAAGAACAGAGCGTATCGACGATCGAAGGCTTCAAGCATCTCTTCCTTGCCCCCTGGTTCCTCGCCTACGGCAGCGTCGTACTCGTCGCAGCTGGGGTACTAGCTTTCTGGGCCGCACCGAAATGGGGGAAGCAGAGCATGTTGCCATATATTGTGAGAACTCCTCCTCGCTCTCTGCGCGTTTCACGCTCCCCTCTAACGCGTGGCATGTAGGGCGTATGCAGTCTCATTGGCGGGTTGAGTGTGAGCTGCACCCAAGGCCTAGGCGCATCTATCGTGACGTCCATTCGAGGCGATAACCAGGTCTGGCGTTCATCCGTTCCTGTGGACGTCGCGCTTATCTTTTTCTCAGTTTAAAAATTGGTTCATCTATTTCCTACTGGTCTTCGTGGTCATAACCCTTCGTAAGTGCTACAGCGCCTTGAAAACGGTCAAGGCTCACTCTCGCGCAGTAACGGAAATATACTATCTCAATATTGCCCTGGCAATGTTCAACACAGGTACGTCTTAAGTATTTTAGTTTATTCTGCTGCAACTCATTTCTCTGCCGTAGCGATGGGTAAGCTACATCAGCATTCTGAAATCAACGACAAGCTAACACAGTTCACACAGTTACCCCCACATACTACGTGACTTGTAAGTAGGCGTCCGTATATGTCGATTGCGTTCTAACAATGATGGCGTATCAACAGTCACTTTCTGCACGCTAGTGACATCTGTGGTAAGCACGCACATGGCTGCTCTCTGTCCATTAACTTACGCCGGCCTCCATAGATCCTCTACCAAGGCCTCAAGGCAAGCGCTTCGCAGATCATCACTGTCGTCCTTGCCTTCGCAGTCATTTGCACGGGAATAGTCATTCTGCAGATGACCAAGGTCGACCCGCGCACTCTGACCAACGTGCGTGCTCTTTTCCCATCTCCATCCCTGTTCCACAAATACTCACGCGGCGCCGCTCCGTGTCCTCAGGTCGACGAGAGGACGACGCTCCTTCTCGAAGCCGCTCGGCAAGAAGTCGACCCCATCGCGGCCCAAGCAGTGGACCTCGCCCCATCGGGCACGCTGCGCTCCCGTCGTTCCCGCCAACGCTCCCGCCGCACCCATTCACACGCAGGCACCGTCGAAGCAGGCACGGACGCAGACTCCGCCGCGGCACGCTCAACCGACGACCTCGAAGCAGGCCTCCGCCCAGACGAGGAGTCCGACCTCGATCAGGACTTCGCGGACGAGAAGCGCGCCATCGTCGCGCGGACGGAGGAGCCGGGCATCGACTCGCTGCGCATGACTGGCGGCGCCATCGGGACGATCATCCGCGCACGGCGGCGTGCGACTGCGCTGTCGGCCGCCAGCGCGACGCGTAGCCGGACCTCGCAGCTGAGCTCGGTCGCGGAGACCGGGAGCATGCACAGCGCCCGTGCCAGTGCCAGCACCCGGCGTGCCAGCCCTCGCGGGGACTCGCGCTCGCCCGCCCCAGGCACGCGCCCGAGCTGGTTCAAGGCGTTCATGGCGCGGAGGGCCGCGACCGCCGACTCAGACATTCACGCGCCCACGTCCAACGGTGCTGAGATGTCGGAGAAGGCGCAGGTGGCCGTCTCGACCGCTGAGGTGCCAGTGTCTGGCCTCCCACCTATCACCTCGGAAAGCCCGCTCAGCAGCCTGACGGACTCGGCGCAGCAGGCGCGGTTCTTGAGCAGCGCAGAGCTCGTCTCGTCGCCGCTGGTCACGCCGTCATCTGCGGAGGCGCCGCGATTGTCGACCGTGCGCTTCCAGCCCGACATGCGCTCGGCCGCGTCGGTGCCCGACGTTCGCCCGCACGCGCCTGGCCTTCCTCCTCCTCCGTCGAGGCCGTCTCTCACTGTCAGCGGCGACGATGCGGCCGCGCGCGCGCGGACCTTGCCTCTCGCGTTCACGCCGGCGGAGCGTGTCCGTGCAGATGACGTCCTGCGCGAGAAACCCGCCACGCCATAACACGGCCTACGCCCTCTACTGTTACGCCCTATTGACGACTTCTGACGCGGTTCCGCTGCTTCATTCTGGTGTATCTTTATTTCTAGCCTGGCTTATCTTAGTTTTGCATCCTAACGTGTTTTGTCTGAGCGGATGTTTTGTATACCTCGGCCCCATGCCGTCTGCGTGTTGTATTACCGATGTCGTAGGGAAGACATACAGCGTATTTGATCGTGTCTTTCTGCTTGAGTGGTAGCTGCAAGTTTCCCCGTCCGAATGCCCCTCGCCCGTGACATAGTATTTGCCAATGGAATGTCGCACTGATGAGACACGCCTTTCTATGCCCGGGTTAGGCTTACGGGCAGTGCGACCTGACTGACGTGCTCCAGGATGTCATACAGTGTACTGAGTCATGACATATTCCGTCCGTGCGAGTACTAGTGATACATTCAATCAATCCTAATCGCTTCTTGAAGATCTTGTATTCGTTTCTTCAACAACGCCTCACGTAGCTCGCGTGCGAGTGCAACTGAGACCGGCCACGGCACTGCATTGCCAATATGTCTCTGCAGCTGCAATATATGTGCCGTCAGTCATACGAGTGTTTCCAAACGATGCAGGGGGGGGGGAGCACACCGTCTTCACATTCCCATCCACCGCGTGGAAGACGAACCAATCCGGGAACCCCTGCGAACGGGCGAGTTCCCGCACCGTGAGGATGCGCTTGCTCTGCGTGCAACACTGCTCTGTCAGTCGTCGCTACAGGCCTGTTCCGATGCACGCACCGTCGGGTGGATCACGCGGCTCTGTTTCGCGGTGGGCGACACGTTCGTCACCGTGGTGTGGAACCACTTGTCCTCGTCGAGACGGCCGTACATGCCTGGCCGGAAGCCGTCGCGTGCCATCGCGGACGTCGGATGCGCGCTTTGCCACTCCCAAAGCCGCGCGTTCAGCTCTGGCGGGTTGGGTCAGTCACGGTAGACGGGGTCAGGGAGGGAGGGAGAGGGCGCTGTGCATCAGATGCTTACCGCGGTAGTCTGCGCCTGCGCGGAGGGGGATATTGACGACTCTGTTGAGATAGATGTCAGTCCGGGTGCATGCTGGAGTGCTCGAGAGTCTGACCGTTCCACGGTCGCTAGGGGCAACACTCGAGTGATATGTTGGAGGTCACGGGTGGGGCGGCTTCGACATCTGGCCTGGAAAGAATTCCGGGGTTTATCGAAACGGTATGAGAGCGAGCGTGACGGACATGGCCCAGTCAGGCCACACCCTCGAGGTTGTTGCTCCACATCGCATTCCAGGGTGAGGACACCCTCTCGTGTGTGTGACGTGCCTGAAGAGCGCATGATCTTATGTGGGTCCCTCCTACATGATGTCAGATGGTGTTAGTCGGTGATTCCTGACTCTCCTCGGGAGGTCACATACCAGTCAAACACAGGCAAGTCTTCAATGGCCTCCTTGGTCGAGACGAATTTGAATGGCGCCGTCCCATTAGCGGTCAGGATCGGCCGGATGGGGGGCAGATCGGGCGAGAACTTGATTTCCAGACCGTCTTGCAGAGGGAAGTCGTGAGTGGGCTGGGGAAGCTTGGGGAGGGGATAACCGATCTGCGCAGCGACCAGGAAGAAGCGCACTCGGGCCTGCGGGGTTCCATAATGACCAGCCTGTAGGAGGCCGAAGCGGACCTGGTATCTGTTCCATATGACCAGATGAGCATCCTGTGGAATATGTGCGTGAGGCACTCACCCCATAGCTAACAGTGAACGGGTCAGGAACTTCAGGCCGCCCATCTTGATGCCGCCCTCAACCCGGTACTTGCTCGCTTGTCTTGCGTGGAGGGTGGAGCTCAAGAAACCACGCACATTTTCGAAGAAGCAGTATTTTGGCCGCAGGAAGTCGACCCAGGACAGAAGGTTGAGTATCAAGTTGGTTTTCCGATCATTGGCCTTCTTGAACATGTTGAGTTGGGAATGGGGTTGACTATGAATGGTAATCAGTAATGAAGTACGTCAAGGAGCTTGGACTCACCAAGGGAAGCCTGCCACTATGCAGTCAATATCCCCAGGGCAGGGAGGCTTGCCAATTGGGGTGTTGTCATGAAGGTCCCTCACCATATCACTGCTGCTGAGGTTTCCAGCATGGTACTTGACAGCATACTGGAATACCAGGTTGGAACATTGGTTAAACACCACCGTCTCTGGTGAGTTTTTCCTATGATAGGGTGAGCCATAGATTAATTTCCACAAAAGCACATACCTTAATGTCAAGGCAGCACTGGGAGTGATCTCCACAGCATGTGTGAGTTTCATGCAGCCGAGTTCTTCCATCGCAAGTCCGAAGGCCCCCACCCCTCCGAAAGGGTCAAAAGTGCGCAGACAAACCTGGCCACCTGAGCTCAGCTCTGACAGAAGCTGAAACCTTTCGTTATGTTGCTCCAGACAGATATCACAAGCCAGAACATCTGTTCTGCGTAGTACTTCCCTCTGTGCCCAAGGGCTGCTCAAGGTAGGGAGCCGATAGTGGGCGTAGAAGTTGAAAGGCGAGATGTCGAACCAGGCCTCCAGGTCAAGCACGTCAGACCGGTGAACTACCACGCATGGCTTGAGAAGGGCCTTGGCATCCAGTTCTATGGTCTCTGTTGGTCCAGTCAGGAAGAGCTCCCGCTGCATGAATATCAATCAAAACGAGCACTTTATGTAGAACACAACTACACACACCTCGTGAACCATCTTGTTGGGGAAATAGCCGACGTCTGACCTGCGGCCCAGTCGAGCAACGCGGATCTTGGGGGAAGTCGAAGACCGAGCAGGCCGAGGCGGATGGATCTCCGCAATCCTACCGACACATGCTGGACCACCACCCGAGGCAGCATAGAGCGCGTAGTCATCCACATGATATACATGCCCACCGTAATGCAGGGCGCCGCCCTCCACGACGCAAGCGGACTCCTCCGTTTGTTGTTCTTGGAAGTGACATGTCGCACAGTTTTCTGGTGGATGGACGGTCTGCAGGAGTGCGATTGTCCTGTCGTCTATGTCCTGGAATGAACCATCTTCCTCATGGTAGGCAAAGCTATCATGCATGCAGCAAATGTTAGTCAGAAAGAGGCAAATACGAGAGCGACTCACCGGCAGAAGTATTCCAAAGCCCCGAAGTCTCTGTCAGCCGGAGGAGCACGATGGATCGTAGCTTTGCCGACGACGATCCTGGCATCGATATCGTCACATGTCGGCCACAAGAAGACCTCGTGCGGATCCGAGATCTCGTCCAAGTACGTTTTCGACGAATGTTCATACCACTGGACATGGAGCGTCCTCTTGTGCTGGTCGATGTAAATGATCTTCGCAAACCTGGGCGGAGAGCGTCAAGTGCAATAGTAAAAAACGATAACCACAGCCTACCAGAAGTAATCGGCAATGATTGCAGTCGCCGGAAGTTCAGTCAAGTCGTCGGGGAGATCGCGAGGTGGTCGTTTCCGATATGTGTTTGCTTGCACAACGACGCACTCGCCTATCTAAATCGCATAGATATATCAGCAGACGGGGGCTAGTATACGAGCTTGCATGCAACAAAACCTCGTAGGTGACGCCGTCCACTATGACAGCGCTCCAATACTTCTCGTGTAGTCGTCGATTGTGTGGAAAGTTGATCGTGGTGTTGTCGTCGATGCAGCGATTAGCGAGCTCCGTCAAGGCCAGTCGCATCTTGGCCTGCTGAAGCTTGAGGGCACGTTTGCTCGGATGTTTTGGTGGCGGGCCGACCACCTTCAGGTGCTCGTGAAAAAGTCCCAGGGCGAGGACGTCTATTAGGGCGGAAACATGCGTCGGGTTCTGCTTCTCCGGTCGCAGTACAAGGAGATCAAGGTTGCCTGTGAGGCTCGTCAGGTTGACATATTGTGGGGGCGGTACGCGTGGCCGTGGAACGGAAGTCGGGACGTGCGGGGTGGATTGGCGACGCAGAAGGTCGGCGATGAACTGAGCATCGAGAACGCGCCGCCTCACGTCCGGTTCACATCCGTCAATGACGGTCCGAACGAAGGGCATCTGTGAGGACAAAATAAGAACGAGAATACATTGACCAGAGGGTAGACACACCGTCTCTTGTATATCCTCTGAGAATATATATTCGCCGAGCATAGCGTCCCATTCCCCGTAGTTCGCCTCTGCAAACTCGTCGAGGGGCATCGCAGGAGACTGGATTGCGGTCGAGACGAGGATTTGCGCTATGCGATTGGGCCGGTAGAAACGCTGATGAATGCGCTGGTAGGAGTGGGCCGGCGCGCGCAACTCGAACCAGCTATATTGAGTTTCAATATAGAGCGGGCTGGTCAAGAAAGGGTAAGCCAAGACGATATAGAGCCTTCCTAAGACCACGTACTCGTCGACCTTCGTATAGTCGAGGTACCACCTGAATACAGCACTCGTCCTTATACGTTGTACTTGACGAGCCTGTTCACCGCCATCTCCGTCGTCCAGGCCATCTTCTTGGCCCTCATCTTCTTCATTCAGGAATATGGGCCTTACGTGGCCGGCGGCCTCGAAATGGCGTCCCGGCGTTGCGTTGTCGTCCAGTACGTCAAGTGTGATGTGCTCGAAACCCCGCGTCGGGTCAAACACTACGAAATCGGAAAGCGCGCGGATGGGTTTCTCTACGCTCGCGCCCGACTGCTCAACCGCGTCTTCACCGAAGACGACCGTGTTAACGTCCTCCTTGATATCTTCGGGCGTGGGCACGTACGCGCGCTCTGTACGGAAATGGTCTGATAAGACTGGCTCGTTCTACAAGGGATGGTGCTTACTCGGTCCTGGTAGAGTCTTGCGACGATCCTCAGGCTGTAGTGCCCTCAAACGCTTGGCCGCCTGTGCGAGGTATGTTTGCGACCCAGATGAGTAGTATATACCAGCTTACTGGTTCTGCGCTCCCCCGCGATCCACTCCTGGATGTCCCGCTTCTTCCGGAAGGACGACGCGGTGCGCCGTCCGGAGCCTGCGATGGTGCGAGTGTCGCGGACGTGCCTGCGGCGGCTTCGTCTGGGAAGCTAACGTCCCAGGCGCTGGGTCGTTTCGTCATGGATGCAGCGAGGCGCGAGCGCGACCTTTAAGTTCAAGTTCGTAGAAGAGAAACGAGCGAGATCAGCGCGGAAGTGCGACCAAAGTGCGGATCGTGTAGCTGAGGCGTAGGCAGGTGGTGGTCGCGGAAGGAGGTCGCGCGCAGACTGCGCGCAGGTGCGCCTCGCGCGGGTAGGCGTCTATCTAGGCTCGTAAACCAGCCTCACGTTCGGAGGCGGAAGATAATCACATTCATCCCTTCTCTCTTTCCTCGATCTCGGCCATATCACTAATGTCGATTGCACTCCCTAATTCTCCCCCAATCCAAGCCAACAGATGAAGCGGGTCAACCGAAACGATTGGAGACGTACACTCAGGGATCTACTGGTCCAGGCCGCGAAGATGTCTTCTCCACCGTTGTCGATGAACTCGTCGCTCTCTCGGGGCTCACTAGCGAACGTTTTAACTCGTCGTGTTCAAGGCAAACTCTTCCCCATTATCAGTCATGCAGGAGATATACGTCAGCTAATTACATACCGACCCTCTTGAAATCCCACTAGCTACACTCCGTACAAGCTCTTAGTCGACGTAATCAACCCTGGCCGCCATACTGTGACATCCTATGGCTTTAGGAATACCTTGCCTTTCAACCCCAAACCCGATATATGTGACCAAGGAGCGTCGGGCCCGGATCATCAGAGCCAGTCGAACGCCTCGATCTGCCTCACCCATCGACCACCATGCCAACTCTCTATCGTCTTCCAATCATCGCTCTCCTCCCCGAAAACCCTCTTCATCCCCAGGAGCCGCCCCGCTAACACTATGTCCGCAAAGGAGGCCCTCTCGCCCATGAAGAACCGCCGCTCCTCCCCGCTGCCGGCGTCGAGCCACCCCGCGATCTGCCCGAAGGCGTTATGCAGGTGCTTCCAGTGCGCCTCGCGGGCGGCGCTTCCGCGCGGCGACCACTCCTCGATAACCCCGCCGAAAGTGCGCTCCCGGGCCGCCTTGTAGTAGGCCTTGCTCGCGCCGTCGAGCCGCTCGAGCACCACCGGCTGGTACATGCGCAGGCCTATGACGCCGATCGCGGTATTGATGGCCCAGGTGGTCGCCTCCTGGAACGCCTCTGTTCCCTCCGGTATGACACGCGGGGTGTCGGGGTACGTCGCGTCGAGGTAGCGCGCAATGGCCGTGGACTCCCCGATAGCGGTCTTGGTCGAGGGGTCATAGATGATGGGCAGGGTGTACATCGGCGAGCCGTCAGGCCAGACGGCTGTGGGGCCGACGCCGAGCTCCTTTGCGGTGCGCTCGATGTCGGGGTACTCGACCCACACCGTCGTGTACGGGAGGCTCTTCAGGTTGAGCGTGAGCCTGTCGTGCGTGTAAGTTAACAGCTGCCGCATTATGTGGAGGCCCGAGCGGATGCGTACCTGGCCTTCATAGTGTTCCCGGACATTGCGGTGCCGGTAACATTGCCAGGTATATCGTAGAAGACGATTGGTTCTGCCATGGCTTTGTTCTTGCTAGTTGTTGTGTTCTGGAGCCTCCAACCCAGCTGGGACTATATAGGTACGAGAACTGTGCGAGGCTTAGTACTCGCGACGCCCTGGTGACCAAGCTATCCTGCAGTCTTGGTAAATGCGCAGGGATCAGGTGTCCTGATATCAATAAAGTGACTGCGATATCAGTAAGGACTTGGTGAGCATGGCAGGAGAGATCACCAATGTATCTCCACTGGCCCACGGTGAGACCGCGTCTGCGTGGACGCGATACGAGCGGGATCTGAGATCGACGCGGGTGCGGCAAACGCCGAGAACGCGCTCACGCTGAGACTGAGCCCGTTCGAGTTGCTGCGGCGCTCCGTCTCGTCTCGAGGGGCAACAACGCCCCAGCCTGCTTTCCCAGACACCCTGCTGCTTCCTCTCATACACCTGGCGACACCGCTGAACCGCGCCTCCGACCTTCTGTGCTTCGCCCACTCGCCGCTGAGACTAACCGAGGGTCGTGCGACGCAACATGCTCCTGTACCTACCACCCGAAACATTGCTGGATATCCGTGAGTACAACCGCGCGGCGTGCCGCTCGTGGAGTGTTTGACACCCCTAGACAGTGTCCTACCTCGACCTGCCCGACCTGACATGCCTGGCGCAAGCCTACCCTGAGCTCGCGCAGCTGGCTGAAGACCCATTGCTCCACCGCAAGAGACTGCTCGTCGTCGCGCCGTCTCGCGTTTCGCACTCCCTGTTCGGACAGAGTACTGCGGGAGTTCCACTGCGCCCCACCGTATCCGACCTGGTGCACCGAGGGATCCTGCGCGGAATGGGCATCGAGCGACGATGGAGAGCCGGGCTGTACTTCAGCTCCCCACACGTGCGTCCGCTATCCCTTGCCTCCCTCCTATTCTACTCACCCCGCCGCCCTAGATGGTCAAACAGTATGAGTGCTCGCTCCGCCTCCAGTGGACACACGCGCGCGACGTCCTCGCCCACTCGCTCCGCGCCCGCTCTCCCGCAGCACGCGAAACCTTCTACCACACCCGCGTCCTCCCCCGCGAAACCTCCGCCGCCCCCGTGTCCGCACGCCTCGTCTCGACCGTGCGCAGGTTGCGCTGGGCGCTGCAGCGCGACCGCCTCGCGCGCTTCGTGAAGGACCGCAGCGAGATGGTCGAGAAGGGCGGCGCGGTGGCGTGGCTGGAGAGCACGGGCCGCGCTGCGCTGTGGCGCGAGAACGAGCGCGTGCGGCTGGCGGTGTGTCCGGGCATCAAGGGGATCGTGAAGTTCTACGAGCAGCTGGCGATTTGAGCGCGGTGCGTAGCTGGTGCGTCGTACGAATTTTTGGGCTTCCGGTTTTTGTCCTCGCGGGCTTAACCTCTCCCGAATTGTATACCAGCTGGCGGAATGGACCCTGCCAG